>NC_143518.1:8867500-9600000 GCF_031878675.1 Megascapheus bottae
CCTCAGTCTTTAAGAAAAGTTATGAACTGCAGCATTTTCTTTAATTTTTTAAGGCAACATTTAGCTCTGAAAATATATCACTTAACTTTTAGTGAAAAACTACAAAGAACACAAAGTCCTGAGTTCATCTTTTAGTAGCTATACACACACACACACACACACACACACACACACACACACACACACACACACACACACGCACGCGCGCACACACACACATACACAAAATGAAGTTATTTTTTAAACATTTATTTTGTGAGTTTTGAGGCTTGAACTCTGGGCCTGGGCTATGTCCCTGAGTTCTTCAGCTCAAGGCTATCACTCTACCAATTGAGCCACAGAGCCACATCTGGTTTTCTGGTGGTTAAATGGAGATAAGAGTCTTAGGGACTTTTGTGCACTGGCTAGCTTTGAATCATGATCCTCAGATCTCAGTCTCCTAAGTAGGTAGGATTATAGGCATGAGCCACCAAGCCAGCCTCATGAAGCTAATTTTAAATAAGAAAGTGAAAAGCCATAAGAAACAACACATAGGTCTCTCAATCCTTCTAGGGGAAGGAATGCTAGCAAATGACACAGGAGCTAAACCAGAATCAATACATTAATGCGACATAAGTTTTACACTGTGTCAAAAAATTCCCCTGAAAGTTCTGACAATATAAGTAACAGATAATTTTATATTAAAAAAACCTTTTTTCTGTTTTTTTTTGCTTGCTACAGGGAAGTCTATGAGATTCTACTAGATAAGAGGATTAGTATAAAATATTAAGAATGGGGAGGCTGGTACCATAGCTATGATATGGAACCAACCGAGATGCCCCTTAGTAGATGAATGGATCATGAAGATGTGGTATATTTACACCATGGAATTCTATGCTGCCATCAGAAAGAATGACATTGCCCCATTCTTAAGGAAATGGAAAGACATGGAAAAAATCATATTAAGTGAAGTAAACCCGACCCAAAGATGATTTACCTCCATGGTTTTCTTCATTTGTAACCATTAATATATATCTACAATTCTCCTAGAAGAAGATCATAATAGCTCAAAAGCTGTGTACATTTAGCCATATAGGATGAGGCTAACCAAAATGAACTCTAGGATATGGAAGGAAGAGGTTTATCTTTGTGATTGTTGTTCTTAATGTACTGTGTGGATGTATTTTTCTCTTGTTTCCCCTTGGGATTTATCTCATGTTGCTACTGTATCTGACTTTGGTATTTGGTATATTGTATATATATTTATTGGTGTATTTGAAAATGGGAAGGTAAGGGAATAAGATGAGTGGGAGCGGGTGGGGGAGGTAAAGGAGGACAAAAACATGGGAAGGGGTAACAATGTTCAAGAAGTAATGTACCCACTACCTGATGAATGTAACTGTAACCCCTCTGTACATCACCCCAACAATAACATAAAATTAACAACAACAACAAAATGAATGTGGAGATTTGGAGTTTGGCCTAGTGGTAAAGTGCTTGCCTAGCATGCACGAATCCCTGAGTCCATTTCCTTGGTACCACATACACAGAAAAAGCTGGAAGTAGTGTTGTGGATCAAGTGGTAGAGGGTTAGTCTTGAGAAAGCTCGAGGTCAGTGCCCAGGCCCAGAGTTCAAGCCCCAGGACTGGCAAAAATATATTAAGAATGGAAACTGTGTCTCACAATGTGTAGCTTGTTGTACATGTTTAACTTTTAACCCTTTCATTTTTAGCACATATTTTTAATGTAATGAGATCTTTGGATGGAAGTAAGATTATTCTGTTCACCTAATTTTGTATTCTATTATGATGCATCACAAAAGGAGATAGTATCTTGCTTGATATCCATTGGGATTAATCAAAATTTTTGCTTTATTTTTTTCTCTCAAGGAAAAGATTTTAAACAGTAGACATCTTACCCTAGAGACTTGAGATTTGTGAAAATTTTCCCTCACTAGACTTGAGCTATTACCCACATTGTTTTACAAAAACAATCAGCTGAATTATGGAAAAATGAAAACTAGATGTGGTGCTTACTAAGTTTATATTTCTCAGATGGGAGAAGATAGACTTATTTGCAGTCTTAAAGCAGAGGAGACACTTTGCAATCGGATCTAATGCACAATAAGGTAGTCTGAGCTTCCTTCTCAGATAGCCACTCTCCCCCTGCTCAGGAGTTTGGAATTTTGAACAAACAATATTCATTCATGACCCAGTTGAACAAAAATCAGTCCATATGCAGTAAGTATGATGCCACATCCATAATTCTGTGAAATAAAATTGATAATATATTTAACTTTTTAAATTCATTATTTTCCTAATTATCTTTAAATATTTATACAAAGCTGTTTTCTGTTTCCAATTAAATCTATCAACGTGTACGTACTCTGGATCTCGATCAGTGTCACCTATTTTTCCTTCCTTCATTTTCCTTCCTTCCTTCCTTCCTTCCTTCCTTCCTTCCTTCCTTCCTTCCTTCCTTCCTTCTTTCCTTCCTCATTCTCTCCCTTACCTCCCTCTTTGTTTTTAAACAAGAACAAATTATTTTAATGAATAATAGCTTTTTTTTCTTTTTTTTTGGCCAAGGAAGGTGTAGCCTAAGTTGGTCATGAACTTGTGATCCTCCTGCTTCATCCTCCTCATTGATTATCGGTGTGTGTCACCATGGTCAGCTGGTGGTAGACTCTTGAGAGTGTAAAATTGCCCAAGCTCCTAGAATTGCATGGCATATATTGATAGTATTTATTTTCTTTAAATTATTTCTCTACAATATTGAAAAGGCAAAAACCTTAATTCTGAATTTGGATTACTACACTATGCACAGTTAAGAACTAAAGTCAGATAGATACCAGTTTACAGGAAGGATTAAATCAAAGCAAAAAAAGGCAATAAAACAAAGAAAACAATGACAATAGAAAAATTATTATAGCAATTTCTCGATCTATTTAGATGTCTTGGATATATAATGAATGATATACTAATTTGATGTCAGCATTGGAGATACACTCTTAATTCCAAATACATAGCTATATTATAAAAATATAATAAATTATTTTTCTTAATAGTTTTAGTAGGTGGATTCTAAAAATGCCACTCCAAAAAATCATTGGACAATTCATTTCTCAACATCTAGCTTTCATATGTTCTTCTTTGTTCTTTACTGAGATTGACTAATCACATACATAATTATTTTTACATTCACACTTATCATCATTCTAATTTACATAACTTATGATCAACAACAAATGCAAAGACCTCAAGTTCTCCATAGGAAAAAAGTTGACATCTTTGATCATTGATGACAAAATTATTTCCTCATAGGGTGATAACTAAATTTCTTTCCTGTTGCTTAATTTCATATGTTCCTTTTTTCTCTCCTATTTCCTCCCTCAGATGGTATTTAAGATTCCTGTGACTGACAATGCAAACAAAATCAATCTTACTCCCTGATGTAATCAACTGTGATTTTCCCATCTCGTGTGTGTGTGTGTGTGTGTGTGTGCGCGCGAGCGCGTGTGTGTGTTCAAATGCTAGGGCTTGAACTCATGGCCACAGTGCTTACTCTTCACTTCCCTGAACCCCTCCCTCCACTTTTGACTTAAAAAATCTTTTTTGCCTGGTCCCAAGTCTTTAACTTAGGACTTGGGTGCTATCCCTGAACCGCTTTATGCTCACTGTTAATACTCTATCATATGAGCCAGAGTTCCACGTTTGGCTTTTTCCTATAGCTTATTAGTGATAAGAGTCTCGTGCACTTTCATGCCTGGGCTGGATTTGAACCATAATCCTCAGATCTCAGCCTCTTGAGTAGCTAGGATTACAGGCGTGAGGCACCGTATCCACCCAGCAAGATTTTTAATATTACTTTTTCTTTACTGTAAAACTGAGAGGAACTGTTTCAAATGACTTTCCATTTTATAATTTCACATAGAAACTAACAAAAATTCATAATAAATCTGTACAGAAAGAAAATAGGAATACTATTGAAATTTTCTTCAAGTCGAAGTGTGTCTTGTTGGTGTTATACATTTTGTTGTATCTTCTTAGCTCTTGGAGATACAAGAATATCTTATATACAAAGTCCTATATACATCATTTAGATTTATTTGACAAAGATAGCTTCCACATTTGTAATTGTACAATCTCGATATAATTATCCTACGTTTCAATGCTTCAGTTAGCTATATTGGACATCGGTGTAATCTACTCTCTTCTTTTCTTAGGTAGAAATGGCGTGGTTATGAATGATGAGAACAAAACTGAAGCTGTTGAATTCTTCCTCGTGGGCTTCTCATACTCCTGGAAGGTTCAGATCCTACATGGCTTTCTATTCCTGCTAGTTTACGTGGCAGCTCTCACTGGGAACATGCTCATCCTTGTGCTTACTACTCTGGATGTCCACCTGCAAACCCCGATGTACTTCTTTTTAAGAAACCTGTCTTTCTTAGATTTTTGCTATATCTCCGTTACAGTCCCTAAATCGATTGTCAATTCTTTTACTCATACTACTTCCATTTCTTTCTTTGAATGTGCTCTGCAAGTGTTTTTTTTCATGGATTTGGCATCTGCTGAGACGGCCATTCTTACAGTGATGTCCTACGACCGCTATGCGGCTATCTGCTGGCCCTTACACTATGAGGTCACCATGAATCACAGGGCCTGTGTCCGGATGATGGCCCTGTCGTGGCTCAGTGGGGCGATCTCTGGGCTCTTACACGTGTTGTCCACCTTCTCATTACCATTCTGTGGGGCCTATCGAATTCATCACTTTTTCTGTGACATTCCACAGCTGCTAAGCCTCTTGGATTCCAAAGTAATAATCAGTGAGATTAGAGTCATGGCTTTTGGAACCAGTCTTGTACTAATCTGCTTTGTTTCAATTACTGTCTCCTATGTGTACATTTTCTCCACCATCATGAGGATTCCATCCAAGGTGGGTCGATCCAAAGCATTTTCTACCTGCATTCCACACCTTGTGGTGGTGACACTCTTTCTGGTGTCTGGTAGCATTGCCTATGTGAAGCCAATTTCAGATTCCCCTTCCTTTTCAGATCTTCTCTTGCCTGTGTTTTACACAGTTGTGCCCCCTACCCTGAATCCTGTCATCTACAGTCTGAGGAGTAAAGACATGAAGATGGCCCTGAGAAGGCAGTGTGGTAAAGGAAATTTGATCAGGGATTCATATGCATGATGTTTTGGTCTATCCAAGAACTTGGAAAGCATTTTGAGCTTAGATTTACAGTAGACTGTGTTGCCCTTTCCCCACTGATAATTGGAAATTTTCTGTAGTCTAGAAATACTCTCTATATTGGCATAAATCAAATTCTGTATTGCAGTAGAAATAATTTGGGTTATGCAGAATATCAGACCTTATGAATAAATATTCATCTTTATCTCTTACGTACTTCAACATTTTACTAATTAAACTTCCTAAGTATCTTTGAGTAAAATTACATTTACATTAATTTTGAGTTATTTTATATATGTGTATTAATACAGCAAAATATGATTATACATAATAAAAACAACAAAATAAAAATAAACCAATTGTAGTAAGTACTCAGTTATTTTCTTTTTTTCTTCCCTTCTTTCTTTGTTTCTTTGTTTCTCTCTCTCTCTCTTTTTTTTTGTTGGTCAGTTGGTCATGGGGCTTGAACTCTGGGCCTGGGCCCTGTCCCTGAGCTCTTCAGCTCAAGGCTACTGCCCTACCTCTGGAGCACAGTGCCACTTTCCATTTTAATTGGAGATAGGAGTCTCACGTTCTTTAGTGCCCAGGCTGGCTTTGAACCACGATCCTCAGATCTAGGCCTCCTGAGTAGCTAGGATTACAGACATTGGCTACTATTCCCAGCTGGTACTTACTTATTTTCCATCATTGGAAAGTGTGATCAAAAGTGGGACAAAAGTTTTTCAGCTCAATCATTACACTTACATACTAGGAGAATTTTATCATCAGTAGTCTGATAAAGAATAAGGGTAAACATAGATTTATAGTTTTGTATATGAAAATTCAGGTAAAAGGTATTTGTTTTGATTTTTAATGAACATAGTGTTATGTTCAGGTAAAATGTTTTCCACATGTCTTTGGGTTTTATTTTTCTAGAAAAGAAGTAACACAATTTGTTAAGTGTCACTCCTAAAATGCTTTAATTAATCTTCTGTATGTGTTCACTTACACAGTACAGAAATCATTGTGTGAATTAATATGTAAAAGCTTATATGACTAATGCCATTATTATCTTTTTAAACTTATTTTAAATTTTATTTCTAATAGCTAAGTGATTGCATATGTTTATGGATTATAGTATAATGTTTTTACAGATGCTTAACAATATAGAATGAGTAAATCAGGTGACAACATTTTCACCTTTTAATATTTATCATTTATTTCTTTCATTTTTTTTGTGAATCATGGGACTTGAACTCAGCCTGGGCACTTCAGCTCAAGGCTACCACCCTACCCACGGGCCTGGGCATTATCCTTGAACCCTTCAGCTCAAGGCTACTGCCTTACCCTTGAGCCCTTCAGCTCAAGGCTACTGCCTTACCCTTGAGCCAAGCCCCACTTCCCATTTTATATAGATTAATTAGAGATGAGTCTCAGATCCTTTTGTACTCGGGCTGGTTTTGAACCCTGATCCTCAGATCTCAGCCTCCTGAGTGTCTAGGAATACATGTGTGAGCCACTGAACCCAGCTATTCTTTTTGGAGTCAGAATTTGGAATTCTATTTTGTTTGTTTTGAAAATTACATTTGTATCAAATTACTCTTCTTCCTTAACTAAATCTTATAACCTTTAAAAAAAATCTTACTTTTCTCTCCATTTCTGGTTATCAGTACTCTATGCTCTATTTTTGTGTGTTTGAATTTTTATAATTCCATATATAAATGAGATTAGTATTTTGCACCCTATGCCTGGCTTATTTCAGCAAACAAACTGTCTTGTGGGTTCACACATTTTTGTCCCATCTCTTCAAAACTAAATGGTATTTGACTATATATGTATACCACTTTATTTGTGCAACTCATTTATTAGTACCCTCTATAGATTATTTCTATACCTAAACTATTGTGTATAAAAAGTTACAATGGACATGAAAATTCATATATCTCTTGGAGGTACTGATTTCAGTTCCTTTGGGTACATACCCAGAGCAAAGGACTTTATGATTTATATACATATTAACCCTTTTCTCAGTCTCTTCCCAATGGGAATTATCTTGTATTTTTTTATAATTACCTTAGAAAAGGTATGAGGTTATATAACATCTCATTGCACTCTCAGTTTGAACTTTACTGATGAGATTAGAGATGATAGAAATTTGTTTACATATACAGATACATTTAATTTTATATTTATCTTTTTTTTTGCCAGTCCTGGGGATGGACTTAGGGCCTGAGCACTGTCCCTGAGAATTCTCAAGGCTGGCACTCTCCCACTTGAGGTACAACACCATTTCCAGCTTTTTCTGTGTATGTGATGCTGAGGAATAGAACCCAGGGCTTCATGCTTGCTAGGCAGGCATTCTACCACTAGGCCAGTCTCCCAGCCCTTATATTTCTCTTTAAGTAGTTGTATGAACAGGTTGTCATAATTGGAAATGAGTGTGTGGGATGATTTCTGGGCTTTATAATATCTCCTTACTTATGCAGTCTAGGTTTCTATGTCAGTAAAATATTGCTTTGATTACTCTAACTTTTCAAGTTAACTGAAATTCAGTAGGAGAATGGCTCCAGTGTTATGTTTGATATGCCCTTTGCTTTTTACTTCATAATTTGTATAGGTTTTAGGATAATATTTGGTGTAAAAATAGTCATTACACTAGCCATGGAGCACATACCAGTAATCTCAGCATGCAGAATTCTGAGGGAGGAGGCTAATGCATATTGATCCTAGGCTACACTGGGATCTCATATCCCTTGAATGTGCTAGATAGTTGGGGATCAAACAGAGTACTCAGTTTTGCCCTGGTGGTAGAGAACTGAGGGATTTAGGAAATATGACTGACTTGCTCTGTGAGATAAAGGGAGAATGGAGGAAATAACATGATTTGCAAGTTCTGTGCTTATAGCTCTCATCAGTTTATAAAGGCAACCATCCACAGTTGACCTTCAGTTCCTGGAGGTTAGGCATCTGCTAGTATCTTGAGGCCTTGAACTTTTCTTGCTGTAATCATCAGGCAATAAGACTACAAACCACTTAATTTCACTGTTCAACCTTCCTAGTGTTTCTCAGCAGGAACACATTAGTCTGCTTGCCCATGGTGACCTTCTGACACTATAGTCACTCTCTGCTGTGGTTGTTCCTTCTTTTCAAGTCTTTCAGTTCAGTCTCAAATCCCAACTGGCATCAACACTCTGCAGTCAGTTGGCTCTGGGATCTGGAGGAGTCTAACAACTAAGGGACCACTGTTCTGTGTCCATGGTGATGCTTAGAATATGAGACTTGTTCTTTGCAAGTGAGGAAAGGGCAATTGACTACCACATGCTTCACTGCCTATGATCCCTGCTCCTTAAACTTCTTAGCAAGTCCATGTCAGACCCTCGTCTTCTCCAAGAGAGCCTTGTGTGGCTGTCTTCTTTCAGGACAAGGTACAAGGCATTTCATGACTCTTTGAGTCAAACTTGTTAAATGTTTTCAGATATTTCAAAGGTGTAGACTCAAATAGATCCTTTCTCAGCAAGGTGCTTCCTACAACTCCATGAAATACGAGAAGCAAAATAAAGTATCTCTTCTGAAATGCTAGCTTGTCAAAGAGAGTCACTTTCCACCAACTTCCTCAGTAGGCATATAGCTTTTAGAAGGACTGGGATTGTCTCAGTTTTGGCCTAGAGCTTCACGTTCTTTTCTTGTTTACCTTGACACCTTTCTGTTTCCTTTCCATTTTCACCTTTCTATTTCCAAAATGCATGTTTTGGTTCTTCTATTCCTCATTTGTAATTTGGTGCAGATTCTGATCCTATTATTTCTGACACTTACCACTACAAGTCTCTATAAAGGGGTGTGTGTGTGTGTGTGTGTGTGTGTGTGTGTGTGTGTGTGTGTAATGTGTCCTTTAGCTTTTGCTCTGAGGCTGGCGCTGGCACTTTGTACTTGGGTCATAGCTCCACTTCTGACTTTTTGGTGATTAATGACAGAAAAGAATCTCATGGACTTTGCTATGGTAAATAGTGTTGAAATGAACATCATTGCACTAGTGGCTTTAGTATGTCCTTTTTTTCTGGACTATTGGGTAAATGCCAAGTAGTGGAAATGCTGGGTCAGAGGAGAGTTTTGAGGAACTGCCATACTGCTTTCCATAGTGGTTGAACAAGTTTGCACTCCCACCAACAATTCAGTAGTGATCCTTCCTGGCCACATTCCCTCCAACATCTGTTATTTGATTTCTTGATCCTGGCCATTCTAACTGGAGTGAAGTGGAATCTTAGAGTTGTTTTGATTTGCATTTCTTTTATGACCAGAGATGTTGAGCATTTCTTCAGGTGTCTATAGGCCATTTTTGTTTCATCTTCAGAGAAGACTCTCTTTCGGTCTTTAGCCCATCTTTTAATGGGGTGATTGTTTCTTTGGAGATTAGATTTGGAGTGATTCAATTTTTGAGCTGTTGATATATTTTAGATATGAGGCCTTTGTCCGTTGCATGGTTAGTGAAGACCTTCTCCCACACTGTAGGCTTTATCATATTAAGTGAAGTAAGCCAGACTCAAAGGAACATAGGCTTAATTGTTTTCCTCATTTGTCATAATCACTAGAAACCTTGGGCTCTCCTAGCAGAGATTTACAATAAAACAAAACCTATATACATAAGGCCATATAGAATGACGCTAAATGAAAGGACCTCCAGGATATAGAAACAAAAGACATATAATGAGTGATTGTTGTCCTTAATGTACTATGTTATCTCTCATCTATTTGCTGTATCTTGGTTATATCATATTGTTACAGTATTTCTCCCGGTTATCTGATATATTTTATATATGCGTATTTGGTTATTTGAAGTCAGATAGGGAAGGGAGGAAAACAAGATGAGGGGCAGAGGTTGGGGGAGGGAAATGGAGACCAAGACATAAGAAAGGATATCAATGTATGTGAAGTAATGCATGTTCTATATGGTGAGTATAATATAACCCTTCTATTAATTACAATAAAAATATGCAAAAAATGAAAAAAAAAAAGAATCTCATGGACTTTCCTGCCTGGGCTGGTTTCAAAACTCATGAACCTCAGATCTTACCTTTTGGGCTTGCCCATAAAGATTTGAAACAAATTGGTATTTTTTAAAACAAAGCCAATTAGATTTTCATTATACCTGAATAAAATATATAGGCTAATTTCTAAGGAAAGCAGAAAACAACCATAAATTTCAATATGTTCACATTTAATTTCTTCTCTTTTTTATAGTAGTAAATGATGTAAAGCTGGGAGTATGTTTATACTTCAAAATAATTCTGAGAGAAACCAATTCAAAACTAATTGTGCTTTCTATCCCAATGCAAATATATCAGTCTTTCCATCTTACTGTGGTTTCTTTCATTTATTTCTTTAGGGATTTAGAGTTTCCGTTATAAAAGTATTTCACCTTGATGAGAGTTTATTCCTAGATATTAACGGTTCTTGAATGGAATTGTTTCTTTGACTTCAATTTCATCTTGTTCATTGTTAGTGGACAAAAAAGTGCTGAATTTTGTGTGTTGTTATGTATGTGGATATACAATGAACATATTGATATACAAAGAATACATTTTAATCTAATTTTATTTATGGGCATAGATAAGTAATATTGCATTTACATGTTTTATTATTTGATACAGAATTTTCTTATGTATCTATGTTGCCCTTAGACTCACTACATTTCTAGCTCACTTACTGTAGTACTGAGATTATAGGAGTATGCCATCAGATCTGGCTTAGTTTATATTCTGCCAACTATTTGGTAAGAAGAAAAAGAGTAAAAAGCACATTTTTTGAGTAATGAGAGATTCATTGGAGTGTTTCAGGACATTGCCACTGTTGAACTTTGTGGGATTTGAGAAGACAATCCTCAGAGGAAACTTTATTGCTCTGAGTACCTGCATTGACAAATTGGAAAAATCGCAAACCAACAATTTAATATCACACCTTAAGCTCTTGGAAAAAAAGCAACAAACCAACACCAATCCCAGCAGAAGGAAGCAAATTGTTAAAAATCAAAGCAGAATTAAATGAATTGGAGTCCAAAAAAACTATAGAAAGAATCAAAAAACAAGGAGATGGTTCTTTGAAAAAATTAAAATTGACAGACTCTTAGCAAATCTTACCAAAAAAAGAAGGAAGCACACCCAAATAAACAAAATTGCAGATGAGAAAGAAATATCACAAAAGAACTTACCAATATCCAGAGCATCATAAGGGAATACTTTTCAAATCTTTGTGTCAACAAATTTGAAAATCTAGAAGAAATGGATAAATTTCTAGGCAATATTAACATACCCACACTGAACCAAGAAGACTTAATCCAACTAAACAGGTCTATTTCAAGAACTGAAATAGAAATGGGAATAAGAGACCTCCCATCCAAGAAAAGCCCAAAGCCTGATGGATTCACAGTTGAATTCAAAAAGGCCTTCAAAACAGAGCTCATACCAATACTCCTCAAGATCTTCAATGACATTGAAAATGAAGGCCCTTTGTCAAACTCATTCTACAAAGCCACTATTACCCTCATCCCCAAACCAGATAGAGACTCATCAAAGAAAGAGAACTATGGACCCATTTCTTTGATGAACATTGATGTAAAACTGCTCAACAAAATACTGGTCAACCCTCTTCAGCAACTCATCAACAAATTATACACTATGATCAACCAGGATTCATCACAGGGACGCAAATCTGGTTCAATATATGCAAGTGAATTAATATAATTCATCACATCAATAGAAGCAAGGACAAGAATCACATGATTGTCTCAATAGATGCAGAAAAGGCATTTGACAAGATCCAACACCCCTGTATGCTAAAAGCACTGGAGAAACTAGGAATCCATGGAACATTCCTCAATATAATAAAGGCAGTGTATGAAAAACCCACATTTAGTATTATACTTAATGGCGAAAAGCTAAAGCCAGTTCTTCTAAAATCAGGAACGAGACAAGAATTTTTATAACGAAGTAATTATTTAACTAGATATCAAGCATAAAATTCAGCAGATAAAATTAGTAAAGTTTGTCAGAAAATTATTGGAAATATTTTCAATGTTTTCTTTGTGAACAAATTGTAAATCACATAGGTTCTTTACTTGGGAAAGCAGTGATTAAACTGAGATAACTTAAAATGCACCTTCTAGAATTATTGCACAAGCCCTCAAATAAGAATAAGCATTGCAGGCATGTAGGCAGCCTGATTTTAAGTGCTGTATTACTACCATTTGACTTCTCTTCTAACAATAAATAGGCATTTAATGCGGATTTTTAGGCACACATGAGTTGAATTACTAACTACTGGATATTTTGGGTGAACTAATTAAAGAAGGCTTGTAGGAGTTCTTTCAAAAACGAGGTCCAGAGAGAGCAATCCTTGCCCCTCTGGCTAGTGTAAAGTCTAGGGAATAATCTTTAGGCTCCCTTTTAGAATTGCAATTTTTTTAGCCCTTTACTAATTTAAATAGCAGAGCTTAATTTATAGATGCTTAAGTTATAGATGTGGGTGAAGGTAGCTTAATAACACATTACTGTTGCAGAAGAAGGAAAACATTAGAGCATTTTTAGGAGAATTAAACAGCTTCTTAGGATGGATCTTTGGATATTCAGGCAAAGTTCTATCAATTTAAGAGAAGTCGGAGTGAGTTGATTTCAGCACTGAATTCTTTCTGCTTCTATATACAAATCTGTACTTCGAGGTCTAACCAATGTTTCTAACTTTTGTTTATGATTTACTTTTATCCCTGGAAATATTCTTCATCAGATGTATAACTCCATCTTTATCCATCCTTGAAATGATTTTTCTGTTTTAGAAAATGTCCTGATTTCTCTATTCATTTTATTCTTTTTTTCCTAGGAGTTTCTACATGAAGTTAGCATGATGATTAAAATAAATCACCTAGGTTAGCACTCTAATTTTAGTAAACAAACAAACAAACATATAGCTTTGAGAACATTTTAATCTCTGCAAATGTTGACAGTTTGTGAGGTAAAATTTTAGTAGTCTTTTTAACAATATTTGTATCTATTTTTATGTTTGAGAATTAGAAGAGATAAGTTCATTTCATAACATCTAAATTCCACTTTAATATGGATATTTAGTCTATAATATTTTAACTCAAATATCCTTTTAATTATTAAGTTTTCAAGATAATGTTTTAAGTTTTGATTTTAATAAAACTGATTTTATTACCTTTTTTAGTGTGTGTGTGTGTGTGTGTGTGTGTGTGTGCTTGCGTGTGTGACAGGAAAGAAAAGAGCCTGTACATCCAAGAATTAATTCACTATATAAAATTTAAACTTTATTTCTTTTACATGTACTTCTTTCTTATAACAGTTTTTCTTACTTGCTTGTCTACTTTCCTTTTCAGAAATTAGTAATGATTCTTTTGAATGACATGTAAAAATACAACAAAATAAACAAAAGTTAAAGCTATGTATAAAATATAGAACAAGTAGAGATAAGGTGGAGTCTGTCCTGAGATTAAAACTACAGAACATTATTATCAGTGGGGCACATCAAAAACATATGTAGTCATTGATGGAAGCTATAATGAATGTTATATTATTTGTTACATTCATTTCAGAGTTTCTCTACAAGCCATAACTATTTGGCTATGTACACAAATCTGTATGTTTTCTCCAGTTACGGCCTGTAACCTTTTAATCACTAAATTCCTTCCCATTCTTTATCTGGCAACTTAAAAATTTGCTTCATCAATAACTGTCTTCAAATATTTTCACTGTTCTCATAATTTGAATGGAAACTATCTGCCACAATGACCTCTGAGACAAGTGAGTGTGTGTGTGTGTGCGTGTGCTATTCTTGGTGCACAAAAGGTCTCTCTCTCTCTCTCTCTGTCAAAGGCACACATGTAATAACTGCATATTTGTTATGTGCATGTGAATAGTGGAATGCATGTAAAAATATGTGAAGTTTTATCTTTGTATCCATTGGAAGTCTGATCCAGAACCTTCCTAAAAACCAAACCTAAGCAGTTTTAATTCTCTGATGTAAAACAGCATCATTATACCCACCATACATGTGCATAACTTTCTATATATTTTACATTATCTGTAGATTATTTTTAATACCAAAGAGTGAAAATGCTATGTAAATGGTTGTTGTTCTCTCTCTTTCTCTCTCTCTTTCTCTCCCAGTCCTGGGCTTTGAACTCAGAGCCTGGGCACTGTCCTTGGGCTTTCCCAAGGCTAGAGCTCTACCACTTGACCAACAACACCACTTCCAGCTTTTTTTCTTTGTATGTGGTACCTAGGAATTGAAGAAGGGTCTTTGTGCATGCTAGACAAGCACTGTACCACTAGGCCACACTCCCGGCCCTAGGAAATTCTTTACATGTCAGGACTGACACAATTTAAAACCATGTAAAAAAGAAAGTGTATGTATGTATATGGTGAACATATTGGATAAACTTGTATCTAATAATATATCATTGAAATATAAACACTTGAACGTATTGTAATCTATTTAGCTCTATAGTTATAATAATACATTTTCCTTTTTTTTCGGGTGTGGGACTTGAGCTCTAGGCCTGGGTGCTATCCCTGAGCTCTTCAGCTCAAGGATACCACCCTAACCCTTGAGCCACGGCCTCACTTCCCATTTTCTAGTGATTAATTGGAGATAAGAGTGTCAGGGACTTTAGTGCCCAGGCTGGCTTTGAATCATGATCCTCACATCTCTGCCTCCTGAGTAGCTAGGATTATAGGCATGAACCACCATGCCCAGCAATACATTTTCTTAGTAAATGAAATATAAGGCAAAGCTCTATGTTCTTACTAATTGTTTATGAAATGATATTTGGATTTAAGGATGCTAATTTATTCGCAATGAACAAAAAGATATAGTATAAGCAACAAATAACATAAAGAATAAATTTGAAGGGATAGACTGGTAATTATGACCATATATATTACCTGAATATAGTTGTTGGTGATCAGCAGGTACACAATAAGCAGATGTGTCATAATAAGTAAATAAAGACACATTATTTTGTATATATATAAAGTTATATATATATATAAATTAAAACCTAGGGCTTTCCACATTGTAGGTAAACACTTTATAAATTGAATCACAGCCTTTTGTTTTAATTTTGGTTTTGAGATAAGATATTTTGTCTTTGTACCAGATGGCCTGGAACTCTTGGTTTTCCTATTGCTGCCTCCTGAGAAGCTGATATTATAGGTGAGAGCTACAATCTCTACAAGAAGTAATTTATAGCAATAATGAACAGATTTATGTTATCTTCTGTTTCCTATGTTTAGTATTATCTGATTTTTATTTTTAAAGTGAAATAGTTATATTTTTCTACATTATTTATTGATTGTCTCATTATGAGGCACTCAGGACAAAGAAATAATACTACTATTATCTGGTATTTGAAGTTTTAAAATACTGCTCTTATATTTGGCTCATGGAAATGTGGACAAAGTACTGATTTTGTTGGCAATGTGCATTGTACTCTTCCTCAATGACATGATGTGGAAAGGCAATCACTCATTTATTTAGGTTTTCCCGAAATATAAGGCAAAAGAATACAGTTCTATCCTCAATATTCTCAGAAATAAGTTATTTAAAGCTCTATTCCACAGCTGTGAATCTTATGTGGATATTAGAGTCAGGCAAGAAATAGATGGTCAGCATATAATAATAAAAGCATCCCCACTCTTACACAGATTCACAGGTTCACTTAAGCATTAAGTTGTTCTGCTAGTCAGATTGATTGGTTTGTCTTGTTTTGTTTTGTTTCCAATCCTGGGGCTTGAACTCAGGCCTTGGCACTGTCCTTGAGCTTTCTCCAGGCTAGTGCTCTACTACCATAGTACAACTTCCAGTTTTTTCTGTATATGTGCTACCAAGAAATTGAACTCAGGACATCTTGCATACTAGGCAAGCATACTACCACTAGGCAACACTCCCAGCCCCGCATAATCTGTTAATACTTGTAAATAGTTGATATTTGTAATAGTTATAAATGATTGGGTTAGAGGTTAATGTGAACTGATAAAGACTGTGCTCTACATTCATTTTCACCATATTGATACATTTCATCTCATCTAAGTTTCTTCATTAGATAATTGAGAAAATTTGAGCCAAGTATACTAACTCTACCTGTCATTAAATCAAGGTGAGAAAGCACGCTGATTGTTGTGGCCCTGAAAGCCAAGTCCTTATCATGAAAGGAAATCACTGATAGGCATAGAACTTGTTTACCCAGCTATCTACAGACCCAGGAGGGAAAGCTGGAACTTATTGTTTCTGTACACCTCTCCAAAAGAATGAACCCTTCCCACACTTGCTGTTGGACCTCTGGCTTCCAAAACTGCCAGTCTTGGGGCTTAAACTCAGGGCCTGGGCACTGGCCTTGAACATTTTGCCACTTGAGCCACAGCTCTGCTTCAGGCTTTTTCCTGTATATGTGGTACTGAGGAATCAAACCCAGGGCTTCGAGCATGCTAGGTGAGCAATCTACCACTAGGCTATGCTCTTGGTGGTTTTTTTTGTTTGTTTGTTTATGCTTTTTTACAACCAACCATTATGGACTACTTTGTTATAGAAGCCTTACCAAACAAATCTAATGACATTTCCCAATAGTCATAATTTGTAATACTTTATAAATTCTATGGCGATTAGAACAGCAGAAATTCTGGTTTGGACCAAAGAATATCTTAGGAAAGTGTGACTACAAAGTAAGAGATGAGGGCATAAGTTTGAACTCCTAGATATTCACGAGACAGAGATCTGTAGTTTCAATTCCTTAATATGAACAGAAAGCTAGCAATCCCTGTATATACCAATATGCCTTGGTGGTGGTGAGGGAGGCTATCAAAAGCAGGATTTAGCTCTTCATGCCCACTTCTCAAAAATGTAATGGCTTATCTGAAGAATGACAAGCAAACTAGGCGTATGACTCAAGTAAGCAGCACGAAAGGTCTTGTATTCAATCCTTAATACCTTAGAAATTGGATTGGCATATTTTTCCACTATAGTTTAAGTCTTCTGTCAAAAGTAACGCATTAATAAATCTAAATTAAAAAAATAAAAACATCTATTCCTCAAAATTATCTACTCACACAAAAATTAAAAAAAATTATTTGTCAAAAAATCTACTCACAAAGCTGGGAGTTTGGCCTTGTGGTAGAATGTTTGCTTAGCATGCACAAAGACTTGGGTTCGATTCCTCAGTGCCACATACATAGAAAAAAGGCAGAAGTGGTTCTGAGGCTCAAGTGGTAGAGCTTTAGCCTTGAGAAAGTCTAAGGACAGTGCTCAGGCCCTGAGCTCAAGCCCAAGATTGGCAAAAAAAATCTACTCAACAAAAAAATCACTCACCCACAATTTTACATATATAAACATGTTGTGATAAGCTTTAAAGAATACTTAAAATTTAAATCAACATTTAAAAATCATATTTGATGGCCAAGAATGTGGCCAAGTGGTAGAATGCTTGCCTAACCTGCAAAGAGCCCTGGTTTTAATTTCTCAGTACTACAAACACAGAAAAGGGCAAAGTTGTGCTGTGGCTCAGGTGGTAGAGCACTAGCTTTGAGAAAAACTCAAGGGTATTGATTAGGCCCTGAGTTTTAGCTCTAGGATTTGCAAAAATAAATAACTAAATACGTAAATAAATATGATTCAGATTTGAAAATGTGTCTTCAACCAACCCTATTGCTGATTGAAAAATACTTTTCATCAATATTTCTCTGACTTCCAAACAGCATTTTTTACTCAAATGATTTGGTTAACTAATTTTCCCTTTTTCAAATTAGATTGCTTTGCTCTGAAGTCTCCTTTCCTTTTGTACTTTGAAAGAGTTTGTCCTGTTAATGTTCTGATGCCCCTGGTCAGCAACAAGACAGATGAGCAACCAGTCTATCAAAGGGCCAAACTTTAGTACTTACAAACTTTATCCTTCCTGTATGATTTGTGTTTTCATAGCAGAATAAATGACTGAAAATATTCATGCATGTAGAAGAGGCCCTTGAGTCAGACCCTAGCCAGACTCATTTTGTTTGGTGGACAGGGTAATGTCATACAAACACACATAACTCTATGCATTTATCAATTTTGAGCAAAAATTTTATTTCTATTGTAAAGTGTAAAGAGTTGATGTCATGCAATCCAAAAATCTCATGCAAGAATCTGTTAGCTAGACCTACCACTTAAAACTGATCTTCTTTGTGAGCATTACAACTTAAATCAACTCCCCGGCTCATCTCCAAAGCAACATCAATGCATTTTTTTGCCAGTCCTGGGCCTTGAACTTAGGGCCTGGGCACTGTTTTTAGATACTTTTACTTAAGGCTAGCATTCTACCACTTGAGCCACAATGCTTTCTGTGTGTATGATACTGAGGAATCGAATGCAGGGCTTTATGCATGTTAGTTGAGCACTCTACGACTAGGCTATGCTCCTGGCCCTTGTCAAGGCATATTAGTCAATACAACATTTAATTTGTAGCTAATGACCCAGTGAATAATACTATTCATCTTTTGTGATCAGTGTGAATGTTATTCAGCATTTGTGTACATAGCCAGTTTGTTAAAGAGTCCACGCTTAGTCATTGACTGACCGAAAATCTGTCATCTCTCAGACAGTGAAGCAGCAGGAGAAAAAGCAAAGCAAAACCCAGCCCAAGTACATGAGAATGATAAGTCATGATTGGAATCACATTTACTTCCATGCTCTTCTATGGACTACCTTGTGACTTTCTCTTACACTACCTTTCTCAAAGACCATTAATCCGTGTGCATACTATTTTTGATTATTGCTGCGATTTCGAAAGGAAAATGAAAAATGAAACCACTGTAAATGAATTCATTCTTAAGGGCTTCTCAGACATGCCCCAAATGAGATATATTGCCACCTTATTTTTCCTTTTCATTTACCTCTTTGCCCTCTTGGGCAACATCTCCATTATTGCAGCTGTGACTATAGACAGCCGCCTCCATACGCCCATGTATTTCTTTCTAAAAAATCTGTCCTTCTTGGACATGTGCTACACCTCAGTCACCGTGCCCAAGGCACTAGCCAATTCCCTAATGGGCTGGGAGGTCATTTCCTTTGGGGAGTGCGTGGCTCAGCTCTTTTTGTTTGTAATGATGTGTGCCTCTGAGTGCTTCTTGCTCACATCCATGGCATATGACCGTTGTTTAGCCATCCTCAGGCCTCTCCTCTATGGGGTCATTATGAGCAGGAAGCTGTGCACAGAGCTTGTCATTGTGGCCTGGTTGTGTGGTGCTCTCTATGCCACCTTCCACACTATCAACACATTCTCTCTCCTTTTCTGTGGGCCCAATATCATTGACCATTTTTTCTGTGACAGCTCTCCCATCATGAGACTCTCCTGCAGTGATTCTCACATGAATGAGGAGGTTGGGTTTGCTGTGGGTGGCTGCATTATCCTCAGTGCTTTCACCCTCACTATCATCTCCTATGTTCTCATCATCTCTACCATTGCTCAGATTCACTCAGCCAGTGGCCGTCAGAAGGCATTCTCCACCTGCTCTTCTCACCTCGTTACTGTTGTTCTCTTTTATGTCACTGGAAGCTTTGCTTACCTGAGACCCACTTCCCAGTACTCTCCCACTCAAGGAAGAGTAGTATCTGTATTTTACTCTGTCCTCACACCCAGCCTGAATCCCCTTGTGTACTGTCTGAGGAACAGAGACATGCAGGTGGCCTTGAAGAAGCTCATTGTTCCATCCTAGTAGATATGTTTTCTTGTATTGGGCACATGGCTCTGGTGGGGGACTGTACTAGTTTGTTTATGTAAATTACTCTTTTGATGAACAGACCACTATAACGCACCTTGTAAAATTGTAAACTATGCATTGTCATTTACTGTGGAGTTCCTTTCCTCACCTGAAGGCTTTTCATCACTTCTGTCCCATGACTAGTTTGTCTGGGACAAATACAAAATGAGGAGCCATACTTACTTAGCTTATTTTGATTTTCCTTGTAAATAGGACAGGCTAAGAAAAGTAACTTTTGGGAAGTCATGCTGTGGCTCAGAGTAGTAGAGCACTAGCCTTAAGCTGAAGAACTCAGGGACAGTGCTGAGGTTCTGAGTTCAAGACCTATGACTGACCAAAGAAAAAGAAAAAAGAAAAGTAATTTTTGTACTTTTGTACTTTTTGTCTATCACTGCACTATCTCTATATAGGTAGACAATCAATGAGTCATACTTGAGAAGGGCCAAGATTTCTTGATGGCTGGCTCCTGGGAAACATGTCAGCAAACTCATTACTTGATAGTACACACTGAGACTGTTAGTCATTATTTAAAGGTGTAATTAGTGTCCACAATCAATATACACTTGTGTTTTGGCTAATCATTATACTTCTGCATAAACCAAGTTCATGGGATGAAATGTAGGGAGGCTTCTTAGCATACAGATATGAAAATGAGAAAATTGGAGTATTTTTAAGAACCTGGGGTCAGACAAATATTACTATTGTTTAGGTATATATATATACATATATATATGTATACGTATATGTTATGTGTATTTTAAGCAAATCATGTATTCAATTTTTTCACATTTGTAAAATAAAACATATGCATGTTCTGATGTACAAGATGCTGAAGTTGTAGAGATGAGATATATTTTTGCCTGCTTTTAATAACATGTTACATACATACAAATGCATAAACATATACGTGTACAGATATTTGCTGTTCTATTACACCTTGGAGGAATTCTTTCAACTAAATAGAAAAAAAAGGAATGTGATGTAAAAACAGGCAAACAATTAATAGACATGTGTCAAAAGACAAAACTCGGAGCCAGGAGTTTAGCCTAGTGGTAGAGTGCTTGCCTAGCATGCATGAAGAACTGGGTTCGATTCCTTGGTATCATATACATAGAAAAAAACCAGAAGTGGTGCTGTGGCTCAAGTGGTAGAGCTCTTGTCTTGAGAAAGCCCATGGACAGTGCTCAGTCCCTGAGTTCCAGGCCCAGGACTGGTAAAAAATAAAAATAAAAATAAGGTGCCAGCAACGCTGCTGTCACTATGGCCCATTACAAAGCCGCCGACTCAAAGTGTGAGCAGTTTCAGAAATATTTGAGGAAATCAGGGTTGCTGGACACACTCACCAAAATGTTGGTAGCCTTATCTGAAGAGCCAGAGAAAGCTAATAGTGCTATGGATTTTTTAAAGCATCACTTAAGAGCTGCCACCCCAGAAAATGCAGAAATAGAGCTGTTTTGCATTCAATTGGCAGAAATGAAAGAAAAATATGAAGCTACTCTAGAAGAAAATAAAAGACTGAAAGCAAAGCTTGCTCAGTAGGAACCATCTCAGAAGGAGAGGCGTGCTGAGTAAGATTCTTCTCAGTTGAAAATACATTGAAAAATGGTTTTGTATGACTTGAGTAGTTTGTATAGTGTATAATCTTTTCTGAACAGATGCTATAAAACTCTTAAGTTTTATGTTAAGTTCACTTATCACAGTTTGTTATTAACACACATATTTAAAATCAGTAATAAAAATTCAATATTACATTCATTGGGTCTTAAAGCAGGAGAATATAAAGGACATTCTGAAGGAAACCTAAGCCTCCAACCAATTAATTATCTTAAAGGACATTTTAAGCCTGATTGGTATGATGGTACTAGTTGTGATTTAACCAAGGAATTTTAGCATGGAGCTATATTTCTTGCTTGGGTTCAGGATATACGCATGGGTATAATCATTCTTTACAATGGTGATGACAGTGCGTATATTCCGTTTGGCAGCTGGAGTGATGTGTGATGTAAGATGCTTTTGTATCAGTTTCCAAGAGTCTTCTGTTATTTATATAAATGCAGAACAAATAACTCTTCTTTGCCACCACTTTACCTTAGAGAACTGTGTTGTGTCAGTGTGAGTTCTGACACCACATTTCCCTTCTATGCAATCATGCCCTGTCACAGATGATGCCTTTGCTGTGCTTTAGTGAATTCTAGCCTTGTTGTCAGTTTATTAATAATGCAGTTTCCATGATTGCAGTTTATATAACTTTAAACAGGATCACGCTGATAGGCTGCCTTACCTAACTGCTATGTTAAACACCAAACAAAGTTAATATAATTGTGGGTCCAGGCACAAGTGGGGATGGGAAAAGGAATGAGCCAAGATTATAGTTCGTGAGTTTAATTCTGTAGTGCTTCTTTCCTCTCTCAAAATGTTTTTCAAGCTTTCAACTCATTTTATCTTCATTATCCCTGTGAAGTATGTAGGGCATGAATGAGAGGAGTTTGGACATTAAAATTTTATGCCAAAGACTGGTAATTAATACAAATTAGTTCCTAACCTAGGGCATACTGGTTAGCAACTCTATGTCTCTTTCCTCAACTGTTAAGTGAGAAGACTGTGCTGCCTACCTCACAGGGTTGCTGTGAGGTCAGATGAGGATGTATGTGTAAGATTTGTAAATGGTAAAGCACTAAAAAAATAAAAAAGACAAAACTTATTGTATCTTTTAGTATGAATGTTGATAAATATGTGTATGTATGTGTGTGTATATATATATACACACATAAATATATATATATATATATATATATATAGCATGCTGTGTATGAGAATGCAAATTAGCCATTATAGGGAAGAATATTTCCTTCAAAATTAAGAAGTAAAAGTCAATTTTGTGTTAAAAAGAAGTTAATATACATCTTTAGAATTAGATATAATTGAACTTTCATCCCATATCTGTATCCAATTAGTGTGTATAGGGAACAAATGTTTATCATCCAAGAACTTTTTCTCATTAATACATAATGGAAAGCAAGAAAGATATTCAGTATAAAAATGTTATCCTAAAAAGATGGGTAGAAGACAAAATAACTCATTTTATTCAAACTAGATTTTGTTTTAATGATTAACTGTGACTTATTTATTTCCTTTTTAATTGTAATTTTATTTCCTTTTTTATCTATCAAATTGGCCAAATGGCTGTCTCTCCATTTTGTAGTAATTTAATGTAAAATTATCTTTCTACATTGATTACATTTTTCTTTTCAGTTTAATTTAATTTTAAAGGTGATGTACAGAAATGTTACAGTTACTTTAGTAAGGTAATGAATATATTTCTTGTCAGTGTTACCCCCTCCTTTGTTTTCTTCCATTTGCTCTTCCCACCATTCCTCCCCCTAGAAATTGTAAAGTTCATTTCCAACATAGTGTCTAGTGAGTAATGCTGTTGCATTAGTTTTTTATTTTTTATTATTAGTTTATTTTTTGGTGGTCATAGGCCTTGAACTCTGGGTCTGAGCACTATCCTTGAGATCTTCAGCTCAAGGCTACCACTCTTCTACTTAAGTCACAGCACCACTTCTGATTTTCTGGTGGTTAATTGGAGATAAAAGTCTTATGATCTTTTGTGTTCCATCTGGCTTTGATCTGCCTTCCTCACATCTCAGTCTCCTGAGTAGCTAGGATTACAGGCAAGATCCACTGACACCCAGATTGCATTGGTTATTGATGCAGTACTTTGGAATAAATAACAAAAGTTCTTCAGCACACTTAGAGAGACCTATTAAGCATTCTTCCCACAGCACCTTTAATTTCCCTGTTCCTCAGGCTAAAAATGATGGGGTTAATGAAGGGAGGCACCATAGTGTAAAACATGGCTGTGAGAAGGGACTGAATTGTGGATGTATGTGAGACGGGGCTCAAACAAGCAAACAGAGAAGAAATCACAAACAGAATGAAAGTAGCTATCTGGGGTGAACAGGTTGACAGGGCTTTGTTTCGGGCTTCTGATGAACACATCTTGAGCACAGTTGAAAAAATATTTACATATGACATGACTAAGATGATGGAAAAGAATAAAACAATGCAAGCACTCACACCCAGGGCTACGAACTCAGAAAATTGCACAGCCTGGGATGAGATGCTCATGACTTGAGGTACATCACAGAAATATTGATGGATCACATTGGACTTTGTGAAGGGAAGTCTGAATATGGTGGCTGTGTGGAGAGCAGAATAGAATAGGCTACAGGCCCAAGATCCAGCTGCTGCCTGCATGCACCGACGTGAGGTCATGGTTAATGTGTAGTGCAAAGGGTGGCAAATGGCCACATAGCGGTCATAGGACATAACCACTAGCAAAAATAACTCTGCACACCCAAAGAAAATAAACAGAAAAGTTTGCATGGCACACGCTGGGAGAGAAATCCATTTCTTGCCTGTCAGAGAATTTATGATTGATTTAGGAACAGTAACAGAAATATAACCCAAATCTGTGAAGGATAAATTGCTTATGAAGAAGAACATTGGAAAGTGAAGTCTTGGGTCCAGTACAATGATTGCAATGGTCAGTAGATTCCCAGCTAGGGCTCCCACATAAACCACCAAGAAGAGCAAACCTTGCAAGATTTGAAGCTCCCGGGAACTTGTGATATCCACGAGGAGAAATTCTGTGATGATAGTGATATTGTCCATGTCTACAAATAGGCTGTGGTCCAGGGACCAAGGTGACACTGAAAGTAAAACAGAAAGAAAGCAGTACTATCCTGTATGAAATGGAAACTAGATACTAGTCAGTTTTTTAAGTAAAGATGGGTGGGGCTCCTATACAACTATGATCATAATATTCTTCCTCTCCCCCACCCCAGTCCTGTGACATGAGCTCAGGGCCTGGGCACTGTCCTTGAACTTTTTGAATGTTGGTGCTCTATCACTTGAGCCACAGTATCATTTCTGGCTTTTTCTGTGCATGAATTGAGCCCAGCGCTTCATGCATGCTAGGTAAACACTCTACCATTAGGACACGCTCCTGGATCACGTAATATTCTTATGAAGAATCAAAGTGGTGGGATGTGCAGCTGAACAGTAGACTTAGAAAGCTAGCTCACATGTATAAAGTCTCAGGACTGCAAAAAATTACAAAAAAGAAACATGATATAGGAAAACATGAAAATGCTAACAATATCGAATGTTATTAATATGTTTTGGAAAATGTAGAGACTTTTCCATTGAGAAATTGAAAATAATTTTCACAAATGAATGATATGACATATCTGAAAGCAGAGATTGGACAGTGCTCTGTACATGAGGGTCTTCCACAAAAGTACACCACTACTTTGAGGCCAGTAAGACTGCTTTTATTTCTCCTCGTGTAGCATGATTCAGTGAGGCCTTTATCAGAGCAGTATTTTTTTTTTGTGGGTCATGGGGCTTGAACTCTGGGCCTGGGGACTTCCACTCTACTCCTGGAGCTGCAGCCCCACTTCCCATTTTCTAGAGATTAATTGGAGATAAGAGTCTCACCTTCTTTTATGCCCAGTCTGGCTTTGAACCACGATCCTCAGATCTCAGCTTCTTGAGTAGCTAGTATTACAGGTGTGAGCCACTACACCTGGCTTCAGAGCAGTATTTTTATCCACTGCATAAGGAAGCATGATTTGGTCATTGCTCTTTACTCTGTGATTTCTTTTTGAGGGCACTGTTGTACTGGGATTTCTGCAAAGCCTTGAGGGATTTGGTCATCATAGTTTTCTGAAAATGTGAGTTCCTGAGTGATTTGTCTCCATAGATATCTTTTGACCAGTCCATTGAGACCAATTAGATTGATGAAAAGCTTTATTATTATTATTATTATTTTATTATTGTCATATAAATGATATAAAGAGGGGTTACAGTTACATAAGTCAGGTAAGTAAATTTCCTTTTGCACCAATATCATGTTCCTTCATCCCTTTCCAGTCCCTCCCTCCTATTTCTACCCATATAATTTACTTTCATCAGAATCCAGTGAGTTCCACTCCTACACATTTCACCCTTTTTTCTTTGAGTTCTGTACCTTCCCCCAACACTTATGAAGATGTTCATTTGAATACCTCATACATAAGTTAAAGAAAGCAGAATCATAAAAAAAACTAAAAGAAAAGAAAGAAAAGTAGACAGAGAGTTCTTGTTCATATCTTGGCATTCATTTCAATATATATGTTATTTCATATAAATATGAAGAGGTGGGATGGGTTGTGGGGAGGGAAAGGGGGAGACAAAAGCATGAGAAGGGGTATCAATGTTTGAGAAGTAATGCACCCACTACCGGAAGAATGCAACTGTAGCCCCTCTATACATTACCCTGACTATAAAAAAAATAAATAGGAAGAGGCACTTAGGCATTGCACCTTTGTGTTTCTCTCCTAAGAGTATCCTCTTTTGGTCTCAGAGTATGGGAGTATCTAGAATCCTGTGTGATTTATCATATCCCAAAGTCTTTGTTCTCTCCCATATGTGGAATCCAAAATTCACTGGGATGTGATGATATTCTTTTTTAAAAATTAATTTTATTGTCAGGGTGATGTACAGAGGTGTTACAATTACATATGTAAGCTAGTATGTACATTACTTGTTAGACATTGTTACCCCCATGCTTTTCTCTCACTTCCCCTCCTTTCACCCCACTCCTAAGTTGTAGAGTTCATTTCCAACTTACTGTCATGTGTGTATCACTGTTACATTGATTCACTCTTTAGCTTTCTCTCATCATTTTGTTGTTCCCCTTCCATTTCTTAATTCAGATAAATGTATATACAATACACAGGGTACCAAAATGAAACAAAGTGACAACAGTGGCTATATCATGGGGGGGGGGAAGAAATAACTTCACATATTACATTAAAAACATTAACCACATAGTGAAACCCCTCATTTCAATCTCCTGGAGTTCATTACACTTATCTCATCATATATGGTCATATGCACATAGATATTGAACTATTGTGATCCTCTGCTAGGAAAATCCTACCATATATTAATTATTACAAATGAGGGAAACCATGGAGTCTATGTTTCTTTGGGTCTGGCTTACTTAATATGATTTTTTCCAAGTCTTTCCATTTCTTTAAATGTGGCAATGTCATTCTTTCTGATGGCAGCATAGATTTCTAGTGCGTGTGTGTGTGTGTGTGTGTGTGTGTGTGTGTGTGTGTGTTTGTGTGTATGCCACATTTGCTTGATCCATTCTTCTACCGAGGGGCATCTGGGTTGTTCCATATCTTAGCTGTGGTAAATAATACTGCAATGAACACAGTTGTGCAGGCAGCTTTAGTATGGCCTTGTCTGTGGACATTTGGATAAATGTCCAGGAGTGAGGATGATAGGTCATAGTGCAGTCCCATTTAGCCAAACTTTCTTGGTCTGTTATGTTTCTGGGCTTTCATTAAGAAAGTTTTGACCTGTGCCAAGGAGCCCTAGTGTTTCTTTTATTTCTTCTTGTAGAATTTTCAAGGTATCTTTATTTAAAAAATATATTTCACTGCATGGGTAATGTATAGAGGAATTAGTCAGGTAGTCAGGTATTAGTGTTACTTCTCGAACACTAATACTCTTTCTCCTATTTTTTTTGTTCGTGGGGCTTGAACTCTGGCCCTGGGAACTGTTCTGAGCTCTTCAGCTCAAGACTACAGCCCTATCCCTTGAGCCAGTAAACCTTCCCCTTCTTATATTTTTGTCCTTCTTTCCCTACCTCACCTCCTCCCAATCATCTTGTTTTCTCCCTAATGTATCTTCTTTTACCTCGAGGTCTTTGATCCATTTGGAATTGACTCTGGTGTACAGTAATATTAAAGAATTTATTAACATTGATTTTTACATCATATTTCAAATGACATGTTTAACAAACAAGTGTTCAAGAAAGGAATCTCTATATACAATCACTGGAATTTAGTTTTTAGAACATAATCAAAATTAGGCTAAGGGTTGGTATATCATAGATACATATTAATTTATAAAATAAAACATTGCCATTTTTAAAAGGCTGTCTTTCTTCTCACATATCAATGTGTGAGAGGTAATGCACCCTCTATCTGGAGAATATAACTGAAACCTCTTTATACATTGAAATAATAAAATAAAAAAAGGCTGTCTTTCTTCCACCCTACTTTAGAGTATCTATAGCTTGAGCACCACTCCTATAAAATTTCAGTGTTAGTTTTCATGGAATGGAAATAATAATCTTTAGACTGAGATAAACACAACATACATTGGTTATCCAAAGTAATGCTGAGGGAAAAGAAAGAATTTTGACACATGACGCTACCTGATTTTAGACTATTGCAAAAGGTAAGAGCAATCAAAACACAGCACAACAATTGCATAAGAATGAACAAACTGACATTATGGAGATCCCAGACACACACACACACACACACACACACACACACACACACACAACACGATCGGTGAGATTGGTCTTTGAAAAAGTGTCAAGAACACAGAATCAAGAATGTATACTCTAAGAAATAAGAAGGGCTAGCAATATTCCTTATGCTGAGAAGATAGTCCCATGAGGATCATGGTTCAAGGCCAGTCTAAGCAAATGTTAGTGACATTTCATTTAAAAAAATTTATTTTAACTGAAGACCCAGAAATCAACCCACAGACATACAGCCAACTAATCTTTCAAAAGGGAACCAAAAAATAGAATGGAAGAAAGACAGCCTGTTCAACAAGTGGTGCTGGCAGAACTGGTTAAGCACCTGCAGAAAGCTAAAGTTGGATCTTTCTATGTCACTCTGCACCAGGATTAACTCCAAATAAATAAAAGACTTCGAGGTAAAAGCAGATATCCTGAAAACTTTACAAGAAGAAATAGGAGATACTCCTTGACATAGATTGAAACTTTCTTAATAAGGACCCAGAAACACAACAAATTAAAGAAAGGTTGGATAAGTGAGACTGTACTAAACTGCAGAGCTTCTGTATGGCAAAGGACATAGGTAGCAAGCTAAATAGAAAGCCCACAGAGTGGAAGAAGATCTTCACTAACCATACAATAGATAAAGACCTCATATCTAAAATTTATCAACAGCTAGAAAACTCGAATCACCCCAAAACTAATCTTCAAAGGCACCATCATCCCATTAAAAGACGGGCCACAGACTTAAAGGGAGACTTCTCTGAAGAAGAAATAAGAATGGCCTATAGACGCATGAAGTAATGCTTGACATCTCTAGACATAAAAGAAATGCAAATCAAAACAACTCTGAGATTCCCCCTCACTCCAGTTAGAATGGCCAGGATCAAGAAAACTAAGAACAACGTATGTTGGCAGGGATGTGGTCAGGAGGGATCATTACTACACTGTTGGTGGGAGTGAAAACTCATTCAACCACTATGGAAAGCAGTATAGACTAAACATAGAGCTCCCTTATGACCCAGCAATTCCATTCATTGGCATTTACCCAATGGTCCAGAAAAGAGGACATACTAAAGCCACTAGCACAATGACGTTCATTGCAGCACTATTTACCATAGCAAAGATATGGAACCAACCCAGATATCCCTCAGTAGGTGATTCGATCAACAAGATGTGGTATCTATACACAATTGAATTCTATGCTGCAATCAGAAACAATGACCACCCCATTTGTAAGGAAGTGGAAAGACTTGGAAAAAATCATATTAAGTGAAGTAAGGTAGACTCAAAGGTCAATGGTTTCCCTCATTTATCATAATTAGTATAAACCTAGGACTCTCCTAGCAGAGGACTGCAATAGTGCAAAACCTAGATACATAAGGCCATATAGGATGAGACTAAATGAAAGGACTTCCAGGATATGGAAACAAGAGCCATATAAAGTGTGACTGTTGTTCTTCATGTACTATGTTATTTCTCATCTCTTTTGTTGTTCCTTGGTTATTCTCATATTGTTACAGTATCTTATCTTGTTATCTGGTATATTGTATATACACTGATTTGTTTATTTGAAATTGGATAGGGAAAGGGGAAAACAAGATGAGGGGTTGGGGTGTGAGGAGGGAAATGGGGACAAAAACATGAGAAGGGGTATCAATGTTTGTGAAGTAATGCACCTTCTATCTGGTGAAAATAACTGTAACCCTTCTATTAATTACAATAAAAATAGTAAAAAATATTTTATTGTCGGAGTGATGTATAGAGGGGCTACATTTACATTGGTCAGGTAGTAGGTATATTACTTCTTGAACACTGATACTGCTTCCATACTTTTCTCAGACTTTCCTTCTCCCCATCCTCTCCCTGTCATCTTGTTTTTCTCCTTTCCTTCCCTATTTGAAATAAGCAATTAAAGGTATATACCAGAAGTGACATCATTTTAACAAACAAGTTAGGCATGATGGTTCATACTTTAATATGAGCTATGTCATATGAACAACCAAAAGGAAACCCCTATCCTAAAATTCAGCTTAAGGAACAAAGAACTGAAGAGCATCTCAAGACATCAAGTACAAGACCCAGTACTCCAACCAAAAAATAGAATAATCATAAAACTCTCAATTCACTATTAGAAGAATGAAGGTAACCTTTGTTTCATGTCACATGTACAAAATCTAAATTCAAATTTAACAATGTGAACGTAAGTCTTCAAATTGTAAAATTTCCACCATCGACAAAGAAATCTTATACATGACTTTTTTGTGATATGTATTTTTAAACATTTTAAAGTACCATTATAAAGATATACAAAAGAGTTACAGTTATATGTCATGTAATGACTACATGCCTTTTGGAAAATGTCATCCCTTCCCCCCTCCTGCTCCTAGTTTTTCCCTCCCATCCCCATTCACAAATTATCTAGTTCATTTTTCTACATAGATTCTAGTGAGTAGAACAGCTGTATTTGTTTGTACTTTGTCCTTCCATTTCTGTGTTCACCTTTACCATCCCAAAGACAGATAAATGAACAGACACACAAAAAGAAAAGAAAAACAACAAAGAAAATAGCAACGTATTTATTTATTTACTCATCACTGGCATTCTGTTATCTAAGCCACAATGCCAATTCCATCTTTTTCAATGTATGTGGTACCAAGGAATTGAACCCAGGGCTTTGTACATGCTAGGCGGGCACTCTACACCTTAGGTTATGCTCCTGGTCCCATTCTTTTTTTTTTTTTTAATTGAATTACATAAACTATTTCCCCAATAGTCTGAAAATTAATTAATCTCAGTGGTATGGCTATAGGTTGTTTACCAATTAGAATTTACATAAAATTGGCTTCTATGGAGGTTGAAATCCAGAGGGCAAATCTGTAGAGAGCATCAGAAGTTTGACTACATAAGTTCCTATTTAAAAACTCCATACTTATAAATATTCAGAACCAGAAGTACTCAGATAGTATGTGGAATGAATGAACTGAGAAGAAACTTTTTTCTTCCTGAAGAAAGAAGCATGATTGAGGATTAATCAAATTTCTTTAAATCATACAGAGTAATATTTATGTTAGTGACATTATGCTGCTTTCCTTACTTCTCAGGTAACTTTGAATTTGTTAACTTATATATAGAACTTCTCTCAATCCTAATAATAAGTAATTCAAATAAATGCCTATAATATACTTTAAGTTCTCAAGTATGTGTATTTGTAGGATAAACTGATAGTTTCAGATTTGAGTTTTTATTTTAGGCAATTGTTTTGTTTAAAAATTATACTTTTATCATCTTTTTTATTTTTTATTAACTGTAATTAATTGTACAAAAATTACCATTCAACAATTTAGCTTACAAATATGATGGTAAGTGTTGTTAAAGCTGTGGATATATATTTCATTTATAAACCAGGTCAAAAGATTGAAACTGCCAAGACTGAAAAAATTGCCTTGGAACTGAGCAACAGGTCTACAGAATTATTTCTTGAGATGAATCTAAAAAAGTTAACTAAGAAACCCACAAGCAAAAGAAAATTAGGCACATTTCATGGAAATCAAACCTGGTTGAGTTTGTTTATCCTTTGTCCCATCTTTTCTGTGTAACACCCCCCCCCTTAGTATCTTGAGTGTCATAACTCAACTTTATTTTTACCATGCGTTTTGATGAAAACAAAGAACATACCTTCAGTATCAAAGAGAAAAAAAAGAAAGAGCAAACTGACATTTCCAATACAGCCATTATTATGAACAATTACTGATAATAGATTTCATGAAGAATTAAGGTGATAATGCTATCTCTGTGCATCATTATCTTATTTTAATGGTAAAGAATTGGATATCCCACTCACTCTGGTGCCTTTTTAAACTGTGAGCCAAATAATGTGATATTGTCATTGAGAAAATGGAGGAAGAACATGAGTGAGCCCTGAACTTTTTTTGTGGACAAGAATATTCATTAGGTTGTCATGATGCCGTCTGAGAAAGCAATTGTAGGGTGAGTTTAGCATAGATACGTGAGAATTTGTTTGAACATAAAAGAAATAAGATGTAATCTATAGAAAAGGAGATGGAACAAGACTTCTTTCTTTAATGGGTGATGGGGCTTGAGCTCTGCCTGGGCACTGTCCCTGAGCTCCTCAGCACAAGGCTACTACCCTACCCCTGGGCCTGGGCCTTGGCCCTGATCTCTCCAGCTCAAGGCTACCACCCTACCCTTGAGCCAAGCCCCCTTCCCATTTGTTGGAGGTTAATTGGAGATAAGAGTCTCAGGTCCTTTTGTGCCCAGGCTGGTTTTGAACCTTGATTCTCAGATCTCAGTCTCCTGAGTAGCTAGGATTACAGGCATGAGCCATTGTGCCCAGTGGAAACAAGATTTCTGAAAACCTAGAAATAATGTGGAAATTTCATTAAGGAAATGAAAAATATAGCTTGCTTTAATGATAATAATTTCACCAAGTAACATTAGCTTTGACAATTGAAAATATCCTCAGTGCAGTTAGTTCAATAAATGAATATACAATAATAAACAAATAAACATATATACAATATACCAGGTAACAAAGTCAGATGCAGTACTCTCCTAGCAGAGGATTACAATAGCACAAAACCTAGATACATAAGGTCATATAGGATGAGAGGAAATGAAAGGCTCTCTAGGATATGGAAACAAGAGCTTTATCTTGTGTGATTGTTGTTCTTAATGTACTATATTATTTCTCTTCTCCTTTGTTGCCCTTTGGTTAATCTCATGAAAACACTTTCTAAAGCAGCCACAGAAAGTAACACCTCCAATTACTCTTGTTTCCTAACTCCTACTAATGAGTGGTATCTTTCTAATTTTTAGGGATGACAATAGAGAGGTGACAATAGTGAAACTATCTTAGAGTGCCTGGATTAATTGTGGGAAACAGAAGGAAATGAGAAAATAATCGTATGATGAGTCTGTATACATTTACTGGATTTCGGTTTATCTACTTATTCTATCCAGAGATACTGAGAAGCCATGCATTGATACTATGCCTGTGATTTGTTTGTAGCTGTTATGAATTGTCTGCATTCTTCTTATCATCACTCTCACACAGGGAGACCACAGCACACAAACAGACATGACCAATCTCACCTTCTTCACAGAGTTCTTCCTCATGGATGTCTCCAGCTCCCAGAAGCTACAAGTTATACAGAGTGTGGTGTTCTTAGCAATTTATCTAGGAACATTAACTGGGAATCTAATAACCATTACTGTAATTGTGACGGACACTCATCTTCATTCTCCAATGTACTTATTTATAAGCAATTTATCACTCATAGACCTTTGTAGCATCTCAGTTATTGTTCCCAAATCCATTGTAAATTCCATGACAAGCAGGAAAACAATCTCCCTGAGAGATTGTGCTGCTCAGATTTTTCTCTACCTACTTTTTGCCACGGTGGAGTTTGCTTTCCTTGTGGTCATGGCCTATGATCGCTATGTTGCCATCTGCCGCCCTCTGCACTATAGGCTCATCGTCACGCCGAGGATGTGTGTCCAGGCAGCAGGCGGCTCTTGGGCCTCTGGTCTGATCTATTCTACAATCCACACCTGTGCCATGTTCAGGCTTCCCTTTACAAAGACCAATGTGATCCAGCAATTTTTCTGTGATATACCTCAAATTCTGAGAATAGCATCTTCAGATGTTCAATTTTCTGAATTTGTAATCATTGCTATTAGTGTGTTCCTTGTCTTAGGATGTTTTGTTTTTATGATTCTGTCATATGTGAATATATTTACATCTGTGCTAAAGATGCATTCCATAGAAGCCCGGAACAAAGCCTTATCCACATGCTTCCCACAATTGTTGATCCTCCTTTTGTTTGTCATTTCTGGGTCTGTGGCTGTGTTAGGTCCCATTGCGAATAAAGCTTCCCTCAAAAATCTGCTGACAGCCATGTTCTACACCATGGTGCCTCCATTTACGAACCCCATCATCTACAGTCTCAGAAACAGGGAGATGAACTCTGCTATAGGCAGAATGCTCACTAAGTATTCCCAATTAAGTATTTCTTCACTAAAAATTGTTTAACAACTATTTGGAAGCTGTCCTGCAGTGAGCACACTTGCTGAATCTTGAAATGATACCTGAGCTACCCATTTTTGGAATTTGGTTTGTCATCTTTTTTTTTTTTAAGAATTTGGGGTTTAATTAGAAATGTATTCTTTGCTTTCCTCAGTTAGTTCTCTATTGAATATATGTTCCATACCTCAGAAGAGCCTGATTAACATTACCAAATTATTTAAAAAGGTGTGTGATGACTGTAGGCTGAAAACAAAGAAGGCTATCATGAGATGTTCCTGCAATTCTACTATATCAAGAAGAAATTCAGGGCATTGGAACTCGCCTGGGTGAACCTGCCTAGTTGTGTTAGAAAACTCTACTATTTACATTGTGTTTTGTGTTTTCTCTTTTCATATGGGAGATAGTGTGTGTGGTTTAGAGATTACAGTAGAGAGACAGCTAAGCAACCTAGAAAATTTGGAAGGATGCTTAGCCGAGATCTCCTCAGATCTTCGGAGCAAATTTCCCTAAGGTCCTGGAACTCCTACAGCTTCACTCAGAATATTGTCCTTCAACACCAACTGTGTAATGAAAGTTTTGATTTCTGTATTGGTTCCAGGTGAAAAGATGTATGTTATACTTGATTCTTTCAAAGTAGTTGAGTGTCGATGACGAAATTAGATCATAGAGTGGAGAAGACTGCAGACAGGAAACCATACAAATTTGGGTATAGTACCAGGATTGTCTACATGGTAACACATAATGAATATACTGTGAGATGCATACAGGTGATATAGTTTTGTTTTCTTAGTTCCTGAGCCTTAGTCCTATTGGCTGAAATATGCATTGATGCCCTTGGCTCTTAAGTAATCTCATTCTATCTGCCTGTTTTTTAATTTAGAATTCCTGTCCTGAAATTGCTCAATGTGTGAACTCAAGTTTATGTAGCATCATTGTGGAACTGATGTCACAATAGGCAAGTCATGAAGTCATGACCACTCTATATCATCACTTTTATCCAATATAGCAGTAAGAAGAGGATGTCACCCCAAAGTAATAACTCTCATATAGTTCAGAAGTCAATTCATCTTTTTTTGAAAATGTTCTTTCTCTTTGTGGTGTGTGTGTGTGTGTGTGTGTGTGTGTGTGTGTGTGTCTGTCTGTCTGTCTGTCTGTCTGTCTGTCTGTCTGTGTCATTCCTGGAGTTGAACCAAAGGTCTGAGGGCTGATCCTGACCTTTTTATTCCTAGAGGATAGTCTCCAATGTTAGACCATGGCTCCTCTTCTGACTTTTTGGTGGTTAACTGGAGTAAAGAATCTCTAAGTCTTTACTGTGAAGGTTGATTTCAAACTGGGACACTCAGATCTCAGACTGCTGAATAGCTAGAATTACAGCTGTGAGTCACCAGCACTTGGCCTTTATGTATTTTTATTAATGTATGACCATGAGATAATCATTTTCTTTCAGGTATGAAAGTTAAATTACTTCTAGGATTTTTCTTCTAGGGTTTCTCGGGGTTATTTATGATTAAACTTTTAGTTGAATGGTAACATTTGTATATATTTACAAAATATGATGTGATGTTTGATATGTGTAGAAGTAAAATGTTTAAACAATGACAATTAACACATGTATATTACATTAAAAAGTAAAATGCATAAAATGTTAAGCAGCTTTGAAATATTTCATGCATTGATGTTTATTATAGTCACTTGTTAGTGCAATAGACTAGTAAAGCTAATTCTTCCTGTGTGACTTATTTTATCCTTAATATCTCCATTACAGATTCACTGTTCAAAAAACCTTGTACTCATTACCTAACTTATGTAATTTAACCTTTGTGTATATCACCTTTACAATAAAAATTCAGGATCCAGATTTATCCACTCAGAGTTTTAGAATCACTTGTGGGTGAGATCATGAGGTCTTTGTTCCCCACTATGTGGTTTGGTTCAGGTAGCATAATATCCTCTAGGTTCATTTGTGTTTCTGCTAATTATAAGTTATATCCAGTTCACTGGGGTTAGGTGATAGATTTTGCTAGTGATGCACAGTGAGAATTACTTTCATATGTCTGCTATTTCAAGTAACGCTGATGAAAGTTAAGATAAATCTTCAGTACACTGTTTCCAATTCCTTTGAAAAATGCCCAGAAATGGAAGTACTGTATATAATGGGACTCTTTCTTGCAGTGTTTATGAGGAATATTCAGTTTTCTACAGTGACTATATACTCATTTACATTATCATCAACTGTGCACAAGAATTCCTATTTCTCCATACCACAACAACAAATGTCACCTTTCTAAACCAGTACAAACACCTTGTGTACTGCTCAGAAGTGGATTCATCATTCCATTTCAAAAAGAAAATTTCATTATGAATTCTCAAAAAATAATATCTACAAAATGAATTATTTCTGACTTCTATTCTTAACATACTCCCTGCACTCTAAAGCATCTTAGAGAAACCATATATTTCTTTTTTTCATATATTTTTATTGTAATTAATAGAAGGGCTACATGATATTTGCCAGATAGAAGGTGCATTAATTCACATACATTGATACTCTTTTACATGTCTTGGTCCCCATGTCCCTTCCCCAGAAACCATATATTTCAATAAGGAATTAATCGTTCACTACACACATGGCAGTGTGCAATGCACTATACAAGTGTAACAATGATTCTGAGATTATCTTCTAAATGGGCTTAGGATCTTTTGTCCCTTTCAATTCTTCTCCAGAATCACATTTGATATAGGTACCAAGTTGCTTACAGGTGTTACACTTTTATTTCTTTTTTCCATATTTTTTATTGTAATTAATAGAAGGGTTACATTACATTCACCAGATGGAAGGTGAATTACTTCACATACATTGATACCCTTTCTCATGTCTTGGTCTCCATTTCCCTCCCCCCACCCCCACCCTCATCTTGTTTTCCCCCCTACAATTTTATTTCTAAAGTCCTATTCTGGAGATAACCTTTCCATGAATTTTAACATATAGTATACAACATGTTAGTTCATTAACTTTAATTTTTTTCATAGGTTGGCAAATTCTTTAATATGTTGAGGCTAGATATAAAATTAAGATTAATTTGTCCAGTCTCTATATAATATGTATGGTACAGTAAAGTTAAATGCAATACACCTAACAAAGAAGGTAAGGGATAAACTGAAATTTTCTCACATATACTACAAAGTACCTTTTGTAGCACTTTCTTCTCCACCACCTGCCTCAACCCAGTGAACAAGTGTAGACATTACACTGCTTACAGAGGTGGTTTAACAACTCCATTTCCAAGTTTCACAAGTTTTGTGAAGCTATTTTCAGATTTATTCTACTTCTACTTTTAAGTACACCAAGTACTTCTAAATACCTAGGACCAGGTGTTTCATATGTGAACTTGCCTGCTGTGCTCACAGCACCATCAAATAAAATCACACACACAGCAGTGCTTATGATCTGAGGTACCTTCTAAACTTGGTCATTTCGTCCTTATTCCTTTTTCGGTTCAATTCCTTCTTTCTGCCTTCAAACCAGTAGACAAGAATAATCAGTGTAATGCTGAGAGATGAACAAAATCACATCTAAATGTCATATAGAGAGGGAAAGATTCCTATGACAATTTATACAAATTATACCGTGTGCTAATTTTATTAACTACTTTGTCATACACTGGCAACTTCTAGGTTCTAAATGTGAAATTTAGACTTTATTTGTACCTTATATACACACTACACAGCCAGCCAAAATGTATGATATAGAAAAATGGTACCTGAAGTTGTCCAAGTATGTTCATAATAAAGTTTTACTTTTTGCAATTATTCTCCTCCCACCTATTCCAAAGTACAGAAAGAATACAGGCAATACTTGCCATTCTGGTTTTTCCATTCAGTTTTCTAAAGGCAGTATTTCATGTGAATATAAGCAAAATAATGTCTAAAAATAATATTTTTAGTCTGGCTTACTTCACTTAATACATTTTTTTCCAAGTCTTTTCATGTCCTAACAAATGGAGCAATGTTATTCTTTCTGATGGAAGCATAGAATTCTATTTGCTGCATGGTAACCCTCATTTCTAATAACTAGAATGTTTTTACATCTACAAGTCTTTCAAATGAATAGTAAAATATAATTACACTTGGACATGATTGTCAGGGTTTCTAGTCCTTGGTCCCTCCTGACTTGCAAGAGGGATAGAGAGAACACGCCCTGACCAGGGCAAGCTGAGAAAGGAAAGGGCCAACTGACTGCCCGCACCCAGCTCTCCCTCGCCAGAGGACAATCAGATGCATCAGGGAGACCCATCAAGGTAGGAACTTGTTTATTGAGGAAGTACATTCAGCTAATATAAGATGCAGGAGCCTATCAACACAAAAGTGGGCAGGGTGGGGGGAGGTGGTTAAAGAAGGGGAATCCTGCTCTCTGAGAGGGCAGAAGGGTTTTGGTTCTATCCCAGAGTTAGCCTTACTTTACATCACAAACCAAAGCCACGCCTTCCAAATGGGCCACAGGCAGATTGGGTCCCAAAACCAGGAAATGAGCACTGGGCCATGAGTTAGGCCTTCTACAGCATAGGTTTCCATTTCCCTGATGTGATGTGCCCCATTCATGATTATTAAACAGTACTCTGAATATTTCTAGAGTGAGAACAACGGAGGACATTCTTAGGAGAGGATCACAATGGCCTAGTACCTATGTGTATATGACCATATTAAATGATGCTTATCAAAATGAACTTCAAGAAATGGAAACAAGAGGTTTTTGTATTTTACTGTTTGCCTGCTTTTCTTTCTTTCTTTTTTTCTTTCTTTTTCCTCCATCAATTTGATTTATTTCTTTTTGTCACTGTTTATGGTTTCTGTACCCTTTATCTTGCATATAAGTTAATCTAATATGGAGAGGGGAAGGGGAAACACAGAAATGGTATGGCAAAGGATGAACCAATTTAGCAGTGATACTCACTAAACACTATGGTGGAGATGAACTATACAACTTGGGGGAGGATGGGGGATTGGGAGGGAAAAACTGGGAGAAATCAGGAAGGGGAAACACTCTTCAAAAACAAATGTACTCATAACCTGACTTACATAACTGTAACTCCTCTGTACATCATCTTTGTAACAAAATTTAAATTAAAAAGTGATATTTTACAAACTCTATGTTTACTATATAATGGACACTTCTAAACATCTAGATACACTAGGTGCTTTCAAGTAAGGACTCAGGTTAGTACACCATATACACAACAGTCTTCACTGACTGCACAGGAGCAACAAATTATTATTTGAAAAGTGTCTTTAAAATATGAGCATTCTAGAACTTTTGTCCACTAACCCAGTGGGATAGAATGCTTAGATTTTCCAGAAGACTTTTTCTGGGAATCTTAACACAAAACTTACAAAGTTTATTCGTCCACTATTTCTGTTTTTATCATATATTGGCAGCCTCTCTAGCATCTACAAAGATGAGATGGAAGTTGAAACTCCTTTGTCCTTTATGTACAGCATGTACACAAGAAAGCAGAACAGAATGGGATAGTGCTACTCTTCACTGTAAACACACGTGGCCCTCTTTGCATTTCTTTATCCTGGGAACCAGGGCATAAGCACCATGCCTACTGCTCAAGCCATTGACTGCCAATACATTCCATAACAATTTTCACAAAGAGGCAACTACAAAATATGTTATTTTCTTGTTCCTACTTAAAAATACATCAGACACTTCAACAAAGGCAGCTAGCACAGTCAACTCTATACACAGCAAGGGGAATGTGTAGGAACCCAGTTTTTTTATATACTTTTTATTGTAATTACTAGAAGGGTTACATTATATTTTCCAGATAGAAGGTGCATTAATTCACATACACTGATACCCTTTCTCATGTCTTGGTCCTCATTTCCCTCCCTCCACCTCCACCCCTCATCTTGTTTTCCCCCCTTCCCTATCCAATTTCAAATAACCAAAAACAAATATATCCAATATATCAGATAATAAAGTGAGATACTGTAACAATATGAGATAACCAAGGGACAGCAAAAGAGATGAGAGATAACATAGTACATTGACAACAATCACTCATTATGTGGCTTTTGTTTCTATATCCTAGAGGTCCTTTCATTTAGCGTCATACTATATGGCCTTATGTATCTAGGTTTTGCTCTATTGCAAGTCTCTGCTAGGAGAGCCCAAGGTTTCTACTGATTATGACAAATAAGGAAAACCATTGAGCCTATGTTTCTTTGAGTCTGGCTTAACTTCACTTAATATGATTTTTTCTAAGTCTTTCCATTTCCTAACAAATGGGGCGATGTCATTCTTTCTGACAGCCGCATAGAATCCCATTGTGTACAAATACCACATCTTGTTGATCCACTCATCAATTGAGGGACATCTGGAACCCAGTTTTAGATATAGTTTCATGGAGTATAAGAATATAATTTTAGATATAGGTTTTGGCATCTCAGCCCTTTCTCTGAATTAAATAATGTAACCCGTGCTAGCTCTGCCTTCTGGTCCTGAAACTGCAAGTATTTCTAGACTCCAGCGATACCAGCAGAATGCTGTCTGCCCAGGTCTCATCACAAATGTAGAACCCCTGGGCTATGTGATATCTCTGATGCCCAGAGACAGCTGTAGAAGTCTCCCCATTCCTAACGCCTCCAACAGGTGACCTTATGCTCTTTGCCTATGAAAATTGCATAAATTTCTCATAATGAGGCTAGCTGCACATTTTGCTTGTGTAAACTAGCTTGCATAGAGGCAGGATCAAGGAATGGAGGGATTTCTCTCCCCCTGATCCCCCCCAAAGCCCGGTCAAAATGATAGCCTGGGTGGAAACTGGAAATAGCAATGACCAAAAGTAGTAAAAGAAAGGAATGAAGGAAACCGAACATAACTACAAGCTAAAGCTTATCAACACAAAATTCCAGAAATAATTGGAATGGGAACCTTGTTCTGTATGATGATCGACAATAATCGATAACGATAAAGGTTTCCAAAATTGTTTTCCTTAATGATTTACGACACTGAATTGTAACTGCTGTCAATAACTGCTAATTTCTGCTTCTGTAACTTTGCTTGTTTGCTTTCTTGCATTCACACACCATCTGCCCGAAGTTCATGCCCTAAAAACCCCCGCTGGCATTGCACTCTACTATCCAACTAGTTGGGTGTAGTCACCGCACAGTGTATTAAAATTCCTAGCTACTTTAAATGAGTAATGGGGTGTCTCTCTGTTTTCTGGAATACAACAGAATGATGAACACCTATCACTGGCTGTCAATGGAAAACTTCTTCGCTGGTCCCCTCTTCTCTCTCACAGGTCTGTTTCCCCATCCTTCATCCCAGGAACACACACTGACTAGGGTCGCTGTGGCTGTCTCACCTGGAGAGGTCTCACATTGTTATCCAAAGTGACCTCCTGAAGACATGTCTGTAGTTTTCTTTAAACAAATAGATATGGACAGTGTGACTTTCTCCCTCCACTTTATTATGTCGGCAACCTCTTCACATCTGGAATGTCCAGATGGACTGAATTTGTCTTTTAGAAAGTTGCGGGATGTCCCGAGTAGCTGTTTATCCTATATACACAGGCCTGAGGCTGGCCCCAAAGCCCAGGCCACCAGCCTTTGCACCTACCATCATGCAGGGCTCCACAAGCAGTAAGGACCTTTTGTCTGTCTCTGTTATGGGGTGAGAGACAGTGACTATAAGCTTAGGCTACCTAAAATGAGTGGAAGAATTACAACAAGAAGGAAAAAAGAAGTGAAATGTTTTGTTTGCTTAGTGACATTGTGAAGAAACTCTGAAGACTCCAACAAGGAATGCTTAGACATGACAAATTCTACAAGATACAAATAAATATACATAAAGAAGTCACATTTCTAACCCTAAATACAAACTAGCTTAAAGGAATATGGATATATACCCCACTGAAAGTAGTATTAAAATAACATAGGTATTAAGTTAAATGTGGTAGGTAAAAGATCTGATAGGTGGAAAACAGGTACAAGAAATTGTAAATGCTATTAATGGATAAAAGGTATCCATGAAACATTGGAATAATTAAGATTGCCATACATTCATATTACTTAAATCATCTATAGACTTCATGCAATAATCATTAAAATCCCAGGGCAATCCTTAACATTTGTACATAACAGAGAAGACGTGAAATATCCCAAGTGATCTGAAGGAAAAATGAGAAGGTGGAAGGCTTCGTACTTCCCATCTTCAAGTTTTGCAACAGTCATTCATGGTGACCAATAAAGCTTGCTAGTGGCATAAAAATGATCAACAGGTATGGGGATGTTTTGTAACTGTCTACAATGCAAATGGACTAAGAAGACTTTAGGGACATAATAAGCCAGGTAAAGGATAAATACCCCATTGTCCCACTCATGTGAAATCTCAAAATGTTGGATTGATATATCTAGAGACCCAAATGATGGTTACCAGAATGTGATAGACAGGGTATATGGGTAATGGAGGGATCTTTTTATAAACATTTTTAATTATTTTATTGTTAGGGTATAGAGGGGTTACAGTTACATTTGCTAGGTAGTAGGTGCATTACTTCTCACACGTTGATACTCCTCATGTTTTTGTCCCCGTTTCCTTCTCCCCACCCCTCCCAATCATCTTGTTCCCTTTCCTATTTCAAATAAACAATATACCAGGTCACAAAGTCAGATACAGTAACAACAAGAGATTAACCAAAGGGCAAAAAAAGAAGAGAAGAGAAATAACATAGTACATTAAGAACAGCAAAAACAAAATTTCAGTTAGGAAGCAGCTATACTAATGGATTGCACATGGTATATAGCACAAAAATTGCTATACTGGACTGGGAATGTGGCTTAGTGGTATGGTGTATGTTGTGTGCATGAAGACCTGGGTTAAATTTCTGGGTGCCACATAAAATAACTGAATTTCACCATTAACAAAAATAAAATTATAGTAATAAATGTCTTTAATTATTGAATGAGTAAATGCTACATGATTCATTTATAAAAACTGCTAAGTTTGTGATGTGATTGACATATTTTAAATTAGTTCCCTATAGCCAGTCTACCTTGTAAAACAGTAGGAAAACATTGTCTCCAAAATTATGTTATTTGTTAATAAATACTGAAAAACAATCCTTTCATGACTGAAGAAATAATTCAATTTATACTTTATTTGAAAACATACATATATTAGTGTAGAATCACATAAGTCTGCTAAAAGAAATAATAGTATGTCCTGGGGAGAAATTCTAAAGAAAAAGGAATCAGAAAAATACTTTTCCAATGTTTCTGGAAATTAGAAATAATATACTTGAACATTAATGTATCTGGAATACAATAGCCTAGAGCAAAAGTGAACATAAAAATTTATGTAGAAACAAAAGCCTTAATGTACTATGTTATCTCTCATCTCCTTTGCTGTCCCTTGGTTATCTCATATTGGTATAGTATCTCACTTTGTTATCTGATATATTGAATTTATTTGTATTTGGATATTTGAAATTTGATAGGGAAGGGGAGAAAACCAAGACGGGTGGAGGGTGTGGGGGGGAGGGAAATGGGTACCAAGACATGTGAAAGGGTATCAATGTATGTGAATTAATGCACCTTCTATCTGGCAAATATCATGTAACCCTTTTACTAATTACAATTAAAAAAAGAAACAAAAGCCATATAATGAATGATTGTTGTCCTTAATGTACTATGTTGTCTCTCATCTCCTTTGCTATCCCTTGGTTATCTCATATTGGTATAGAATCTCACTTTGTTATCTGATATATTGAATTTATTTGTATTTGGATATTTGAAATTTGATAGGGAAGGGGGGAAAACCAAGACGGGAGGGGGGTGTGTGGGGTGAGGGAAATGGGTACCAAGACATGTGAAAGGGTATCAATGTATGTGAATTAATGCACCTTCTATCTGGCAAATATCATGTAACCCTTTTACTAATTACAATAAAAAAATTTAAAAAATATTCAAAAAAAATTTATGTAGAAAAGAAATTGAGCAAAATAACTGCGTAATTCTCCATGTAAAGATATAGAAAGGAGGGAAAACAAGATGAGGGGTGGGGGTGGGGGGAGGGAAATGGTGACCAAGACATGAGAAAGGGTATCAATGTATGTGAATTAATGCACCTTCTATCTTGCAAATATAATGTAACCCTTCCATTAATTACAATAAAGATTTATGAAAAAAATTATGTAGAAAAGAAATTGGGCAAAATAAATGCATAATTCTCTATGTAAAGATATAGAAATGCAACACTGATCCTTTGTTTGTTGGTTTGTTTCTTTCTTTCTTGCCTTTTTTTTCCTTTTCTTCTCTTCTCTTTTTTTTTTTGTCAGTCATGAAGTTTGAACTCTGGGCCTGCGTTCTGTTCCTGTGCTCTTCAGCTCAAGACTAATGCTCTACCACTAGAGCCACAATGCCACTTCTCAATCTTTTATAGTGTTATTTAAATAAAAAATTATGCAGATATATTTTCTGTTAAAACAAATATAGAGATAAGCCAACTACGATCAAATACATTTATAAAAAACTGTGGCAAGTACTTCATAATACAGACACCAATCAATTTTATATGCCTTGCATTTTTTTTCCTTTTTGTTTTTTATTGTAATTAGTAAAAGGATTACATGATATTTGCCAGATAGAAGGTGCATTAATTCACATACATTGATACCCTTTCACACGTCTTGGTACCCATTTCCCTCCCCCCCCACACCCCCCTCCCATCTTGGTTTTCCCCCCTTCCCTATCAAATTTCAAATATCCAAATACAAATAACTTCAATATATCAGATAACAAAGTGAGATACTATACCAATATGAGATAACCAAGGGATAGCAAAGGAGAGGAGAGACAACATAGTACATTAAGGACAATAATTTTTCATTATATGGCTTGAATGCAGGGCCTGAGCGCCATCCTTGGACATCTCTTAAGGTTAGAGCTCTACCCCTGAGCCACAGCACCACTTCCAGCTTTTTTTTCGATGTATGTGGTATCCAGAATCGAACCCAGGTCTTTGTGCATGCTAGGCAAGCACTCTACCACTAGGCCAAACTCCATGTCCATTTACCAATAATACATCAGACAAATGCTTATTACCCAGTATATACAGGGAACTCAAGAAATGAATCCCCCTGAAACCCAACAAACGAGTCACTAAATGGGCAAGGGAACTAAAGGGAGATTTATCAAAAGAAGAGGTTAAAATAGCAGAAAAACATATGAGAAAATGCTCATCAATCATGGTCATAAAGGAAATGCAAATAAAAACAACCATATGATATCACTTTAACCCAATTAGAATGACCAATATTCTTTTTTTCATATATATTTTTATTGTAATTAATAGAAGGGTTACATGATATTTGCCAGATATATGGTGCATTAATTACCATACATTGATACCCTTTCACATGTCTTGGTCCCTATTTCCTTCTCCCCCACCCCCATCCCTCATCTTGTTTCCCCCCCCTTCCCTATCCAATTTCAAATAACCAAATACAAATATATCCGATATATCAGGTAACAAAGTGAGATACTGTAACAATATGAGATAATCAAGGGACAACAAAAGAGATGAGAGATAACATATTACCTTAAGAACAACAATCATTCATTATATGGCTTATGTTTCTATATCCTAGAGATCCTTTCATTTAGCGAATGACCAATATTCTGAACTCAGACAACAAATGTTGGCTGGGTTATGGAGAAAGAGGAACCCTATTGCACGTTTTCTGGGAATGTAAACTAGTTCAGCCACTCTGGAAAGCAGTTTGGAGGTTTCTCAAAGATCTGAAAATAGACCTTCCCTACGATCCCACCCTCCCACTCCTGGGCATCTATCCTGAACATCATAACCCTAGATATGATAAAGACACCTGCTCAGCTATGTTCATCTCTGCAGTATTCACAATAGCCAGGCAATGGAAACAATCCAGGCAATGGAAACAATCCAGATGCCCTACTATATATAAATGGATACAGAAAATGTGATATATATTTTTTCCTCCATTCTTCATATTACCTGTTTCTTCTCCTAAATACAAAGTAATTCAAATATTCTCATGCTAAATTCACCTTACATTCATAATCTCAGATTGCATCATAACAGACTAATGAATGTTTTTGTGCAGAGGAGAAGATTCAGGATTTATTCATGAGCATTCTTCATTTTCTTACAACATTTATGAAGTATTTTCTTTGCATTTCTAAAATTGTATATAAAATGAATGGGATTTCTTTTTTAAGGCAAATAGTGGAAAGTTTATTGGGGTATGCTCCCCCTTGAGACCCCTGAGCAAACCTGGAGAAGTTGCACCAGGTCTGGTTGCAGAAGGATGAATGGGATTTCTAATATCATTCTTTACCAAATTATAAATAAGTACATTCAATCCATATATTCATACATATTTATGCATTAAGTATATAGGGTACCAAAATCAAATATAGTGATAACAGTGAAAAAACTAAGGTGGGGAAAAAAGAAAAAAAGAAATAACTTCACATAGTCCCTTAACAATAACAACTAAAAGAAAAACCTCTTGTTACCATATCTTAGAGCTTAGTTCATTTAGCATTATCATATATGGTCATATGTACATAGTTATTGAGTTTTTGTGATCCTTTGTTTAAGAATTTTTCAAAAAGAAAAAAATTAATTTATATGTTTATTTGAATTAGGGAAGGGGAACAAGATGATGAGAAAATGGCCAAAGGGTGAACCAATTTAACAGTGATAATCACGAGACAATATGTTGAAAATGAACTTTAGAGCTTAGAGGTGGTTGGGAGATGTAAAGTGCGAGAAAAATGTACTCACTACCTTATGTATGTAACTGTAACCCCTCTGTACATCATCTTGGCAGGAAAATTAAGTAAAAGAAAAAAGCAGTTCATCTCTTTTTACTTAATTTGGGAGGAGGTCATGGTGCTTGAACTCTGGTCTAGGTGCTGTCCCTGAGCTCCTCAGCTCAAGGCTACCACCCTATCATTGAGCCACAGCCCCACGTCCCAGTCCCAGGTCCTTTTGTGCACAGGATGGCTTTGAACCTTGATCCTCAGATCTCAGCCTCCTGAGTAGCTAGGATTACAGGTGTGAGCCACCACACCTGGCTTACTTACTTAACTTTTATGTGGGATACAATGAATATTTCACAAGTTCTCACTGAAGAACTGGGTCACAGGAATATCAGAGTTCATTCAATGCTATAAATTTAAATTTAGTGCACCTAAATATTTGTCTCAAACAAGAGGTAAAGACATACTCAAATGAAACCATTCACTCCTTTTAGGAGCATGTTACCTTTTCCTTCAGATAAGTTTGCTCTATTTGGCAACTGAGTATTATGTCATTTTGATTTTGCAAAGTTTTACATTTTCACAGAAGCATTGAGACACTGAATTCCAGGTAAGATTACTAATTAAAATGTTATGTCATAGATGCCTGTTTGTTTTAACTTTATTGCCATCTTTTGGCTGAAAAATTTGCAGATCCAACCATTTTTAACATGAAGCTTCCTTCACTCAGTTGTTGTTTTAGGACATCTACTTGAATAGTCCTCAGTGAAGCAAATTTGCAACAAACATATGTTATTTATGTAATTCTAAGGACCTCAAACTTACAGACACATTGTTCCTTCAGACCAACTGTAAACTTTTGTGTAAAATTTAAATTATAGCAAGGAAACTTCCACATCATTTCAGCAAGGATAGCTTGTCCTGACATTTCGTCACCATCATCATCTAATCAGCTTGCTCAATGTTTATCTTCTGTAGGTGATTTTTCTAGTGTGCCTCATCAAGTATTCTGTTAGGTTGTTTTAGTGCCAAATCTTTCTTACTTTTAAAATTTTCTCTTAGTAATTTTCTATCCACTGACCTTCAATCTATTCTATCTATTGCAAATTGCCCATGATCTTTGAGAGTTGAGCTACCTGAGTTTTGCTTAATAGTCCCTTTACTCCTACATGCCTTGGCTATTCAGGAAGAGTAGGATTCTATGCTATCTCTAACAACAAGTCCACAACACTGCACTGTAACATAAAAGCTGTTATACAACTGTTATCCCAGCCATAGAAGAAAGCATAAATACGAGGATCGTGGTCTAAGCTGACCAAGGCAAAAAAGAATGACTCTTTAAAAAAAGTAATTAGGGCAAAAATTGATGAAGCCTTGCCTCAAGTACTATAGTGCTTGCCTACCAAGTAAGTGAAATTTCCAAGACTTCCCTTAGAGAAAAATACTAATAATGCTAATAATAATGATGAAAAGAGTAAATCTTCCTTGACTTGTTTTCATGAGTTTCATAAATACCTTTTATGTTTGTACATCTATTATAATCATTGGATTGTAATTTTTGCTCTTGATCATCTATTTTAAAAGCTCAAACAAATGAAAGTTGATCAAGACAATATACAATTTTATTATTTAAAAAATTTTATAGCAAAGGTGACGTACAGAAGGGTTATAGTCATATAAGTTAGTTAATGTATATATTTCTTTTGTAATAATGAATATGTAATTTTAAATATCCAAATGATAATTTTAAAATTTATGTATTTCATAGATAAAATTAACCTACACTAATACAATATTCAATGCATATCTATTTTAAAATCAGAAAACCTGGGGATTATTTTCTTTACTTTTCTTTTTTCTGTTTTTTTAAGGTTCTTAGACCCTACATGATAGTTTTTAAAATTTTTATTGTTGGGATAATGTATAGCAGAGTTACAGTTCATTCTTCAAGTAGTAGGTGCATTACTTTCTCACACACTTATACCCCTTCTCATGTTTTTGTCTCCATTTCTCTGCCCCCACCCCTTCACAATTATCTTGTTGTCCCCCTTCACTTCTTATTTCAAATAAATAAACAGACATATATACAATATAATATATCAGGTAACAAAGTCAGATGCAGTAACCACATGAGATTAGCCATAAGGGGACAACAAGAGAAGATAAATAACATAGCACACTAATAACAACAATCACACAAGATAAAACTCTTGTTTCCATATCCTAGAGTTCATTCATTTAACCTCATCTTACATGACCTTATGCATATAGGTTTTAAGCTATTGTGATCCTTTGTTAGGAGGGTCCCAGGTGTATACTAATTATTACAAATGAAGGAGACCATTGAACCTATATTCCTTTGGGTCTAACTTACTTCACTGAATATGATTTTTTTCCAATTCTTTCCAATTCCTAACAAATGGGGTGATATTATTCTTTTTGATGGCAGCATAGAATTCCATTGTGAATAAGTACCACATCTTGTTGATCCAATCATCTACTGAGGGGAGACTGTGATTATCAATATCAGTATGTAAAAGATCTGTAAAATGTGAGTAAGAGGAATTGTAAATGATATACGCAGATGGCATACATCAGCCATGTAAGAAAAATTAAAATGGTTATAGAACAGTGGCTCACACCTGTAATCCTAGCTTCTCTTGAAAGTGAGGTCTGGGAGACACTGTTCAAAACCAGCTCAAACAGGAAAGTCCATAAAACTCATAGCTCCAATTAATCCTTTCCAAATCAGGAGTAGATCTGTGACCTAAGTGTTAGAGTGCTATCCTTGAGTGATAAAGCTAAAGGACAGCAAGTAAGCCCAAACTCCAATAAGTGTGCACACACGCAAAGATTGTCATAATGTCTATATAACTCACTGCATACACAGACCTGATGCAATGTTATTAAAATTTCAATAAAATATCTTATGAATTGGAATATTTTTCATGTAGCCAGAGAAGACATCAAATCTTCAAAGCAAGCAGGAAGAAAAATAACAATGTGGAAGGCATTATATGTCCTGACTTCAAATTATACTACAAAGTTATATTAATCAAAAAGCCTATTAGTAGCATAACAGTGGGCAATAGATATAAAAATAATATTCTGAAATCATTAGTCATCAGGGAAATGCAAATTAAAACTTCTGTGGGTTATCATTCTCCCAATTTGTTGAAATGACTATTACAAAAATAATTCAGGAGTTTGAGGAATCTGAGTGACAGGATTCCCAGTGTCTGAGGAGAGTTTCAGGAGAGTCACCTTCCTGTATTCTTAGTTAGGTTTCTACATGCAGCAATTACTTTGTCACTTCCTCTAGTCCTTGTTCAAAGAGTGAATGTAAAGAATAATGTGTATACTGGAATTCCCTAACAGAACCAAGTAGTTTTATACAGAGTTGCAATATATAAGGCCCTAAAGTTCTTATAAATCTACAGTCATCTGATAAAGTAGTAACAAATGCGGTATGGATTTTTCATGACATCAGTCTTTTTTTTAATTTTGTGATTCATGGGGCTTGTACTCGGCCAGGACACTGTCCCTGAGCTCTTCAGCTCAAGGCTACCCCCTACCCTTGAGCCAAGACCCATTTCCCCTTTTCTAGAGGTTAATTGTAGATAAGAGTGTCAGGTCCTTTCTTTCCTGGGCTGACTTTGAACCTTGATCCTCAATCTTATCCTCCTGAGTAGCTAGGATTACAGGCATGAACCAATGTGCCCAGTCATGACATCATACTTGTAGCACCAAATATTGTCCAATTTTCTTGAACATGTTGACAAGGTTCCTATAATGGTGAATAACATGTATATAAATTATACAATAGAGTTTAAGGAAAGGAATGAACACATGCAGTCGCAGTTCACCAATACCTGTAGATGAAAATCATACACTGAATACCAAAAAATAAAGGTATAGAACCAAATTTAAGAATATTTATCAATGATCACTTAAGTCACTTCCAAATAGAGTTGTACTTATGCTTTTGTTAGTGTGAAAAACCCTTGATTAGGAACTCCGAAGGACAGATGAGCATTCTGCGTAGAGCAGAGTTAATCTCCCTGTTCCTGAGACTGTAGATGATGGGGTTTATGAATGGAGGCAGCATGGTGTAGAACATGGCTGGCAGAAGATTGTTAAGGGAAGCTTTATTTGCAGTAGGCCCTAATACAGCCACTGATCCAGAAATGACAAACAAAAGGAGAATTGCCAGCTGTGGGGAACAGGTGGAGAAAGCTTTGTTCCTGGCTTCCATAGAATGCATCTTCAGCACAGTTGAAAATACCGTGATGTAGGATGTAAGCATAAAGACCAAACAGGCCAAGACAAGGCAAAAACTAATGATAAGGATCACTAATTCAGAAAACTGAACATCTGAAGATGATATCCTCAGTATTTGAGGTATGTCACAGAAAAATTGCTGGATCACATTGGTCTTTGTGAAGGGAAGCCTGAACATGGCACAGGTGTGGACTGCAGAATAGATCAGACCAGAGGCCCAAGAGCCGCTTGCTGCCTGGACACACATCCTCGGCGTGACGATGAGCCCATAGTGCAGAGGGCGGCAGATGGCAACATAGCGATCATAGGCCATGACCACAAGGAAAGCAAACGCTGTACAGACAAGGAAGATAAACAGGAAAACCTGAGCAGCACAGTCTCTCAGGGAGATTGTCTTCCTGCCTGTCATGGAATTCACAATGGATTTGGGAACAATAGCTGAGATGCTACAAAGGTCTATGAGGGACAAATTACTTATAAAAAAGTACATTGGAGAGTGGAGATGGTTGTCTGTCACAATTAGAGTAATTGTGGTAAGATTCCCAGTTAAGGCTCCCAGGTAAATGAGTAAGAAGAGCAGACTCTGCAAAAGTTGGAGCTCTCTGGAGCTGGAGACATCCATGAGGAGGAATTCTGTGAAGAAGGTGAAGTTGTCCATTTTCTGCGTATATGGCGTAGACCCCATGTTTTAGAGCAGTTACAAATGGAATGTAATCATAATGGCTACAAATAAAATCAAAAGCTTTGTATTATGAACCTGGAGCAAAAGAAGTAAATGTAGTATCTTGATACTTTTTCAGTGTTGAATAAGAACTCAAAGTTCCACATTTGCTAGGCAGGTAACTTTACCACTTGTGCTATTCTACTAACCCTGTATCTTGAAATCCTATACATTTATACATTGTTAATTCACATTTTCTTTTCTGAATTTTTATTTTCCTACATAGAAATAGGCATATAGGTTTTTCAAAATACTATGTCCCTCTATGTTTTATTGATTTAAATATGTGCATATTGTTATGTAAAATATCTTCTGTTCTTATGCCAGGACATATCCAATATTGTTTTTTTTCCCAGTCCATTTTCAGTTGGTTATGCTAACACCTGTAAGAGAGCTTCTATATCATTCTACTACATCTGAAATTTGGCAAATTTATTCATTATGTAAATACTAGAAATCAAAAGTGAATTTTCTTTTTTTCCCACAGAGCTTACCTGAACTCAGGGCCTTAGCATTTGCCAGTCAAGTGCTCTTCCACTGAGCTAAATCCCCAACCTCATGAATTTTCTATGTTTTCTTCTGTAACTAACTTCATCAGAAAACGTTACTCTAACAGGATTAATAACTGAATGTGGCTTCTTCTTTGCAAGGGATATCATTCTCTTGATTTTCTCTTGAAGACATTCTTGTGAGTGTTTCTTCCATTATTTCTAATGTCCACAAGAGAGCCGATGGGAGAACTCATAATATTTCACTTTTCTGTTGGCAGTTCCCAGCTAGTTTTCTGGCTGTGCTTCTCCTATGTCATTCATTGTCTAAAACCACCCTCCTTCTAATCAAGGAATGCAATATTTCACAAAGGTCCAACAGCCTTTCTTAGTCTCTTTTCTATTTTCTTTAACAGCTTTTGTTGAAATCATATTCTAAAATAACTCAGTTAAGCAGTCTTACACTTACTTGTTTTGGTGCATGTTGTGTTGAGTAATCAAACTTGTAGATCTTACTTTTCCGTGTTAAAATGGCTTACACAGAGATCTTATCCTAGTACTATCTTATTTCCAGTGGTTACAGAGTCTAGAATTGAGGGATTTTAATTAAAATGCAAGTCATTTTCATTTTATTCATATTTAATTCATTTGTCATTACAAAACATCTGCAACTATCCTTACCTTGATGTACATGAATTATGATGTTTAGTTCAAATACACTTGTATAATGAGGTGGTTTACTGTGACATTTCTGTGCAGATACTAGCAGAGTTTGAAAAATGACTTTTTCTAATTACAATGATTTTATTTCACTGAAAATTTGACTCCCCCCATTTCTTTTGAAAATTATTATTATTGTTATTATTATTATTATTGGCAGTCCTGGGTGAGCCCCAGGCACTGGACACTGTCCTTGAGCTTTTTCTGCTCAAGGCTAGCATTCTATCACTTGAGCTGTAGCATTTCTGGCTTTTTCTAGTACTGGGGAAATGAACCCAGGACTTCATATATGGTAGATGAGAAGTCTACTACTAATTCACATTCCCAGTCATGACAATTATTTTCTTAATTTATTTCTCTAAAAATCTTTGAGTCATGAATAAATAAATTAAATTTATTTGTAAAGTGAGAGAAGATACTTTAACAGAATGCGAATACTCATCAATATGATTACTAATTGATCTACCTTATCCTAGTGATTTTTGTTGTAAGTTATCAACATAGACTGCACTTGGAGCAATTGTTGATTTCCTCAGTGAAAATGACACCTTATGTCTGGTTCATTAGAATTATTATTCAACTTCTCCATCACTCCACATTACTTTGTCTTTCATAGGTCCTCTCTCTAATTTCCCAATGATAAGTTCATTTTATATTTGTTTTCTCAGGCAGCATCATGATGGTCTAATATTCTTGTACAGAAGAAAAAATTCTGGACTAAGTCATGAACTTCATTTTCTCAGTGATATTTAGAAAGGAATTGATTTATAGTTTCAAAATACATACAACAGAATAAATGATTTTGCTGATTCCCAAAATGACTAATTAAATGATAAACAATTTTATAGGTATATCAATAAACAATACCATTTTAAGTTGTCATAGAATCAGATAATACATAGAATATTAATAATAACACCAATTATGCACCTCAACATATTTTAATGATTACTTGTTTCTTATGTGCTTTGATTTCCACAAAATGCCATATTAACTTTCTTCTGATTATAGACTTTTTCCCATTTTTTATTTTACTGTATAGAGGGGTTATAGTTATATTCGACAAATAGAGGGTACATTCCTTCTCACATATTGATACCGCTTCTCATGTTTTTGTCCCCATTTTCCTCCTTTCACCTCTTCCCATTCATCTTATTTCCCCTCCTTGCCTTTCCTATTTCAAATAAACAAATAAACGTATATACAATATACCAGGTAACATTCAGATACTATTACAATATGAGATTAACCCAAGGGCAATAAAAGAGAGAGAAATAACATAGTACATTAAGAACAACAATCACATAATATAAAGCTCCTTTTTCCATATCATGAAGATCCTTTCACTTATCCTCATCCTATATGGCCTTATGTATCTAGGTTTTGATCTATTGTAATCCTCTGCTAGAAGAGTCTTAGGTTTGTACTAATTATTACAAATGAGAGAAACCATTGAGCCTATGTTTCATTGGGTTTGGCATACTTCATTTTTTTGTAGACTTTTTAAGCTATTGTTTCCTAACCATCTCAACTGTTATTTAAATAAGACTGATAGTTATGTAATTTTTAGCTTCTATCTTCTATTGTTATTATAAAAGTGATGTACACAAGAGCTAAAGTACCTGTCAGGTAATGAGCACATTTCTTTTGGACAATGTTACACCTTTCCTTGCTCTTTCCCAGATTTTTTCCTCCTGTGTCCACCCACAGAGCCTGTTATTTAATTTCAAGGAAAATTGTTATTGTTTTCAATGTCAAAATCTTTATTGTTTCAATGTGTTTTCCTGGACCTTATATGAGCAAAAGTTATTGAGAAAATCTTTTAAGAACAATTGTCTGAATTAAATACAAGAATCTGAAACTATTCTTATTCAAATCACAAATTGGCAAAAATATTACCTGAAACTGAGATAATAGATATAACTGCACTAACGAGTATGGCTATTACAAAATTTTTAGACTTGGTTAATCCTTGACCTTGCTTCATTCTTCAATAAATAAAACGCAAAAAGGCAAAAAGGCAGTGAGAGCTTCACTTACCTTATTTCCTATAGAAATCTCTGCTTCTGAACATAGAAGCCTGGTTGTTCTTTAAAAGAATGTATGTGGGAAGAAAAAAAGAATCTACATGGGTAAGACTTCAAATGACCTCTGGAGACCTTGTAATTTCAACCTCTATGGAGATAATTTCTGCCAGTTCCTAATTGGTATGGATCTTTGGCCATACCATCGAGATTAATTAGTTTTTTTTTTTTTTTTGCCAGTCCTGGGCTTGAGCTCAGGGCCTGAGCACTGTCCTTGGACTTTCTCAAGGGTAGAACTCTACCACTTGAGCCTCAGCACCACTTCTGGCTTTTTTCTATGTATGTGGTATGGAGGAATCAAACACTGGTCTTTGTGCATGCTAGGCAAGCACTCTACCACTAGGCCAAACTCCCACCCCCTAATTAGATTTTTAATAGAATATTTTTTTAGAAATAGTTTATATGGGAAACATTCATTGATATTCCATACATATCTGGAGAGTCAATAAATCTTCTGATTTATATCTTATTATAAAGTTAATTTATGTGTATCAAAAAAATTCTCAACGTTTGTATTGTATTTAACCTGTCTTATTTGGAAGATTCTCATCACCCTGTAAACATATTTTCCAGATAACCAATACATACTATTACAAAATTTTGCATGATTCATGTAGAAAGCTAGATAAATTTTTAAAAATAGAAAATTTCCTAAGTAAGTCTTTAATTTTCAATTTATTATAACAGGTTGAAGTATTATGAATTGTTGACTATTGGTATGCTATCAATGGAGATTTTTACCCACTTTATGAAAGTCATATATCTATAATCTGTGCAAGGTAATTTTTTTTACTGTTCAACTAAAACAACATACTGTATTGTTTTAACTTACATTTTTACTACAACACAGTCATATTTGCAGCAGGTTAAAAAATTTTGTTAAATTACTTTTTCTGCTGAGCACTGGAGGCTCTTCCCTGGAATGCTGGTGACTCAGGTAGCTAAGATTTGAGCATCAAGTCTCTGAGACTCTTATCCCATTCATCACCAAAAAACTAGAAATGCAGCTGTGGTTCAAATTGTACAGGTTTACCCTTGGAGAAAATAGTTTAGTTCCAGGACCAGACCAAAGATGAACAAACAAAAACACCCTTGTTTGTCAAGGAAAGAGTTTCCAAAAATTTCCCATTCTATCTACCATTCTTTCACATTCCCATCAATATGACACAAAGTATTGGCTTTTATTTCTTTTCTCCATACCTTTTTCTTTAATCCACATTCACCTTCCTTAGAAATGATATATCATTGCATCAGTTTACATTGACCTGATGCTTAGTGATGTTGGACATTTTTATATGCTATATATTAAATCTATATATTCATTTTAGGTCTTCTGTTGAGAACTAGCTGTGTAAGTCCTAAGCCCATTCTTTTATCACAACTTTTCTTTTATATGGCTTTAAAATCCTTGTATGTTTTTATCTATCTATCTATCTATCTATCTATCTATCTATCTATCTATCTATCTATCTATCTATTTATCTATCTAATCTACCTACTTATCTATCTACTTATCTAATTTAATTTTTGGTCTGAGACTGAGACTCAAGCCCATTATCTGATGCTTTTTTCCTTTTGCTCAGTGGCTAGTGATTTATGAGCTGTTACATTGTTAATGTTTTTTTCTTTTCTTTTTTGCCAGTCCTGTGGCTTGAACTCAGGGCCTGATTGCAGTCTTTGAGCTTTCTCATGGCAAGAGTTCTACCAGTTGAGCCACAGCAGCATTTCCAGCCATCATTATGTGGTATAGAGGAATTGAACCTAGGTCTTCGTGCATGCTAGGCAAGCACTCTACCTCTAGGGAAAACTCCTTGCTCCCTGAGCCATTTTTCAATCCTCTCTTATTTATTTTATATATTGCCTCCCTACTAATTTGTAAATATTTTCTCTTAATCTTCTGTGGTCTCGTAATTCTATTATTGCATTTGCTATGCAAAATCTTTTTCCTGGTTCAAAGACATTTGACTTATTTTTCTTGCTGCTTATGCTTTCAGAATATATACCTAAAGAAATCTTTGCCCACATAATATAGGGCCCCATATTATTATCATCATCATCATCATCATCATCATTTTATTATTATCATATTGTTTTATTTCTCCTGGCAGTTTCTGTCTGATGTCTTTCATCCCTCCACCCAGATTTATTTCTTTTTAAAAATCTGTATTTAAGAATGACTTTGAGATATTTATGGGTATGTTGCATTGAATTTTAGATATTCTTCTGGCAGTACTGACCTTTTCAGGATGGTAATTCTTACAATCCAAGAGCATGGGAGGTTATTCTACTTCTTCAGATCCTTGTCAATTTCCTTTTTCAGATATTTAAAGTTTTCATCATAGAGATCCTTTACTTCCTTGGTTAAGTTAATTCCTAAGTATTTTATTTTCTTTGAGGCATTGCAAAAGACGCTGCTTTTCTGATTTCATCCTTGTTTTTTCATTGTCGGCATACGGAAAGCCATTGATTTTGAGGGTTAATTTTATACCCTGCTACTTTACCAAAGTTTTGTATTAGTCTGAGTGACTTGAGTTCTTTAAATACAGAATCATATCATTTGCAAAGAGGGAAAGATTCACTTCCTTTTTCCCTGTTTGGGTCCCATTTATGCTTGCTTCTTGCTTTATTGCTGTAGCTAGTAGTTCTAATATTATATTGAAGAGGAATGGAGAGAGTGGGTGTTCTTGTCATATTCCTGATTAGTGGGAATGGCTTTAACCTTTTACCATTAAATATAATGCTAGCTGTAAGTTGGCAAATATAGCCTTTATTTTACTTTGGAATATTTTATGAATTCCTAGATTCTCCAGCGCTTTTAGCATAAAGTGGTGTTCGATTTTATCAAAATTTTTTCTACATCGAGATAACTTTGCTCGTATTTCTTTTAATTCATTGGTTTTTTTGCATGAATGTCTTAAGCATTTTAAAGAGATTTATCTATAGTTCCCTTACTGCATTGTGTTTCTGTCCAGTTTTGAAATGCATGCAATACTACCTTAAGAAACATTTAATAATGTTCCTTCCTTTCTATTTCATGAAAAAGTTTGAGAATTATTTGGTAACAGTTTTGCTTTAAAGATCTTATAGAGGGGCCAGGAGTTTAGCCTAGTGGTAAAGTGCTTAACTAGCATGCACGAAGACTGGGGTTCAATTCCTCAGTAATAAATACATAGAAAAAAAAAGCCATAAATGATGCTGTGGCTCAAGTGGTAAAGCTCTAGCCTTGAGAAAGCCCAAGGACAGTGCCCAGGCCCTGAGTTCAAGGCCCAGGACTGGAAAAAAAAGGATCTTATAGAATTCAGATGTACCAGGGTGTTTGTAAATGCTAGTCAAGCACTCTATTACTAGGCCAAACTCTCAGCCCATAAATCTTTTTTTTTTTTTTGTCATTCCTGGGGCTTGAACTGAGGGCATGGGAACTGTCATTGGGTTTGCTCAAGGCAAGCATACTACCACTTGAACCCAGCACCATTTCTGGATTTTTCTGTGAATGTGGTATTAAGGAATTGAACCTAGGACTTCACACATACTAGGCAAGTACTCTACCACTAGGCCATGGTCCCGGCCCCAGCTGTAAATCTTCTGACTCTTGGGTTGTTCATTCATTCTTTCAGTAGTTTCCAGCTCACTGCTTGTTGTAGACGTATATAGGTGACTTATCTCCCATTGCCTTTATTTGGGAAGGTTGTCAAGGAATTCTTCAATTGCTAGTAAATTTTGCAGTTTATTTGAGTAAAATTTTCAAATATTCCCACAAAATCTTTTGGATTTTACTTGTGGTTTTTCATCCTGAGCTTATTTGACTCATTTCTTCTTTTAATCAGGTTGTCTAAGGGGTAATATATTTTATTAATTTTTTTCAAAGAAACTACTTTCTCTTTCAATGATTTTTTTCATACACTTTTTAGTTTTTACGTCATTTAAATTTCACCTTAATCTTCTTATTCCTTCTGCTAGTTTGGAGTTTACCTGTTCTTGCTTTTCAGAGTTTGAAGTATATCATTAGGGTATAAATTGGATAATGTGTATGCTCATACCTACGAACTTTTTACAAAGATTGTCCTTGCTGTATTCCAGAGATTCTGGAGGGTATTGTTTTTATTTATCTGGTCCTAGGAATGCTAAGATTTCCTCTCCTATTTCTTCTATGATCCTGTTATTTGCTGATACAGAGTTTGACTGGGCCTTCATGCTAGGTCAAACTGATTGCTTTTCTCGCTATCAATTATACTTCAAGTCTGGCTTTTTACTGGTTAACTGGGGTAGGAGTCTTGCAGATTTTCAACTCAGCCTTGCTTTGATTCTCTGGATCTCAGCCTCCTCAGCTAAAATTACATGTTGTAAAATGTCAACATCTAGCTCAATGTGCTCAATACATATTTATGTTTTGGAAAATTATGTGGGGCATGTTTCGAGGAGTTTTTAGCAATTTACAAATAATCCATGAGAATAGACATTAGAAAAAAAGTCTCTATTCAAATCTCTGCAGTTTTCAAAAGGAATTTTTAATTGCCAGTCCCTAATGAGATATGTAATTTATAACCATTTCCTTTCATTATATGGATTGTATTTTTAGTTATTTAAAGTATCTTTATCATTGAGTGCACCTTTGTTTAACCATTTTGGAAAACCGTAGAGAGGTTCCTCAAAACACTCAACACAGATCTTCCCTGTGACACAGCAACCCCACTCCTGGGTACCTATCTAATTTACAACACACCAGCACAACTGTTCATTCATTGAAGCATTGCTTACCATAGCCAAGATATGGAAGCAGTCCCAGATGCCCCTCAGTGGATGACTGGATCAAGAAATGTCACCTGTGCCTGCCCAAGGGGGTTGTCTCTCTCTGGGTAGAACTCCCTTCTCTTGGATAGGGCTACTTTCCCAGGGGCAGAGATGTCTCTCACTGGTCAGATTCCTTTGCCCAGTTGAAAATGGGCTGCCTCTCAGGCCTGTTACCCGCTGGTTGCTCTGGCCGACTCTATGCCAGAATCAAAGATGGTATTCTTCTGGGGTGTGTGTTGGGGCTTCTTTCCAAAACTTGTTCTTTGGCAGGAGTGAGGATGGCTCACACTTTCCCTTGGTGTTTCAGACCACCAGTGATCTGCATCAGACTGTGACCAGCAGGATGTGGTATTCTGCTCCTAGTCATGCAGTTTCTGCTGAAGAGGAGTGCAAAACTACACACAATTTGACTGGTACCTTTGACCTGAATCTCTCTGTCCACCACCACAGTTGTGGCCAGTGCACAAGCATGTGTTCAAATCTGTCTTCTTAAGCAGGATGCCCATAATTTTCCTGTGTGGCAAAAATCTCTGTACAATTATAGCTAACTTGGTGTGACTCTCTAGACATCAACTATTTGGTAAAATTCTAAAGCTTTGGTTTCTCAGGCTCCTGTTGACCCTCCACCATCTTATTTCACTGTGCTGATTTTAAAATATGATTTTATTTTAATATATTGTTCATGATGTTTAATTGGGATCCTACCCTCATTTTCATATTGTGAGGAGAATAAATAGTGAAAAAATTCCCTATCTGATTTGTCAAACAGAAAACAATAGAAAATTCTAAATAAGAGAAAATTGAGATGTGTTCTTTAACGCTGATATTTTCAAATACCTTAGCCAAAATATTGATACACATATAGTAGAAAAAATGGTCAATAGATCGTAAGGTTATGCATGAAAGTAACTGGAAGGAGAACTTTAAATATGTGCGTTATTTTACAATATTTATCAGTTTTCTAAGAGCTTTCTCAAACAATTAAGAATATGATGATTCTCAAATATCCTGGTATCTGAGAGAGATCATATAATTCAACATTTTCAATCATAGAATATTGGGACTTGGGGAAGTGCATTGTTGTCAGTAGAGATGATTCAAAATGATGTCAGTGAACTCACTCTCCTTTTCCCTTCCTGGAGTCATGACTGTGGCAAGAACTGAAGTGTCTGCAGTGCATAGGTAGTTGAGGTTGAAGGGCTTGTTTTGAACATTGAAGATGAGCCCTATAGGCTAAGAAAACCTGGAAAAATAAATTAAATGAAGTAATTCAGACTAAAAGAATCAGAGGATGCACATATCCCCTTAAATACGGAAGGTAGATTTAGCCTAAACACTTGTAAGTAAATATATTAGGTGCATGAAAATGTATATAAATGTGTAATTGAGATAGGGTAGATTTAAGAGAGAGCTGAAATAGTGTAATTATTTTGAGAGAACGTCAAAGTTCTCTCAAAAACACCAAGACATGAGTAGGTATTTGAAAGGGGTCAAGGGAAAAGATTGGATAAATGAAGAGGAAGACAGGGAAAAAATGAGTCAAAATACAATGTATATTTTACAAAATTAAGAAGAGTGGGGGAAAGGATGAGTTGAATTGGTGAGAGTATTGAAAGGGGTGGCACCTATAAAGCTGTATTTATTATTATTAACTGATAATAATATTTATTAACTACTTTTTAAATGACAACTCCTTTGTAGAATAAGTATTTTAAAAAGGATATTTATAGAAAACAAATAGAAGGTCTAAGTCTTCAAAATTATCAGTAAAGAAATTTTAAAAATGAAAATAGGCAAAATAGTGCAGGAAGCCTAAATTGTCAGATTGCTAAGGGTGTTTCTAAAAGAAAACAAATATTGTTCTTTTTATATTAGTAGGCAGATTTCAAAGGATACAAATGAACAGTGTAAATGGTAAACAGACTTTTCCTCATAGATTTATTTTTATGCTTGGTCTTACAAATATTCTATAAAATTATGGGCTTAACTGAGTTTGGAATTTCACTTTGTGTCTAATACAGGTTTTTATATTTGTGTTAAATAATCTTAACAATATGAAAGTAAATAATTAGCATACCGTTATATTACATTCTACTTTTTGTAACATGAAGCCGAATTTATAACTCTAATGATACAATGATTTTATTTTTTTATTTAAAATATTTTTTTGCCAGGGCTGGGGCTGGAACTCAGGGCCTGAACACTGCCCTTGGACTTTCTCAAGGCTAGAGCTCTACCACTTGAACCACAGCACCACTCCTGGCTTTTTCTATGTATGTTTTACTGAGGAATTGAACCAGGGTCTTCATGCATGCTAGGCAAGCACTGAATCACTAAGCAAAGTTTCCTGCCCAGATATATTTTTTAAAGGAAAATGACTGACTACAGCAAAATATTTTGAAATTAAAGATTTGTATACAAATATAACCATTAGTTATAAGAGGAAGTTGTTTCTCTTTTCTTAGGCTATTTTAATAGCTTGACTACCAGAGTTGTATAATATAGATGTCTTAAAAATTTACCCTAAATTGATTAGTGTCAGTTTTGGAGTGAGTAATAATTTTGATTTGTGGAGAAGAGCATTCTCCCCAGAGTCCTTATTATCATTATTCTTCCACAGGGGAGAATAGAAATAATGTAAAGTGCAGAATGAATTTCAACACACTGTATATGGGGTCTTCTCTTGGATTTACTGATGCACTTTCTCTAGTCTAAATTGTTCAGCTTTCTTCTGTTTAATGTGGCATTGGAGTGAAGCCTCTGAAACTGAGAAGGCAAGATAACTATGTTTATTTTTTTTAAGTAATTGAACTCATACGAAGGTGCTGATATGGTTTGAAGATGTGCAAATTTAGCAGCTGATTAAAACTGAATATTAAATTAGAAAACTGAAAAAGATTATTTAGATTGTGTGAGTAAATGCACAGAAATAATGTTACTGTAATGTACACATGCTCTCACAAGTGTACACTTCCGATTTTGGAATGTAGATTTCTATAGCCAATGTTTCTGGCCCATGAAGGTGAATGTTGGTTTCCTATAAGACTAGGTCCATAGGACTTACAGGTAACCAGATATCTCCATGCAGATAGAGATTAAAATTCAGAAGCCTTAATCATTATTCTAACGTATCTGCTATTGATTTATTTATTTATCCACTTTTCCTTATCCAAAATCTTTTCAAGAAAAATGTGCTGCTTCTTTAGTTCGGTGTCTGTCTGTGGTTCATGCCTGTAACTCGACCTATTCAGGAGGCTGAGATCTCAGGATCCAGATTTGAAACTACTCTGATCAGAAAAGTCCAGGAGACTCTTATCTTCAGTTAGCTACTAATAAGCATAAATGGAACTGTGGCTAAAGGGGTAGAGGGCTACCTCTATGCAAAAAAAAAAAATTCAGGGCCTAAATATAGCCCTAAGACAGGCTAAAAAAAGTGTGCTGTTTTAAAATCAAACTTTATTTAGCTGGACACTGGTGACACACACCTGTAATCCTAGTTACTCACACGGTTGAGATTTGAGGATTGTATTTGGAAGCCAGCTTGGGCAGGAAAATCTGTGAGACACTTACCTACAATAAACTACTGAAAAAGTGGAAGTGGAGCTGTAGCTTAAGTGGTAGTGTGCTAGCCATGTGTAAACAGAAATCTGAGATATCAATCTGGCACTGAGTTCAAGCCCCAGGATTAGCACACACACAGCAAACACATTATGAACTTGAATCTAACAGTGACTATTTTTAGTAAACTATTTTTCTTTTTTTAGACTGGAAAATTCAAGTAACTGCTAAAGGAAAAAGTGTTAAATATGTGGTACATATGAATAGATCAATCACAGAACTATGAGGGAATGAGTAATTCCTGTAGAAAAAAATTAATTCTAGTCACACATCCTTTGGGCTTATTATAATTATATTTTTGACTTTTTCTAACCATAACAAAGCCATTTCTACTTGTATCCATCATGATGTGCTTATATTTGTCAAGTAATCACAGAAGAAAAAGAAGTTGCTTCTGTTTTCTAGAATATAAGTTATTGAATTGCTGGATAAGAAACACTGTAGAGCCTCTTTTCAGAAAGATATCTTTCACAAAATATGATTCATATTATTCCAAATGAATAGAAAATATTGGATTCTATTTGCCAAGCTCATAAAGTTTTTAATTTTAAACCATATTTAAGTAATTGTGCAAAGGGGATTTAAATTAACATTTTTGTTAGGGAAACAATGCATCTTGATCAAATGTCCCACCTTCTATCTAAAATCATGAGCATGATTCAATAAAGATTTGTGAACAAAGTTTAAGGAAATGTATTATATGTTTATGAAAGATACGTGTTGAATACAAAGTCTAGAGAAGAACCAGGCTATGAGTCAATGTTACTGACTCATTTCTCATAAACCTTATTTTGAAAAGTAGTCAAGTTACTACCTGTGGGTATAAAGCAATATGAATATATGTAAGGTGGTGGCATCAATTTTTTCTGTTAGCAAAAGCATTTTAATTTCTTCATTACTATTTTATTTTCCAAATATTAATGTATAAAAGTAAAAACAAGCTAAAACTAAATAAGTTCTATAGATTTGAACATTTGGAAATTTGAGTATTAATACAATAGAAGTTTTTATTTTAATAATTTCATCTGTTAAAATCCTTTGTCACTGTTAAAAATAATAACCAGACCATTTATAGTTATAAGAATAATTTTCATGACAATTTCATGACTTGATGATATGCCCCTAATATGTCCTCACTTGAAGAAAGAAAGGTAATATACTCTAAGTGATCTCCAGGATTCTTATTGAAAAATTACAGGAGGAAAGGCAGAAGAAGGTAAGTCTATTTCATTTGTGCAACTAAAACAGTTTGTATAATTTGTATTATTATTGTGTGTGTATTATTTGAGCAAGAAAGCGATTAGTAGTTTACATCAGGAAAAATAAGAGGCAGGGGAATCTCAGAAAGTGACTTTTTCATCTTACATGTTAGTCATCCTTGTTTTGAGATTTAATGAGATATTTGACATTAAAATTATTTTTGTAGGGCAGAAAAAATTCTACAGGAAAACGACTGGACAGTTTATCATGAATGTCTTTTTGTAAAGACATCTCTTTTTGTAACTCATGGTTACATGAGTTTTTAAGATACACATAAATGCAATCAGAATGATAAAATTAAATGTGAGTAATAAAACAAAAAGATGTCTGTTAGATAGAACTTTGAATGTTCATATTTCCCTAAGTATATTAGATGCATGGTCAAATATATAATTAGGAGAAAAGGAATTGAATACACAGAAATTAAATTGTCTCATATTGGTGATATTTAGGCACTATCGAAAAAGCCTACATCTATTTCCACATTTCATTTAACTTTACTAAACTTTATTCAGTGGAAAATATGTGTTTATATATATATATATATACATGAGTATGGTATGTTTTGTATGTGCTAATACTGAGGCTTGAACTCATGCTTCTGAGTATTTTGGATCAAGGCTAGTGCTTTAACACTTGAGCCCCAGCTCCACGTCCATTTGTCTGTTTGTGAGGGAGTGTGAGTGAGTGAGTGTGTGCACCTGCATTTAAATGGAGACAAGAGTCTTACAGACTTTTCTGCCCAGGTTGCCTTGGAAACACAATGCATAGATCTCAACTGCAGTTCAGCTAGGGTTTCACACATGAGCCTGCTCACGTCATCCTTTCTCTTATTTTCCTACTAACTTTTGTTATGGATACATTAATTAGTAATATTTGATAAAGTTTCTATCTATATCCATATTCTTGTCTACATCTCAAAGTCTACAAAACTAAAATGCAATAAAATTACAAAAAATTAGAATATAACTCTAAAGTGAAAAATATATTCTAAGTATTTACTGAGTTGTTTCATCCTAAACACTTGTAAAAGGTCACTTTGGGGTTTTACTTAAAAGGGAGATGTTAACTATCTCTCTAGCAATTGAATTACTTTCTCATGCATAAGGAATCAATAATGAATAGTTCAAGAATACCAGGAGTTCTGGAGAGGTTTTAAGCAGATGTTCCAGTAACTGAAATTGAACTAAGATTAGCATAATCATCTGTGACAACATCACAACAGTATCCAAGAAATATTTTAACACTAGTCTCCTTGATTTATCCCCTCACCTCTATTTATTTATTATCCCCTAGAAAGACTTGTGGAGAAACGATGGACGTCTACAATCACACCACAGGGAGGGGTTTCATCCTTGTAGGGCTCTCTGACCTCCCTGAGGTGCGGTACTCTCTTTTCATCTCCTTTGCTCTCATCTATCAGATCACCTTAGCAGGTAATGGGGCCATCTTCCTGGCCATTGGCATAGAGAAAACTCTTCACACTCCCATGTATTGCTTTTTAGCAAATTTGTCTCTCTTAGATATGTTCTGTTCATCAACTACTGTTCCTAAGATGCTAAACACCCTCTTGACCGAAGACCACAACATTTCCTTTGTTGGCTGTGCTTTACAATTGTATTTCTTGGTGGCACTAATGGGGACTGAAGTCTTTCTTCTCGCTGTCATGGCTTATGACCGGTATGTGGCCATATGTTTTCCCCTTCGTTACACCCTCATCATAACAAACATTCGCTGTGCACAGCTGGTGTCTGGAACCTGGGCAGCAGGATTTCTCAATTCTGTCATCCACACAATGGCCACCTTCAGCCTGTCTTTCTGCAAGTCTAATCGAGTTAACCAGTACTACTGTGATATCCCACAAATTGTGGCCCTGTCCTGCACGTCTACTTATGTGGCAGAATTACTTGCTCTAGTGATAGGTGGTATCTTTGGGACTAGTGCCTTCTTGACTACCTTGATCTCCTATATGTACATCATCTCCACCATCCTGAAGATCCGGTCAGCAGAAGGGAAGCGCAAAGCCTTCTCCACATGTGCCTCCCACCTCACTGTGGTTTGTTTGTTCTATGGCACTGCCATCTTTACATACATGCGCCGCTCTTCCAGTGAAAAAGCCCTAGCCAGAGACAGACTCATTTCCATGCTGTATGGAGTAATCACTCCAATGCTAAATCCCGTCATCTACAGCCTGCGAAACACAGAGGTGAAAGGAGCCCTCAGAAAGTTGTTACGTTGCTAAATATGCTTACAGAATGCAATATTGAAACTGATTTTGCATTGTCATAAATCTCAGCACTTTTCATTGCATGTGTGATGACAGTTAATAGTTCAGAGTGTTATCATTTACTCCCTCTTTCACCTCTAGAAAGAGAAGTATTTCTTATATAATTACTTATTTAATGCACCAACTTTGGGCTTCTATTCTCTTCTATCATAGATTTCCTAGCTCTGTGTGTCCTAATTACTTTTGCCATACAGTTCCCAGTTTCCAGTCTGGTGGTGAGGCTTACTATATGTTCATTGTTTGCATTTCAGATTCTCTATTCCCTATGTGGTATTCTGTATCTCTTTCTTCTGTGTCCTGTAGTCATTTCTGTTTTCACTAAAGGATGTAACCACACAGCTAGTGAAATGTTTATATATTATTGAATGTATATTTTTTCTGTATTGTCAAAGATTTCATTCATGTGTAATCTGCATCAAATAACTATTTATCATGTGTAACTGTGACTCTAAAATTTGGTTGTAAGCAGTTTTTAGATACTTGGCCTAGGCATCAATGATCTATGACAAAAGTCAGTTGAACCAATTGACATGCTTTAGAACATTCTTCCAGTAGTCATCATAATGTAGGATAATTACTTTCATTTAATTTTAGATGGAGCTAGGGAATGCATACATAATTGAGATTTCAATGACCTTGTAAAATTATACTATTTATAGAGGTTCTACTGGAACTTCAAATTTTTATGTTGATTCCTTGATTTATTCTCAATAATCGAGCTTGCATACTGTATGAAAGAATGAAATTTTCATTGTACAAGTATATTTGTTGGAATTAGATAGGTATAAAATTAAATAAAACATTTGAAATTTAAGCAAGGCTTCCTTTTAGATATCAAATAATTAAGTATTTCTTTAATATCTCCCTACATATGAAGGTAATGTTGATTAAATATGGGTATTTTACTGGCAATACTCAAAAGTGTATTTAATTTTATTCTCTCAGTAACAAGGTAGATATCATCATTTCAATGATGAATCAGGCGATAGAAAATTCTAGAAACAATTTTCAGAAATCAATTTAAAAATTATAAAAATCTCCCTACTTATAGTTTTACATAAAATTCTGAGGTTCTAATACTTTCTTCTTTTGTGAATATTAGGATTTAAGTCAAGTTCTTTTGCTTGCTAAGCAACCATTTCAGCAATTCCCCACACTTTTTCAATTTGGTTTGTTTATGTGATAATGTTTTGTGCTAAGTTTGCCTAAATGCTGTGGAGTGCACAGCATTTTTCATAGAGACTAATAGGTAAGAATAATGATTGGTACAGCAGTAGCATTTTAAAGAATGCCATGAATTCTGGATGTGAGACCAATTCTTCATAGGAAATGAATCAAGAATTTTATTCAGGTAAGTTAAATTTCAAGCAACTTCCAGTTGTCTAAATCTACTGCATAGAGGCCTGAAGTTTGGCAAAGTGGTAGAGTGCTGGCCTAGGATACACAAAAACCTGGGTTCAATTCTTCGGTATCACATACATAGAAAAAAGCCAGAAGTGGTGCTGTGGCTCAAGTGGTAGAGCTCTAGCCTTGAGAAAGCCAAAGGACATTGTTCTGGCCCCAAGCCCAAGCCCAGGACTGGCAAAAGAAAAAGTTTATAAATCTACTACATAACAATATATGTACAAACTGGAACCAGACTCTCTGGTTGGTGTTTTTTGCCTCCTGAATTGTCTTGGACTAAACATTTTTAGATAATGCTCAATCAGTTTTCTAATAATGTATACTAATTCTTTCAAAATATAGTCACAGCAATCTGCATACATGACCTCTAACAATGAATGTGCATCACCTTTCAAAGAGCGTATCTATATTACAGTACAAATAATATCTCTGTAGGTTATAATCATACTCAGTGTAGGCTTAGTGAAGTTTTCAGCATGAGTATCTCCTGATTGACATACTGAAGTACAAACAACAGTTAAAGGGAAAATTACCTATCACACACATTGACATACTCATCCTCTAACATAGTTTCATTTGGATATTTATTGCTGTCTTTATACTACTATTTCCATTTCAAAAGGAAAGAAATACAAGAACAACATCTTAAAAGGCAGAAAATGAAGCTAGAGAGAATCATGTTGAGTGAGATAAGTGAAGACCAAAGCAACAAAGGCACATGACATCCTTAATATGAGGATATTAGATCTTAACAGTACAATAGCGATGACTCAATATTTGGGTACCCAATGTTATGGACATGGTCTTGGAGATATAAACATAACTACATAGACATAAAAAGCTATCATGGGCTATATACTCTATAGACATAATGTTTTATTATATAGATTAATGCTTAATTTTAATTATGTTCTAAAACCTAAGTGCCAGTGATTGTATACAGAAATTCCATTCTTAAATACTTGTTAAACATGACATTTGAAATATGATGTAAAAATCAATGTTAATAAATCCTTTCTTTTATTTTTTCAATAAATTCTCTAATTAAAAAAACAGAAAGTGGAAATTTAGAATCAGAGATTATAATGCGTTCTATACTCTTGATGCTTTTTAAATTTTTACACATGAAAACAGGCTTCTGGTTAGTTCTCTGGCAAGGGCTATGAAAAATAAGCCAGACTGACCGCTCCTCATCCGCATTCTGCCTTCTCTGGGAAGCTTCTTTCCACTCACTTCACCCCTGATGTCCTCCATCATGAAACATAGCACCTTAGCTGGCATCAGGGTAGTCTGGACTTTGCACCTTGAGAAGTCTGAGTTTAATAGACTGATGTTCTTTTAATTTAATTTAATTTAATTTAATTTTTTATTGTGTGGTAATGTATAGAGGGGTTACAGTTACATTTGACAGATAGTAGGTTCATTGCTTCTAACATATAGGCTAATTTTCTTTACAATGTATCACCTCTGATATGTTGATGCAACAGTGAAAATGGACTGACAGACCGGTGGGTAATTCCACTGCCCTGGTGGACATGTATGGGCAGTTGAGCTCCACTGCTCAGTTGAGTTCTTGGGGATCTGGGTTATGCATCACTGAAGAGAAGTTGAAGGGACCATGTCTGCGGCTTGCAGCGGGCAATCTATATATGCACCGCTTTAGTGGTGAAGTCAGATGACTTCTCTACCTTTCCTTAATTGTCCTTTCGAGAGATGTGATTTGATGAAAAGATACCATGATCTATAAGTAATATAACAATCAAACCAATTTCATAAGAAAAAGGGTGGCATATATATAGGAAGGTGGTCGATTTTTGAAGATTAATTTTATACCCTGCTACCTTGCTAAAGTTTTGAATCAGTTCAAGCAGCTTGGGAGTGGAGTCCATAGGGTTCTTTTTTGACATAAAAATTATTTTATTGTTGGGGTGATGTACAGAGGGGTTAGTTACATTCATCAGATAGTGGATACCTTACTTCTTGAACATTGTTACCCCTTCCCATGTTTTTCTCCCACTTTCCTTTCCTCCATCCCCTCCCACTCATCTTGTTTTTCCCTGACCTCATTTTTAAATACACAAATAAGCATATACACAATATGCCAAGTACCAAAGTCAAATAAAATAACAACATGAAATAAACATTAAGGGGAAAAGAAGAAAAAAGAAATAGCTTCACATAGTACATTAAGAACAACAATCACAAAGATAAACCTCTAGTTTCCATATCCTGGAATTCACACACAACTAAGTTCATCACAGCATTATTCACCATAGTTAAGATATGGAACCAACCCAGATGCCCCTCAGTTGGTGAATGGGTCATGAAGATATGGTTTATTTACATCATGGATGTTGTGTTGATAGGTTTAGTATGGTCTTGTTTCTGCATATTTGTGTAAATGCCTAGTAGTGGGATTACTGGGTCATAGGGGAGCTCTATGTTTAGTCTTTTGAGGAATCACAACACTGCTTTCCAGAGTGGTTGGACAAGTTTACACCCCGTCAATGATCCTTCCTGACCACATAACCACCAGCATCTGTTGTTATTAGTTTCTTGATCATGGGAATTCTAACTGGAGTGAGGTGGAATCTCAGAGTTGTTTTGATTTGAATTTCTTTTTTACATATATTTTTTATTGTAATTAACAGAAGAGTTACATTGTATTCACCAGACAGAAGGTGCATTACTTCACATACATTGATAACCTTTCTCATGTCTTGGTCCCCATTTCCCGCTCCCCACCCCCCTGCCGCTCATGTTGTTTTCCCCCCTTTCCTATCCGACTTCAAATAACCAGATATGCATATATACAATATATCAGATAACCAGGTGAAATACTGTAACAATATGAGATAACCAAGGGACAGCAAAAGAGATGAGAGCTAACATAATACATTAAGGACAACAATCACTCATTATATGGCTTTTGTTTCTATATCCTGGAGGTCCTTTCATTTAGCATCATTCTATATGGCCTTATGTATCTAGATTTTGTTCTGTTGTAAATCTCTGCTAGGAGAGCCCAAGGTTTCTACTGATGACAAATGAGGGAAACTATTGAGCCTATGTTCCTTTGAGTCTGGCTCACTTCACTTAATATGATTTTTTCTAAGTCTTTCCATTTCCTTACAAATGGGGCATATCATTCTTTCTGACAACAGTATAGAATTCCATTGTGTATAAATACCACATCTTGTTGATCCACTCATCAACTGAGGGGCATCTGGGTTGGTTCCATACCTTTGCTATGGTAATTAGTGCTGCAATGAACATCATTGCGCTAGTGGCTTTAGTATGCCCTTTTTTCTGGACCATTGGGTAAATGCCAAGTAGTGGAATTGCTAGGTCAGAGGGGAATTCTATGTTTAGTCCTTTGAGGAACTGCCATACGGCTTTTCAGAGTGGTTGAATGAGTTTGCACTCCCACCAACAGTGTAGTAGTGATCCCTCCTGGCTACATCCCCTCCAGCATCTGTTGTTATTAGATTTCTTGATCCTGGCCATTCTAACTGGAGTGAGGTGGAATCTTAGAGTTGTTTTGATTTGCATTTCTTTTATGGCCAGAGATGTTGAGCATTTCTTTATGTGTCTATAGGCCATTCTTATTTTTTCTTCAGAGAACTCTCTCTTAAATCTTTGGCTCATCTTTTAATGGGATGGTTGTTTCTTTGGAGATTAGTTTTGGAGTGATTCAATTTTTTGAGCTGTGGATATATTTTAGATATGAGGCCTTTGTCTGTTGTATGGGTAGTGAAGATCTACCATTCTGTAGTGATATTATATCTTATTTCACACCAATTCTACCATTTTTATGGTACTAGGGATTTAATTTAGGGCCTCATAGTTGGTAGAAATGTCCTCTGACATTGAGCTATTTCCAGTCCTTTTTGCCTTGGCGAGGGATAGTTTGCTTTGTGATCATCCTAATTACAGTTTCTATGTAGCTAAAGTGGCAGATGCATGCCATAACATCCAGCTCAGTACCTTTCGCCTGGGCTTTCCCTGAATCACAATCTTCTTGATATCTGATTCTGGAATAGCTGGAAATATGGACTTCAAACAACTTGTCTTCTATGGCTCCAGTCTTAGCCATTAATTTTTTTTGGCCAATCCTGGTGCTTGAACTCAGGGGCTGGGCACTGTCCATGGGCTTTATCAAGGCTAAAGCTCCACCACTTGAGCCATAGAACCACTTCCAGCCTTTTCTGTATATGTAGAACTGAGGAACAGAACCCAGGGGTTCATGAATTCTACGCAAGCACTCTATCTATATTCCACGCTCACTGTCCCCAGTATTATCCATTCTTAAATGCTTTATTTAGTTTTATCATTAAATGCCTCCTTATAGTCACAGTTAAAATCATCTTTTCTTTATAATTTATCTTGTAAGAATGCATGTTGGAGGGATAAAATAGGGACGATGCTGTGCCCAGCATCAGGTTATTGCCAACACTTGAAATGCAGTGAAATGCAAGCCAGGCACAAAGCCTTTGAACAGTTAAAAGTCACTGCATTTCTTGATATAAATGGAAATATTAACTTAGTTTTTTCTTAGAAAGATTTTCTTAACACTGAGTTTTACATCATATTTCAAATGGCATATTTAACAAACAAGTATTGAAGAAGGGAATCTCTACATGCAATCACTGGCACATAGATTTTAGAACATAATTAAAATTGAGCTGAGGGCTTGTATGCCATAGATATATGTCAATCTGTATAATATAGCATTATGTCTATAGAGTATCACATCACAGACTTTTTTTGCAAGTCCTTGGGACTGAACTCAGGGCCCTCAGGCCCTGTCCTTGGGCTTTCTTAAGGCTAGAGCTCATATTTTGGATGAATTGTCACTGCAATTGTAAGAATCTAAGTTACTTAGTAACACCAATTTATTTCTTACTTTTTGTCCACATGATCAATAAAATATTGTAAACCTGACTCTAGGCCTTTATATGAAACAAAATGGCACTCATCTAATTTTATACTACTAAAACCTTGCATAATTTTTTCAACGATGTATTTCAATTGCTAGGACTGGATTTATGAAGAAGAAAATATTACTCTAGAATCTTCATTATTGTATTTCCTAAGGGACAAATGAGCAAAACATAAATTATAAATTAAATTCTAATGTGAGTTCTATATATAAGTGGTGTTTGCTTTGACTGACTGAAGTGGTGTATGGACAGAATCATCTTGCTTTCTTCTTCCTGATTTTCTGTGTGGTAAACATAATCTATTTTAAAAAAACTAAGTGCAATATTTCTTCAAGTAGTGATATTTTAAGTAGAACAAAATTTTAATTATATTAAGGTTTCAGATATATTTGTGAAACATTGTTTGCCTAATAAGCAAATGTCATTTTTCTTTATACAGTTGAAACTTTAGGTAACTATTTTCTGAGCAGAAAACTTCATGTGTATTTCATTTGGCTCTGACTCTATGCAAACTAGCAAGATGGAAATAACAAAGTTTCATTTCTAGGTGATTTCCAGTGTGAAGTTAATGCTAGCCACACAACCTGTAAGATGATAATTACATGTCTATATCAGTGATCACATGTGGCAGGGTTTGTAAAGAATGCATTTCCTAAGAGATTCTCTGAATCCTCTGTGAACTACTGATTCTTTACATGTCTGAGCAAGTTATGGAATTTCTTGCTTAAAAATATTGTTGATAAAATTCCACTCATAATTCAAAATAAATTACAAGAAATTCTTGATTAAGTTATGCTTGTAAGTAGGAGAAGCAATGAAAAAAACTCTCCACATAATATGATGCATATGATATATTAAGACCATAATTTTTATTGAACCAAATTAAATAGCCAGTTACAAAATTTAAAAAATAATATACTGGATAATTTTGATGGATGCATATTGATTATGTAACTTGTGGAAAAATGAGGCTATATGCATATAACAAAATGCTGTAAGTATATTTCTTATAGTTCATCTTTCTAAAAAGCATGCAATTTACAACTGTGAATAAAAAGAAATAGGTGCTGGGAGTTTGGCTAAGTAGAGTGCTTGCCTAGCATGCATAAAGTCCTGGGTTTGATTCCTTGGTATTACATACATAGAAAAAGCCAGAAGTAGAGCTGTGGCTCAAGTGGTAGGGTCCTTGAGAAAACCCAAGGACAGTGCTTGGGCCCTGAGTTCAATTTCAGGACTTGCAAAAAAAAGAACAAACCAAAACAAAACAAATAAACAGTCCTGACAAGAAATTCCTTGAGACTCCTACCTACAATGAATTATATCTGCTCCACATAAGAAAAAGCCAGAGGTTTAGTGGTAGAATACTACCCTTGAGCAAAAAAAATCTCAGGGACAGCAGAGTTCAAGCCCCAGGACCAGAACAACAAAAAAAGATACGTATGTGACCGGTTGCAGACTTTTTGCTAAGGGAAATGCATTCCTTATCAATTATAATCTGTGAAACTGGCCCAGAAAACTTTACCTAACAGCACTTGATCAGCAAATGTTAGGCTCTCAGTTTAAACCCCAATACCACCAAAAATAAGTAAGTTGAGGTAACATTTACTTGATTACATAGAAGATGGCATATACATAGCTTAAACTTGAACAGGTAGCTATAGGGATTTTGTGGACCCTTTGGTTAAAAATAATTTTTCTGCTTTGAATTAATGGGATCTGGAATATTAAATCTGAAATGGCTTAGTTAAAATTGAGCATTAATGTTATGTGCTGGTGGCTCCATATTGATAGCTACATAGGAAGCTGACATCTAAGGATTGTGATTTGGAGTCAGCATCTTATCTACAATTAACTAGCATAATAACTAAAGCCATGGCTCAAGTGGTACAACAACAGCCAAGAACAAAAGAGCTGAGTGAGGGTGTGAGGACTTAAATTCAAGCTTAAGCACTAGTACTTGCATGTATGTACATGCACGTTCGAGCACACACACAATGAAGAATCAAATTGGTGTTCTTTTTTGTGCTGTTTTTCTGTTCCCACTCGGAATGATTTGGACAGGTTATCCTTAAACTTCTGGTTATAAATAAATACTTAAGTCTTGCATGCAATGGTGCGCTATTCTGATGCTATACTTGTAGCTAGTTAAAAGCCTGTTACCCAGAATAGACTTTCTGCGATTTGGTAAACATCATAATGCATTCAGATACATGATTAGACCAATAGTATAACAGATTTATGATAAACAGGATACTTTGTGTTGCTTTTAATATATACTGAAGTTTTGTTTTATTTTTAAGAATAATCTCTTATGGCATTCTATCAATTCTCAGGCTAGATGAACTACAGAAGCAACTACAAGAAGATATAAAGCTGGGCCAGGGCATTAAATTTCCAATCAGACTTAGTGACCAAGACAGTACAGATGATGAGGATGGCCTCTTGGAAAAACATAAGTACATCAGTTTTCATATGTGCTTATGAATGCATAACACATTTAAAATCACTTAAGGTTTTAAAGTTTTAGTTTTGTTTTTGTAAAATAATTAAGCCATTGCTGGCAGTTTGAGTAGTAACTAATATACCTGGGGTTTGTTGAGAAGAAAATAGTAGGTTCAAGTTACATCATTTCGACTGGTTATTGTTTCTTTTCATACTGATTGCCATCTTTGACGATTAGCAGAATGTCAACATTTTCCTGCATTCATCTTTTTAGTGCAAAAAAATGCAAGTTATCTAATGACTTTTTCTGTATTTCAGAGAATTTCTAAAGAAATTTTCAGTTACAATTGATGCAGTTCCTGATCATCATCCTTGGATTTAAGGGACTCTGGTTTTATCAAAGTGCTGTAGAAAAGCTTAATTTCAAGTAAGTAAAATATAGACATTTTTTACTATATAAAAAATAATTCTAAAAAAGTTCTGACCAGCCAGGCACCATGCTAGCAATGCTAGCTACCCAAGGGGTTGAGATTAAGGATAGCAGTTCAAATCCAGCATGGGCAGAGAAGTCTGTGAGACTCTTCTCCAATAAACTACTCAGAAAAAGCTGGTGGCTCAAGTGGTAAAATGTTAGGTTTGAGCACAAAGAAGCTTAGAGATAATGCCTAGGCCCTGAGTTCAAGCCCCAGGACTAGCAAAACAAAATTAACCAATGTGAGGCCAGGAGTTTGGCCTAGTGATAGAGTGCTTACATAGTATCCACAAAGATCTAGGTTTAATTTCTTGGTACCACATACATAGAAAAAGCCGGAAATGGAAATGAGGCTCAAGTTGTAGGGTTCTAGCCTTGAGAAAACCCAAGGACAGTGCTTGGTCCCTGAGCACAAATGCAGGACCGGCAAAAATAAATAAATAAATACAAATATAAATATTAAATTGGATATTTAAAGTTTGTCTCTGAAGATAATATTTCTACAGTCCAATATGTCTCATGTATATATGCTACTGTATTTTCATAATATTATTATGCACAGATAAGCATTGACATTATAAGAATTTACATGGTAATAGATTTTTTTTTGCCAGTTCTTGGGATTGAACTAAGGGCCTGACCACTAATCTTGGACGTTCCCAGGGCTAGAGTTACACAACTTGGGCCACAACACCACTTTTGGCCTTTATCTATGTGTGTGGTACACAGGAAACAAACAGAGCTTTATGCATGCTAGGCAAGCACTCTACTAGTAGGTCAAACTCCTAGTCCAACAATAGTTTTTTCATCACTGTTATTTATTCTGTAATTTTCTATCATTAGTTTCATGAAAGAAAAATATTTTATAGTTTCCAAGTAATAGACAATTAATCAAATAAACCAAGTAAACATGAGGCCCTGAATTCAAATCACAGTATCAGCAAGAAATGATATGAAAGAAGCATTTCATATTTACTGTTTTAAAACAGAGACACTTGAAGAGATGAAATAAAAGTCTTATATTCCTGTACTTAAATACATATATTTCTTGTGTGTATTAACTACTGGTATTTCTTAATTTGTTTCTCCAAATATATACATATATATAGCCTACAGTAATCTGTGTATTTTCTTTGTGTTAGAACATAGGTATTATGGAAGCATACAAAATACAGAATAAGAAAATTATGAGACAATGTGCACCAGAGCATGAAGAACTGAAACAGTACAATAGACAAGCATAAAAATAGCACCACCAGAATGCAGTGAGTGCCTATCTGCATATGAGAAATCCACCATCAGCTCCACTGCTAAAAATCCAGTATTGTTGAATGCTTGACAATGATTCCCAGGTAGTGATTCAGAGGGCTTCTTTCTGACAAGGAAGGGTGAACATGTTTGAAAATATCGTAAGTAAAGCAACTGTTTTAAATAAAGTTAAAGTCCTCAATGGAAATGGAATGTAACGTTTCCAAGTAGAGTTAGTCGACACAGTTCATCAGCATCCATACTGTCTTTGTTAGGAGAGTCTCCATTGTTAGATTCCTTGTTTTATAGCCTTAAACAGTGCTTCTTGGCTTAGTTCAGTACAGACAGTGGTGGAAAGAAGAGATGGACCTTTACAATCATACAACTGTGACTCAGTTTATTCTCCTTAGACTCTCTGACCTCTCTGAAATGCAGTACCCTCTTTTCCTGACGTTTGTCATCATCTACCAGGTGACCTTGGCGGGTAATGGGGCCATTCTCCTGGCCATTGGCATAGAGAAAAAGCTTCACACTCCCATGTATTTCCTCTTGGCAAATTTGTCCCTGTTAGACATATTTTGTCCATCTGCTACAGTTCCCAAGATGCTCCAGAACCTCTTGACAGAAGATCACAGCATTTCTTTTGTTGGGTGTGCTTTACAGCTTTATTTCCTGGTGGCACTAGCTGGGACTGAGGTCTTTCTGCTGGCTGTCATGGCTTATGATCGGTATGTGGCCATATGTTTTCCCCTTCGATATACTCTCATCATGACCCATGTTCGGTGTGTGCAGTTGCTGACTGGGACCTGGACAGCTGGCTTTCTTCACTCCCTTCTCCACATGATGATGACCTTCAAGCTGTCTTTCTGCAGGTCTAATCAAGTTAGCCAATACTACTGTGATATTCCATCAGTGGTGGCTCTGTCTTGTTCTTCTACTTACCTGGCTGAAATGCTAGTTTTAGTGATAGGGGGTATCTTTGCAACCACTGCTTTCTTAACCACCTTGGTCTCCTATATGTACATAATTTCCACCATCCTGAAGATCCAGTCAGCAGAGGGGAAGCGCAAAGCCTTCTCCACATGTGGTTCCCATCTCATTGTGGTTTCTTTGTTCTATGGTACTGTCATCTTTACCTACATCCGCCCTTCCTCCAGTAAACATTCTCCTGCCATTGACAGACTCATCTCCCTTTTGTATGGGGTAATTACTCCAATGTTAAACCCCATGATCTACAGCTTGAGAAACACTGAGGTAAAAGGAGCCCTCAGAAGGTTGTTATGTTGCTGAAAGTGTTATAGAATGCAATATTTAAAGTGACTTTGGTCTTAAATCTCAAATTTTCCCATTTGCCTGTGTGATCAGAGTTATTATTTCAGAGAGTTATCATTTCCTCCCTATTTCTGTCACCTCTAGAAAGAGAAATATTTCATATACAGAAAATTACATATCTAGTACACCACCTTTGTTTTTTTAACTATTTTCTTTTTCTGGGTCATGGGGCTTGAACTCTGTGCCTGGGTACTGTTCCTAAGCTCCTCAGCTCAAGACTACTGCCCTAACCCTGGACCCGGACAGTGTCCCTGAGCTACTGCCCTACCCTTGAGCCAAGTCCTGCTTCCCATTTTCTAGAGGGTAATTGGAGATAAGAGTCTCAGGTCCTTTTGTGCCCGGTCTGTGTTTGAACCTTGATCCTTAGATTTCAGCCTCATGAGTAGCTAGGATTACAAGCCTGAGCCACAGTGCCCAGCTTCTATTTCATATAATATATTTCCCCAATTTATACATTTTTTACTTCCTACTCTTCTGATAACATTTATTGTGATCATTAATTCAGATTCTCAGTTCAATCTACAGCATGCTGCTTTTCCTTCTTCAGTGTCCTGTATTCCTATTGTCACTAAATGCTATGATCACACAACTAGTAAAATGTTTTCATGTTTTTGAAAGTTTTTTTTTTGTATTTTGTTTTCTGGGTTATTGCTCAATCTATCCCACTTATATGTTTAAATTATGTTTGGATTGCAGTTTGTTGTGTGACTCTAAAAGTACGCTTCAACTTGTTTTTTATATGTATATATAAGAATGTATATATGTATGTATTTATTTTCCAGTCTTGGAGCTTGAACTCAGTGGGTGAGCAGGTTCTTGAGCTTCTTTTACTTAAGGCTAGCTCTACCTTTTGATCCAAAACTTTTTCTGTTTATGTGGTAATGAGGAATTAAACCCAGAGCTTTGTGCATGCGAGGCAAACACTCTATGACTAAGCTACATTACCAACTCCATACTGTAATCTGTTTTAAGTATTTTTCTTTTTTTTTTTTTTTGAGCTCAGGGCCTGAGCACTGCCCTTGGACTTTCTCAAGGCTAGAAGCTCTACCACTTGAGCCTCAGCACCATTTCCAGCTTTTTCCTATGTATGTAGTACCAAGGAATTGAACCCGGGTCTTCGTGCATGCTAGGCAAGCACTCTACCACTAGGCCAAACTCCCGGCCCTTAAGTACTTTTCTTTGGCGTTAGTTACATTTTATAAAATTCAGTATCACTTGATGGTTGTCCTCTACAACATACTGGAAAACTACTCATGTTATTCCCAGGAAATCATTTATTTATTTTTAGGTAATCCTGAAGTATGTATGCAAATGATATGTTAATATTGTTCTACATGCAGTAACATTATAGTTTCATTGATATTATATAAATTTTCATTTGTTTATTCTCAATAATAGTCATTGCACATGCTATGAAAGAATCAAGTCGTCATTGAATAAATATAATTATTGCTATTACATAATATATTTCTTAAAAATCCTTTAAAATAAATGTTTTTAATTACATATCTGGTATACAAATATCTAATATTTTAAACTTACTGTTACTACTATATTTTTATTGCTGATATTATATCTGCAATGCTCAATTATTTAACTTGTGAAAAAGATTTTTTCTTTTTTTAAATTGTATTTATATAGTTGACATACAGAGGGGTTACCCTTACATGAATCAGGTACAATCAGTACAGTTCTTTTTGAACCACGTGTCCCCTTCCATTGCTCTTTTCCTTTCTTTCCCTCCTGTGTCCACTCATAAGATATCCAGTTCTTCTTCCACATATTGTCTAGTGACTATCACTGTTGTATTTTTTTTATCCTTGTTCCACTTTTGATGTATTCTCCCTCACCCTCTCAAATACAAAGAAACAAAAAGATCAAAGGAAAGAATTTAGAACAACGACATAGCAACTAAAGAATCTCTCTTGAATCCTTTTCTTGGAGTTGATCTCACAGAATATTATTTTATATGATCATCTGTCCATAGCTATTAAGACTTTGTCCACTACTTCTATGCATAGCCTCCTTTGGCCTCTGTATGTTAATGACTAGGCTCCTATAAAACTTTTCATGTCCCCATGTTATTAATTTATTTTAGTCAGTATGTTTACTTGTATATTTATAGGTACATTCTATTTATGGGAAGATTAAGAATCCATGCAGCCTGTATTTCTTTGGCTATGGCTTCATTTAATAGTTTCCAAGTTTTTCCATTTCATTAAAAATAGTACAACATCATTCCTTCCATTGGATGGATAGATTAACATACTCAGATACAGTGACAATAGGAGATAAAAGCTAGGGGGACCAGGCTCTATGGTTAAAGCCTGGAATCCTAGATACTCAGGATTCTGAGATCTAAGGATCAAGATTCAAAGCCAGTCTGAGCACACAAAGACCTAAGACTCTAATCTCCAATTAACCTCTAGAAAATCGGAAATGGGGTTTGACTCAAGGGAAGGTTGGTAGCCTTGATCTGAAGAGTTCAGGGACAACACTCAGACCCAGAGTTCAAGCTCCAGGATCCACCAAAAAAAAAAAAAAACAACAAAAGAAAAAACCTAGGGGGAGAAATAGAAGAAAGAATTTAAAATTTCACCACAGTACATTGAAAAATAGCCACAATAATACCAATATCCTTGCCCAACCAAAAATGAAGGTGTATGTAGATAATGGACTACCTACCCATGACTTAAAATCTGTGATTTAAAAGATATTGAATGGTAGGCTCTGGGGTGTTTTTTGATTTTATATTGTGTCCTGCTGTTTCAGATATGGGTCCTTTTACCCTCTCAGTGTTATTTTGAATTGGTTCATATTGTCTTATATTTGTGACTCATAAGTCACAAATATATCTAATGTCCTCTTCTAACAGAGAATTATAATAGCTCAAAACCTAGGTACTTAAAGTTATATAGGATGAAATTAAATGGACCCATCTCTAGTGTTGGGAGCCAGAATGGAATCAAACTGTACCTTGATTTGCATCAGACAATTGCTTTATTGTCTTATTGTTTTCTGACCTTATTCTGTTTAAATGACCTGAGATTTACCATATGAATGTGATACCTGGAAGTTCCCTGGTTTCAAGAAGGTATATAAGCCTTGAAATAAACGGGTCTGCAGTTTTACCTGGGCTGCAGACCTCCCGGACCCCACGTGTTTGTCTCTCTTCTATTTTTTCCAGTCCCTGCCCCCTATTTCAGGAACTCCAATTTGCTGCCGGTAGGCCCCGGCAAGTGGCCCCCGAACAGGGACCCTGAAAATCTGGGATGAAGGTGGAGGACCCCGCTGTTTTGAGTGTCGCGTCGTAGGACTATTAGGAGAGGATTTTAAGAGAGTGAGAGAGCGGGAGGCTGTATTGTCGGGAGTAAAAATTATGGGTCAAGTTAATGGCCGCAGGCTATATGTACCAGTCCTAAGAGGCATACTTGAAGCCCATGGAACACGGGTGGGACAAGGGCAGCTTGAGAGCTTCCTACAGTTTGTGGAGGAGGCATGCCTGTGGTTTCCAGAGGAGGAATCCCTAAATTTAGAAACCTGGCCGAGGATAGGGAAAGGAATTCAAGATTAGTATAGTGTATATGGCCCTGAAAAGACCCCAGCAGAGGCTATTACTTTATGGAATTTAGTAAATGAATGCTTAGATCTTCGAAATGAGAATGTTGAACTTAATCTTGAATTAAAGAACCCTTCTGAGAAACCTGAGGCTGAGCCGTATGCTGCAGCCCGAGAGAATCTAAGTGAGATTTTGAGAAGGGAACAGCCACCAGATATTGAGTATAAGAGTTCAGGTTTGGATAACAGGAAGGAAAGATATGATGAGGACCGGCAGTGGAGAAGAAGTTAGAAGAAATCCTCCATTTACTATCTAAGACGGGGATAGTGCAGAGATCCCTCCCAGAAGTAGGAAATAGATATGAACCCCTGGCCACAATCTTGGTGGAATCTAATCCTTACCCCCTATTCCCACTGCCTCCGGCTGCAGCCTTGCAGCCCCAACCCCCTTTTCAACCTTTATGCATGTCTAAAGGTCCTAGCAACAAGTGCCTCCTAACAGGCACTACAACCAGGCACAGTGTATCGCAACTAAACTTGGCTCAGGCTGCTAAAAGGAGGGAAGATATTTCAGGGCCTCGATGCTTCCCCATTTTAGTTGATCATGATGCACAAGTATACCATCGACCTGTTCCTTTTAAACTATTACAGGACTTAAAGAGTGCCTGCTTCCAATATGGACCAACTGCCCCTTTTACTCAAGTAGCATTGGAGGCCACGTGTGCTGACATTTTATGCCCAAATGACTGGAAGCAGCTTGCCAGAGCATGCCTTAGTGGGGGAGAGTACTTATTATGGGAAACAGAGTTCACTGCACAGTGTCGAGCTAAAATTGAAGCAAATAGGGCTGAGAACCTGCCTTACAGTCTTGATCAGTTGCTAGGAGAGGGAACCTATAAAAACACCAAAGATCAATTGGGCTATGCAATGGAAGCCTATATACAAATAAATGCAGCTGCAAAAGAGGCTTGGAAAAAATTACCAAATTCTAACTATACTAAAAATCTAGTTGAAATTAGACAGGGACCTGATGAACCTTATCAAGAATTTTTGTCTAGATTAATGGAGACTGCAGACCGCCAAGTACAAGATGAGAACGCAAGAAAGGCTATAGTTAGACAAATACCCTATGAAAATGCCAACGCCGCCTGTCGGGCGGCTATCAGAACCCATAGGAATAAGGGAGGAATTACAGACTATGTTACACTGTGTGCTGATATAGGACCCTCCTATGTACAAGGCATCACTTTAGCCTCCGCTTCTCAAGGAAAGACTGTTACTAAATTTATAAAATATAGAGGCCAGCGGCATTCTCAGGCTGCTAGACCCCCAGGGCATTGCTTCTCTTGTGGACAAATAGGACATTGGATGGCGCAATGCCCACACCAGGCCAAGTTAGAGAAAGAAACATGACCTGGCACATGTCCACACTGTGGTAAAGTGAAGCACTGGGCTAAAGATTGCAAGTCAACAACAAATCGCAATGGCCGCCCGTTTTAGGGAAACTGGAGAAGGGGCTAGCCCCTGGCCCCACAAAACTATGGGGCAGTCCCTCCCTCTTCTCAGCCACAAGTACATCTTCTAACAACCCCCCAAAATCAGTCTCCAGCCTCTTCCATGCCACCCCAGGCAGCGCAGGATTGAACCTCTGTTCTTCTACCTGCTCAGTATTGACCCCAGAGATGGGGATACAAGCTCTCCCCACGGGGGTCTTCGGCCTCCTTTCCCCGGGCGTGGCTGGATTGCTGTTAGGGTGAAGTAGCTCAGCCCTTAAAGGGATACAAATTACACCTGGCATAATTGACCAGGATTTTACTGGAGAAATCAAGGTTATGGCCTCTGCCCCGAGACATGTAATATCGATCCCAGCAGGACAAAAAATAGCACAACTAATACTTGTGCCTTTACCTCCCGGGGATACTGCCAATTCCCCATGTGGACAGAGAGGATTTAGATCCTCTGATATCTATTGGGTACAAAGCATAAAACAAGAGAGGCCTGAGATGACTTTATTTATACAAGAAAAGCCCTTTAAAGGAATATTAGACACTGGAGCAGATGTGTCTATGACATCTAAAAAACATTGGCCAACCCAATGACCCCTAACAACCTCTATGACTTCCCTACAGGGAATTGGGTATGCAACTGACGCACAGCAGAGCAGTGCGATCCTTGCTTGGAAATACGAGGAAGGGCACTCTGATCATTTTCAGCCATTTGTCCTGGATCATCTGCCAATTAATTTATGGGGTCGTGATATCATGGAAAAAATGGGAGTGTATATGTTTAGTCCTAGTGCTGCGGTCACTAAGCAGCTGCTTGATCAAGGCCTCCTCCCTTTGGGGGACTAGGCCGAGCAGCACAGGGAGGGCCAGAGCCACTCCAACCTCAGTCTCGCCCACCGAGACAAGGATTAGGGTATTCTTTAATGGGGGCTGCTGTTTGTCCTGCCCCTCACGCCGATCCCATAAATTGGCTTTCAGAGGAACCCGTGTGGGTGGAGCAGTGGCCCCTCCCCCTAGAAAAGATCATTGCAGCTCAGCAGCTGGTGCAGGAACAGCTGGATTTGGGACATATAACCCCTTCTAACTCTCCATGGAATTCTCCAATTTTTGTTATAAAGAAAAAATCAGGTACATGGAGGCTGTTACAAGATCTAAGAAAAGTAAATGCAACTATGGAATTGATGGGGGCATTACAGCCTGGCTTGCCTTCACCCATGGCAATCCCAAAGGATACTTGTAAAATTATTGTAGATTTAAAAGATTGTTTCTTTACTATATCCCTGGCACCTCAAGACTAAGCATTTTGCCTTTAGTGTCCCCTTTGCTAATTTTAAAGAATCCATGAAGCGGTATCATTGGCTCGTGCTTCCACAGGGCATGGCAAATAGCCCAACTTTATGTCAAAGTTTTGTAGCTAGAGCCATTTCTTCCACCCGTGAAAAATTTTCTTCTGTATATATTGTTCATTATATGGATGATATCTTGTTGGCTTGTTCTGACCCTACTATCGTATGACAAGCCTTTGGACAACTAAAGCAAAATCTGAGAAAGGTTCAGGAACACCCCCCATTTACATATTTTGGCCATATATTAGGCCCTCACTACTTTAAAAGCCAAAAAATACAATTAAAAACTTCACATTTAAGTACTCTGTATGATTTTCAGCAATTCTTAGGAGATGTAAACTGGCTCCGGCCTTATCTAAAACTATCCACAGCAGAGTTAAAACCCCTCTTTGATCTCTTAAAGGGAGATACCGACCCTACATCCTTGCGCAGTTTAAATCCTGATGCCAGGAGGGCCATCCAAATTGTAGAAAAGGCAATTTCCCAGCAGCAGGTGAACTATTGTGACTACTCATTACCCTGGGGAGCTTACATTTTAGCTACTTCTCACTCCCCAACTGCTGTGTTGTGGCAGAATGGCCCGCTTTCATGGCTTCATCTGCCATCAACACCTGGCAAAGTGCTGACCCCCTATTACGAATTAGTAGCTAATCTGGTACATATGTGCTGAATGGATTCCTGCAAATATTTAGGCCAGGAACCTCATTTTATTTGTGTTCCATATAATTTACAAAAACAAGATTGGCTATTCGCCCATTGTGATTCTTGGGCTATTGCTTGGGCCAATTATACCGGAAAAATTTTGCATCACTACCCATCTAACAAACTTCTCCAATTTGCTGCATGTCATACGTTTCTTTTTCCTTCCATAGTACGGGCCTCGCCTTTGTCTTCTGCTGCCTTAGTTTTTACAGATGGATCCTCTAATGGAACGGCTGCTTTAACCATTAATGGGAAAATTGAATCTTGGGTTACAGGATTTTCCTCTGCCCAAGAGGTAGAATTAGAGGCTGTTTTACAGGCACTTGTCCTGTTACAAGGCGAGCCCTTTAACTTATACTCAGACAGTCAATATGTAATTCGTGCTCTTCAAGTCATAGAAACTGTTTCCTTTATTGGAACTACTAACTCCAATATTCAGACCCAATTTTGCCAAGTACAAACTTCGCTTTGTTCTCGCAACCACCCCTGTTTTTTTGGCTTTGTTCGAGCTCACACTAATCTTCCTGGCACTTTAAGTGAGGGCAATGCAGTTAGTGACTCCGCCACCAGAGTTTATTTAACTCAGGTTGAACTTGCTAAGCAGTCACATGCCATCCACCATCAAAACAGTCGAGCCTTGCGCCGACAGTTTAAATTATCTAGAGAAGCGACACGTCAAATAGTTAAGACTTGCTCCAGGTGTAAATCCATGGGGTCTGCTTTCTAATCACATTTGGCAGATGGATGTCACGCACATTCCATCATTTGGCCAGTTAAAATATGTTCATGTTACAGTAGATACTTATTCTAATTTCATCCTGGCCACCCCCCTTGCTGGGGAAGCTACTAAGCATTGTATTTCCCACTGCCTTTGCTGTTTTGATGTGATGGGGATTCCCTCACAAATTAAACCAGATAATGGTCCTGGTTACGCAGGACGTGCATTTCAATCCTTCTGCCAATCTTATAACATCACTCATATTACAGGCATTCCTTATAATCCTCATGGCGAGAGTATTGTGGAGTTAGCTAATGGATTACTAAAACATCAAATTTTTAAGATAAAGAAAGGGGAATTGTATCTTGCTACCCCTGTGAATATACTTAATCATGCTTTATTTGTTTTAAACTTTTTGAATTTGGACTTAAATAATGTATCCACTGCTCAGCGATTCTGGGAAAAAAGAGAGCAGCGTGCTTTTGCCTTAGTAAAGTGGAAGGATCCCCTAACTGGTGCTTGGCACGGACCCGATCCTGTTCTAACCTGGGGTTGAGGGCATGTATGTGTTTTTTCACAAGGAGAAAATGACGCCCGCTGGCTGCCTGAATGCTGCGTTCGGATTGTAGAGAGTGACAGTGGCCATCCAAGCAGCAACTCACTGGGCCTACACCCCCAACCCTCCAGTGGTGCATCCTGCGACGTGGGAAGGACCTGAGTTATTTGTGCATGTCAATGGGACTGCTCCTGATCCACTTGTTCAACACATTCATATGAGCTGTGTTTCTCCTCCTTTTGCTATTATGTAGGGACCTTTTAACATATCAATTGACTCTACACAATTTAATGTAACATGTGACAGTTGTTCTTTTACAAATGGTATGCTGTTGAGATAAAGGATTGTTCTTATTAGTTTGTCTTTACCATCCCTCTCCTTAATAACCTTTTTTTGTAAAAGATGCCCAGGTGAAAAGCAAAGGCCTCCGGAGGTAAGTAGAAGTCGGCTGACCCCCTGTTTGTCTGTGTTTTGCTTTATTTATTTTTTTTAAAAGGTGCATTGTGGGCCTAAAACAGAGGCCGGGGTGGTCAAGGGACGCCTTGACCCCCCTTTTGAGTTTCTTGTCGCTAACAGGGCATGCCATTAGAAGTTATTTAAAAGTCTCCACTTCTCTGTCTTGTTCGTGTTACATATTTTTCCTTGTCCAGTTTTGTCTTTAAAATTGGTACCAGTTCTAAATGTGGATCCTTATGGTTTTTCTGTGCGTACTCAAGCACACATCCTTGTTATTTATTTGAACATTTCTGGGCCTAGTATGGCCGCTCCCGTGTGTCTGCAGTTGTAATAAGCCCTGGAAAAATAAATTCCAGCTAAGTTACCTTGCAAAAAGTTTTGTTTTGAACCTGGTTCTCACCTGCAAGAGTAAAATTGGCAAAGCTCTCTTGACACAAACTTCCGGAAAATGAATGGCCGATATTAATTTTGCGCGCTTGAAGATCTTTGAGTATGAATGTGTGTGAATGAGTGAGTGAACATGTTCAAGGTTAAATTATCAGCATGCTGTATAAAACAATGGATAAATTTATACTTAAACACAAAGGAAATTGGGTAAATCTAAGCTTAAAACTTCTAGAAAATATTAGGTTTGAATGTTTTACAATGTCTCAAAGGATCATTACATTGTGTTAAAGAGAAATTGGTAAAAAGTATTTTTCTAAAGATCCTGAAATCTGCATAAAAAATCTGGTTTTGTAATGTATAGAGCTGTTTACATTGTAAACATTGTATCCTGTTTAGCCCAGAGGTATTAGGGAATTTGGGATTTATTACCTTTAGTTAAAGTTTGGAGACATGTATTAGAGAGTTAAATGTAAAATTGTTCATTAATGTCAGAAACTTTGCTTATCTGTCTTTTCTTGCAGACTGACACTGGAAATCTGATGATAAGATAAAAAAAAATAGTGGAAGGAAACTAAGTCCAGACTTAGACTTTTGGTGCACTGATGTTTGTAATTCTTGCATTAGGGAAAAACTGTTATTTGATTTTAAACTGTTGATGGAGTTCTAGGCAGTAATAAGCTAAACTGCAGAATAAAACAAAAAGCCTCTTCTAAAGGCAAAGGGAGTTCCTTGAGCCTTAAAGGTTTTTCAAATGCAAATAAAGACCAAAGTGTTAAGAGTTTAAGTTAAAAAGTATAAAAGTTTTAAAGAAAATTAGAAATGGTTTGTGAATAAAATTTAAAAGTAAAGTTGTCCTAAAGCTTTGTTTCAAAAAAGAAGAAACAAGGAAAATTAGGACTACCAAAATGGTTGCTTAATTGCTATTTCAGCTTACTCTTGTAAGTTACTTTATAGCAATCTCCAGTAGGCCCATGGAGAAGGACAGCAGATTCTCATTCAGATGTAAGTTTGGCCCTCACCAAGTTCCAGGAAAGATCATGCTTAGAGACTATTTCTGAGTTGACCACCTTGTTGCTTCTAATTGGAGTAAAGTGGCCTTTTGTAGGACTCATTGATCTGAAAGCCGCAGTTTTGAGCCTGCCCGGGCAAAGCAAAGTCCCTGTGAGACTGTGGTGTCTAATCTGCCAGCAGAGTGCTGTTGAGGCAGAGTTGCTTTGGAGCTCGAAGTGGCAGAGTGCTAGCTCTGAGCTGAAAAGCTGGGGGGCAGCACTCAAGCACCAGGCTCGGGACTCACAGTGGCAGGGTGCTAGGCTTGAGCTGGAGAGCTGAGAGACAGTGCCCAGACCCTGAGTTCAAATCTAGCAACCAACAAAGTGAAATGCCAATGGGATGTTTATCCCAGTGTGAAGAGACACTATTGGGACGAAAGTGATAAAGAATCCAGAAAGCCTCTGCTTGGATGGCAGGGATGGTGTCAGATCCTAGAGTCACTTATGCTTGGCCATTCAAATTAATCAGAGCCGGGAGGTCATAGAATATTTTGTAAGCATGCCTTACTAGCCCGTGCCTTTCATAACTGGGCAGGAACTTGTCAATCATCTGTGATAGTGGGTAGTTTAGAGTCCTAATTGAGCGAATTTTTTGTTTGACACCAGCCACAAATTCAGGAAAGTTTGTGGGTCTGAGGCTTATGTCTCTATTAATCTGTTTAGATCTGACAACTGAAGCATTGTTAAGGTTGCGGAGATTTAGTTCCCCAGACAATCAAGAAAATGCCTTTGCAAATGGGTGCTAAGTAAGCCACACTATTGTAGCCAAAGATAGTTTGTGCAGTTGTTAAATGTTAAATATGATCTCCAGTTTGGAGCAAATTATTGTTCCTGATATCTAATCCTTGCAACCCCTTGTTAAAACAGGCTAGGCTTCTTAAGGTCCCTGGTCAAGCACAGAGACAACGTCGCTGACTCAGCTTGAAGAAGTCACAGAAGCTGAATCTCTGCCCATCAATCCCCTTTAGATGAAGGGACCAGAGTCATTTTTGGAAAGTGAGACAGGATAAATTAGAGGTATTGGAAAGAGTAGAAATTGCACTTGTGTTTCTTTTAAAATAAAGACGGGGGATATGTTGGGAGCCAGAGTGGAATCAAACTGTACCTTGATTTGCATCAGACAGTTGCTTTATTGTCTTATTGTTTTCTGGCCTTATTCTGTTTAAATGATCTGAGATTTACCATATGAATGTAACACCTGGAAGTTCCCTGGTTTCAAGAAGGGATATAAGCCTTGAGTTGAAAATAAACAGGGCTGCAGTTTTTACCTGGCCTGCAGACCTCCCAGACCCCATGTGTTTGTCTCTCTTCTATTTTTTCCAGTCCCTGCCCCCTATTTCAGGAACCCTAATTTGCTGCCAGTAGGCCCCAGCACTCTAGGATATGGAAAGAAGAGCTTTATCTTGTGTGAAATTATTCTTAATGAACTATGTTATTTCTCTTCTTTTTTTTTCCCCTTTGGTTAATCTCATGTTGTTACTGTATCTGACTTTGTTATTGTATATACGTTTATTTGTTTATTTAAAATAGGAAAGGGAAGGGGGAAAACAAGATGATTGGGAGGGAGTGGGGGGAGGGAAATGGGGACAAAAACATGAGAAGGTGTATCAGTGTGTGAGATGTAATGCAACTGATACCTGATGAATATAACTGTAACCCCTCTGTATCTTACCTCAACAATAAAAAATAAAAACAAAATAGGAAGGGGGAAAACAAGATGAGGGGTGGGGGTGGGAGGAGGAAAATGGGGACCAAGACATGAGAAAGGGTATTAATGTTTATGAAGTAATGCACCTTCTATCTGGTGAATATAATGTAACTCTTCTATTAATTATAATAAAAATATCTGATAAAATTAAAATCCAGTTTGAAAAAAAAATAAAATAAAATAAGCAAAAAGAACCCCCCAAAACATATCTAATGTCATTTTTTTTAACATTTTTCCCTCCTCCACCAAAAATTAAAGGTATATTTAGAAAAGGAATACCTGAAATGGCAGGGCTTTTAGAGTAAAAAATATTAATTTTTAGGAAATGTGATACATAATATCTCAACTAGATGTTCTTCAGTGCTTTAGACTGCAAGGTCTCTCTTTATCTGTTGGTCATTTAAGATGTAAGAAGGGAAATTTGTAGGGAATATGATGAAAGTGAATACACAAAATACAGGCTACTCTGGAACAGAAGAATGATAGTTCTTAGAGGAAAAGTTTTGCCTCCAAGTTCCTACAGAAACCAAGTGGACAAATCTCAAGTCAACACTAATGATGCATCCTTGCAAAACAGGAGCAAGCCAAAACCCATATATATAAATAAAAAATAAAGTAGGTGTTGGGAGCCAGAGTGGAATCAAACTGTACCTTGACTTGCATCAGACAATGGCTTTACTGTCTTATTGTTTTCTGGCCCTATTCTATGTAAATGACCTGAGATTTACCATATGAATGTAACACCTGGAGGTTCCCGGGGTCAGGAGGGGGGAAGAAGGGGGAGTGAAAAATAAACGTGGCAGTCTTTACCTGGACTGCGGACATCCCAGACCCGGTGTGTCTGTCTCTCTTCTATTTCTTCCTAGTCCTTGCCCCCTATTTCAGGAACCCCAATCTGCGAACCCTGGTTTGCTGCCGGTTGGCCCCAGCAAGTAGGAATAAGTGAACTAGAGTCTAAGGAAAAAGAATGATATAACACTACCGAGTTGTTATATCATTCTTTGAAAAGAAACAAGTGTCAAAATTGACAATCAGCATACCTGACCCAAAAAAGAATAAAAGGAATGAACACACACAAATTAATAGATGAAATTAGATATGAAAATGGGAGAAACATAACAGAAACAAGATTCAGAATATTATAATGGAATGCTTTTTTAAAAATTTCTTTATTTTTTAATTTTATTGTCAGGGTATTGTATAGGGGGGTTACAGTTACATTCATCAGGTAGTGGGTGCATTACTTCTCAAACACTGATACCCCTTCTCATGGTTTTGTCCCCTGACATCCTCCCAATAATCTTGTTTTTCCCCTTTCCCTTTCCTATTTCAAATAAACAAGAAACGTATATACAATACACCAGGTAACAAAGTCAAATATAGTAAACATACGAGATTAACCATAACTGGAAAAACAGAAAAGAAATAACACAACGCATTAAGAACAACAATCACAAAGATAAACTTTTTGTTTTCATATCCTAGAGCTTATTTCATACAGTTTTATCCTATATGGCCTTATGTGCATAGCTTTTGAGCTATTGTGATCCTCTGCTAGGAGTGTCCTAGATGTGTACTAATTATTACAAATATGGGAAACCATGGAGACAATGTTCCTTTAGGTCTGGCTTACATCACTTATATGATTTCTTCCAAGTCTCTCCATTTCTTTACAAATGGGGCAAGGTCATTCTTTCTGATGGCAGCATAGAATTCCATTGCGAATAGGTAACATATCTTCATGATCCATTCATCTAGTGATGGGCATCTTGGTTGGTTCCATATCTTAACTATGGTAAATAATGTTGCAATGAACATCACTGTGCTAGTAAGTTTAGTATGGCCTTGTTTCTGGACATTTGGGTAAATGTCAAGGAGTTGAACTGCTGGTTCATAGGAAGCTCTATGTTTAGTCTTTTAAGGAGCTGCCATACTGCTTTCCATAGTGTTTGAATGAGTTTGCACTCCCACTAACAGTGCAATAGAGATCCCTCTTGCCCATATCCCTGCCAGTATCTGTTGTTATTAGATTTCTTGATAATGGCCATTTTAACTGGAGTGAGGTGGAATCTCAAAGTTGTTTTGGTTTGCATTGCTTGTATGGACAGAGATGTCAAGCATTTTTTCATGTGTCCATAGGCCATGCTCATTTCCTCTTCAGAGACTCTCTTTTTAAGCTTTTACGTCACCTTTTAATGGGATGGTCATTTCTCTGAGGATTTGTTTTTGAGAGATTCAGTTGTTTGAGCTGTAGGTCTATTTTAGTTGTGAGGCCCTTGTCTGTTATATGGCTAGTGAAGATCTTCTCCCTCTCTGTGGGCTTTCTATTTAGCTTGCCAGGTATGTCCTTTGCTGTACAGAAGCTCTGCAGTTTAAGGCAGTCTTATTTGTCAAAAATTTTTTAAATTTGTCTTTTTGGGTCTTTATTATGAAAGTTTTGACATATACCAAGGAGTCTTAGTGTATCTCTTATTCCTTCTTGTAAAGTTTTCAAGATAACTGATTTTACCTCAAGGTCTTTGATCCTATAATGGATACATTCAAAACTTTATGCCAACAAATTTGAGAATCTTGAAGAAATGGAAAAATTCATAGAGAATATTGATGCATCCAAATTGACCAAGGAAATTAAAATGAACTAAATAGACCCTAGCAATTCAACAGAAATGGAAGTAAAAGACCTCCTGCCCAAGAAAAGTCCATGAGCAGATATATTCACAGATGAATTCTATAAAACTTTCAGAGGAATAATCACCGCAAAAATCTTGCAACTCTTCAATGAATTAAAAATGGAAAGATCATCACAAAACTCATCCTATGAAGCCAGCATAACAACCCTCACCCCAAATCAGATAGGGCCCCATCAAAGAAAGAGGACTACAGACCCATTCTTTTGATGAATAGTCAGGCAAACTTCTCAATAAAATTATGGTCAACTGAAATGAACAATTAAGCAAAAACAATCATTTACTATGATTTTAAAGGGTTCGTTCATTCCTGGAAAGCACAATGGGTTCAATATGCTTATGTCATTAATGCAGTTCAACACATCAAGAGAAGTAAGGATAAGAACCATATGATCATCTCAATACATGTGGGAAAAAAAGCACTTGAAGATTCAACACTCCTTTATGATAAGAATTCCAGAAATCCATGCAATATCCTTCAATAAAATAAAGGATGTATATGCCAAAGCTAAGCTAGCATTATACTTAATAGTGAATAGTTAAAACCATTTCCTCTAAAATCAGGAGACAAGAATGTCTACTCACTTCATTCCTCTTCAATAGAGTGCTCAAATTCCTAGTAAGAATAATAAGGCAAGAGAAACAATCCAAGGGGATCCAAATGTGGAAAGAAGAAAAGCTATTCATCTGTACAGTTCAAAATTTTGAAAACCCTATAGACTGCCTAACCAAGCTACTTGTGATGATTCAAAGCTCTGGCAAAATAGCAGGGTAGAAGAGTAGAAAAATCAATGCACAGAAGTAGTTCTCCTTTGTCAACAATAAGAAGATTTAGACTGAAATCAGGCAAGTATTTCCATTTGCATTAGCCTCAAAAAATAAAATATCTAGGAATTAACTAAAAATGAGAACATCCTGTATGATTAAACTTTAAAATTCTGAAAAATGAAATTAATACAGATAGAAGGAACTGGAAAAACTTCTCATAATCCAGGTTTGGAAGAGTTAGTCCCATGAAAATGGCAGTACAGCCCAAAGCTAACTACAAATTCAATATAATACTAATACACATTGAGATCCCTGTAACATTCTTCAACGATACAGAGAAAGTAATTAAAAATTCATACGAGAGGCCTGGAGTTTGACCTAGTGATAGAGTGCTTGCCTAGCATGCACAAAGACCCGGGTTCGATTCCTCGGTACCACAATACATAGAAAAAAGCTGAAAGTGGAGCTGAGGTTCAAGTTGTAGAGTTCTAACCATGATTTTTCAAGGATAGTGCTCAGGCCCTGAGCACAAGTCCAGGATTAGCAAAAAAATTCGTATTAAATAGTAAAAGACCAAGAATAGCAAAAAAATCCTTAGCCAGATAACAGTGCTGGACAAATATTTGTATCTGTAACAATATGCGATTAACCAAATGGCAACAAAAGAGAAGAGAAATAACATAGTACATTACAAACAACAATCACTCAAGATAAAGCTTTTGTTCCCATATTCTAGAGATCCTTTCATTTAGTTTCATCCTATATGATCGTATGTGTCTAGGTTTTGCACTATTGTAATTCTCTGCTAGGAGAATCCTAGATGTGTACTAATTATTACAAATGAGGAAAACCACTGATCCTATGTTCCTTTGAGTTTGGCTTACTTCACTTAATATGATTTTTTCCAAGTCTTTCCATTTCCTTCCAAATGGACCAATGCCATTTCTGATGGCTGCATAGAATTCCATTGTGTAAAAGTGCCACATCTTCTTGATCTAATCATCTACTGAGGGGTATTGGGCTTGGTTCCCTATCTTCATTATGGTAAATGGTGCTTCAATGAACATCTTTGTGTTAATGGCTTTAGTATGTCCTTGTTTCTGGATAAGTAGATGGGTATATGATCTTTGAGTAAGATAATAGTAATTGTTGTGCCCAAAGTTCACAATCCCCCAAAAACCCACCAGATTCTACGACCAGTGCAAGCAATGAAGAGCCATTTATTAGCAAGCTCAAGCTTGGTCCTTAGAAACCAGTGATGCTTGGAGGCCCCGAATACAGAATTAGCACAGTTTATATAGTACAGAATAAACAAGTTTTAGTTTTCATTCTCACAGCCTCAAGTTTTAGTTAACTTTTACATAGAGACATTCCTCAGCTTCTTATTGGTTCTGATGTTGGGGTTTCCACAGAACTTTAGTCTTAGGTGTCCTTGCTAGCTGTGGAACGCAGCTGCAGTCCTAGAGATTACCTTTGAATGTCCTTGCTAGCTGCCTGAGTAAACAACTGTTGGAGCATTTTACAGTACTCCTGAGAAGAGGCAGTTATGGGATTTCTCAGAACTTTACAAAATGGAGACTGCTTAGAAATAACTTTTTACTGAAGTTCATCAAACTTCAAAATTAATTTAAGCCTCACATTTCTCCCTCTCACTAGTACATAAATAAGTCAATCATGACTCATTACTGATTGCCACTTTTACTGGTTGGTATTGTCATCTAAGATCCATTACCTGGGCTGTATTGATCCTCTCCTTCACAAAAGTCACCAATCTGTTTAACACAAGGCCTAATGGTCAGCATAATTAGTATGGTAATTAGAGGTCCCAGTAGAGTTGAAATTAATGTCAGCTGCTGGGGGGGGCATTAAACCAAGATTCAAACCATCCTTGGGACCCCTTTATTCTCTCTAACTCAAGTCTCCTTGTTACGGCTGCCAGGCTATTTTTTATTACTACAGTGTGGTCTGCCCAAAAGCGACATTTTTGTAGGGCAACACACAAACCTCCTTTTTGGGACACAATAATGCCAAAGTCCATTTCTTTGGGAATCTGAAAGTCCAAAGTCCTCACACGCTGTCTCCACCTAGGAATGATGAATCCAGTAGCTCTTTCCCATTACCTTCACAGTGGTTGGAGTGCAGGTACACTTGAGTGCCAGGATGGTAGAAACCAGATGATGAACATGTCCCCAAATCAACCTGTAAGGCCTGGAGTAAATCAGGGTTAACACTATCAGCTGGTTTAGCTTCCCCAAGTTTTCCTTCAAATGACTCCTGGGCCTGCCTCTGGATGGCCTGGGGTGGAGGGGTTAGCAATTCCTATCAGACAGCTGGACAGAATGCTGGGCAGATGGCATTCTTTGGTTTGGAAGAGCATATAGCATGCCCTTCCAGTTCTGCACCCAAGAAAATCCTCACAATTAAGAAATATACATCCAAGCATAGTAACCCCCATATATCTGTGTATCAATTCTGACTCTATTTACATTACTGCAGTTTAACTGCATACCAATTTTACTCAAGGCATACTTATACCATTGGCTACATACTCAAAACTTTTACTAATAACATGAACATTCCATAATAATTTCTCCCTTTTGAACAAACATTTAAGACAATTCCTTTCAGATCCTTTTTTATCCATAATAAACCTTTTTTTTCCTTTCCCAACTCCTCTCCCCAAACCTTTACTAACCTTTCTGTCTCTTTTCATTCACATTTAGCACCTCTCACCTCTAGGCTGTACAGTACTGGATGGAAAATTCCCTTTACCCAGTCAGAGTCACCATGATGGCTGCAAAAAGTTACTTAGGTGCAGGCTCCTTACTTTATTTTTTTACTCACATGAAATCATACTATTGATTTCTCTGTAAGAGAGCTGATTTACTGCCTAAACTTTTCTCTCCCATGACTTGGTTAGGGGACTTTGAACTTAGCACAGGTAGATTGTCCCACCATTTAGGGTTTAGTGCCAGTCTTCTCAGGAATCAGCTGCAGGGTGGTAGAATTAGGCAAGACAGAATGTGTAGCAGCAGCCTTGTCTCGCAGTAGCTCCAAAGGAACATCCCATCTCCTGCTGGGTGGCCTGCAAATTTCTGCATAGACAGGTTAAAGAAGCTTACCCTAAGGCCTGATTTGGTTAATTCTTTTAATGATTTCCTGATTGCTTTACCTGAGCACACTTGTTTTTGCATGCTGGTACCCCATTGGTTTTCAAGACAGTATAAGGCAAGACCCCAAAATAATTTATCAGGGTGATAACTTTTCCTATAAATGAGGCTAGGATTTTATAGACAGGTAAACATTTTTCACAAGTAAAGTTTCCACTCTTGCACATCTATTACTACTGTTTTCTATCCCTCTAACTTATCCTGTCTCACTTTAAAAAAAAAAATTACTCTGGTCACTTCATCTTAAAAAAAGGAGGGGTTGATGGGCAAAGATCCATCTTCTGTAGTTCTTCAAGCTGACTCAGGGGTATTGTCTCTATTCTTGGCCAGGGACCCTAAAAGCTTAGCCTATTTTACAAAGGGGTTGCCAGGATTAACTATCTGGAGCAATACAACATTTAACAACTGCACAAACCTTTTCTTTGGCTACAACAGTGTAGCTTACTTAGTACCATTTGCAAAGGCATTTTTATTTTCTTGATTGTATGGAGAACTTAGTTTCTGCGACCCTAACTATGCCTAAGTTACCTATATACAGATCAATAGGGACATAGCCTCAGGTCCACAAACTTTTTTCCAGAATTTGTGGCTGGTGTCAACTCAAAATTTGCTCAGTTTGGGCTTTGAAAAAACACGGAGGTTTAGGATAGTAAACTACCCACTGTTACAGATGATTGTCAAGTTCCTGCCCAGTTACAGAATAAATGAACATGGACAGTAGTAAGGCATGCGTACAAACTATTCTATGACCACCTGGCTCTGATCAATTTTGAATGGCCAAGCATGAGTGACTCTAGGATCTGTCACCATCTCTGCCATCGAAGCAGTGGCTTACTGCATCTGGATGCTTCATTGCTTTTGTCCCAGGAGTGTCTTTTCACACAGGGATTGGCTTTGCCCGGGCTGGCTCAGAACTGCAGCTTTCAGATCAATGAGTTTTACAAAAGACCATTTTACTCCAATTAAAGCAACAAGGTGGTCAGCACAGAAATAATCTCTAAGCATGATCTTACCTGGAACTTGGTAAGGGCCCAAATTACATCTGATTAAGGATCTGTTGTCCTTTTCCATGGGCCCACTGGAAATTGCTATAAAGAAACTTACAAGAGCAAACTGAAATAGCAATTAAACAATCATTTTGGTAGCCCTAATTTTCCTTTTTTTCTCTTTCTTGAAACAAATATTTAGGACAACCTTACTTCCAAATCTTGTTTAGAAGCCCATTTTTAATTTTGTAAAAAAAAATCTTTTACTGATATTTGCTTAACATTTAACACTTTAGACTTTAATTGCATTTGAAGAACCCTTATGGGCTCAAGATACTCCTTTTGCCTCTAGGCCTCCTTTTAGAAGACGCATTTTTTTTCTGCAGTTTTGGTTACTGCCTTGAACTCCAATAACAGTTTAAACTCAAATAACAGTTTTTTCCTAGTGCAAGAATTGCAATCATCCCTGCACCAAATGTCCAGACTTAGTTTCCTTCTTTTTCTAAAATACATTTAATTGCAAAGTATCATGAAACCACATCATAGGGGGATTAATCTTTAAACATTTTTTTAAACTCTTTTTCCCAATTTAACATATTTTAGGGGGCAGTTTAAGAAATACTAATTACCATCAGATTTCTAGTGTCAGTATTCAAGGGAAAAGGACGAAGATAGTCCACTCAGTCTATCTGACCAGCCTTTGTGCGCTTATCGTCTTTCACCATGTGTGGACTCTCACTTAGGGCCTTTTCCACCACGAGAACCCAGAGCTGTACTTTTGCCAGTTTACCTCTCACTCCCAAAGATGGCCACACAGGACTATCCTAAGTTTTCCTGGCCCTTTCTCTTGGCATTTGATTACCTAAACAGTTTTAAAAGACAGGCAAAGCTTCTGACATTGATAAACAAATTCACATTTAAATTTCTAATACTTATCTCCAAATTTTAACTCAAGGAAATAAATTCCAAATTCCCTAATGCCTCTGTGCTAAACAGGATACAATGTTTACAATGCAAACAGCTCTATGCATTACAATACCAGATTTTTTAAATGCAAATTTCAGAATCTTTAGAAAAAAATTTTAACCAGTCCCTCTTTAAAACAATGTCATAATCCTTTGAGACACTGGAAACATTCAAACCTAATAATTTTCTTGAAGTTTAGACTTAGATTTACCCAGTTGCCTTTGTGTTTCAAGTATAAATTTAACCATTGTTTTACACAGTACACTAACAATTTAACCTTGAACATGTTCACTCACACCCATTTACACACACACATTTATACTCAAAGATCTTAAAGCATGCAAAATTGATATTGGCTGTTCATTTTCTGGAAGCTTTAGTGTCAAGAGAGTTTTACCAATTTTACTCTTGCAGGTGAGAACCAGGTTCAAAACAAAACTTTTTATAAGGCAACTTAGTTGAAATTATTATTTGTTGGCGAGTCTTCCAGCGCCAAGTTTAGCCCATCTGGAGCATAATTCTAGTCATTTTCCCAATTTTGACTAGGCCAACTCACACATAGTTTTACAGGACCAAATTCAAACCTGGGGGAACCAAGACTGATGCCTGTGCCCTGCCACCAATTGTCTCCAGATTGTTACTTCAGCCAGGTTGTTAGGAAAAAGGAAGCTAGACTAGGCCTGCAGCTGTCTCTCCCGCCTCAATTGCAGCTGAGTGGGAGAAGCCAAACCAGTCTGGAGACCTACCCCAGGGGGCCTGAAGCTTGTATTCCCCTGGAATGTCTAAATTCTTAGTGATAAAGGCACAAGAAACAGATTTAGGAACGGTACCAGTAAACAAAATAAGACAGAGAAGCAGAATCTTTTAAGTATCCCCAAATTTTGATGGCATGCCTGGCAGCAGTCAGAGTGAGGAAGAGACCTCAGGGCCCTGAAAAGTCTCAGAGGGCACCTCCCCTGTGGAGACTTCCATTCTCTGGCAGCTGGCCAGCCAAGGCCATCTGACCCCAAATGTGAGTCATTTTACAGAGCAAAAAGTAACAAGTTTATACTGTAAAGATTTATATGCAAGACAGAACAAAGCAAATGAATGTCAGGGATGCTGAAACAAAGTCAATTAGGCACACGATACCCACTGAAAGAATAAAGAAGTGCTGCACAGTGCGTATTGCCAAGACAAAAACTGGAAGGCAGATAGTGTTTTAACCAAGGGGGAGATCAAAAGTTCCCTCAGCTGGCCATCCGACTTCAAAGGAGGGCCATTCCTCACTGCGAAGTGTAACTGATTTACTTTTTCTAATTTCTATACTTAAATTATGTGCCCTTTCCTTTGCTGCTCTCCCAAATCACTAAGGAGAGCATTGGCCAGGTGCAAACCAACCATCTCTAGGATTTAAGCTGTTAGTTTTTCTCTTCAATTAAGAACAGTTAACGTGACACAAGACAATTACTAAATAAGACAAAACACTTAAGACAAATTGCATGCGCAGCCAGGCTGCAAACCCAAGGGAATTCCACGTCCAGTCAGAGTGGGGATTCCACGTCTCACCCGAGTGGGGATTCCACATCCCACTGAGTCAACCAAAACAGCCTGGGTGGGACTATCAGGCCACAAGATGGTCACAATGCATCCATCCTAAAGATAGTCCCCAGTTCGGATTATAATGTGGCAGTGGGATGTTCTTTTCTGGTCAGGTCTGTTTGGGGTTCTAAAAGCTTCTTGTATCTGATTTCCTGAAGTATATTTCCAATACCATTGACCTTTTCTCCAGACCCTCCTCAATGCCAATTAGCCTAAAATTAGTCTCCCTAATTATATCTTGGACCTCCTGAAGCGCTCTCTCATATTTCCTAGAATTGGATTGACTCATTTTCTGTTCTTTCTCTAAAACAACTAAATTATCTTCAGCCCTGGAAATTCTCTCTTCTGCATTGTCTAACCTGCTATCAAAGCTATCTAATTTATTCTTCATCTCCCTTCCTTCTAATTGCTCATTTTTGATGCCTTGCATCTCTTGTTTTAGATCATGTATGGATTTCTTTAACTCCTTGACTTCCATTTGAGTGGTTAGCTCAGTAGCTTTATTCTCTTTGGACATTTGCTGGAGTTCGGTCACCTTTTTGTTTGCGGATTCTATGAATTCATCCATTTTTCTTTGAAAATCCTTTATTATGGCCTCCTTTATGGCTTCTCCTTTTTCACATACATACATGCCCAGGGACAGATGGATTTGTTTGTGGATTCTATGAATTCATCCATTTTTCTTTGAAAATCCTTTATTATGGCCTCCTTTATGGCTTTTCCTTTTCACATACATAGAAGCCCAAGGCCAGATGGATTCACAGCTGAATTCTATAAAGTCTTCAAAACAGAGCTCACACCAATACTCCTCAAGCTCTTCAATGAAATTGAAAACGAAGGCTCTTTGCCAAACTCATTCTACGAAGCCTGTATAACCCTCATTCCCAAACCAGAAAGAGATCCATCAAAGAAAGAGAACTATAGACACATTTCCTTGATGAATATTGATGCAAAATTTCTCAACAAAATACTGGCCAACTGTGTAAAACAACTCATCAAAAAATTTATACAATATGATCACACAGGATTCATCAAGGGAGGCAAAGCTGGTTCAACATACGCAAATCAATTAATATAATTCAACACATCAACAGGAGCAAGAACAAAAATCACATGATTGTCTCAATAGATGCGGAAAAGGCATTTGACATGATCCAACACCCCATTATGCTAAAAGCTCTGGAGAAACTAGGAATCCATGGAACATTCCTCAGTATAATAAAGGCAGTCTATGACAAACTCACAGCTAATATTATACTTAAAGGCGAAAAGCTAAAGCCATTCCCTCTAAAATCAGAAGGAGACAAGGATGCCCACTCTCTCCACTCCTCTTTAACATAGTATTAGAATTCCTAGCCAGAGCAATAAGGCAAGAAGCAAGCATAAAGGGGATCCAAATAGGGAAGGAGGAATTGAAACTCTCCCTCTTTGCAGATGCCATAATTCTGTATTTAAAGAACCCTATGGACTCCACTCCCAAGCTCCTTCAGCTGATTCAAAACTTTGGAAAGGTAGCAGGGTATAAAATTAACCCTCAAAAATCAACTGCTTTCCTCTATGCCAACAGTGAGAGGAACGAAGCAAAAATCAGGAAAGCAACTCCTTTTGCAATAGCCTCAAAGAAAAGAAAGTACCTAGGAATTAACTAAGAATGTAAAGGACCTTTCTGATGAAAACTTTAAAACCCTGAAAAAGGAAATTAAAGCAGAACTGAGAAAATGGAAAAACCTCCCATGCTCCTGGATTGGAAGAATCAACATCGTGAAAATGACAATCTTGCCAAGGGCTATCTATAAATTCAACACAATACCCATCAATAACCCAATGGCATTCTTTAAAGAAATAGAAGAGGCAATCCAAAATTTCATATGGAATAATAACAGACCCCATATAGCAAAAACACTTCTTAGCAGAAAGAACAGCGCAGGAGGAATTTCAATACCAAACTTTAGAGCTATACTAATCAAAACAGATTGGTACTGTTGTCCTTAATGTACTATGTTATCTCTCATCTCTTTTGCTTTCCCTTGGTTATCTCATATTGTTACAGTATTTCACTTTGTTGTCTGATATATTGGATATATGCATATTTGGTTATTTGAAATTGGATAGGAAAGGGGGGAAAACAAGATGAGGGTGGGGGTGAGGGGGAGGGAAATGGGGACCAAGACATGAGAAAGGGTATCAATGTATGTGAAGCAATGCACCTTCCATCTGGTGAATGTAATGTAACCATTCTATTAATTACAACAAAAAATATATGGAAAAAAAGACTAAACATAGAGCTTCCCTATGACCCCGTAATTCCACTACTTGGCATTTACCCAATTGTCCAGAAACAAGGGCATACTAAATCCACTAGCACAACGATGTTCATTGCAGCACTATTTACCATAGCAAAGATATGGAACCAACCCAGATGTCCCTCAGTTGATGGATGGATCGACAACATGTGGTATTTATACACAATGGAATTCTATGCTGCTGTCAGAAAGAACGACATCGCCCCATTTGTAAGGAAATGGAAAGACTTAGAAAAAATCATATTGTGATGTAAGCCACTCTCAAAGGAACATAGGCCCAATAGTCTCCCTCATTTGTCATAATCAGTAGAAATCTTGGGCTCTCCCAGCAGAGATTTACAATAGAACAAAACCTAGAGATATTTGGCCAAATAGTACTACACTAAATGTAAGGAACTCCAGGATAAGGAAACAAAAACCATATAATGAATGACTGTTGTCATTAATGTACTATGCTATCGCTCATCTCTTTTGCTGTCCCTTGGTTATCTCATATTGTTACAGTATTTCACTTTGTTATCTGATATTTTGGATATATGTGTATTTGGTTATTTGAAATTGGATAGGGAAAGGGGGAAAAACAAGATGAGGGGTGGGGGTGGGTGGGAGGGAAATGGGGATCAAGACATGATAAAGGGTATCATTGTATGTGAAGTAATGCACCTTCTATCTGGCGAATATAATGTAACCCTTCTATTAATTACAATTAAAATATATGAAAAAACACACATACACAAAAGACAGTCACCCAGAAGGGAGCAGGGGACATCTCCCACTGGCCTCATTAGCTGTCCTGTAACACATCCGCCCAGGATCTCTTGCCATCCAGTCCAGAACCTGCAGGGAAACACAGGACACAGAGGTGCCAAACCAGAATTAATGACAATTGTCCCAACTTACCTGCCATTCCAGGCAGGCTCTCTGATCAGGCATCTGGGTGGGTTTACAAGGGGATTCCCAGCCAATGCACCAAATGTGTCTAAAGTTCACAATCCCCCCAAAAGATCACCAGAGTCCATGACCAATGCAAGCAACAAAGAGCCATTTATTAGCAAGCTCAAGCTTGGTCCTCCACGCCTTAGAAACCAGTGATGCTTGGAGGCCCTGAGTTCAGAATTAGCACTGCTTTTATAGTACAGAATAAACAAGTTTTAGTTTTCATTTTCACAGCCTCATGTCTTAGTTAACTTTTACATAGGGAAATTCCTCAGTTTCTTATTGGTTCTGATGTTATGGTTTCCACAGAAGTTTAGTCTTAGGTGTCCTTGCTAGCTGTGGAACACAGCTGCAGTCCTAGAGATTACCTTTGAATGTCCTTGCTTGCTCTCTGAGGAAATATCTGATGGAGCATCTTACGGTTCTCCCGAGAAGAGGCAGTTAGGGAATTTCTCAGAACTTTACAATATAGAGACTGCTTAGAAATAACTTTTTACTGAAGTTCATCAAACTTCAAAATTAATTTAGGCCTCACATAATGAAAAAAATTTCATCAGAAAATAGATGGGTTGAATGTTTGTGAGAGGTAACATATATCCTCACATTGTTTAACAGGCATTTTGTTTTTTTGCCAGTTCTGGGGCTTGAATTCAGGGCCTGAACACTGTCCTTGGGTTTTCTCAAGACTAGAGCTCTAGTCTTTGAGCCATATCACCACTTCCAGCTTTTTCTGTTATTTATACTGTGGAATCAAACCTGAGTCTTTGTGCATGCTACCACTAGGCCAAACTCCTGGCCCCATAACAGGCTTTTAATATTCATTTTGTACACCCCATGGAATAAATTCCAAATAAAAGAAATGATTTAAAGAAATTAATAAGAACTTTCTTATAAAGACTTTAGATTGATAAAAATTTTCCAAATAATAGAGGACAATAAATCTACAATTTTTGATATCCTAATGGACAAACCAGGGCCTGTGTGTGCTACGTATGTTTTCTATTACCAAGTGTAATTCTTTCAATCATAAGAGATCTTCTAAAAGGCAGATGTTTTACTATACTACTACTTGGATATCCAAAAGAATGAAATTCAGCATACAATTGTGACATCTGTATCCTCAAGTTCACCTCAGATGTATTCCAAAAACTGAATCACTATGTATAATAAACAATTCATGAAGTTAGCCTAGACGCCAATTAATAAATTAAAAAAATCATATTAAGTGAAGTAAGCCAGACTCAAGGGAACTTAGGCTCAATGGTTTCCCTCATTTGTCATAATCAGTAGAAACCTTGGGCTCTCCTAGCAGAGACTTGCAATAGAGCAAAACCTGGATACAAAATCCCATATAGTAATATGCTAAATGAAAGGATCTCTAGGATATAGAAACATAAGCCATATAATGAATGATTGTTGTTCTTTTTTTAATATATTTTTATTGTAATTAATAAAAGGGTTACATGATATTTGCCAGATAGAAGGTGCATTAATTCACATACATTGATACCCTTTCACATGTCTTGGTACCCATTACCTTCCCCCCACCCCCCTACCCCCACCCCGTCTTCGTTTTTCCCCCTTCCCTATCAAATTTTGAATAACCAAATACAAATAAATTCAATATATCAGATAACAAAGTGAGATACTGTAACAATATGAGATACCGAAGGGACAGCAAAGGAGATGAGAGATAACATAGTACATTAAGGACAACAATCATTTGTTATATGGCTTTTGTTTCAATATCCTGGAGGTCCTTTCAATTAGCTTCATACTATATGGCCTTATGTATCAAGATTTTGCTCTATTGCAGATCTCTGCTAGTAGAGCCCAAGGTTTCTACTGATTATGACAAATGAGGGAAACCATTGAGCCTAAGTTCCTTTGAGTCTGGCTTACTTCACTTAATAGGATTTTTTCTAAGTCTTTCCATTTCCTAACAAATGGGGCGATGTCATTCTTTCTGACAGCAGCATAGAATTCCATTGTGTACAAATACCACAACTTGTTGATCCACTCATCAACTGAGGGACATCTAGGTTGGTTCCATATCTTTGCTATGGTGAATAATGCTGCAATGAACATTGTTGTGCTAGTGGATTTATGATTGTTGTTCTTATGATACTCTGTTATCTCTCATCTCTTTAGGTGTCCCTTGGTAAACTCATATTGTTACAGTATCTCACATTGTTACCTGATATATCAGATATATTTGTATTTGGTTATTTGAAATTGGATAGGGAAGGGGGGAGAAGAAGATGGGGGTGGGGGTGGGGGGGTGGGAAATGGGGACCAAGACATGTGAAAGGGTATCAATGTGTGGGAATTAATGCACCTTCTATCTGCAAATATCATGTAACCCTTCTATTAATTACAATAATAAATATATGAAAAAAAGAAAATGTAATATGCAAAATGGAACATGATAAATTATATAGGAGTATGAACTTAGCTCATTTGCAAAAAATATAAGTGGAGTTCATCAAGTTAAAAGAAATTTGCTATACTTAGAATTACAAATATCTTATGGGTTTTTTATGTATATAAGAGAAGCATCCAAAAAGTTGAGATAATAGAATAAGTTTTGGGCGTTTATGAAGGGATTGAGAAGGAAGGGGGAGGGAAGAAGAGAGCAATGAGTGAATCACACATAATATGCACATTTTAGATGACATATTGGACCTCACTAAAATTGTGAAAAGAAGTAGATGAATTGGAGGAGATAAGACAGAATGAAAGTGTGAATGAGTGACATCAAAATATATTATGTGCATGTAAGGGGTATACCACGGTAAAACACTTCAATTTAGGGCGGGGAGTTTGGCCTAGTGGTAGAGTGCTTGCTTAGAATGCAGGAAGACCCCAGTTGGATTCCTCGGTACCACATACATAGAAAAAAGCCGGAAGTGATGCGAGGCTTAAGTGGTAGAGCCCTAGCCTTGAGAAAGTTCATTGAGAGTTCTCAGGCCCTGAGCTCAAGCCCAGGACTGGAAAAAAAACCCCTTCAATTTCCATCTTTCATTTACACTAATAAATATGTAGATGTCACCAAAATCAACAAAAATACATAATATTCAACCAATCATTTTGTTAGGACTACATATCTAGAAAATAAATTTAAATCTGATATTTGTTAGTTTTTCTACAACATGGCATGTGATTCAGGTCACAAGTATAGGTAAGCAAAGTCATACTTGTCTTTTCTGAATTATTTTTAATGCTTGTGATTGGTATTTTCCATTTTTTATTAAAAGTTGTAGAAAAATAAAATTATAAACTTGTTACTTTTATGTTGCTCATCTTTCTTCTATATATAGATTCTTTTACTACTTCATTTAAAAGTACTATAAAATTGAGTTCAATATTTCAGATGCAAATGAACTTTCATATTTACTCACTTTGGAACTGAAGTGTTCATCAACATAGTTGTTCATGTGAAAAGGACACAGTTTTGAAAAAAATGAGATAATAAATAGAAATTTTGCTCTTTTGCCATTTTACCATGGGAATAAAGATTTATAAAATGTGATGGTATAATCACATTTTGGAAGAATTCTTTCTGTGATTACAGAAATATAAGCTATTTAAAAATACCATTTAGGGATTGGGAGTTTGGACTAGTGGTAGAGTGCTTGCCTAGCATGCATGAAGACCCAGTACCACACAGAAAAATCTGGAAGTAGTGCTGTAGCTCAAGTGATAGAGCTCTAGTCTTGAAAAAGCCCAAAGACAGTGCTCAGGCCCTGAATTCAAGCCCCAGGACTAACAATTAAATGCCAATTTATTTTTTATCCACATGATCAGTAAAATATCTTAAACCTTATTGTAATCCATTATAAAACATGTCACTAATCTAAATTAGCAACACTTAAAACATACTGATTTTGATTATCTATGTATGTCTATTGTTAGGATTGGTTTTATGAAGAAAAGAATAGAACAGTCCCTCTACAATCCTCATTATCTAATTTCCCAAAAGACAAGTGAGTAAAATGTAAATTATAAATTAAATCCTAGTGTGAATCCTACACACAAGTAGTGTTTGCTTTGACTAAACTGAAGTAATATATTGTCTGAATCATCTTGTTTCCTTCTTGAATTGCTTTATTGGAAACACATTTGAAAGAAAATTAACATGAATATTTTCCCATACTGACACTTGAAGTAAAATACAATTTTAATTGAGTCGAGTCCTACATTCAAGTGGGGTTTGCCTTGACTAAACTGAAGTAATATATTGTCTGAATCATCTTGTTTCCTTTTTGAATTGCTTTATTGGTAACACCTATTTGAAAGAAAATTAAAATGCAATATTTCCATATTGACATCTGAAATAAAATACAATCTTAATCATGTTAAGTTTTCAGATGTGCTTGTGAAACATTTTTGCCTAATTAGCTATTGCCATTTTTCTTTATACAGTTGAAACTCGAAGTAGCTAACTTCTGAGCAGAAAAGTTTCTGGTGTATTTCATTTGGCTCTCACCACATGCAAACTAGTAAGTTGGAAATAACGAAGTTTCATTTCTAGATGGTTTCCAGTGGGAAGATAGGAGTAGAATTTTTAAGGGATTTCTGACATGTGTGGCTGATAATTACATGTTTTTAGTGACAACATAAAACAGGGGAAATCATACAGTTCCTAAGAGAAATCTGAGTCTTTGTGAGCTACTGATTCTTCAGATTACTAAAGTAAGATATGAAATTTCTCATTCAAAAATATATTGACAAAATGCCATTCTTAAAATTCAAATTAGATCACAAGTTTTTGATTTAGTTATGCTTGTTAAGTAGGGGATAGATTATTAATGAAAATACAATTCTCCTCTGCATATGATATATTAAGACGTTTTTATTGAACCAATTTGAGTAGTCAAATACAAATTTTGAGAAAATGTATATAGCCATTTTTTGGTGGATTCATATTGAATACTTAGGAAAATCCAGACTGTAGTATATGCATAAATCAAAATGCTATCAGTATATATCTTATAGCTCATGTTTCTAAAAATGTACAATTTATGTGTTTATAAAAAGAATATAATTATTTACTTAAATGTTGAAAGTGTGTCATTGAAGAGATTGCATCTAGAATCCAGCATATCTCATATATGCTTTTGCATTTTCATAATCTTATTATGCACAGATATTGAGATAATTAGCAGTTCTATAGAATGATCCATATTTCAAGTGTAAGTTTACTGACAGTAATTGTTGAATCCTTGGCATTTACTCATAATCTATCTATCTCTAACTGCATGACAGTGATAAAAAGTAATCAAACAGCCAAATAAACATGTTCAAATCTCAGTATTAGCAAAAAATTATACATCAAAGAAGCACTTTATATTTTATACTACTGTTTCAAAATAGAGATACTTTGAAAAGAAGACATAACATTGTTATATATCTGTAATCTAAAATTAATACTTTGTGTCCATTAACTGCTAGTACATATTACTATGTATCTCAAAGTTTATCCAAATAAGGAGCTTATAGTAATGTATGACTTATTTTTATGTCTATATATATTGTGTGAATATATAAATACAGAACAAGATAAAAGACAATGTTCACCTTAATCATATAATACTGAGACAGTGCCATCTAGATACATAAAGATGACACTGTCAGTATGAAGCAAGTGGCTGTCTGCATATGAGAAAACTACTATCACCTTCCACTGACTGAAATTCCATAGTGTTGCATGTTCGATAATGATTACCAATTTCTAGGGCCTCTAATAAATCAAAGGGCTTCTTTATAAAAAGGGAGACTGAACAAGCATGAAAATATCATGAGTACAGTAGATGTTTGAAATGGAAGTTGTACAAGGTGAAGTCCTCAAGTACAGGCAGCATAGTACATGAGAATCCATATTGTCTCTTTATTAAGAATTTCTCAGATGATTGTTGTTCTTAATGTACTATATTATTTCTCTTCTCTTTTTTTGCTCTTATGGCCAGTCTCAGGTGGTTCCTCTATCTGATGTTGTTGCCTGGTATATTGTATATAGGTTTATTTGTTTATTTGAAATAGGGAAGGCAAAGGGGAGAAACAAGATGATTGAGAGGGAGTGGGGGGTAAGGAAATGGGGACAAAACCATGAGAAGGGTATCAATGTGCTAGAAGTAATGCACCTACTACCCGAAGAATGTACCTGTAACTCCGGTATAAATTATCCCAGGAATAAAATTAAAACCCCAAAACACATCTGAGAACTATATACACAATATAAGAATAAAGGATAGACGTATCTTATATATTTAAAAAAAAGAATTTTTCCATTTCTGAATTCCTTGGGTTTTGTTCGTAACCTGTGCTCATTTGCTTAGTTCCTCAGACAGACTGTGGTGGAAAGAAAAGATGGATCTCTACAATCTTACAACAGTGACTCAGTTTATTCTCATTGGAATTTCTGACCTCCCTGAGGTGCGGTACCCACTCTTCCTGACATTTGTCATCATCTACCAGGTCACCTTAGCGGGTAATGGGGCCATTCTCCTGGCCATTGGCATAGAGAAAAAGCTTCACACCCCCATGTATTTCCTCTTGGCAAATTTGTCCCTGTTAGACATATTTTGTCCATCTGCTACAGTTCCCAAGATGCTCCAAAACCTCTTGACAGACGACCACAGCATTTCTTTTGTTGGGTGTGCTTTACAGCTTTATTTCCTGGTGGCCCTGGTTGGGACTGAAGTCTTTCTGCTGGCTGTCATGGCTTATGACCGGTATGTGGCCATATGTTTTCCCCTTCGTTACACACTCATCATGACCAATATGCGATGTGTGCAGTTGCTGACTGGGACCTGGACAGCTGGTTTTCTCAACTCCCTTCTTCACACAATGATGACCTTCAGCTTGTCTTTCTGCAGGTCTAATCGAGTTAACCAGTACTACTGTGATATCCCACCAGTGGTGGCCCTGTCTTGTTCCTCTACTTACCTGTCAGATATGCTCATTTTAGTAGTTGGAGGTATCTTGGCTATTAGTGCCTTCCTGACCACCTTGGTCTCCTATATGTACATCATCTCCACCATCCTGATGATCCAGTCAGCAGAAGGGAAGCGCAAAGCCTTCTCCACATGTGCCTCCCACCTCACCGTAGTCGGCTTGTTCTATGGCACTGCCATCTTTACATATATGCACAGTTCTTCCAGTCAAAATGCCATAGCCAGAGATCGACTCATCTCCATGCTCTATGGAGTAATTACTCCAATGTTAAACCCCATGATCTACAGTCTTCGAAACACAGAGGTGAAAGGAGCCCTCAGAAGGTTGTTATGTTTCTGAATATGGTTAGAGTGTGAAATATTCACACTTTGCCTTACAACTTCCCATTGAGTGTGTGACCAGAAAATTATCATTTCAGAGAGCTGTCATTTACTTCATCTTCCACCTTTGAAAAGAGGAGTATTTTGTATCGAGAATATTACTTAGGTAATTAGCCATTTGCTTTCTTCAGTTATCTATTTTCTTACCACATATTATCCTATCTCTATTCATCTCAATTATATCTGAGTTACAGCTACTGGTTCTCAGCCCACTAATGAAATTTCCACATTTTGGTTCTTAGTCGACATATGTTAATCTGCATCTCCTTCTATGTACTGTATTCCAATTTTCACTGATTGTTGTGATCACCCTGCTACCGAAACACAGCTACTTGGAATTAAAAAGGAAATTGTTCTAGGACTCAGAATTCAATGCAAAACATATATATTTATTTTATTTCTATTTACTGCCAATAAAAGCTTGAAAGCTAGGACACAATTTGGTAATATATTTAGTAATAATATCAAAGAAAAATGAGTAGCTAGGATTACAAGCATAAGCCACCAGCTGCTCAGCTCTCTGAACTTTTTTATGCAGTGCTAGCTTTATATCATATGAGTCAAAAGCCCAAGTCCTAGTGGTTAAATGAAGATCAAAATCTCATATAGACTTTTCAGCTCTGCCTGGTTTTGAAGCTGCAGTCCAGAGATATAAGCCTCCTTTGTAGTTAGGGTTAGAAGTCTGAGTCATGTGTGCCTGTAAACATTCAATTTTTAGAGTCTGGAAAGATCAAAGTTACCCATTTTTGGAAATTAATAGTAAATGTGTTGGGAATAAATATTGTATTAAGGATTTGTGTTTTGTCTTATGATGAGTTGTTTTATTTCCAGGCCCAAGCTTAATGTTTCAACTAGGCATTGAGGATATTTCTATTCTCATCTATTTTACTGCTCGCTCAGCTATTGAAGTTGCTTCTTTTAAATATAATAGTTAATGATAGAATCAAAATACAAGGTCATGCTTTTCTGAAAAGTGATAAAGGAATGGAGAAGTCAAAAATTTTATTTTCTTTTTTTAAATATTTTTATTGTAATTAATAAAAGGGTTACATGATATTTGCCAGATAGAAGGTGCATTAATTCACATACATTGATACCCTTTCACATGTCTTGGTCCCCATTACCTTCCCCCCACCCCTCATCTTGGTTTACCCCCGTTCCCTATCCAATTTCAAATGCTGTCCCTTGGTTATATCATATTGTTACAGTATCTCACTTTGTTATCTGATATATTGGATATATTTGTATTTGGTTATTTGAAATTTTATTTTCTTAAATTACCAAGTGGAGTACCCATATATCCCAAATGTATCACCTTAGTAATCTTTTCTATACTCTTCTAGCTTGCCCCATTGTAGGCTGAATATTTAACCAACATACTGAAAATCATGTCTGTAAATGACATTTGCATGGTTCGTGCTATCTTCAGACTACTATTCCCATTACAAAAGGAAAGGAAGATAAGAACATAACTTTTAGTGATTACTTCATAACTTTAAAAAAAGAAAATCAAAGTTTAGAAATAGGTTAAAATAGATTCTAAAGTCTTGATAGTTTTCAAATATTTGTACATTTTTACATATTCAAGCAAGGTTCTGGTTAGTTTTCTTGCAAGGGCTATGAGGAATAAACAAGACTGACCTCTCCCCATCTTCTGGGTTCTGCCTTCTCATGGAATCTTCTTTCTTGCTTACTTCAACTATGGTATCCTCTATCATGAGCTCACCAGAGCTGGCATCAGAGTAGTTTGGACTTAGCACCTTGACAAATGTGATAGACCTCTTTTTTTCCTTATACTATACAAAATATTTCAGGTATTTTCCTAGCAGTGAAAATGATGCAGACATGTTGATGATTGGAACTGCTTTAGTTTTCACATACAAGCAGTTGGAGTTATAGTGCCTATTTGAATTTCTGGAGATCTGGACTATGTCTCATTGAAGGGAAGCAGAAGGAACCATGTCTTCTACTTTTAGCTGGCAGTCTATATCTGCATCATTTTAGTGGTGAAGACAGATGACTTCTCTAATTTTGCCCAACTCATTTTGAGAGACATAATTTGATGCAAGGTTATCATGATCTACATGTAATATAATCAAATCAAGTTCTTAGAAAAAGGTGGACCTGAGGGTTTGCGATAGGACACATCTTACTCATACCACATTTTATAATATATAACATTTGAATTTCCATATTCCTCAGAGAATAAATCTGAAATAAAACAAGAGATATCAATACATTCATAAGAAATTTCAATATAAAGAGAGAAAATTTCCAAGTTATCAGTGACAAAAATTTCACCTTTTCTTTGTGATGAGGAGGATCATACCATAGCCTGCATGTGCTAAGTAAGTTTTCTATCACTCAGCTTCCTCATTCCTGGAGATATTCCAAAAGGCAAACATCTTGAAAATCTACCATTTGGCACACACCCAAAAGGAATGCATGTCAATGTAACATAGGGATAACTACACCCTTACTTCACTTCAGAACTATTACAAAGCTGCAGTACTACTCCTAAGAGCCAAGCATGCAGTCAGCCTTCATGACAATCAACAAGTAAACAAGAAAAATATTGGCTTGGAGTTTGGCCTAGTGGTAGAGTGCTTGTCTAGCATGCATCAAGAACTGTGTTCTTCTCGGTACCACATACAGAGAAAAAGCCAGAAATGGCGCTGTGGCTCAAGTGGTAGAGTGCTAGCCTTGAGGAAAGCCCAAGGACAGTGCTCAGACCCCGAGTTCATGCCCCAGAACTGGCAAACAAAAAAGGAAAAAAATAAAAGGAAAGAAAAATGTAGTGCATACAAAGTGGAATATAATTTAGATGCAATACAGAGTGAAATGATCTCAGTTGAAGAAAACTTAAAATCAGGATCATCAAGCTAAATGAAATTTGCTAAACCTAGAATTACAAATGTTTCACCCATGTTCTTTTATATGTAAAGTAGGACTCAAGAGAGTTGAGAACTTGGTTAAAAGTTTGGTCTTTTTATGAAGGGAGCCCAAAAGAAAGAGGAGGATAGAAGAATGATAATGATGAGTCAAATACACTATGCACATATTAAACGTCATAATGGAAATCATTAATTAGTATTGTGAAAAGAAACAGAAATTGTTGGAATTGATGAGACAGAACAAATGAATGTCACTAAAATTTTATGTACATACATTGGGAATATCACAATAAAACCTTTCATTTTCTATCCTTAATTTAAGGTAATAAAAATATAGAGGCCACCCAAATCAAACAAAACCACAGGAAGTAACTGTATTGTAATTAAATGTTAATAAAATAATTTAGAAATCAGATATTTGATAGTTCTGCATTGTCATTGCTCTTTCTACAATAACATGAATGTTGAGCAAGGTCACAGGAAAAGGTGTGAATTGTCAGACATGTTTTTTTTGTGTTGTTTTAATGCTTGTTCCTGAAATTTTCCAATTTCTTGAAAAGCAATAGAAAAGTACAACTAATAAAATGTTACTTGTATTTTCCTAACTTGGATTCTATGTATCAAATTTATTGAAAAAGTTTCTTATTACTATTTAATTTACATATACTACAGATTCAAATATGGTTTCATTTGTACTCATTTGGGATTTAAGATGTTCAGTAATATAGTTTTTCATGTGGAAGGGACAGTCTTGAAACTTTGAGATAATGTATAAAAATTTTTCTAAGGTTTGCTATATTACCATGAAAATGACAATTTGTAAAAATATAGTAGTATTACCATATATTGGATAAATTATTACTGAGGTGAGAGAAACATCAGCTACTTAGTAATATAATTAACTAAAAACTTCTGGGGCCAGGAGTTTGGTCTATTGGTAGAGTGCTTGCTTAGTATGCATGAAGACCTGATTTGATTCCTCAGTACCATAGACATAGCAAAAACCTGGAAGTGGTGTTGTGGCTCAAGTGGTAAAGGTCTAGCCTTGAGAAAAGTCCAAAGACTCAGGCACTGAGCTCAAGCCCCATGACTGGCCAAAAAAAGAACCAAAAAACGTTTTAGTCACATGTTCACTAAAATATCTTAAACCTTACCATGGGTTATTAAAAAATATAAATGTTACTCATACAAGTTTTGCTTTAAAGCATACACTGAATTGATTATATATCTCTATTGTTAGGAATGGATTTATGAAAAATGGAATAGTCCATCTAGAATCCTCATTATCATATTTCCTAAGGGAAAAGTCTGTAACATATAAATTATAGAATACATTATAATGAGAGTTCTACATTCAAGAGGTGTTTTGCTTTTCCTGGATTCAAGTAAGATATGGTTAGGGTTATCTTGCTTTCTTCTTTCTCAGCTCTTTTGTTGGTGACTTAACCTACTTAAAAGAAAACTGAAATGTAATATTTTTAATAATGATATTTTAAATAAAACACAATTTAATTATGTTATGGTTTCAGAACTGTTTGTGGTTCACTTTTCCTACTTACCTAATGCTTGTTTTCTCTCCATTGTTGAAATTTGAAGTAACTGTTTTCTAAGCAGCAAAACTTCCTGCATAGTTCATTCATAACTGACTATATTTCCAGTGGAAAGTTAATGCTAGCCATACAAGCTTTATGATGGTTCTCACATGTTTAGTTCTCATAATTACATATCCTTCAGATTAAGAAGTTGTGGAAGTTCCTCTTCAGCAATTTATTGTTAATTTTCAATCTTCAGATTAATCTCAATTATTTGGTTTAGTTATACTTGTTAAAAAGGGGAGAGAAGAGATTGTTAAATAAAAATACCATTTTCATCTTCATATTAGCAGATATTAGGATCATGAGTTTTATGCAACAAATAGAAACAACCAATTAAAAATTTAAAAAAATGTACTGCCAATTTTTGGTGAATATGTATTATGTTGTTTTATGAAAAATCAAGTTATACATATAAATAAAATGCTAACAATATATTTTATAAAATTCTTGTTCTTAAATTCCCAAATTCATAAGCAGTAGTAAAAAGTAAGCATTTAATGTGGATATTAACATGGAAATATTTTTTTCCAAAATGAAATATGCCTCACCTATGTTCTTATACATGCTGTTTTATGTTGTCTTAATTGTATAGATGTGTGCAAATAATAATCTTTGAATAGTGATCACTTGGGAATGTGAGAATTTATATGATAATATTTTTTGAATCATTTTTATTTTCTCAATAATCCTTCATTAACTATTTGACTGACAAGTATTTGGTAGTTCTTATCATTTTCTTTCTGATATTTTATGATTAGATTATGTTGACAAAAAAGGTTTATTTTGTCCAAAGTATAGGCCCAGTCTAGTGGAAGAAAAAAATAACACTCCCTGAGTATTCATTGCTAAAATTTCTCTTAGATTTGAGACAGGGTCTCATTATATACCCTCCATATGAACTCATAATCCCAGTGCCTCCACCTCTTGAGTGATGATATAATAGATGTATGTTATTCTGTGTGCTACAGAACCAGCACTGTCATTTAATACTCATTATTTTTAATTTTTAAATTTGTTTTGTTGCTCATGAGGTTATATGTCAAACTATGTGCTGTCCCTGAGCTTTTTTGCTCAAGGCTATTGGTCTATCATGTGAATGACAGCTCCACTTCCATCTATTTGGTGATTAATAGGAAATAAAAATCTTTTTTTTTTTGCCAGTCCTGGGCTTGAGCTCAGGGCCTGAGCACTGTCCTTGGACTTTCTCAAGGCTAGAGCTCTACCACTTGAGCCTCAGCACCACTTCCGGCTTTTTTGTATGCATGTGGTACCAAGGAATCGAACCTGGGTCTTTGTGCATGCTAGGCAAGCACTTTAACCACTAGGCCAAACTCCTGGACCAGAAATAAAAATCTTATTGACTTTCCTACTAAGCTGGATTGGCACCATGATCTTCAGCTATCAGTCTCCTGAGTATCTATGATTATAGGCATGAATGGCCTTCCTTCCCCTAATACACTTGACAGGGGAAAAAAGGATGCAGAATATAATTTCATTCCATTGATATATATTATGTATAATTTGTACTTTATTTTATTTAACTAAAAACAGAGTTTGCACTAAATAAAAAGGGAGACCACAGAATAAATCTTTTGTGTTTATTTTGTAACCTAACCTTTATCTTTGATTTTTCTACTCCAGATGTGTTCTTAAAACAATTTGTTTAGAAAGGAACAGAAAAAATTCCAAAATTATATTAAGTTTCAGAATTTTGGTTGATTCACTCAGTGTTGTGACTATGTGGGATATTAAGGTAACTTGTAATATTCATGTTTAAGAGTATGTATAATCGTAGCCATTCAAGAGACTGAGGTCTAGAGAAACATAACAGAAAGCCATCAGGAGCAGAAAGACTTCCAGACTCCATTTTCATAATAACGGGCAAGAACCTGGGCTAAAGTCAGATAGGGGAAAATGTTGAAATGGTGGACATTGATCATGACAAATTGTAATCACAAACTGCTTTGCTGAACCATAAGTCCTTGATCCAACTAGATAATAATAATAATAATAATAATAATAATAATAATCCATGATTTCCATCACTTGTAATAATTAGTACAAACCATGAACTCTGCTAGCAGAGGATTACAATAGCTCAAAACCTAGATACATAAAGCCATATAGGATGAGATTAAATGAAAGGACCTTCAGGATATGAAAAAAAGCTATATAATATGTGATTGTTATTCTTAATGTACTATGTTATTTCTCATCTCTTTTGCTCTCCCTTGGTTATTCTCTTAGTATCTTACCTTGTTATCTGGTATATTGTATATGTTTATTAGTTTATTTGAAATAGGAAAGGGAAGGGGGTAAACAAGAATAAGGGAGGGGGTGGAGAGGAGGAAAATGGGGACAAACAATGAGAAGGGGTATAAATGTTTGTGAAGTGATGCACCATCTATCTGGCGAATGTAATTTAACCCTTCTATTAATTATAAATAAAAAATAAACAAAAAATTAAAAAATAATAATCCATAAAGTGAGGATAAGGACATGGTTCCTCTTGTAGAGTACTAACCAAGTAAATAAGCCAAGTAAAACTGGATTTACAAGTTCAAACCCCAATATAATGAGAATAAATGAAATCAGAGAAGTATTTCATATTTGCTGCTTCCAAACTTAGATACTTTGAACAGATGACAAAACAGTCCTATATTTTCATTCCAAATTTTATTATACATGCATATTAACTCCTAGTATTTATTAAGTATATCAAAGTACATAAAATGTACAAAGCCTATATTAATGATCTGTGCTTTAAATTTTTAACTATTAAAACACAAGCATAACATACAGAATAAGATAAATATTAGGCAATGTGCACCTTAAGCATTTATAACTGACACAGTGTGATCTGCAAGTTAAAGCTGGCATGGTCAGAATGCAAGTGACTCTATGCATATGAGAAATCCACCATCAGCTGCCGCTGACTCTAAAATCTGACAACGTTGCATGTTTGGCAATGATTGGCAGTGAAGTTTCCAGTGCTTCTGCCAAATCAAAGGGCTTCTTTCTGAAAAAGAAGGACAAATAAGCCTGGAAATATCACAAGTACAAGAAATGTTTTAAATGCAAGTTGTAGAAAATGAGCCCCAAAGTAAAGTTAGTAAGCATAGGTCATCAGTATCCAGTCTTTAATAAGAATTTCTCCATTCGTAGATTCCATGTTTCTAGTTTTAACCTGCACTTGTTGGCTTAGTTCCCCCAGACACACTGTGGTGGAAAGAAGAGATGGACCTCTACAACCTTACAACAGTGACTCAGTTTATTCTCCTTAGACTCACTGACCTTCCGGAGGTGCGGTATCCCCTCTTCCTGGCGTTTGTCATCATCTACCAGGTCACCTTGGCGGGTAATGGGGCCATTCTCCTGGCCATTGGCATAGAGAAAAAGCTTCACACCCCCATGTATTTCCTTTTGGCAAATTTGTCCCTGTTAGACATATTTTGTCCATCTGCTACAGTTCCCAAGATGCTCCAAAACCTCTTGACAGACGACCACAGCATTTCTTTTGTTGGGTGTGCTTTACAGATTTATTTATTAGTGGCCTTAGTTGGGACTGAGGTCTTTCTGCTGGCTGTCATGGCTTATGACCGGTATGTGGCCATATGTTTTCCCCTTCGTTACACACTCATCATGACCAATATGCGATGTGTGCAGTTGCTGACTGGGACCTGGACAGCTGGTTTTCTCAACTCCCTTCTCCACACAATGATGACCTTCAGCCTGTCTTTCTGCAGATCTAATCGTGTTAGCCAGTACTACTGTGATATCCCACCAGTGGTGGCCCTCTCTTGTTCTTCTACTTACATGGCAGAAATGGTACTTTTGGTGGTTGGCGGTATCTTTGGGACTAGTGCTTTCCTGACCACCTTGGTCTCCTATGTGTACATCATCTCTACCATCCTGAAGATCCGGTCAGCAGAAGGGAAGCGCAAAGCCTTCTCCACATGTGCCTCCCACCTCACTGTGGTCTGTTTGTTCTATGGCACTGTCATCTTTAACTACATCCGCCCCTCCTCCAGTCAACATTCCCCTACCAGAGACAGACTCATCTCCATGCTCTATGGTGTAATTACTCCAATGTTAAACCCCATGATCTACAGTCTTCGAAACACAGAGGTGAAAGGAGCCCTCAGAAAGTTGTTATGTTTCTGAATATAGTTACAGGATGAACTATGAAAAGTGACTGCTTTGCCTTAAAGGTCACAACTTTTCCTTGAGTGTGTGATCAGAAAAACATCATTTCAGAGAGCTGTCATTTACTGGTTTCTATCACCTCTAGAAAGAGGAATAATTTACAGATTATTACCTATGTAATAAAACACTTTTGCTCTTCAATGAATTATTTTCTTCGGTATATTTTCCTGGCTCTGTGCATCCTGATTATATCAGGTCCTGGTTCTCAATCTGCTAATGGAGTTTACTATATGTACCTCATCTATATTTTTGATTCTCAATGAACATGTGTCAATCTGTATCTCATATCTCCTTGTGTGTATTGTATTTGAGTTTTCACTAATTGATGTGATCCCACAGCTAGTGAAAATTTTCATATATTATTGAATGCTTTCTATTTTCTCCTCTAGATTGTTGCTGATCTCATGCATGTTCAATCTTTTCAAATTACATTTGTTAAGTCATGTTGAATTTACCACTTATTGTGTGAGTGTGAAAGTAGACTGTAAGCACTTTGAAGTACTGAGATTTGTTGTCTGTAACATTTGAGAAAACTTTTATCACCAAATAGGGTACATCATACCATTCTACCAGAAGCAGTCACCATGGGGCACGTTAATTATTTGTTACTTAATTTTACAGTGAGCTAGGGAATCCATAAAGACTTTGCATTTAAATGACATTGTAACAGTTTATTCCTTGTAATAGTGCTATTGTAAATTTAGCATGTGTTTTATTTTAATTCCTTCATTTATTCTCTATAGTAGAGTTTGTATATGATCTGAAATATTCATCTTCACTGAATAAATATAATTAATTGCGTCTGTTAAGTGTAAACATGAAAAAAATTGAAATGCAAGCAACTCGGGGCCTAGAGCATGGTCTACTGTTAGAGTGCTTGCCTAGCATGCATGTAGCCCTGGGCTTGATTCCTTGGTACCAGATGCTTAGAAAAAAAAAAAAGAAGTGCTTCTGTGGCTCAAGTGGTAGAGTGGTAGCCTTGAAAAAGTTAAGGATAGTGCCTGGCCCTGAGTTCAAAATCTAGGAATGAAAAGGAAAATTGAGGCAAGTCTTCAATTTAATGTTTCTTCTTGTAATTACCATGTGGATTATCCTCACATCCCAGCTGATATCAACTCACTGGACAGGAACTATACAATTCCTGGGTAGAGATGGAAGGGAACAGATGACATGGTAGGCAAGGGTGTATACTTATTCCCTGCCTCATGGAAGTGAAATTCCTCTGTCTGTTACCTCTATAATAACAATAAAGTAAAATTTAAAAATCAGATAATTGGTAATTTTTCCATTGACATTGCTCTTTCTACACGAACATGATTGTTGAGCAAGCTCACAGATAGAAGTGTGAATTGTCAGACATAGCTTTCTTTTGCTGTTTTTAAGGTTTGTGTTTGAACTTTTCCATTTTTTGTAATGTTTACTGAAAAATAAAACTAGCAAAAGAGCTACTTTTACTTTTCTCACCTGAATTCTTTGTATTAAATTTATAGTCAAACATTTTTATTTTACATATACTACAAAAGTGTGTTAGAAATTGCAGATTCAAATTAGTTTCCTTTTTAATCACTCTGAACCTAAGCTGTTCAGCAGCATAGTTTTTCATGTGGAACGCACAAAGTCTTGAAAGAAACCTTGAGAGAAATTTCACTCAGGTTGCCATTTTACCAGAAAAGGAAGATTTATAAAGCCATATTTTGGATTAATTATTACTGTGATGTCAGAAACATCAACTACTTAATAATGCTAATTAGAATTTTTTCTTTGGATATATGTCCACTAATATATTTTAAATTTTACAATAGGCAATTCTAAGAAATACAAATGTCACTCATATAATTTTGTGTTACTTAAAATTTATACCGAATTGATTATATATCTCTATTGTTAGGTTTGGTTCTGTGAAGAAAGAAATAGTCCCCCTAGAATCCTCATTATCATATTTCCCAAGGGAACAGTATGCAAGATATAAATTATAGACTACATTGTGAGAGTTGTACATACAAGTGGTATTTGCTTTTACTGGACCACTGAAGTAAGATATGGTCTGGGTAGTCTTCCTTTCTTTTTCTTCAATTCTTTTGTTTGTAACTTAACCTATTTAAAAGAAAACTGAAATGAAAAGTTCTTCAATAATGATCTTTTAAGTAAAGCACAATTTTAATTATGTTTTCAGATCTGTTTGTGGTACATTTTTTGCCTATTTAGCTACTGCTTGTTTCTTCTTTACAGTTGAAAACTGAAGTAAGTATTTTTAAGTAGCAGACTCCCTGTATAATTTGTTTGTCACTGATTATATGCAATATAATGTGTTCACAACCGAATGTTTCATTCCAAGTGTGAGGTCAATGCTCGCCACACATCCTTTTGTGGGTTCTTTCATGTTTAGTGCTCATAATTACATGGTTACATCAGTGACCACAAAAAGCAGGGGAAAGCATGGGTTTCCTAAGGGCTATTCTGAATCTCTGTCAACTATTAGCCCTTCAGATTAATAAGAAACCTTATAAAGTGTCCTCTTCAGCAAGGTATTGTTGATGTAGTAGCCTTCACAGTCTTCAGATTAAATCCCAAACACTTGGTTTATGTATGGTTTTTCAGGAGCCAGAAGAGATGGCTAATGAAAATACAATTTAAAATTTTAAACATAATTAAAATTAAGTTGAGGGTTTGTATGTCATTGATACATATGAATCTATGTAATAAAACATTATTTCTATAGAGTATAAAGCCTATCCTAGATTTTTATGCTTATGTAGTTATGTTTATATCTCCAAGACCATGTATATAACATGGGGTACCCAAATATTGAGTCATTGCTCTTGTATTGTTTGAATCTAGAGATTCCCTTATGGAATATTTATTTATTAAACATAACATTGATTTTTACATCATATTTCAAATGTCAATGATTTTTTAATAAAAAAATCTCTAAAAATAAAATAAACTTTAAATTGAATACATTTTCAAGCTTTATTCAACAAATTTGAAGTCAATTATAAAATTAAGAAAAACATTGCCAATTTTTGGTGAATTCAGTTTATTATGCATTTTTATAAAAATTCATGTCATATGCATAAATAAAATGTTATCACAACAGTTCATATAGTTCATATGTTTCTAAAAATGATAAATCCATAAGCATTAGTAAAAAGAAATATAATCTTTGCAGATATTTACTCTTTGTTTATACAGAGTCAATTATGTTTCATCTCTGTTCTTATATGTGCTGTTTTATTTTCAAATATATTTTACGTACACCTACACAGGTGTAGCAAGCAATAATTTTTTAAATTTTTTATTGTAATTAATAAAAGGGTTACATGATATTTGCCAGATAGAAGGTGCATTAATTCACATACATTGATACACTTTCACATATCTTGTCCCCATTACCCTCCCCCCCACACCCCCATCTTGATTTTCCCCCCTTCCCTATCCAATTTCAAATAACCAAATACAAATATATCCAATATATCAGATAACAAAGTGAGATACTGTAACAATATGATATAACCAAGGGACAGCTACCTGTGATTTTTCTATCCAAGATATGTCATTAAAAAATTTGTTTAGGAAGTTTCATAAAACCATAATCATACTATCTTTCAGACTTTAGATTATATTTGCTAAACAGTTCACTCAGCCTTGTAAGTAGGTGGGCTATTAAGGTTCATTTTAATGTTCATATACAAGATTATGTGTTTGAGCATGTAATCTTACCTACTCAGAAGCCTGAAATCTAGAGGATGAGAGTATAAAGCCACCATGGATAAAAAAGAGTACCAGACTCAATTTTTCAAACTTAATGTAATCATTTGGCTAAAGAAATTAAATATAAATGTTGAAAAGGTTTACATTGATAATGACACTCTATTCAGAAAGTACTTCATTGAATCATACTCATTGGTACACTATTTAAACACAATAATAATTTGAAAAAAATGTAGGGTAAGGTTATGGTAGATCAAATAGGCTCACAAGGTAGAGGGTGAGTTATGAAAATAAATCAAGTAAACATGGGTTCATGAGTTCTAATCCCAGTACCAGATAGCAAAACCATAGAAGTATTTTGTATTTACTGTTTCCAAATAAAGACAACTACACCAGATGACACAGCAGTCGTACATTCTTCTATTTCATATTTTAATTTCTTATTTGTATATTAACCCCTAGTATTTACTAAAATAAATATCTGAAAGTATATATACAGTCATGGAACATTTCAATAACTTATGCATTTATATTTGCAGCTGTATTAAAAGTCATGTATTTTTTCAAATATAAAAAATATAGAAAAAGATAAATGATAGCCCATGTGCACCTTAAGTACTTAATCTTGAGAGAGTGCTATCTGCATAAATAAGGATGGCACCATCAGAATGAAGCAATAACTTGTGTGCATTTGGGAAATCTACCATCAACTTCCACAGAACAAAATTCTAACAATGTTGCATGCTTGACAAAGATAGGCAGGTGAAGTTCCCAGGGCCTATAGTTACTGAAAAGGCTTCTTTCTGAGAGGGTAGTAAGGGTGAACTAGTTTGAAAATATCATGAGTACAGAAGGTGTTTGAAATGGAAGTTGTAGATGGTGAAGTCCTAAGGAAAGTTAGCTCACATATTTTATCACTGTCCACATTGCCTTTATTAGGAACTTCTCCATTCCTGTATTCCTTAAATTTTAGTCCCTCATCTGTACTTGTTGGCTTATTTACCCAGAAAGACTGGTGGAAAGAAGACATGGATCTCTACAACCTTACAACCGTGACTCAGTTTATTCTCATTGGACTCTCTGACCTCCCTGAGGTACGGTACCCCCTGTTCCTGACATTTGTCATCATCTACCAGGTCACCTTGGCGGGTAATGGGGCCATTCTCCTGGCCATTGGCATAGAGAAAAAGCTTCACACCCCCATGTATTTCCTCTTGGCAAATTTGTCCCTGTTAGACATTTTTTGTCCATCTGCTACAGTTCCCAAGATGCTCCAGAACCTCTTGACAGAAGATCACAGCATTTCTTTTGTTGGGTGTGCTCTACAGCTTTATTTCTTGGTGGCCCTGGCTGGGACAGAAGTTTTCCTCCTGGCAGCCATGGCTTATGACCGGTATGTGGCCATATGTTTTCCCCTTCGTTACACACTCATCATGACCAATATGCGATGTGTGCAATTACTGATTGGGACCTGGACAGCTGGTTTTCTCAACTCCCTTCTCCACACAATGATGACCTTCAGCCTGTCTTTCTGCAGGTCTAATCGAGTTAACCAGTACTACTGTGATATCCCACCAGTGGTGGCCCTGTCTTGTTCTTCTACTTACATGGCAGAAATGCTTGTTTTGGTGGTTGGAGGTATTTTGGGTATTAGTGCCTTCCTGACCACCTTGGTCTCCTATATGTACATCATCTCCACCATCCTGAAGATCCGGTCAGCAGAAGGGAAGCGCAAAGCCTTCTCCACATGTGCCTCCCACCTCACTGTGGTCTGTTTGTTCTATGGCACAACTATCTTTACCTACATCCGCCCCTCCTCCAGTCAACATTCCCCTACCAGAGATCGACTTATCTCCATGCTCTATGGAGTAATTACTCCAATGTTAAACCCCATGATCTACAGTCTTCGAAACACAGAGGTGAAAGGAGCCCTCAGAAAGTTGTTATGTTTCTGAATATGGTTACAGGATGAAATATGAAAAGTGACTGCTTTGCCTTAAAGCATTGCGTGTGTGACCAGAAAATTATCATTTCAGAGAGCTGTCATTTACTGGTTTCTATCACCTCTAGAAAGAGGAATAATTTACAGATTATTACTTATGTAAGAAAACACTTTTGCTCTTCAATGAATTTTTTTCTTCGGCATATTTTCCTAGCTCTGTGCATCCTGATTATATCAGGTCCTGGTTCTCAATCTGCTAATGGAGTTTACTATATGTACCTCATCTATATTTTTGATTCTCAATGAACATGTGTCAATCTGTATCTAATATCTCCTTGTGTGTATTATATTTGAGTTTTCACTAATTGATGTGATCCCACAGCTAGTGAAAATTTTCATATATTATTGAATGCTTTCTATTTTCTCCTCTAGATTGTTGCTGATCTCATGCATGTTCAATCTTTTCAAATTACATTTGTTAAGTCATGTTGAATTTACCACTTATTGTGTGAGTGTGAAAGTAGACTGTAAGCACTTTGAAGTACTGAGATTTGTTGTCTGTAACATTTGAGAAAACTTTTATCACCAAATAGGGTACATCATACCATTCTACCAGAAGCAGTCACCATAGGGCAGGTTAATTATTTGTTACTTAATTTCAGAGTGAGCTAGGGAATCCATAAAGACTTTGCATTTAAATGACATTGTAACAGTTTATTCCTTGTAATAATGCCCCAGTTGATGAGTGGATCAACAAGATGTCATGTTTATACACAATCAAATTCTATGATGCTGTCAGAAAGAATGACATCGCCGCATTTGTAAGGAAATGGAAAGACTTAGAAAAATCGTATTAAGTGAAGTAAGCCAGACTCAAAGGAACATAGGCTCATTGGTTTCCCTCATTTGTCATAATCAGTAGAAACCTTAGGCTCTCCTAGCAGAGATTTACAATATAACAAAACCTAGATACATAAGGCCATATAGGATGACTCTAAATGAAAGGACCTCCAGGATATAGAAACAAAAGGCATATAATGAGTGATTGTTGTCCTTAATGTACTATGTTATCTCTCTTCTCTTTTGCTGTCCCTTGGCTGTCTTATATTGTTACAGTATCTCACTTTGTTACCTGATATATTTGATATATTTGTATTTGGTTATTTGAAGTTGGATAGGGAAGGGAGGAAAACAAGATGAAGGATGGGGGTAGGGGGAGGGAATTGGGGACCAAGACATGAGAAAGGGTATTAATGTATGTGAAGTAAATCACTTCTATCTCGTGAATATAATGTAACCCATCTATTAATTACAATAAAAATATATGGAAAAATTCTTTGGACACATGATCACTAAAATATCTTAAATTTTGCAATAGGTAATTCTAAGAAATATAAATGTCAGTTATGTAATTTTGTTATTAAAATTCATACTGAAGTGCCAGTGTGCCACCTAGTGGTAATGTGGTCCCCTATCATGAACAGAGCCCTGGGTTCAATTCCTGGTTACCACATACTCAAGAAAAAGCTGGAAGCAGGGCTGCCACTCTAGTGCCAGAATGCTAACCTTGAGCAAATAGTGTCTAAAGGCAGTGCCCAGACCCTGAAGTGAAGCCCCACCACTGGCAAAAAATACACTGAATTGATTATGTATCTCTATTGTTAGGTTTGGTTTTGTGCAGAAAGAAATATTACCCCTAGAATCCTCATTATCATATTTCCTAAGGGAACAGTATGCAAGATATAAATTATACACTGCACTCTGAGAGTTCTACATACAAGTGGTATTTGCCTTTATTGGACCACTGAACTATGATATGGTCTGGGTTGTCTTGCTTTCTTCTTCCTTAATTCTTTTGTTGATAAATTAATCTATTTAAAAGAAAACCTAAAAGTGATGTCCTTGAATAATGACATTTTAATTATGTTATGTTTTCAGATCTGTTTGTGGTACATTTTTTGCATACTTAGCTAATGCTATCTTTCTCTATGAAGTTGAAACTTGAAGTAAGTATCGTTTGAGTAGTAAAGCTTTCTGTGTAGTTCATTTGTCACTGAGTATATGCTCTATAATATGTTGGTGAAAGAATGTTTCACTTCCAGTGGGAGGTCAGTACTTACAACACATCCTTATAAGTGTTCTCACATGCTTAGTGCTGAGAATTACATGTTTACACCACATGCACTACAGTAAAGCATGTGAATTACTAGACCGTTAGATTAATAAGGAAAATTATAGTGTCCTCTTCAGCAAAGAATTGTTGACAAAATGCCCTCACAGCCTTTAGATTAAATCCCAAACACTTGGCTTATGTATGCTTTTTAGGGAGCCAAAAGAGATGGTTAACGAAAATACAATTAAAGCTTTAAATTTAATACATTTTAAGTTTTATTCAACAAATTTTTAAAGTCAATTACAAAACTTAACAAAAATATATTGCCAATTTTTGGTGGCACAATTATGTAATTGTATGAAAGTTCAGGTAGCTTGCATCAATAAAATGTTATCATGACATTTCATATAGTTCATGTTTCCTTGAATCACAACTCCTTGTTACAACTATTTAAAGATAATAAGAATTTTTAGAAAAATCTAGGCTAAGACATGGGTCACATGGTAGAGAGTCAGCAAAGAAAATAAACCAAGTAAACATGGGTTCATGAATTCAAATCTCAGTACCAGAAAAAAAATCATAGAAGTAGTTCATATCTACTTTTTCCAAACAGAGATAACTAGAACAGATGACACAGCAGTCTTACATTTTTCATTCCATATTTTTATTTCTTATGTGTATTAACCCCTAGAATTTACTAAAAAATATCGCAAAGTATATGTACATAGACCAAATAATCACCTTTGTGTTATATATATTTGTTTTAAAATCACGAATTTCTCAAATATACAAAATATAGAAAAAATAATAGTCAACGTGCACCTTAACTATTTAATATCAAAATAATGCTATCTGCATACATAAAGATGGTACGGTGAGAATGAAGCATCAAGTGCATCCATGCATTTGAGAAATACATCATCAGCTTCCATTGACTAAAATAATGTTTGCAGGTGCAGATTCCAAGGCTTATAGTTACTGAAAAGGCTTCTTTCTGAGAGTGTAGTAAGGGTGAACGAGTTTGAAAATATCATGAGGACAGCAGATGTTTGAAATGGAAGTTGTAGATGGTGAAATCCCAAGGATATTTAGCTCACCTACTTTATCACCGTCATCATTGCCTTATTAAGAATTTCTTCATTCCTGTATTCCTTGGATTTTATCCCTCACCTGTACTTGTTGGATTAGTTTTCCAGACATACTGTGGTGGAAAGAAGAGATGGAGCTTACAATCATACAACTGTGACTCAGTTTATTCTCATTGGACTCTCTGACCTCCCTGAGGTGCGGTACCCACTCTTCCTGGCATTTGTCATCATCTACCAGGTCACCTTGGCGGGTAATGGGGCCATGCTCCTGGCCATTGGCATAGAGAAAAAGCTTCACACCCCCATGTATTTCCTCTTGGCAAATTTGTCCCTGTTAGACATATTTTGTCCATCTGCTACAGTTCCCAAGATGCTCCAAAACCTCTTGACAGACGACCACAGCATTTCTTTTGTTGGGTGTGCTCTACAGCTTTATTTCCTGGTGGCCCTGGTTGGGACTGAGGTCTTTCAGCTGGCTGTCATGGCTTATGACCGGTATGTGGCCATATGTTTTCCCCTTCGTTACACACTCATCATGACCAATATGCGATGTGTGCAATTACTGATTGGGACCTGGACAGCTGGTTTTCTCAACTCCCTTCTCCACACAATGATGACCTTCAGCCTGTCTTTCTGCAGGTCTAATCGAGTTAACCAGTACTACTGTGATATCCCACCAGTGGTGGCCCTGTCTTGTTCTTCTACTTACATGGCAGAAATGCTTGTTTTGGTGGTTGGAGGTATTTTGGGTATTAGTGCCTTCCTGACCACCTTGGTCTCCTATATGTACATCATCTCCACCATCCTGAAGATCCGGTCAGCAGAAGGGAAGTGCAAAGCCTTCTCCACATGTTCCTCCCACCTCACCGTGGTCTGTTTGTTTTATGGCGCATCCATCTTTACCTACATTCGTCCCTTCTCTAGTCAACATTCCCATGCCCGAGACAGACTCATCTCCATGTTATACGGGGTGATTACTCCAATGTTAAACCCCATCATCTACAGCCTGAGAAATACAGAGGTGAAAGGAACACTCAGAAGACTTCTTTGCAATAAAACATAGGTAGCAGGGAACGGAGAAAACAAGATGAGGGGTGGGGTGGGGGGGAGGGAAATGGGGACCAAGACATGTGAAAGGGTATCAATGTATGGGAATTAATGCACCATCTATCTGGCAAATATCATGTAACCCTTCTATTAATTACAATAAAAATATATGAAAAAAGAAAACATAGGTAGCCCAACATAATCTTAAAATAGTGTATAGAAATGAATTTGTGGGAATGCATTTTTCTTTTGACATATAAAACAAAAATGCAGACATATATAAAATTTAAATACAAATGGAAATATAGTTTTAGGTATCTACCATCATTGTTCTATCTGTCTTCTGGGAATTAACAGTTCTTTCAAAAATACACATCTTGATATTTACTCAATTATCAGTATATCATGACTAACTTTTTATCAGTGACATCCTTAGCTACATTCAAGTCCAAATGTGTGTGTGCATTATTCCTATCTTTGTTCCTATTTCTATTTCTAATCTATATTTAGTCACTTATCTATAGGTTTTAACTTTTTACCTTTGAAATTCTGTTTGCAAGGGATATTTTTATAATGTTCAATTTTGTGATTCCTTAAATATACGATGAATTTTATTATATGCATTGCTTTGAATTACATGTAATATCATTTTATTTGCATATATTGAACTACCATAATATGCCCCATAACGATGTTAAAATATTGTATCTCAAAAAAATTAAATTTAAATCAGTAAGTTGACTCATTTGTAGACAAATTGATGTTTGAATTTTGTCTTTATTCTCTTTTAGCTCATGAGTCAATCTATGTTTTAGTAGAGATTTTAACGTATTTACTTTCAAAGTAATCATTAATATGCAAAGCAAACCATTTATTGCTATATCTTTTAGAGTATTGTTTTTATTCTCTTTTGCTGCATTTTAATATTATTTGATGTTTTCCTTTTGTAGTATTATTTGAATTCTATTTTCATATGTGTAACATCATCTTTTTTTGACCAAAATAATCTCAGAACTTAATGTAATCTGTACAGATTTATTCAATTACTATTAACAAGAGTTTGGAAATCATACCTCCTTGCTCCAAAGAGACAAAAAAGGGAAAATACCCATAATTTTAATATTACTAAAGTATCTTTGTTTTTAGAAAAACATTTATTAAAACTAACTTTGAAAATTCTGCAGATTGCTCTGGATATGTTGGCAACTGCCTATAAACAAAGTTATTTTGGAGACAGAAGATTCAGGAGGCCAGAATGATAAAGTTACCACAAAGCCCTCTCTGAAAAAATAAGCAGCACAAAAAGGACTGAAAGCATGACACGAGTGCACAGAACTTGTCTAGCAGTTCATGCCTTGAGTTCAAATCTTAATACTATCAAAAAAGAATATTGCCCAGATGTTCATTGATTTTCATCCAGTAACTTCAGATCCATAACCTACATCAGTGCAATGTGTCCCCAAACTGTCTTAACATTTTTGCTTTGTGAGAATTAGTATACACTTGCATGCCCAACTGAAAGTAATTTTAACATCTTAGTTGAGAAAATAGGACAGAATTCATTTTAAAAGGTGTTCACTTACACAATGAACTATAAATATAAATTGTAGTACCGAGTTTGGGATTTCCAGTTGTGAGGAGTGTAAACTGCAATCATTCAGCTGTTAGACCTGTAAATGTTTTAGTGAAGAATCCATGAGTAGTGTGCCATGATGATAGTTTTTAACACTTTGGTGCATGTTTTTATAATTACTGAATTAAAATGCCATACTTACATTTAAATTCCATTCACAGATTTTTTCCCCAATATTCTCAACAACATAAATAACTTCTAATAAGCATTCTATCATTCATTGACAGAAAACCTTTGGCATTTCTTACATATTTCCATAGTGTATACAATACCAAGACTAGTCCAAGACTTGCTATCACAAAAAGCATACAGTCAACAAAACTGAGAAGTGTGTAACATCATCTTTGCTTTTTAAATTACTCTTTCCCTATGGGGTTTCAAAAATTTAGTTTATAAAATGCATTAAACATAGGATCCATGTTCATATAGTGCGAGACCAAAATGTCTAGTTATCCTAGATAGTTTAAGATTGCAACTCATCCAGCTTGGGGTTCTAGTGAGAGGTAGATGGTGGCAGGTGATACGTGTTTGAATGGAAGAGGGATTTGACAAGCAAGTGTGGTTTGTTATATAGGTAATATTTGCCAGGTAATGGCTACTTCTGGTTATTTCAGTCTTAGAAAAAGTAGCAGCTATCAATATCTCCTTGTCCTGATAAAAGGTCTTTGTTAAGAAGCAGATGGGATATACAGTAGAGACAGTTCTTTAGTTCTGTTGGTTTCTGACTGTATACTATGATGACAGTGTTTTTCTTTTTAAATTTTATTTGGTGATACTGAGTTCTAAATTAAGACTTCATGTTTGCTAGACAGGCAGTATATCACTGAAGCCATAGCTAAGTCTTTTTTCCTTCTTGCTGTGTCTGTGTGAAATTACTTCAAGAGCCAATCCTCATGGCATATAGCTTAGTATAATAGTACCATAAGCTATGAGTCAAGGATTTTAAAATGATAGCTCTGACACACTGAAAGAGTAGATGAATTAACTATATTTGGCTAAGTGGCAATTTTGTAAATAACTATCTTTTTATTCATTATTTTAAAATGAAGAAATGGGAATCATCTTTCAGAGGTGACTAATAAAACCAGAGAGAGGACTAAAGGAAGGGTGTTAATATCAAAATAAGATGATTATCTAAAATGCAAAACAGGTCATGTCTCAATGTCTTCTGTAGTTTTCTGCCTAGATCTCACATAATAATCCAAGTACTTTAGAACATTCAAGCAGTTTATAGTCAGATATCTCACTGGTATTGGCATGAATACTCTGATGTTGAGACATCTACGTGTCTCAGGAGCAGACTATAAATTGGGATATAGATTTGACTAAGGAGAGAGCTTTTATATATTCTAGTTGGATGTATTATGAGGACATATTATTATGCCCCCATAGAAAAAGAAAACAAACTGGCTATATAACATATGTCTGAATATTATGAAAAGCCATGTGATACAAAAGGCAGCTGTACTTCCCACAGTCCTTCCTGGAAATGAAGAATTGTGGTTACACCAGTCACAATTCCCTGTGCAACATACTGTTTTAATAATTATTCAGTGGTCTTCTTCTGCGGCATCAGGATAAGTGCTCCCCCTTTTATCTGGGAGAAATGACTTTAGGGTCATATGTGTTCATCAAGGTGGTTTGGTGTAAAATATTTAATTGGAACATTGCCTTTTGAAGATGAAGCTATGCTTTAACAGAAAGCACAGCTTGCAATCGAGTCATTGTGATATAGCTTCCTCAAAGCAGTCTTGGAATATTCATAGCAGCTAGGATGGCATGAAAACTTTCAAGAGGGATGCTTGGTTGACAGGCCTTCTCACAAGGCAGCTGGGCTACCAGAGAACTCTCTAACATCTCTACATTAAGGACAAAGTACAGTAGCAACAAACATTTTCACTTAATAGAAAAATAATAGAAAACTGTGAATGGAAAAGAAAAAAAAAACAGCCCATAGCAGGAAGAACAGTGTTGGAGGAATATCAATACCAAGCTTGAACCCAATTACAAAGTCATAGTAATAAACAGAGGTTGGTACTGGCACAAGAATAGGCCAGAAGACAAATATAATAGAAGACCCAGAAGTGAACCCACAGACCTTTAGCCACCTAATACTTGACAAGGGAGCCAAGGAATGACAAGAGTGAAGAAAGACAGCCTGTTTAAGAAATGGTGCTGGGGGCCGGGAGTTAGGCCTAGTGGTTAAAGTGCTTGCCTAGCATGCATGAAGACCCGGGTTCGATTCCTTGGTACCACATACATAGAAAAAAGCCGGAAGTGGTGCTGAGGCTCAAGTGATGGAGCTCTAGCCTTGAGAAAGTCCAAGGACATTGCTCAGGCCCTGAGCTCAAGCCCAGGACTGGCAAAAAAAAAAAGAAAAGAAAGAAATGGTGCTGGCAGAATTGGCTATACAGAATTGACTATGCAGAAAACTAAAGCTTGATATTTATATATTACCCTGCACCAGAATCAATTGCAAATGGATCCAAGACTTAAATGTAAGGCCATTTTCCCTGAATTACAAGAAGGGAAACATTAGGCTCCTTGGCAAAGGTCAAAACTTCCTGAGTAATGATCCAGAATCACAGTATATCCAAGGAACACTGGATAAATGGGATTGCATTAAACTGAGAAATTTATGTGTGGAAAAAGGACAGAGATGTGAAGACAAAGAGAAAGCTCATAGATTGAAAGAAGATCTCTACTAGCTCTGCGTCAGACAAGGGCCTCAGATCTAAAATTTACTTAGGGCTCAAAAAATTAAGCCCTCAACCCTAAATCCTCAAAGGCAGAACAACCCAATTAATAAATGGAGTAAAGACGTAAAGAGAGACTTCTCAGAAGAAGTAAGAATGGACAACAGACACATTAAGAAATATTCAGTATCTCTGTTCTTAAAAGAAATGCAAATCAAGACGACATTGAGATTTCACCTCATCTTAGTTAGAATGGACGTTATCAAGGGAATGAACAATAACAGATGCTGATGCTGATGTGGCTAAATGGGAACACTGCTGCAGTATTGGTGGGAATGTAAACTTGTTCAACCACTCTGGAAAGCAGTATGAATGTTCCTCGAATAAACTAAACATGGAGCTTCCCTATGACCCAGAAATTCCCCGTATAGGCATCATTCCAGTTGACAACAAACTAGATCCCAGTAAAGCGACAAGCACGACTGCATTCAATCCAGCATTACTAGCAATAGCCAAGGTATTTCAAGAGCCTGGATATTCAGTATCTTGGGATCAACTGAGATGTCCCTCATTTGATGAATGGGTCAAGGAAATGTGTTGTATTATGTACAAAATGAAATTCCATCTTTCTATCAGACAGAATGACATCACACCATGTGTAAGGAAGTGGGGAAATTTGGAAAAATGATATTAAGAGATGTAAGCCAGACCCCAAAACATAGGTTGCATGTTTCCCCTCATCTGCCGTAATTAGAGTGGGCTTATAAATCTACAAATAAACCTAATGGATAGTACAAGTCAAAAGCAATTACAATTGGATATGATAAAATAAACAGGACTTGAGACAGTCACAGAGTGAAAACCAAGGAGAGGATCACAGTAGCTTTGTGCATGACAACACATAAAATGATATCAACTCCAAGAAGTGGAAAAAATTAATTTCTAAAATTTTACTTTTTGTGCTTCTTTTGTCTTTCTGTCTCCCCCCTTTGGTTTCTATTTTTGATTGAAATACCTTGTGCCTTGTATGTAAGTGTACCTGATTTGACAAGGGGAAGGGAAGCATAAAAAGGATTGGACAAAAGGTAACTAGTTATTCAGTGATAGTGGACACTGTGCTGAAAATGAACTTTGCATCACGGGGAAAAGGAAGGCGTGGAGGGAAGTGATGGGGAAAGGAGAGAAGAGGCGATTCTGTTCAAAAGGAAATATACTCCATTCCTGATTGATATCATGGAAACCCCTCTCTACCTCACATTTACAATAAAAATTAATGAAAAACAAACATTAAAAGTGTGCTTCCATTATCATTAATGTTAATAGTAACTTACCAGTGTTGACCAGCGTAACAAGGAACTATGCTTATAAAAGCATGTCATAACAAGGTAAGATACTGTAACAATATGAGATAACCAAGGGGCAGCAAAAGAAATGAGAGACATGTTATCTGATATATTGTATATATGCATACTTGGTTATGTGAAATAGGATAGGGAAGGGGGGAAAACAAGAAGAGGGATGGGGGTGGGGGAGGGAAATGGGGACCAAGACATGAGAAAGGGTATCAATGTATGTGAAGTAATGCACCTTCTATCTGGTGAATATAATGTAACCCTTCTATTAATTACAATAAAATTATATGAGAAAAAAGCATGTCATACAACCAATACATGGAAAGAGTTCAGAACTGCATGTTTTGATAGACACCTAAAAGAAAGATGAGAAGCAGAATGGGAAATATTAGTTAAAATATGAAACTACTGGAGGTGTAGCTCAATGATAGGTCATAAAACTATAACATGCAGTTTTTACATATGATCCTTTGTACATCACATTTATCAAAATGGTACAAATTAAATAAGGAATATATAACATGCAAAAATCTGGGTATTCAATACCCATTGTGAGGGTATATGTTTATGTGTATATGCATGCAAATATAGATATATATACATGTCATAATATATGTCACTATCTATAAATTATTTTGGAAACTATCCAAATTCAAAATAATTTTACCTTGGACTATGTAAAATATTATATGTATAATCCTATAATAAATATGTTGAATAGTTTTCCTTTTGAACCTATCCCATATGTATGAAATAAACATATGCATGAATCTTGAAAAATATTAAATTTATAACTTTGTATACATAACTAAATGCATTTTATATTAATAATTGTGTATTACCAACTACTATGTATAATTGATATATAATATAGAGTATTTTTGACATAATTTGTTATAATTGAAAAGGAGAAGTACACAAATAGAGGAAAGTAAGGCATTGGAGAATGCATTGGCAATTTTGGATTTCATTCTATGTCTCTCCATGGGTACATTGATAGTATTAAAGGTGAAAGAATGAACCTCTTCATAATCTCTAGCCTACACCCTGATATAAGCACCTTTGCAATATGACTTGATATGGTACAGATTTGTGGTTGACCCTGTTCTTCAACACGTTAGTAAGAGATATTAACATTTTCATAGGAAACTCACATTTAATAAATCAACAATATCTTCATCACAGTTATAATTGGAGGAATGTCTGTGTTGTAGAAGACTTTTCCTGTTTGTCCTAAGGAACATTTGGTACCTTAGTAATTTAGTGGAATCTGATAAGAATAACTGGACTTATTTTGAATAGTTTGTGGGCTTTCTATTTTGTATATAGTGTAATAACAATAATTTCTTCTGTTCCTCTAGCAATGACTAACCTAATCCTTAGAAACTGGGGCAAAGCAGCCAAGATGAGTGAGGCCTACCAAAGCCCAATAGCCATCAGAGCCCCAAATCCAGAGAGCCTGCAGGACCTCCTTTTGTCAGATTTGATCTTTCATTTTTGCTTACAAAGTGTATTTTATTATTTATTTATTTATTTATTTACTTACTTACTTACTTATTTATTTATTGCCAGTCCTGGGCTTGAGCTCAGGGTCTGAGCACTGTCCTTGGACTTTTACAAGGCTAGATAGAGCTCTACCACTTAAGCCTCAGCACCACTTCCAGCTTTTTTCTACGTATGTGGTATAGAGGAACCTAACTCGGGTCTTCGTGCATGTTAGGCAAGCATTCTACTGCTCGGCCAAAATCCGGCCCCATCAAGTATATGTTTAAAAGCACACAATGTTCTTCAAACAAGCATGTGAAAACTATATATGGTGAACCCTTAGGTTCAGGAGAATGCAATGTACTCTGTTGTGACTGTGAAAAATGATACATACATAATTCATTTCTTCATGTGCTCTGGTTGGCTTTTGTGGATATGGGGTACCTAGTCTTATGTTACAAATTGTAAGCTGGATTTACTAGAAGAAGTAAGAAGGGAGGGGCTGGGAAAGAAGAGTGGCAAATATGGAGGTTTAAATTAGATCATAAAACCAAAACTTGTTTTGTGAAGTTGCTAGCATTAATAACTGTCAGCAGTTTTTTCCTAAAGTTTATTAATGATAGACTCTGCAGTGCTCTGTTCTGTTTCACCAAAGGGCTCTATAAAAAAGCAGTCACAAAGAATCCAATGACTAGGGGATAGGAAGTAAAATCATCAAAATTATCCCAGAATTACCCTAGAATTTAGTACAAAATGTGACTGTTCTGTTCCTGTGAGAAGGCTAGCTTCCAGAGACATTCTCTAGAAGTAATTTAGCTTCCTGTACTTAATCACTTATCTATTCTCCCAGTGAGACTTTTATTGAAAACAGAGCATGCTAAAAGGATAGGGGTTATCCAAGGTTGTATTCTCTCACAGACACAAAAGAAATGGGAGAATTGATTATAGCTTTTTTTTAAAGCAACTTTCAGAATTGGGATCTGAGCCAACTTTCAAACCTCAGCTCTGGGCTTGCTTGGGGACTTGTTAAAGTGTTAAAATACAACAATTAAAAAGTTACTACTAGAAAAAATTACAAGTACTTTCATTTGCTGGTTGGATCTCAGGGGGAGCTGGAAGTTAACATCTCTAGGGTTTCTATCTTAGTTCTTCTGGTCAGTAATGAAACCTTTAGGACATTGAAAGGGAACTTGACAATAGTCAAATCTAAGAGCAACTTCACAAAAGTTTTTGTTTCTCTTGGGATGAGATGCAATTCCCAGCGGCAATGCAGGCACCATTCACCTATAATCAAATGTGTCTTGTCTATGTCTAAGAGAGTATTGGGGATGGAGGACAACAGTTAATTCATTAACTTAAAGTAGGTTGCCTCCCTGAGCGCATTTGCCTTCTGTGCTTGTTTCATGAGACATATCTATACTTGATTGTTGACTCTTAGAGTAAATTGACCATTTCAGAGATGAATTATTTCCTTGGAATGATTACAAGAATGTCTGCAATAAAAAAAAAACCTCCAGATTTTAAACTTTCCTTTCTTTTGTTAGAGCATTATAGTGAAATTTTCATGCACTGGAAATATAATTTACCTTATTAAGTGTCAAAATACGCATAATGCAACTTCCTTAATTAACGAGTAGCTATCTAATGAGAGTTTATACATTCATTTAATTTATTCCTAAGCTCATAAGTGGGGCCAGGATTTCCCATATGCAAAAAAAAAAAAACAGAAAAAAAGAAAATAGGGCTGGGAGTTTGGCCTAGTGGTTAAAGTGCTTGCCTTGCATGCACGAAGACCCGGGTTCGATTCCTTGGTACCACATATGTAGAAAAAAGCTGGAAGTGGTGCTGAGGCTCAAGTGGTAGAGCTCTAGCCTTGAGAAAGTCCAAGGACATTGCTCAGACCCTGAGCTCAAGCACAGGACTGGCAAAAAAAAGAAAATAATTAGTACACTCTGAAAAATATAAAACCTTTAAGACAGATTGAGTTGATCAGTGATATTTCAGCCACAGTATTTCTATTTAGCTACCATGTAAGGAAAAGTATTTCCTAACCTGGAGAACTTCTAGGTGAAGACAAACCTCACTAGCTCTCCTTCATGTGATATTTCAATGATTATTTCCCTGTCCACATTACTATTATCATGCTCTTAGCAGCATCCCACTATTTCAACAGTTAAATATGTAGTTTAAAGTTATGTTGAAAATTGACATTTGTAAAATGCCTCAAGCTAAATATTATAAGAAAGGAAATTTCCTTGAAGATCAAATAAGATAATTTGAGACTGGCATAGTATTGCAATAAGAACATGTGGGCCATTCAAGGAGGTTGAGGCAACGAGAAATTTTTAAATTAACTAAAAGGCCAAAATATCTGTTTAAATTGATGGATAGAAAATTCATGGGTCCTGGACAACACAGGAAGGAGTTGACATCAGTTCCTTGGTCCAGGGTATCTTGTCTGAATTGTTGCAATCTTAAGTACAGCATACACAGAAGTGAAAATGAGCATTGTTAGTAAATCCAGACTTATTACCTGGAATAATGGGAAATAGAACAATTTAGAGTTTTTTGTAGCTTCCACTGAACAAAACAACTTGTTTCTTGCAGGGCCTCTAAGCATTCTACAGCTCTAGGCCTTTTTCCTTGGGGGATAAATGGTGTTACTTCTGTTAGGCTTCAGGCTTAATGGCATAACCTATTTTACTTATGATAGACAGCATGGTAGCGCTTTTAGAAAGTACAGTTAAATCTGTGTGCCGCTTGACTCCTGCCTATAATCCTAGCTTCTTAAGGGACTGAAAATCAATGTTTGAAGCCACAGCTAAGGCAGAAAATTCTGTGATACTTCATCTGCAATTAACTAGCAATATGCTAGATCAGAAATATTGTTGAGAAGACTGCTAGCTGTGAGCAAGAATTCCAAGCAAGACTGTGAGGACTTGAGTCCAATCCAGGGTAATAACACACACACACACACACACACACACACACACACACACACACACACACACACACACATATGTATATGTATGCATATATATATATATATATATATATAGTTATGAGTTAAGCACTGGTGGCTCACTCCTGAAATCCTCACTACACAGGAGGTTGAAATCTGAGGATCACAGTTCAAAACTGGCCCAGGTAGAAATGTCCATGATACTTTTATCTCCAATAAACTACTCAAAAAAGGACATAAGTGGATCTGTGAGTTAGAGAACAAAGTCATGAGCACAAAGAAGCTTAGGGATAGCACTCAGGCCCTGAGTTCAAGCCCCAGGACTGGCAAAAAAAATTATGAACAAAGATTTTCTATGTTTAACAATTTCACTATTGCATATATATTTATATCCAACAGAAATCGAATCACTGTACCTAAAGGATATCTACATACCTGACTTAGTCACTTTTCTGGAGACATTGATCAAGATGCTTTGCATTTATAAACTGATGGGTGAATAGGAACATATATGTGTAATTGCTTAAAGATAATAAAATTATAATTAAAAAATAAGGATCAGAATAGTATTATCTGTTATTTGCAGCTGAACAGAATGTGATATAAGAATTTGTCATACATTTGCATTTAGTTAAGCAGTATTATTTCTCTAGCAAAGTTAAAATGGCTTAGTGAAGCCTGAAACCAGTGTGGTTCCTTATTATATATTTCCAGTGTATTAATGTTTCCCCTTCTAGAAAGAAAATTCACAGTATATCCAAATTCTGTCTATATTTACATATCAATGAATAAATAGTGCAAAATTCTGAAATCAGCTCCAAAATTTAAGACAATTAATAAGATCATGGTAAGGAAGGATGTTTACATTGCTAGAGAGCATATGATTCTGTGTGTGAAAATACGGGAAAGATATACTTTTATTTTCACATAATTTATAGCATGTATATATTAAATATACATCAATTTCCTACACAAATAGATGTGCAGAGAATTAATAATACTTTTCATTTCATGAAATATATTGTGCTGTATAATAGATTAGGCAGAGAATCATATATATTGATGTTCATTCATTAATTTGCATACTATAATGCTAAGTTTGTTATAATTACAACCAACAATGAAGTAGAAGCCACATCAAAAGTCTTTAAGGAAAGAGGACTCATAACATACATTGTTAAAACAAAACACCATTTATTTTGGCATTTTTAGGCAAATGTATTTTTTAATATATTATTCACAATAGATTCATGAGTACACATGATTTTTTAAGTTATCTTTAAATAGTTGTACAAAGAATCTGCCAATCAACCTAGCACTTTATGAATACAATGAATCTTTATCAATGATACTCCGCATCATTAGTTAAATCTTTGGTTAAGCCTAGGACCTGGGTTCAGTAGGCAATTGCTCTCTCACTGAGCTACATCCCTGGTTCTAGCCTCTATTACAACATTTAAAAATTTTTTTGTTGGTCATGGGGCTTGAACTCAGGGCCTGGTCTCTGTATCTGAGCTCGTCTGCTCAAGGATAGTATCTCTACCACTTTGAGTAACAGCTCCACTTCCAGTTGTCTAGTGGTTAACTGAAGACAAGAGTCACTTGGACTTTCCTACCTAGGCCTGCATTGAACCATGATTCTCAGATCTCAGTTTCCTGACTGGCTAGGATTACAGGCGTGAGCCACCAATGCTCAGAGAAACTTTAAAGAAAAGCTTGAACCAAAAGTTTACATAATGAATGAGTTTCAGAGATCTATTGTAGTACATAGTGACTATTATTATTAATAATTTATTGTATACTTGAAAATTGAAGCTAGCTTAAATATGAATACAGAATAATAATAATTATTTGAAGTGATGGGTATATAAATTATCTTGACTAATTTTACAACCCATAAATATATCAAAACCTCACATCATACATCATAAACATATTTCCTTTTTCCTCATCAACTATTCTTAATAAAGCTGGGAAAAAGAAATTTGAGGGCTACAAGATGATGGATGGTCTTACTATTAGAAATCATCCTTACAGCTCCCTAATTTCAGAAAAAGAGTCACATCCAGACAATTTTTTGATATTTGTATATTGTGGAAAATTGACCTACATTCCTTATTTAACTTTCACTATGATTTTATTTTAATAAGGAAGAGAGGAAGAAAAAGCCATATGCAATGAAATCAGAAAGAAACAATTATCTGCTGAGACTTTGACTAAAGAGCCAGGCAATGGTGTGCTGCTGGTATAAATGAGTCTAAAAAACACAGCTTATCAGCATCAGAAAAGTTCACAAAGATGAAATAAGTCAGACACAATGCCATTTCAAGAATAGAGCACAGATAAAATTGAAGGCATTGAAAATGATCAACCTCTTCTTCCAGCTGATCTGAATGATTTTGCTTCTTCACCAATCATCCATCTCCTTTTTCACTTATACAGAATTGACTGAATTTTAACATCAGTCAATTTAGGAGAAAATAACTGTTCTGTTTCTTTGATTCTTTATTATGATACTGCATACATTCCTAAATCATTTCATATCTTGTCACTCAGTGTTACACATTCACACATGAATGTACCTGCATGTGCATTCTAGCCTTTTACTGGATGATATAGAAGAGTTAATTCTGGGGAATAAGGTATATATTTACTAAGAATTTGGTATACACTATTAGATAAAGCATTTTAAAGTAACAGTATATAATTTTTTTACCCATGGACTAAAAATTCCAAAGCAACTAACCATGAGATAAATAAGTTCATTTTAAGAACTGTATTTCACGGTTTGATTAAATAGGTATATTGCATTGGAATGCTACACAATACATTGGTATCAAGAGACAACTATGATTTTCATGTCCAAAATATACCTTACAATTATTAAATACATTTTCTGCTATGTAAATTGGAGACCTAAGTTGATTCATACAATAATGAATTCTGTAATATTTGAACCTACGTTTCTCACATGTGTCTATGAGATGCTTTTATACATGTTTTTGTATATGAATGTATGAGGATTTTATTTTAGAAAAATGTTAAGGTATGTATTGAGATACACATTCTTGTGAAATTGTTATGTACTTTGCCCTATCAATATTGTTTGTATGAAGCCTTTGAAATAGAGACAGAACCTTGGAAATGGGGCTGATAGAGCATAAAAGGGAAAATTTTGGATAGTGGCTATTGAATCATAAAAAATGTTTCCCTTCTGAAACTACTAATGCTTCAGAAATGCAAACACCCTCTTGATTCCTGCCTGCATCTCCTTGTTGCGGAAACTGTACACGATAGGGTTTAAGGTGGGTGTTACAAGAGTATAGAGAGCAGCTACTACTTTGTCCCTTTCAAATGTGTAGCTGGAAGCAGGGCGGATGTAGGTGTAGATAACAGGGGAGTAATACAAGGACACCATGATGAGGTGTGAGGAGCATGTGGAGAAGGCTTTCTTTTTGCCTTCTGCTGTGCGGATACGGAAAATGGCAGCAATGATAAAACCATAGGAGATACAGGTGAGGGTGAAGTCCCCTATGGCCAGGGTGATGTCAGCCACATACACCATCACCTCATTGACTCTTACAGAGCTGCAAGACAAAGCTAGCAAAGGGGGTATCTCACAGAAGAAGTGATTAACAGTGTTTGGCCCACAGAAAGTCAACCTTAGGATGAGACCTGTGTGTACCCAGGAATTTGTTACTGCAATAGCCATGACGATGCTGAGCAAGGCTCCACACATATAGCAGTTCATAATGGTATGATAATGAAGAGGGAAACAGATGGCCACGTAGCGGTCATAGGCCATGGTGGTGAACAGAACCATCTCAGCCCCCAAGGACCAGGTGAAGAAGAAAAGCTGAGACATGCAGCCTCCGTAGGAAATGGTACTTCTTGATGTTAGCATGTTTCAAGCATCTGTGGCATGATAGTAGTTGTGCAAATGATATCTACAATAGCCAGAGCCAGAAGGAGAACATACATGGGAGTATGCAAGGTGGGGTTAGAGATTATGGCAATGACAATGAGTATATTGCCCAGGAAAGCCACGAGGTAGATACAGAGAAAGACGATGAAGAGAATTCCCTGGAGTTCAGGTCTTTTGGTGAGCCCGAGAATCAGAAACTCAGTGACAGTGCTGTGGTTCATTTTGTATGGATGATTACATAGCAGACATTGCAGAACATGAGCAGCTGATAACTAAAGGCATTAGCATGCTGGCATCAGGAGATATTGAAGGCTGTGTGGGAGCTTATACTTAATGATTTTGTTATTAATGTGATACTGCTTTGCAATGTGAATTCTGTTCTCTAGGAGTTCTGATTTCCAGGCTATAGTCTCTGATATTAAAATCAGAAAGATTTCATTCTCTGAGGTGTATTCTTCCATGGGTAACTTGGATAAACTAAAGACAAAGATTGGAAAGAAAAATAGAAGGCAAATAAATGTCTTCAAATATTCTAATTGTGGATATTTCACTTGAAATGTGAACATACTTTTCCTACACATGCATATATATATATAAATATCAAATCAATATATGTATATATGAGAATACCTTTATATTTCAATAACTGGCTTAACTCTATAGTCTTTTTAGACATATATGAGCATGCATATACAAAACAGTAGAGGTTCATAAGATTAGAGTGAAACATTTCAGAGTAAATCCCTAAACATTACGACGGTGTGTACAAGAACTGAATAACTTGAGTGAGGTTTAGAAAAAGGTAAATGTTTTAGTACAAATGAGTTTGGAGCAGAGAAATTAAAAAAATAACTGATGTCTGAAATTTAAAAATATTCAAAGGTTTGATATTAAAATGATATAATCATTAATATAGTTACTGTTGATTTTTTCAACTGAAAAAATTAAATATTCAAACATTCAATTTCTGAATCAGAAATGTGATATTAAATGTTCTCAATGACAATTAATAAATCATTAGCCTCTTTTAGCTGGTACATACTTAAACACATAGACATTTAAGTGTGATTTTAATTTTCCTAATTAAAGGAAAGGAAAACATTGTTTCTTTGAATAATTATGCTTACTGATGTAAGAATACCATTTATCCATCTTATTAGATAATGTTATGTCTACTGATCATTTCTCTGGAAAAGGGTAGATCAAAATTTAAATTTCAAGTTGAGAATGTTTATAGACTAATAGTGAAAATATTGGGAAGAAAAAAATAACTGCGCAGTACAATAAGAAAACCTCTTGTTTCAATTTCTTGGAGTTTATTTTGATAAGCATCATTTGATATGATCATATACATGTAGCTGTTAATCCCTAAGATCCCCTGCTAAGTATATATTCTGTTTTCACTGTGTGAATGTTTAGAGTGCTATAATTAATCACATCTACATGCAATTATTCGTCATATGCTGCCCATTGAATTTACTTTTAGATTTATATACACATTTTTAATATTAAAAATGAAGGAAATCGTATAGCCTGTTTCTTGGGGTCTGGCTTATTTCACTTAATTTAATTTTTCCAAGTCTTTCCATTTCCTCATGAATGCAGCAATGTCATTCTTTCTGATGGAAGCCTACATTTTCATTGTATACATATACCACATTTTCTTGACCCATTCATCCACTGAGGTACATCCGGGTTGATTGCCTATCTTAGCTATGGTAAACAAAGCTAAAAAAAATCATGATTGTGCTGGCAACTTCAGTATGGTTTGGTTTGCGGTCATTTGGGTAAATGTCCACAAGTGCAGTTACTGAGTCATAGAAAATTTCTATGTTTGATCTTTTAAAGGTCTACACTGCTTTCCAGAGTGATTGAACAAGTTTACATTCCCACCAACAGCATAGTAGTATTTTCTCAGATCAAAAATATACTTAGAGCTCCAAAACTTAAACCCACAAAAAGCAAGTCTCAAAAAGTTACCAACACAATCAATAAGTGGGTTAAATAGTTGAAAGAGAAACTTCTCAGAAGGAGAAGTAATTGTTGGCCATAAAAGAAATGCAAATCAAAACAACATTTGGATTCCACTTAATCCCAGGTAGAATAACCATTATTAAGAAAACTAACAAGAACAGTTGTTAGCAGGGTTGTGGTTAAAAGAGAACTCTTCTGCAATGTGGATGAGAATGTAAAATTTGTTCAACCATGCTGGCAAGGAGTATGGAGGTTCCTCAAAAGACTTAACATAAGTCCCAATGACACAGCAGTTCCACTCCTGGGCATTGGTCTAATAGAACACAAACAAGGCCACACTGAGGCTACCAGCACAACCCTGTTCACTGTAGCATTGTTTACTGTAGCTAAGATATGGAATAAACCCAAATGTGGATAAATAGATCAAGAAAATGTGGTATATATACACACTGGAATTCTGTGCTTCCACCAGAAATAATGATAATGCAACATTTGTAAGTTAATGGAAAGACTTGGAAAAATTTTTATTAAGGGAAATAAGCCAGACCCAAAGAAACTTAGGTTGCAAAGTTTTCCTCATGTGCAGTAGTTAGAATGTGATTTATAAATCTACAAGTAAACACAGTGGGTAGAAAAAGACAAAAAAACTACACTTGGACATGATAAAATAAACTATTCTGTAAATATTCACACAGGGAGACCAAAGCAGGATAACTTTAAGAGAGGTTCATGAAGGCTCAATAGGTATGTGCAAATGATCATATAAAAATAATGTTTATTGAAATGAACTCCAAGAAAGGAAAACAACAGATTTTTTTTTTTAGTTCTTTTGCTTGTTTTTCTATTTTGTTACTCTTTTTGATTCCTGTAATCTTTCTCTTGAATATAAGTTTAGCTCATTTGGTAAGGAAAAGGGGAGGGTGGAAATGGTAGGATATAGGGTGAGCAAATAAAGCAGTGATACTTACTAGACATTGAAATGAAACTATCCAACTTGAAAGTGAACTATAGAACTTGTGGGAGATGTAAGAGTTCCATACAGAGGAGAGACATGAGGGTAAGCAGAGGCAAAGGAAAGTTTATTAGAGTACGCTCTCGGGCGAAGTCCCTGTTCGGGATCAGAGAGTTGGTGCTGGAACCTAAGCAAGTTAATTTTTTTTTGTTATTGTTGCTTTTTAGATTGGTGTTTCTATAGGCAGAAGAAAAATATTTTCAACTTAAGGGGACTATGACTGACAGAGCAAGTACAATTGGTCAGCTTACCAGAGCTCTGGTTAACTGGGCAGGTACAATCAGAATTATGCAGGTGTATTGGACCACAGCCATTTAGCAGAAGAGGGAGTGGTCTCTGTTGCCATCTCAGTTGCCCTCTTGACCCCCAGTGGCCCGACAGGAGAGAGGTGTCAGGAGGGGAAAATCTTTGAGAAAACTGGAGAAAGGGATGGCATTGTTCTAAATAAAATATATTCCTTACCTGACTTATGTAACTCCAACCCCTCTCTATATCATCTTTAGCATATAAGTAGCAGACACATTTGGGTTTATCAATACATTTAACTGAAGACAGGCACAGCTTTTTCACTGTGTGATATATAAGAAGACAGGAGAGTTGAGATTCTCGGTGTATAAAATAGGGAGAAAGTACATAATTCGTAGCGGGCCTTTCCTGAAGGCTCATAAAGGATATATTCAGAAGAACAATTAGGTTACTCATCTTAAACTGTGACTGCATTTATAAGCACCACTTGTTTATACACCAATACCTTCTTAACTAAATTTGACATTAGGATCTATTTCTAGTTAATAATCCTCAAAACAAAATAAGTCAGATAGTAAATCAAACTAAAATCCTAACAGGCTAAGCTTGCTGGTTTGGCAATATATAGGCTCTATGCAAACAAACTTTAGCACTCCTATCTAGAGGGAAGGAATTGAGGTCACCATGTGACCTCATAAAGGTCATAAAGATGCTTCATTTATGTGCAGATCACCAAGCTGTTTTGTATTATTCTCAAAGTAAGACCATGAATCAAGAATATTAATGTTCTCATTTTACATTAGGGTGACTTTAAGCCAACATTTCAGTGTTATCACATATAGTACTAATTATATAGTCAGGTTGGTGAGCCGGATATTTGAATATGTGACATAATAAGATAGCAGTCACTCTCTGTTGTGATCTGCATTCACATGCTACTGCATTGCCAACTACCAGAGCACAATTGTTCAGTGTCATCTTCATCCTCTCCATGTTCAAATATTGTAATTTTCCTTGTCAATATAAATTACACAGAAAATCTTTAAAGAGCAACTGTGTACAAGATAAAGTATAAAGAATACAATACGGCAACCTGTGTTTTATTAGGATCAAGAGCTTCACATTACCCTAAAAGCTCATATTCTGCTCAGATGAAAGAACTTGAGCAGACATCTTCATGCTAGACAAGTTTACATTAGGTAGTATGGAGTCTGAAATGATTGTGCGTCATTTTAGTTAAGAAACATCATGAATTCTCTTTTATTTAACATTCCTTTATAGCTGAAATACTGGGAAAGAAGCAAAAGCAAATATTTTTCTAATTTTCCATCTTTTAAAGTGATCCAAGCTATGAGGTTTTTCTTTGTGGTTGTTGCTTTTAATGTACGATATGAGCGTATTCCTTCTTTTTCATTTTTCCCCTTTCTAGTTTATCAATTGTCACTCTAGTTAATTTTTCTACCTGGATACTCTCTCTCTCTATCTCTCCATATATATATATATTATATTCAAATAAACATATGTTTATCTGAATTAGGGAAGGGAAGGGGAACAAGAAAACAGTGAATCAAAGAGAAAAATAACTTGGACAGGGGATTGGTGTGGAGGGAAGGTAAAAAAATGTCACAGGGGTTAACAAAGTGCAACAAGAAACATACTACCTTACATACATAACTGTAACTCTCTATACACCTTAAGGATAATTTTGAATTTGAAAGCATAAAAATGAAATGATCAAAGACAAATTAGAATGAATGATCTGACTCTCCAGGAAATGCAATGAAATACAGAAAGACTGCTCATATCTATGTACAAATCATGCCTTAGGCACTAAGCAGTCATCCTTCTGAGTGTGGCGGCTGAGAGCCAATGTCTGAAGAACTCTCCTCTGTCTCAGGAAAACTGGGGCAGTTACTCACTCTAAGTCACCCCAAGTCAGAAATTCCTTGCCTGTTCCTGAGAACTCGAGACATTTTTAAACATCCACAGCACTTTATTCTCTGTTTTGGCAGAGCTGACTTTTCAAATTTAATCTAAGGTTTACCATTCTTTTCATTCCAGAGTTGATCACAGAATCATAGATTCTCATGTGTACCAGATAGAATAATATGCATATTAAATTAGTTAATGAAATATTTAAGCAGGTTTTTTTCTGAGTTATTTGAAGCAACTATTTCAAACACAGTTACAATGAGGATGTTTGAAATTTCATTTCAGAACTATTTTCTCTAATGAATTTAAATGCCAATCTAGAAAAGGAGATATTCTAAAACTGTTGCGAAGCATACATGTTGTTATTAAAATATTCAGCTAAGCTGATTTTCCTTTAAATTCTTAGTTAAATTCTGGAAATTCTGTATGTGTGTGTGCGCGTGTATGTATTTGGTTCTGAGGCTCAAATCCAGAGCAACAAAACTGTACTCATAACTTAATTTGCATACTTCCTATGGAGAAATATTTGTACAAAATAAATGCAAGTCTTATTAAGTGTCTCTCTCTGTTCTGAGTTATATTATAATTATAGTTTTGAATAGAGTTTTGTTCATGCTGTTAAAAAGTATCTAATATGTTACTTCATTCACAAATATCTCTTTTGAATAAAACTATATGATGACCATAAAATCAGACAGATACTCACTTTAGCTCTTTGTAGAGTATATTGCTGTCTTTGAATGATGACTTGTATCAACTCACTGGAATAATAGGAAACAAATATAGTATTCCCTGTCTATTTTCTGTCTTAAGTATATCTCATGCCTTTTTATGTACTAGCTCATTCATCCTTATGATCAAACAACAGTCTGATTTCTCATTCAGGTACAAAGGACCCCAGGGACAGCATTTTGGGCCAGTCTGTAAATAGTCACAAGAAAACTGATCTCAGAGGAACAATTAAAACAAGCCTGCACTGAGTACTAATTTTGATGTGGAATAACTTGGCCTCTGTTTCATTTCTCTACAAAGACAAAAATGTACCCCCAGAAAATGTCTTTGTGGAACTGAAGCTTGAATAGTAAGAGACACTGGGAAAACAAATCAAGAAACGAAGACGATGGCCACATTTATTAAAACAATTGCAGCTCTCCCTTTCTTAGTAGAAATTAGGAAAGGAGGGACTGAAGGTATAGCCTACGATGTTTAAGGTTCTGGGTTTGATTGCCAGCACTGAAAAAAAAATTGATAGGAGTAAATGAAAATAAATTTCAAGATAATGGTTTAAAAAAAGTTTGCACACCTTCACTGAGGGAATGTGATTTGTTTTTACATGGAATGCTATTTAACACTGATCATGTTCAACTAACCAGGAAGAAGTTCAGAGTGAAAGTGTGGATCAAGTGGTAGAGTGTGAGACTTAAGCCAAAAAGTCAAGTAAAAGTTCAAGGCCTGAAGTCAAGTACCGCACACACACTAGTACATAAAAATGAATGTATTATTCATAGTTATATATTTTTGAATTTTGTATATTGTGTTTTGTTGTGTTTCAATCTCATTCTTTTGTGATTGGAGAGGATACATTGTATAATTTTAATTAATCATATTACAATCACTTTTAATTTTATAAGCCCTATGTCTCTCTTTTGTTTTCAATATTCTTTGTCTTTGCTTTTGTTCTACACATAGAAAACCAACACAAATGTAATACAGAGAAAGAAATGGCACCTAAAATTCATACAATCTAAGTACCACAAGAACTGTCAAGACACAGGCCTTAATGAAAGCTTTTAAAAAGGGCAGGAACTAATAAATATTTCTTAATCCTGACTCTCAATATCAATGGACTTAACTCTCCAATTAAACGACATAGACTATCTAGTTAGATCAAAAAGCAAGATTCATCATTCTGCTGTCTTGAAGAGACACTTTTTACCCCCCAAAACAAATATTTTTTGAAAGTGAGAGGGTTGGAATAAACTCTATCAAGCTAACAGCCCCCACAAACAGGCTGGAGTTGCCATCCTCATATCAGATAAAATAGACTTCAAACTAAAATTAGGGAGAAAAGACAAAGAAGGTTATTACATACTGCTAAAGGGATCTTTCCTCCAGGAGGACAAAACCATCCTAAATATCTACACACCTAATCCCAGAGCACGGAACTTCATCAAGCAAACTTTACTTTCACTGAAACCATACATAGATTGAAACACAGTGATTGTTGGTGACTTTAACACACCACTCTCACCTATAGACAGAACAACCAGGGAAAAACTCAACAGAGAAACCTTAGAGTTGAACAACTGTATAGACCAACTAGATCTAACAGACATCTGCAGATTATTCCTCCCAACAACAATATAATGTACGGTTTTTTCAGCAGCTCATGGAACATGTTCCAAAATAGACCACATTTTAGGCCATAAAACAAACCTGGGCAAATTCAGAAACACTGAAATTATTCCCTGCACTCTCTCAGATCACAAGGGCATCAAATTGGAACTGAACACCCATCTCTACCAACGAAAACCCTGTAACTCATGGAGATTGAACATCACATTGTTGAATCACCAATGGGTCATCGAAGAGATCAGAACAGAAATTCAACAGTTTATGAAATTTAACAAAAAGGAGCACACAAAATACCAGCTCATTTGGGACACGGCAGTACTCAGAGGAAAATTTATAGCTCTGAGTGCCACCAATAACAATTTGGAAAAATCGCAAACCAACAATTTAATGTGTCACCTTAAGCTCCTGGAAAAAGAGCAACAAACCAACGCTAATCCCAGTAGAAGGAAGCAAATTATTAAAATCAAACCAGAATTAAATGAATTGGAGTCCAAAAAACTATAGAAAGAATCAAAAAAACAAGGAGTTTGTTCTTTGAAAAAATTAATAAAATTGACAGACCCTTAGCAAATCTTACCACCAAAAGGAGGGAGCATACCGAAATAAACAAAATCACAGAAGAAAATGATACTATCATGACAGAAATTACCAAGATCCAGAGCATCATGATGGATTACCTCTCAAACCTTTAAGCCAACAAATCTGAGAATCTAGGAGAAATGGATAAATTTCTAGCCAATATTAACATACCCACAGTGAACCAAGAAGAATTGACCCAACTAAACAGGCCTACTTCAAGCACTGAAATAGAAATGGCAATAAGAGACTTACCACCTAAGAAAAGCCCAGAGCCAAATGGATTCACAGCTGAATTCTATAAGGTCTTCAAAGCAGAGCTCACACCAATACTCCTCAAGCTCTTCAACGGAATTGGAAATGAAGGTTCTTTACCAAAATTATTCTATGAAGCCAGTATAACCCTCATCCCCAAACCAGACAGAGATTCATCAAAGAAAGAGAACTACAGACCCATTTCTTTGTTGAACGTTGATGCAAAACTTCTCAACAAAATACTGGCCAACCGTCTACAACAACTCATCAAAAAATTTATACACTATGATCAAACAGGATTCATCAAGGGAGGCAAAGCTGGTTCAACATACGCAAATCAGTTAATATAATTCAACACATCAACAGGTGCAAGGACAAAAATCACATGATTGTCTCAATAGATGCGGAAAAGGCATGTGACAAGATCCAACACCCCTTTATGTTAAAAGCTCTGAGAAACTAGGAATCCATGGAACATTCCTCCATATAATAAAGACTGTGTATGACAAACCCACTGCTAGTATTTACTTAATGGTGAAAATCTAAAGCCATTCCCTCTAAAATCAGAACAAGACAAGGATGCCCACTCTCTCCACTCCTCTTTAACATAGTATTAGAATTCCTAGCCAGAGCAATAAGGCAAGAAGCAAGCATAAAGGGGATCCAAATAGGGAATGTGGAATTGAAACTCTCCCTCTTTGCAGATGACATGATTCTGTATTTAAAGAACCCTATGGACTCCACTCCCAAGCTCCTTCAGCTGATTCAAAACTTTGGAAAGGGAGCAGGGTATAAAATTAACCCCCAAAAATCAACTGCCTTCCTCTATGCCAACAGTGAGAGGAACGAAGCAACAATCAGGAAAGAAACTCCTTTTGCAATAGCCTCAAAGAAAATAAAGTATCTAGGAATTACCTTAACTAAGACTGTAAAGGACCTGGGAAGGAAGATGGCGCCGAGACAATAGGGACGTTGCCTAGCTTTCTCTGACAAAAAGAGAGAACCAGGGAGTCCCACGAGCCAACTATCTAAAGAAATCCACAACAACAAACTCAAAAAGCAACGGAGAAGGACTCAAACCGGAAAAGAAATCCAGATAAAGCTCACATCCAACTTTCTCAAAGAATTCGGAACGCGAGGACCCCTCCCCCATCTTTTGCCCAAAGCCGCGGAAAGCCGCGATAAGCGGCACCTGGTGCCCGACCAAGCCGCGAAAAGCGGCTTGAGCAGGCGCCAGCTCCACGCGGGGAAAGTGGGGGCGGGCACCGGCTCTAATCCACGAAAAGCGGTGGCAGTGGAGGGCACCAGGCTGGGAGCCCAACGGCTGCAGAAACCAGCACAGAACCGGGCCAGCGAACGGTGGAAGCAGCGGAATCCAGACGCGGAACCAGAACCGCAAGCAGCAGAACCCAGATGCAGAACACAGGCCGCGGCGGAGACCCGAGGGGAGTGAAAGACTCCCCACCACCGTGGATCACCCGCAGACGGATGCAGAGGCGTGAGTAATACAGCGCATCCCCAAACACATCGGGAAAGCTGAGCAGGTGCCAAGCAATAGAACTTAACTCAGACCCCAACACCCCGCCCGAGAAAGACTGGTGGGAGCAGGGGGGCAAGGAATTTAGAATCCTGTCCCTCCCCTCAACAGCCCCCTCCCTCAGGCCATTGACTGGAGATTGACAGGCGGGCTACCCATAAGACCCAGCACCCCACCAAGGGAGGCGGGGCTGTCCCAACTCCCACCCGCCCAACGGGCTCAACCCTAAGCCCTCTGACTGGAGACTGACAAGCGGGCGGACCCTAAGACTCAGCACCCCACCAGGGGAGGCGGAGCTGTCCCAGCTCCCACCAGCCCAAGGCTCCTCACCCAGGCCACTGGATCTGGAGAGTGGAGGGCTTTGGGACCCTGCCTTACAACAGTGGGTAGGTGGTGCGGGTAAATAGGAGCCAGCATCTGCCCCCCCTCAATTCTCGAGCGGGGCATCGTCCAGCTGGGAATCCTGAGCAAGACACCACCGAGGCCCCCCCCCCCACAGTCACAGACTCTGACAAAGCAGTGGAAACACAGCAGGGATCTGAAGGGCCGACCAGCAGCCAAGCTCCTCTTCTGAGAACCAAAAAGGTGCGGCTCGGCCCTTGGAGCCCACATCCCCAGCTGGGCCCCACCCCTGGGAACAGAGGGGCCTCCTGCTGGTCCTGCTGAGAGCTCCTGAAACTCTCAATCCCCAGACCCTTGGCTGGGGCCGTCCCTGGAAGCAGCACAGGAAAACATTCACCAACCGCGCTCAGACAGAAGCTCGCAGATCCATCCCATGGTCCACTGTGAGGCCACTGGTTGGGCTAAGAGCTAGTCGCGCTACAACACATAAGTTTTATTCTAATACTTTCCAAACTTTGTACTCAAATACTCTACCTACTTATCCCCTGACCTCTCTCATTCTATTTTTCTATCTCTGGACCTATGCTCCTCTTTCAACCCTTATATTGCATGGATCTACACTTGATGGCTGTTGAGCAACATTGTATATCTAGGTGTTTAATTATTCTCTAGGCTCAGAGGGACTTAAAGAAAATAGAGATTGGATAGAGAGGCTTATTGTTTTGGATATAAATCGCTTATCAGTGAATAATTAGACTAGTCGGTAACTGCACAAAAAGAAAGAGTGATAACACCAATCAAAACTTGTGAACATCTAGAGTCTGCCAGCTACAGAGGTCTAGGTTGGTTATATCTGAAAAACTATAATCATGTTTAGTATTAATCTTGCTCCCATTTTCAAATGGGCAGAACAAGAAACTCAAGAAAAATGTCAAATCAAGAAACAACATCCCCCACCCTCCTCACCCAATGTAAACAGCCAATGGAACAGTCACTGGAAAACCTAGAGGAGAGTCTTCCAAGTGCTGTACAAATGTAATTGATAAACATCATTAATGAAAAATGTGAAAATATAAAGAAAGAGATAAGGGAGGAAGCCATAGCTGAACAACAGGAAACCATAAACAAGGTGATAATTGAAAAAGAAGAAGCCATAAAGGAGGCCATAATAAAGGTTTTTCAAAGAAAGATGGATGAATTCATAGAATCCACAAATAAAAAGGTGACCGAACTCCAGCAAATGTTCAAAGAAAATAAAGCTACTGAGCTAACCACTCAAATGGAAATCAAAGAGCTAAAGAAATCCATACATGATCTAAAAGAAGAGATGCAAGGCATCAAAAATGAGCAATTAGTAGCAAGGGAGATGAAAAATAAAGTAGATAGCTTTGATAGCAGGTTAGACAATGCAGAGGAGAGAATTTCCGGGGCTGAAGATAATTTAGTTATTATAGACAAAGAACAGAAAATGAGTCAATCCAAATCTAGGAAAAATGAGAGAGTGCTTCAGGAGGTCCAAGATACAATCAGGAAGCCTAATTTAAGGCTAATTGGTATTGAGGAGGGTCTGGAGAAAGAGGTCAATGGTATTGGAAATATACTTCAGGGACTCATCTCAGAGAATTTCCCAAATATCCAGAAGGGCAGACCCATCCAGATACAAGAAGCTTTTAGAACCCCAAACAGACCTGACCAGAAAAGAACATCTCACCGCCACATCGTAATCCGAACTGGATCAGTAGAAACCAAAAAAAGGATCCTAAAGGCAGCCAGGGAAAAGGGTTCAGTAATCTATAAAGGAAAACCAATCAGAATAACCCCAGATTACTCAGCAGAGACCATGCAAGCAAGAAGTGACTGGAAGCATATATGTCATGCCCTTAAGTCAAATAACTACCAACCAAGAATCCTGTACCCAGCTAAGCTCTCATTCATAACTGAGGGAACAATAAAAACATTCCATTCCAGGGAAAAGCTGCAACAATATGTCGCAACAAAACCAACACTACAGAGAATTCTGAAAGATGTTCTATACATAGAAAACCAAAATAAATGCAATATAGGGAAAGAAATGGCACCTAAACAGCATACCACCTAAGGACCACAAGAACTGTCAAGACACAGGCCCTAATAAAAGCTTTTAAAAATGGTAGGACCTAATAAATATCTCTCAATCCTAACTCTCAATATCAATGGACTCAACTCTCCAATTAAACGGCATAGGCTGTCTAGTTGGATCAAAAAGCAAGAGCCATCGTTCTGCTGTCTTCAAGAGACACATCTCACCCAAAAAAACAATCATCTTTTGAAAGTGAGAGGTTGGAATAAACTCTATCAAGCTAACGGCCCCCATAAACAGGCTGGAGTTGCTATCCTCATATCAGCTAAAATAGACTTCAAACCAAAATTAGTAAGAAAAGACAAAGAAGGTTACTACATACTACTAAAGGGATCTTTCCTCCAGGAAGACATAACAATCCTCAATATTTACACACCCAATCCCGGAGCTCCAAACTTCATCAAGCAAACTTTATTTACACTGAAACCATACATAGATCGAAATACAGTGATTGTCGGTGACTTTAACACACCACTTTCACCTATGGACAGATCAACAAGGCAAAAACTCAACAGAGAAACCTTAGAACTGAACAACTATATATCCCACCCAGCAACAACACAATATACGTTTTTCTCAGCAGCACATGGAACATTTTCCAAAACAGATCACATGTTAGGCCATAAAACAAACCTGGACAGATTCAGAAACACAGAAATTATTCCATGCACACTCTCAGACCACAAAGGCATCAAACTGGAACTGAACACACATCTCCACCAACAAAAACCCTGTAACTCATGGAGACTGAACAACACATTGTTGAATCACCAATGGGTCATCGAAGAGATCAGAACAGAAATCCAACAGTTTATGAAATTTAACAGTAAGGAGCACACAAACTACCAACTCCTTTGGGACACAGCAAAGGCAGTACTCAGAGGAAAATTTATAGCGCTGAGTGCCTACAACAACAACTTGGAAAAATTGCAAACCAACAAGTTAATGTCACACCTTAAGCTCCTGGAAAAAGAGCAACAATTAACAAAATTGACAAGCCCTTAGCAAATCTTACCAAAAAAAGAAGAGAGCATATCGAAATAAACAAAATCGCAGATGAAAATGGTAATATCACGACAGAAATTACCAAGATCCAGAATATCATGAGGGAATACTTTTCAAACCTTTATGCCAACCAATTTGAGAATCTAGATGAAATGGATGAATTCCTAGCCAATATTAACATACCCACACTGAACCAAGAAGAACTAAGCAAACTCAACAGGCCTATTTCAAGCTCTGAAATAGAAATGGCAATTAGAGAACTTCCACCTAAGAAAAGCCCAGGGCCAGATGGATTCACAGCTGAATTCTATAAGGTCTTCAAAGCAGAGCTCACACCAATACTCCTCAAGCTCTTCAACGAAATTGAAAATGAAGGTTCCTTACCAAACTCATTCTATGAAGCCAGTATAACCCTCATCCCCAAACCAGACAGAGATTCATCAAAGAAAGAGAACTATAGACCTATATCTTTGATGAACATCGATGCAAAACTTCTCAACAAAATACTGGCCAACCGTCTACAACAACTCATCAAAAAAATTATACACTATGATCAAACTGGATTCATCACAGGGAGGCAAAGCTGGTTCAACATACGCAAATCAATTAATAAAATTCAACACATTAACAGGAGCAAGGACAAAAATCACATGATTGTCTCAATAGACGCGGAAAAGGCTTTTGACAAGATCCAACACCCCTTTATGTTAAAAGCTCTGGAGAAACTAGGAATCCATGGAACATTCCTCAATGTAATAAAGGCTGTGTATGAGAAACCTACTGCTAGTATTACACTTAATGGTGAAAATCTAAAGCCATTCCCTCTAAAATCATGAACGAGACAAGGATGCCCACTCTCTCCACTCCTCTTTAACATAGCACTAGAATTCCTAGCCAGGGCAATTAGGCAAGAAGCAAGCATAAAGGGGATCCAAGTAGGGAAAGAGGAAATAAAACTATCTCTCTTTGCAGATGACATGATTCTGTATTTAAAGAATCCTATTGACTCTACTCCCAAGCTCCTTGAGCTGATTCAAAGCTTTGGAAGAGTAGCAGGTTATAAAATCAACCCTCAAAAATCAACTGCCTTCCTTTATGCCAACAGTGAGAGGAACAAGGCAATAATCAGGAAAGAAACTCCTTTCACAATAGCCTCAAAGAAAATAAAGTGCCTAGGAATTAGCTTAACTAAGAATGTAAAGGACCTTTTTGACGAAAACTTTAAAACCCTAAAAAAGGAAATTAAAGCAGAACTAAGGAAATGGAAAAACCTCCCATGCTCCTGGATTGGAAGAATCAACATTGTGAAAATGACAATCTTGCCAAGAGCTATCTACAAATTCAAGTCAATACCCATCAACATCCCAATGTCATTCTGTAAAGAAATAGAAGAGGCAATCCAAAATTTCATATGGAATAATAAAAACCCCATATAGCAAAAACACTTCTTAGCTGAAAGAACAGCGCTGGAGGAATTTCAATTCCAAACTTTAGACTCTATTACAGAGCTATAATTCTCAAAACAGCTTGGTACTGGCACAGGAACAGGCCTGAAGACCAATGGAATAGAACTGAGGACCCAGATATTAAACCACAGACCTATGGCCACCTAATCTTTGACAAGGGAGCCAAAAAAATAGAATGGAAGAAAGACAGCCTCTTCAACAAGTTGTGCTGGCAGAACTGGTTAAGCACCTGCAGAAAACTAAAGCTGGATCCTTCTTTGTCACCTTGCACTAGAATTAACTCCAAATGGATCAAAGACCTGGAGATAAAAGCTGACACGCTGAAAACTCTACAGGAAGGAATAGGAGATATCTAGGCCTCCTTGGCACAGGTCGAAACTTTCTTAATAAGGACCAAGAATCACAACAAATCAGAGAAAGGCTGGATAAGTGGGACTGCATTAAACTGCAGAGCTTTTGTATGGCAAAGGACATAGCTAGTAAACTAATCAGGAAGCCTACAGAGTGGGAGAAGATCTTCACCAACCAAACAATGGACAAAGTCCTCATATCTAAAATATATCAACAACTCAAAAAATTGAATCACTCCAAAACTAACCTCCAAAGTAACAACCATCCCATTAAAAAATGGGCCAAAGAGTTAAAGAGAGTCTTCCCTGAAGAAGAAACAAAAATGGCCTATAGACACATGAAGAAATGCTCAACATCTCTGGTCATAAAAGAAATGCAAATCAAAACAACTCTAAGATTCCACCTCACTCCAGCTAGAATGGCCAGGATCAGGAAAACGAATAACAACAGATGCTGGAGGGGATGTGGCCAGGAGGGATCACTACTACACTGTTGGTGGGAGTGCAAACTCATTCAACCACTATGGAAGCAGTGTGGCAGTGCCTCAAAAGGCTAAACATAGAACTCCCCTATGACCCAGCAATTCCACTACTTGGCATTTACCCAACCACCCATAAACAAGGACATACTAAACCCACTAGCACAACAATGTTCATTGCAGCACTATTCACCATAGCAAAGATATGGAACCAACCTAGATGTCCCTCAGTTGATGAGTGGATCAACAAGTTGTGGTATTTGTACACAATGGAATTCTCTGCTGCTGTCAGAAAGAATGACATTGCCCCATTTGTTAGGAAAAATCATATTAAGTGAAGTAAGCCAGACTCAAAGGAACTTAGGCTCAATGGTTTCCCTCATTTGTCATAATCAGTAGAAACCTTGGGCTCTACTAGCAGAGATTTGCAATAGAGCAAAATCTTGATACATAAGGACATATAATGTGAAGCTAATTGAGAGGACCTCCAGGATAGTGAAACAAAAGCCATATAATGAATGATTGTTGTCCTTAATGTACTATGTTGTCTCTCATCTCCTTTGCTGTCCCTTGGTTATCTCATATTGGTATAGTATCTCACTTTGTTATCTGATATATTGAATTTATTTGTATTTGGATATTTGAAATTTGATAGGGAAGGGGCGAAAACCAAGACGGGTGGGGGGTGTGGGGGGGAGGGAAACGGGTACCAAGACATGTGAAAGGGTATCAATGTATGTGAATTAATGCTCCTTCTATCTGGCAAATATCATGGAACCCTTTTACTAATTACAATAAAAAAAGCAAAAAAAAAAAGAATGTAAAGGACCTTTTTGATGAAAACTTTAAAACCCTGAAAAAGGAAATTAAAGCAGAACTGAGGAAATGGAAAAACCTCCCATGCTCCTGGATTGGAAGAATCAACATCGTGAAAATGACAATCTTGCCAAGGGCTATCTATAAATTCAACACAATACCCATCAATAACCCAATGGCATTCTTTAAAGAAATAGAAGAGGCAATCCAAAATTTCATATGGAATAATAACAGACCCCGTATAGCAAAAACACTTCTTAGCAGAAAGAACAGCACTGGAGGAATTTCAATACCAAACTTTAGACTCTATTACAGAGCTATACTAATCAAAACAGATTGGTACTGTTGTCCTTAATGTACTATGTTATCTCTCATCTCTTTTGCTTTCCCTTGGTTATCTCATATTGTTGCAGTATTGAACTTTGTTATCTGATATATTGCATATATGCATATTTGGTTATTTGAAATTGGATAGGAAAGGGGGGAAAACAAGATGAGGGTGGGGGTGGGGGGAGGGAAATGGGGACCAAGAGATGAGAAAGGGTATTAATGTATGTGAAGTAATTCACCTTCCATCTGGTGAATGTAATGTAACCATTCTATTAATTACAATAAAAATATATGGAAAAAAAGACTAAACATAGAGCTTCCCTATGACCCTGTAATTCCACTACTTGGCATTTACCCAATCGTCCAGAAACAAGGGCATACTAAATCCACTAGCACAACGATGTTCATTGCAGCACCATTTATCATAGCAAAGATATGGAACCAACCCAGATGTCCCTCAGTTGATGAGTGGATCGACAACATGTGGTATTTATACACAATGGAATTCTATGCTGCTGTCAGAAAGAATGACATCGCCCCATTTGTAAGGAAATGGAAAGACTTAGAAAAAATCATATTGTGATGTAAGCCACTCTCAAAGGAACATAGGCCCAATAGTCTCACTCATTTGTCATAATCAGTAGAAATCTTGGGCTCTCCCAGCAGAGATTTACAATAGAACAAAATCTAGAGACGTTTGGCCAAATAGTATGACACTAAATGTAAGGAACTCCAGGATAAGGAAACAAAAGCCATATAATGAGTGACTGTTGTCATTAATGTACTATGCTATGCTCATCTCTTTTGCTGTCCCTTAGTTATCTCATATTGTTACAGTATTTCACTTTGTTATTTGATATATTGGATATATCATATTTGGTTATTTGAAATTGGATAGGGAAGGGGGAAAAACAAGATGAGGGGTGGGGGTGGGAGGGAGGGAAATGGGGACCAAGACATGATAAAGGGTATCAATGTATGTGAAGTAATGTACCTTCTTTCTGGCGAATATAATGTAACCCTTCTATTAATTACAATTAAAATATATGAAAAAACATACACGCACAAAAGATAGTCACCCCAGAAGGGAATAGGGGTCATCTCTCACTGGCCCCATTAGCTGTCCAAATAGGGAAAAAGGAAGTAAAACTTTCCCTCTTTGTAGATGACATGATCCTGTATTTAAAGAATCCTATTGACTCTACTCCCAAGCCCCTTGACCTGATTCAAAACTTTGGAAGAGTAGCAGGGTATAAAATTAACCCTCAAACATCAACTGCCTTCCTCTATGCCAACAGTGAGAGGAATGAGGCAACAATCAGGAAGGCAACTCCTTTTGCAATAGCCTCAAAGAAACTAAAGTACCTAGGAATTATCTTAAGTAAGAATTTAAAGGACCTTTTTGGCGAAAACTTTCAAACCATGAAAAAGGAAATTAAGCAGAACTGAGGAAATGGAAAAACCTCCCACGCTCCTGGATTGGAAGAATCAACATCGTGAAAATGACAATCTTGCCAAGGGCTATATACAACTTCAATGCAATACCCATCAATATCCCAATGTCATTCTTTAAAGAAATAGAAGAGGCAACCCAAAATTTCATATGGAGTAATAACAGACCCTGTATAGCAAAAACACTTCTTAGCAGAAAGAACAGCACTGGAGGAATTTCAATACCAAACTTTAGACTCTATTACAGAGCTATATTCATCAAAACAGCTTGGTACTGGCACAACAACAGGCCTGAAGACCAATGGAATAGAACTGAGGACCCAGATATTAAACCACAGACCTATGGCCACCTAATCTTTGACAAGGGAGCCAAAAAAATAGAATGGAAGAAAGACAGCCTCTTCAACAAGTTGTGCTGGCAGAACTGGTTAAACACTGGTTAAGCAGAAAACTAAAGTTGGACCCATCTTTGTCATCCTGCACTAGAATTAACTCCAAATGGATCAAAGACCTGGAGGTAAAAGCCAACACACTGAAAACTTTACAAGGAGGAATAGGAGATACACTAGGCCTCCTTGGCACAGGTCGAAACTTTCTTAATAAGGACCAAGAATCACAACAAATCAGAGAAAGGCTAGATAAGTGGGACTGCATTAAACTGCAGAGCTTTTATATGGCAAAGCTATGGCTAGTAAATTCATTAGGAAGCCCACAGAATGGGATATCTTCAGTAACCATACAATGGCTAAAGGCCTCATTTCTAAAATATATCAACAGCTCAAAAATTTGAATCACTCCAAAACTAATCTCCAAAGAAACAACCATCCCATTAAAGGATTGGCCAAAGATTTAAAGAGAGTCTTCTCTGAAGAAGAAGTAAGAATGTTCTATAAATACATGAAGAAATGCTTGACATCTCTAGACAGAAAACAAATGCAACCAAAACAAGTCTGAGATTCCACCTCACTCCAGTTAGAATGGCCAGGATCAAGAAAACTAATAACAACAGATGCTGGAGGGGATGTGGCCAGGAGGAATCACTACTACACTGTTGGTAGGAGTGCAAACTCCTTCAACCACTATGTAAAGCACTATGGTGTTTCCTCAAAAGACTAAACATAGAGCTCCCCTATGTCCCAGCAAGTCCAATACTTGGCATTTACCCAATTGTTCTTAAACAAGAATAGGCTAAATCCACTAGCACAATGATGTTCATTCTAGCACTATTTACCATAACAAAGATATGAAACCAACCCAGATGTCCCTCAGTTGATGAGTGGATCAACAACATTTGCTATTTATACACAATGGAATTCTATGCTGCTGTCAGAAAGAATGACATCGTCCCATTTGTTAGGAAATGGGAAGACTTAGAAAAAATCATATTAAGTGAAGTAAGCCAGACTCAAAGAAACATAGGCTTAATGGTTTACCTCATTTGTCATAATCAGTAGAAACCCTGGGTTCTCCCAGCAGAGATTTGCAATAGAGCAAAACCTAGATACATAAGGCCATACAGTATGATGCTAAATGAAAGGAACTCTAGGGTATATAAAGAAAAGCCACATAATGAGTGATTGTTGTCCTTAATGTACTATGTTATCTCTCATCTCTTTTGCTGTCCCTTGGTTATCTCATATTGTTACAGTATCTCACTTTGTTATGTGATATATTGGATACATTTGTATTTGGTTATTTGAAATTGGATAGGGAAGGGGGGAAAACAAGTTGTGGGGTGGTGGTGGGGGGAGGGAAATTGGGACCAAGACATGAGAAAGTGTATCAATGTATGTGAATTAATGCACCTTCTATCTGGCGAATATAATGTAACCCTTCTCTTAATTATAGTAAAAATATATGAAAAAAAGTTTTTAATTTGATAGGTTAGGTAATTATAATTAACTTAGCATTAAGTTTATTAATATTTAAATCTATTTAATTTTGCTGTTGTATCTTCTCTAATGAATTATTTCAACTATTTTCCTTTCCTAGAATATTGGGAGATTTTTTTGAAGTTTCTATTTTTATTGGCATTTTCTCATTTTAGTGCAGAACTCTCCTGATTACCTTTGAATTTTGTTCATTTTCTGGTAAGATAAAAGACAAATATCTCTTTTAGATTTATTTGGATTTTTTCTGGCTATTGACAGTAATTGATGAAAACCTTTGATTTTAGAATTAGGTTTATGTTTTCTTCTTTGAAACCATCTATTATTTATGTTTTCTTACTTATTAATTATTTTTGGTTTTAATAGTTTTATGTGCTATAATTTGTGTTCAAACAATACAGTTCATATTTACCAGCCATCCAATGAATACTACAGTTGAAGTACCATGAACTCAGAGATTTAAAATTTCGACATGGATCCTGATTTGTTTCTTTAAATAGTAATAATAAACCCCTAATCATATTTCATGATACTGATCTCATCTTAACAGTAATTACTTTCTATTGAGTATCTTTTTCCATGTAGATAATATAAATTGAGATCCCCAATCTATGCCACTGAGGTGGCTGAGGTGGGTGTACAAATTGCACAGATAACAACTTTAGATGGTCTCTATCAGGACAGTGGATTTCAAATCTTCTGTCTTAATGGAACTAATTCTTTTTTGTTCTGAGACCTGTGAGGCAAAACATTTCTAGGTTTATTAGTCCATCATTATTGCTATTTTCATATCTGCATTAGAACCCATCAATATGAGCTTTCTAGTTCTGGCTTCAGTGCGACTATAGTCAGATAACAAGTGGTAAAATGATTGTATCTCATATAAGTAACCAGAAGGACTCAATAGCTATGTGCAGATGATCATATAAAATGATGTTTTTTGAAAAGAACTCCAAGAAATTGAAATAAGAAGTTTTTGGTAGTCATAATGGGATTTTTTTCCTCATTTTTTAAAAATTCCCTTTTGTTACTGCTTTTGTTTTCTGTACCCTTTGTGTTGTATAAAAGAGTGCTTGCCTAGCATGCATGAAGACTCAGGTTTGATTCACTGGCACCACATACAGAGGAAAAGCCAGAAGTGTTGCTATGGCTCAAGTGGTAGAGCTCTAGCCTTGAGAAAGCCCAAGGACAATTCTCAGGCCCTGAGTTCAAGCCCAGTGACTGTCAACAGAAAAGTTTCTTTTATTTGGTGAGGAGAAAGGGAAGCACAGAAATGGTGTCACAAAGTGTGAACCAGTTAAGCAGTGATACTCACTAGACAGTATGTTGGAAATGAACTAAACACAGGGAGGGAAGTGGGATTAACAAGGGGTAACAGTGTTCAACAAGTAATGTATTCACTACCTAACGATCGTGAATGTAACTGTAATCCTTCTATACATCACTCTGATAATAAATAAAATTTAAGAAAAGAAATGAGCTATACAACTTGACAGAATAGTCAGTCATGAGGGGAAGCATTAGGAGAAAAAGAGGAAGGGGGATGACAGTGTTCAAAAAGAAATGTACTCAGTACCTGACATGTAACTGTAACCCCTCTGTATATCAAGTGTATAAAAACATTAAAATTAAAATAAAATACCGAAAATCAAAACCATAGTCCTAGAAGTCAATCCAAAGGTGTTATAATGAGCACTGCAGAACGGTCAGGCCAGGAATGCCAACATTTTATTCAGAGTTTTTCATGGCAAATGACTCAAGCAGTTTCATAAACAGCTGAATGAATGTTAAAGAGAAGCTGAGGAAGGTTCCTTCATAGTGAAGAAAGAGAATATCCTACGTGCGCCTTTCACAGAAGTCATTGAGGGAAATGAGAAACAGCCATATGGTAGGTAAATGCCCTGCCTTAGGAAATTGAAGCATAAAGAATTCAGTATGGACGGGCATGGTGGTTCACGCCTGTAATCCTAGCTGCTCAGGATCTTAGGATCTTAGAATCCTCTTCCCCCAAAGTGAGCTCTAATTACTGGCATTAACAGGTTGTAGTCTCCCTTTTTCCCAGAAGTCCTTCTTGTAACAGACAGATAGATTTCTTCTCAACATAAGAAGGAAGGAATGCTGCAATCTAAAAATAATCTGACCACAAGAGATTTCTCTTCAATTTACCCTTTTGTCCATCTTTTAAGCATGACTATCCAAGCTTCATTGATTCTCAAGCATAAAAAGACACAATTTTTCCCTGCATCTCTGAATCTTCATTGCTTAAGTTTATGCGTTGTGTAAAATTTTAAGTAAATATGTCCTGCCTTTGTTTTGCTAGGTTGTCTTTTGTAGCACTTGTGGCTCCACCACATATAACACATCTGTTATATTGGAAATTCATTTCCTCTTCCATTTCTTCAGAAGAGTTTCTCTGACTTCCTTGTTGCGCAAAGTATAGATGAAGGGATTTAGAACTGGAGTCACCACTGTGTTGAGGACATGGACAGCTTTGGTCAGATCCAAAGCTTCTTTGATGGATGTGCGTACATGAAGGAAAATTGTAGACCCATACCAGATGAGCACTACAGTGAGATGGGAGGAGCAAGTGGAAAAGGCTTTGCTTCGGCCACTGGCAGAGGGGATCCTGAGTATGGTGATGATGATGTATATGTAAGAGACCAGTGTGACAAGGCAGGAACTCAAGATGACCACAAAAGCAATGACAAAAGACACCAGCTCCACTGCCCTTGTGCTAGTGCAGGCCAGGGCTATCCAAGGTGCAATGTCACAAAAGAAGTGATTGATAGTATGAGGGCCACAGAAGGACAGGCTGCTGATGAGAGCTGTTGGCACTGCAATGGCCAAAAACCCACAGAACCAGGAGCCCAGAGCCAGCTGCACAGAGAGCAGGCTGCTCATGAGGACCCCATAGTGTAAAGGGAAACAGATGGCCAGATAGCGGTCGTAAGCCATGACTGCTAGGAGAAAGTATTCGGTGCAGCCTAATGAGAAGACCAGATACATCTGCAAAAGACAGCTGGCAAAGGATATAGCCTGGTTTCTCCCTAGCAGAATGGCTAAGGCTTTGGGGACTGCGGCAGTGGTATACCAAATCTCCAGGAAAGAGAGGTTGCTCAGAAAGAAGTACATGGGGGAATGTAACTGGTGGGAGGTACTCACCAACAACAGGATAGCCATATTACCCCCAATTGTGAGTAGGTACATCACAAGAAAGAGCATGAAAAGAGATAGCTGAAGTGCCTGTGGCCCAGGGAAACCCAGCAAGAGGAAATCTTGTAGTGAAGTCTCATTTTTGGTAGCCATTACATGGCTTGTTTTTGGTAGGAGAAAGAAACACCAAAGTGATGGATTTGATCCTACCATGCAGTCCTAGAAACATAGAAAGAAATTGGTTAGCTGAGGGCAAATGTCTCATGCCTGTAATCCTAGCTGAAGAAGCTGAGGGGCAGAGTGTGTATCCTAATAGTAGTGCTCGCCGCCCATGCAGGAAGCCCTGAGTTTGATTCCTTGGTACCACATACACAGAAAAAGCTGGAAATGGTGCTGTGACTCAAATAGTAGAGTGCTAGCATTGGGAAAGCCCAAGGACAGTGTCTAGGTCCTGAGCTCGAGCCCCAGGACTGTCAAAAAAGAAAAAAAAAGAAGCTGAGATCTAAAGACTGCTGTTCTATATCAGCGCACTCAGACAAATCTAAGAGTCACTATTTCCAACTAGCCACCAAAAATCAGAATTGTAGTTGAAACTCAAATGGGTAGAACTTTAGCTGAGAATGAAAAGGCCTGGCAGAAGCACAAAACCCTGAGTTCAAGCCCCAGTACCTGTAAAAATACATGCATCCATACATCCATACATCCATACATATAAATAAGATGAAGTACGATATTCATTGGGTGTCTACTCTGTACAGTTAACACTTGTATGTTAAATACAGTGACACACATATTACAATATGATATGGTAGTTTAGGAAACTAATATGCAATAATTAGCAATGACTTGCAAAGATCATAGACATCATTGCAATAGACATAAACATTAAAAATAATTAGTTTCAAAATGATTCTAACTTCTCTGATCTGGATGATTTCATATTTAATTTTATTAATTTGATACATTTTCCTCCTAACAAATGTCCATATTAGACAATTTATTTAACACTTAGCTTTCTGAATTGGGGTTATTCTGGGTAATAGATGAACTGAGAACACTTCAACGGCAGAAAATTGTTTTGCTATTCTTTCTTAAGATGATTCTTACAATTTATGCCTGACTACTATTTTCAGTGTAGTGCCCATGCTTTAGAAGATCAATGTGAAAGATAATGACAACCATATCTGCAAGTAAACTTTATTAGTGATTAAAGGGAATGTTCTTAGCTATCAGGGTGATATATTACTCACCACCAAACTTCCTCCATAAGCTCAAATTTATAGCATTTACCCAGTATTAACAAGCAAATTCAGAATCAAGGTTCTGCAAGTTAAATCATTCTATGTCTTCGGTCCACTCCACTCATTCTGGAAGGGCTTGGATGGATGTGCAAAGCAATGTTTCTTAAGTGACAGTGGGAACAGAAGTCATCTGAGGGTGTTGTCTAAATAGATTCTGACTAGTTATTTGGATATTTTCTGAGATTCTTCATTTCACAGAAACTTAGGGAATTTGTGTCTCTTATGTAGGTCTCAAATCCTTTATTTTAGGATCACATTGTTCCCAGTAAGTGTGTACAATCACTATGAATCAATTAAAATACAAAGGAAATAATCCAAAGTTCAGAGGCATATGATTTTTACAATTATTACTTGTTTAGGTAATGAAGAGGAGGTTCATATTTTTCACTTCAGTATATCCACTCTGTCAAAGCATTGTTTTTGAGATGGAGTTAAGTGGAAATAAAAGATTTGTAAAAGATTCTAGAGAAATGGGAAAAATGCAATATCAAACCATTGTAGTACAAATAGCTCAAGTAAATAACTGCTGGAAGAATGAAACAATTTATAGAGTCAATGTGCTTTCTTTAAAAAAAACAGGTGTCATTGATTGGGGTCTCTCCTAGCTACTCAGTGGGGTCATATCTGAGGATAGCAGTTTGAAGCCACCCTAGCAGAAATAATTGTGAGATTCTTATGTCAGACTGATGACCAAAGGAACAAAAAAGAAAATAAAAGAGCAAAAAGTGCAACTGTGGTTCAAATCATGTAATGCCAACCTTGAGCAAAAAAATCTGAGCACAGGAGGACAGCATCTAGACCCTGAGTTCAAATCCCTCTACTGGTACACAGGAAAGAAAGAGAGAAGGGGGGAGGAGGGAGAGAGGGAGAAAGAATGAAAGAAGGAAGGAGAGAAAGAAAGAAAGAAAAAAGAAAGAAATAAAGAAAGAAGGAAAGAAAGGAAGAAAGAAGGAGAAAAGGAAAGAAGGAAAGAAGGAAGAAAGAAAAATAAGAAGAGAAATAAAAAAAGGAAAGAAATGAGCTTTTAAGTAACAAAATTATGCATAAGATATTTGACCTCATAACCATTGTGATTCTTTTGGCATCTAACAGGCATTTTGAATGGTTTCAATGAGGCTCAGGAAAGTTGGAAGCTTAAAGACTGTTTTTATACATGTCAGCTTCTATATGTTATCAGAGAGTAACCTTGTTTTACGTAGACATCTTTTACCCAGGCTGTTTAGCTGAAATGAAAAATGCAGATTCTGTATCAATTCTCTTTCAGCAGTTCTTTAAATGGTAGTAACACTGGGTAGCTTGGCAACGCCCAGATTTATTAATGTGCTCAGTTCCACTAGAGGCAAGCTATTGAGTGAAGTTACAGAATTTGTCTATATAACAAATCCCTAGACAATACTGTTATCATCAGTGGAGGAACCTCACTTCTTTCTCTTTAAATCTGTTCTTTTGTCTTTATACCACTCTCTCTTTCTACTCTTGTTCCTTATTCCTCTCTCTGCCTTGAAGAGAGCTTGGGATTCTGTACAAAATATTCAGTAAAATGTGTTGCAGTGTGTGGTTCACTGCCATGTGTGAGGCACAGAGGAGTGAGATGCCACTGAGACAATACCTTTCCACTGAGAGCCAAGTTCCACTGGCTTATCCCTCCCATCTTCCTATTACTCCATATTGCTTTTGTCTTTTCTTTTTATCTCACAGTCCAATAATTAGTGGCTCATTTTTTATTATTTAATAAAGCAGGGGCCAGGAGTTTGGCCTAGTGGTACAGTGCTTGCCTAGCATGTACAAAGACCCGGGTTCGAGGCCTTGGTACCACATACATAGAAAAAGGCTAGAAATGGTGCTGTGGTTCAAGTGGTAGAGTCCTAGCCTTAATAAAAAGTCCAGGGACAGTGCTCAGGCCCTGAATTCAAGGCCCATGACTGGCAAAAAAAGGCAGTAACTCTCTCAGGCTTCTCCCTATTAAAACACAGGGTCAGTCCTTATCTTTATGGGCAATAGTAGACTTGCATCAGTAAGGTGATGTCCAGCAGAGAAATCTAGATGGCAGTATGCTGAAAATGTCTTGTCTTCCTGAAATTTCTGCTTGCATTTTACTTTCCCACAATTTACCAGACCTCTATAATCATCAAGTTCCTTCTCTGGTCCTGGTAGCATTCTCCATATTTATTTGTTGTTTTATTAAATTTTACGTAAGTTAATGTCAACCTAAGTTGAGTTACTGAGTTACTTACCCCTGAGTTCTATTGTGCTCTGTTCTTTTCTGCATGCAGGAAATGCTCCTGTCAACAAAGCAATTGAGTATTTGCTTTCCTGTTATTCATTTGGTTTATAATTTGCATTTTCTTTCTATCTCAGGCAGGGCTTGGGCCAGTAAATCTAAGAGGAGAGAGAAAAGAGTAGTTTTTCTTTCTGTGTATATGTTTTAAAATTTCCCTACAGTAGCAAAAGAATGTAGATTAGTATAATATTGATGAAAAAAGTATCCTAAAAATGCAATGTGCCATAGCAGGCAATCTAAAGATAGATGATCATTAGTAAAAGTCCTAAATAATGGCTTTCCAAAACTTTTTGAAGACATTTTTTATATATTTTTATTGTAATTAATAGAAGGGTTACATGATATTTGCCAGCTAGATGGTGCAATAATTCCCATACATTTATACCCTTTCACATGTCTTGGTCCCCATTTCCCTCCCCCCACCCCTACTTCTCATCTTGTTTTCCCCCTTCCCTATCCAATTTCAAATAACCAAATACAAATATATCCGATATATCAGGTAACAAAGTGAGATACTGTAACAATGTGAGATAACCAAGGGACAGCAAAAGAGATGAGAGATAACATAGTACCTTAAGGACAACAATCATTCATTATATGGCTTATGTTTGAAGACATTTTAAATATATATTAATTGTACATCAACCTCTCAGGAAGAGCAGGTATCTATGATAGAAGCAGTGTTTTTCTAATTCAAGAGTCAATGTGGTAGAGTCATAAAATTTTATGTCCATGTAGTTGTGTTTGTATTTTCAATACCATGTCCATAGCATTGGGTACGTGAATAATGAGTCCTCACTCTTATACTGTTTGGATCTAATAGCCACATATTAAGGATACCATGCGCCTTTTGTTCCTTTGGTCTTGACTTGTCTTACTCAACATGATTCACTCTAGATTCATCCACTCCCCTGCAAATGCCAATATTTTATCTTATCTGTTGGCTATGTAGAATTCTAATATATATATATATATATATACATATATATATATATATATATATATACACATTTTTTGTATCCAGTCATCTGCAGTAGGGTATCTGGATTGTTTCTATTGCTTGGCTATTGTGAATAGTGACATAATGTTTTATTGCATAGATTAATATGTATCTATGATATACAAATACTCAACCTAATTTTAATTATATTCTAAAACTAAGTGCTAGTGATCATATACAGAGATTCCCTTCTTGAATACTTGCCTGTTAAACACATCATTTGAAATGTGATGAAAAATCAATGTTAATAAATTATTTAATAAAAAACAATATAAAAGCAAAAATAAAACAAAAAAGAGTCAACGTGAAAAGTTACTGTCCATTTATCATTCATTAGTCCTTTTATGAAACATAGGCTTTAAGGATCACTGTGAATATTTTAATGAAAAAAACAACAACAGTGATCTGTGGACCTTGAGTTGCTAAGAGTTTGAAGCTAAGACAATTGAAAAAGCTGCAGACTATGCAAGTTACTGTATTAGCTTCTCCTCTCTCCCTTGATGACCTTCTTATAAAAAGTTTTCTGGCCTATATCCAGAGAGAAGAAACAACTCATAGAGATAACCAAAAGTCATATCAGCCAATAAGAATTTGTTAAATTGCCAAATAGTGTTCACCATTAAGTCTTTTTAGTCCTCTAGTTATCCCTCTTTATGAGTGCCATGGAAATAGATAGTATGTACTGGGCTTTGGAGCCTTAATTTATGTCATAAACTTAAATAATACTGTACATTTGTTATCTATTGTTAGTCTGTAATTTATATAGCATTGTCAGCCAAGGTCCTCACAAAGAGTGAAGAAAAGATGTTTCTTTCCTTTGTTATAGCACTCAAGATACTATGAATGCTGATTTATCCGGTCAGTGGCTGACATGAAATATGAATTTTGTGAATCCTATATTCTAAGTTTTCTTGCTATGATTCAACATCCACAGGTGAGGAAAGCACTTTTGGAAGTGGTCTAAAGTAAAAAAATGAGGACCCTAGAATTTGTTGGTAAAGTCACAGCATTTTGTACATATTGGCTACAGCTTGTGGCTTTCTGAAAATCCCTTTGATATATGTCTTGTGGATTCACAAAGATGATAGTCTAATTCTGGTCAAAACACTTACTAAGCAATTGTATGCAATAACAAGGTCTTAAAACGTTTTTGAGTATGGGATTTGACCAATTATATTCATCTATTTCATTTGCAGTATCTAAAGCACAAGTTTTGAGGACTTACACCTGGGGACTAGAGCTGGTAGTGTGGACTAATTGTAGACTGCTTGCCTATCATTCATGAACCCCTGGGTTCTATTCCTGGGTACCCTACTTTCAGAAATTCTGGAAATGGTGCTCTGTCTGTAGTGGTAGAGCACTACCTTAAGAAAGCTCAAGGACAGTGCCCATGTCCCAGTTCAAGAATCAGGACAGCAAATATATATATATATATATATATATATATATATATATATATATATATATATGAGACTAACTACATCTGCCATTATGACTAATGACACTTTATTTTTCACTTTCAATTAAGTTACCCAGTTCTTCAAATATCACAAACTTATGTGTTTGAAATATTTAGCCATCATGTTCTATATTTAAAATACCTATTTTTTATGGGTGGTTTTAGTGTTGAGACTCAGAAAACTTAAATGAGATTCAGATTCAGATCGTATAACCATTTCTGAGGCTATTGTTGTACATCCCTTTAACCCCAACACTTGAGAGAGAGGCAGGAGGATCTCAAGCTTGATGTAAGTCTGGAAAGACCCTGTTTCAGATCCTCTCCTCCAAGTTAAACAAATAAGACAAAGAAGATGTTTAATTTTTAAAATTAATTAGCAGAGTAAGAGGACTGAATTTCTCATTGGTATGAAGGTGAATGTTGAATACAGAACATTTTTTACAGGGAAATAGGTAATATGGTATGCAAATGAACTACAGTTGGGTTGTAGCTTATTTTAAGGAGTCTTTGTGGGCTGGTTAAACACTCTATCCTAATTATGACAGATCTCTCACTTAACCCAAATGTGTAATTACAAAGCTGGTATAGATTGGGTAGAACATATTGAATACAAACTAACCTTTTTAACTTACCCAGGTGCAAATTCTTTTCCATAAATTGAATAAGCTCCACATATTGTGTCTTCTGACTGTACATTTCATACATGCTTTTGTGTAAAAATATAGTATTTTGATCGAAATAATCTCTCCCATGCTCTCCCTTCTGCCTTCCCTTTCAGTCTTCTTTCATTTTCTAGTGATATACTTTATTTCTTTTTACATTAATTATGGTTTAACTCTGTCTCCCACGCTCTTAGAAACTTCTCATCAGTTTTCTGTCTCTGCCTTTTTCATCTGATCTCTTCAAGTCCAAGTTTCCTTCATCTTCATTCTGGAGTCTTAACATTTTCACCACGTCAGTACAGTGAGATTCACATGAAAACAATTTGCCATTAAGTAGCTCCTTGAATTGGGATGAATCCTCTGGAGAAGATTAGCTGTCTCTCTTGGGTCATTAGGTTTAGTGCAAAAATACATGACCTTATGCTTTTTTCTTTCTGAATTGATGGTTGCAAAATCCTTACAATCATTTTATTTTTACAATAGCTTTGTAAAGTTACTATATAGAGGAAATAAAATGTTTTAATTTTATATTAATTTATAAAATTAGATTTTTATTGAATGAGCCACTGAAGAGTCATAAGAATTAAGATCCCCCAAAGATTAAACAACTCACTGAGACCTAAGTTGAGTGGAACAAGTGCTTTACATAATCAAGACCTAAATTCACTTCACAGCAGCCCCCAAATAATGGAAGGAAGATTGAATTTAATACATAAATTTATAGTGTATCATTTTCATACCTTGGTCCAAAGTAACAAATGTATATTAGCCTTTATCTTAAACTTTTTAATATCAGTCAGTGATCAGAGGCTTCTTCTGTACTCTTAGCTACTCAAAAGCCTGAAATCTGATGATAGCAGTTTGATGCCAGCCTAGTCCAAAATGTCCATGAGAATCCAATATCCAACGAACCACCAAATTAAAAAAATTCAGACGTGGAGCTGTGGCTCAAGTGGTAGAGCAGCATAGATGAACCAAGAAGTATTTAGAAAATGCTCAGGTTCTGATTTCATGCCCTAAATCCAACACACACATACACTGCACAAACACACACATACACACACACATACACACACACACATGCACACACACACACACATGTACACACACACACACACACACACACACACACTTGTGCCCATGCTCTGATTTCATGTCCTACATCCACATCCAGTGTACACATGCATGGCAGAACACACACGCACATACACACATACACTTACAGTCATACACATACATTGTCTCTTTATTTCTCCCACACAGTAATTAAATAAATACAATTTTAGTAGCATAGCTTTTGTAAAATCTACTATTGAAACAGACAAATATTCAATAATGTTAAATGTTTGCATTTCACAGAACTCTGTTCATGTGCTAAAAGTTAAATCATTCCTATGAAACACTCATCAATGCACCAATTTGGCAATGCATACAAATATCCTTCCCCATAGAATGAGCCAATTGTGTCTGTGCGTTAGGATGATTTCTCACTTTCTTTTATCACAGTTTGTTTTTCGAGACCACAGTCATGAAGTGAGGTGTGTAAGGAATCTAATGCAGGTTTTTCTTGTGTGAACTTTATTTAGCTGCCAAAGATTATTGCCAAGAAGAGCAGATATATGAGTTTAAAAATTTAAACTTTATTTCCAGTTTTGCTTCCAGGGTTAATAAATTGAAAGACAAAGCCCCAATGTATAATTTTTATGTTTTCCAATGATCACATAACTTTTTCCCAGCATTTTAGTTGATTTGATTATTTTTTTATCTCTGCTGTGATCGAACCTAGTGCCTCCAGTGTACGGAACTACTTTTCTTCCACTGACACACACTCCCAGAATATCCACCATCCTCTTTGCAGAAATCAGGGTTATCCTCTCACCACTCAAGACAGAAAATAATTCTCAAGAAAACAATCATGGAAGGTACACATACTGTGAAATTCTCTTCCAAGTGCTCTCCAAAGCCCCTGAGTAGCTGTTCATTGTTAGTTACTATCATTTTTTCCACAAATTTACTAACCTTTGGAAGTGCAAATATTTGAAATCTTTGTCTTATCATTGTAAAGGATAACCAACTCACATTTTATTTAGTGTCCTTCATTCTTACTGACTTTGAGTATCTTTCAATGTTTATTTGCCTTTTGAGCACTTTATTATAAACCTTACATACATTATTTAGTTAATATGAATTAAATGCTTTCAAGAAGTAATGCAGCAAAAAAAGAAGTAATGCATACCCATTACCTGATGAATGTTACTGTAGCCCTTCTATACATCACCCCAACAATAAAATACCAGTTAAAAATAAAATAAATTAACAAAGTAATTAAATGATGGTTTAAAATTACTTTTTTCATGATATTTGCCAGATAGATGGTGCATTAATTCCCATACATTGATACCCTTTCACATGTCTTGGTCCCCATTTCCCTCCCTCCCACCCCATCCCTCATCTTGTTTTCCCCTGTTCCCTATTCAATTTCAAATGACCAAATACAAATATATCCAATATATCAGGTAACAAAGTGAGATACTGTAACAATATGAGATAACCAAGGGACAGCAAAAGAGATGAGAGATAACATAGTACCTTAAGAACAACAATCATTCATTATATGGCTTACGTTTCTATATCCTAGAGATCCTTATATTTCCTATGTGTATCCTAAAAATATTTATTGTATATTTTTGAGATTATCTTTTGATATTATTATCTCTTGTTATATGGTGTTACATAAGAATTGAAACATTGATACATTCATATTTATTAGTAATTGTCACTGAGAATTTTGTTATTGTGTTTAAGACATTTCATGTTGTAAAATTTGAGCATACCTTGATACATCCTGGAATTCCAATTGGCACATTTAGTTCAATAATTCAGATGAATTCAGGATGTTTGTAATGATATATAGAACTTAAAAGATATGTACTCTAATTATTTCATAAAAGTCATTGTTCCTTGTATTGATTTCCTCTGACAACTGTGCCTCCTCCCTTTACCTTACCATGCTTGAGAATGGGTTCATTTCCCCTCCCTCTACACTTGGTCCCTATGCAGTCATTGAAACACACCTTTTCAATAGGTATAATGTTATAGACATCTTGATATAATGCTTTTACTCACTAATATAAATTGTTTAATTTTTATTGATATTTAGCCATACATATCAATTTTTAGATATGAATTTATTCAGTTACACATATGGCTTCAATTCATATATTGGGCATAACAATCACACACATCATCTTAACCATTTCATTAAAGTAGCCTTAAGCTTTTTGCACAATGTCTCCAATTGATTCTCTTGAAGACACAAACACCTCTTCCTGGGTTCCACTCCCTTCTGGCTAGCTAAAGCTCCATGGCAGTGATCCCTTTTCCTACTTCTCTGTTCTTTCCAAAGTAGCCAAGCTGCTCACTTTATGACCACTTCAGTGACAAGCCCTTAGGAAAACAGGGAGTCAGGGGGAAGGATTGTAAGAGACAGGCATAGACCTCCACCACCTTCAACTTGTTTGCTTGAAGCTAGAGGGCAGAGGGTAAAAGAGGAGCACAAGGCCCTCTGGCAGATCCTGCGTGATTAGGAGTCTCCTGGCATGGCTTCCACCCTGCCCTGATTCACTGAGAGCCAGTTCCATGCCTGTACTAGGATCCCCACCAACATTCCTCTCTACTGTGAGCAAAAAGTGGAATGTTCACTGTTGAAACCATGGCTAGCCTGATTTGTGGTCATCTCTTAACGTCTTCTTAATCTCCTGTTACCAAATGTGGGCGGGGAGGGTAACAAAGGGGGTAAACAAGTTTGCATCATTCAGCCACATAAAATACATACAACATATAAATACTTAAATCAGTAAAATGTTGCCAAAATAAATGTAAGTAAGGCTTTCTTATGAGTCCCTTCTCTTCTAACATTCTTCTCATTAAATTCTGGTAATTAGTTCATGTTTACATTGATGATATATGTGAAACATATTGCCTGAGAGACAGACCATATAGTGGTATGACCTTAAAAGTCTATCAGGGAAAAAATAAGGATAAATTTATGTGTAAGTGTTGAGAAAAGTTTCACTGAATTCTGTTACAGTATTATGTTGATGGTACACAAAGAAGTTGTCAGATGTTTGATGTTTGAAGATATCATTCACTAAATGTAGTGAATGCCGTTTAAATAGTTAATGTGAAAAAAGACTGATGACATGAATGAAAATTTGCTCATTAATTAAAATTCACAGAAATGCTAGATTATTTTGTCCCTCCTTCCCACCTTCTCTCTCTTGCTAGCTCTCTCTTTTCTTTCTTTCTTTCTTTCTTTCTTTCTTTCTTTCTTTCTTTCTTTCTTTCTTTCTTTCTTTCTTTCTTTCTTTCTTTCTTTCTTTCTTTGTCTATCTTTCTTTCTTTCTTCTAACTTTGCTAGTCCTGGGGCTCAAACTCAGTGCCTGAGCTTCTTTGGATCAAGACTTACACTCTGCCACTTGAGCCACATCACTAATTCTGGCTTTTTCTGCTCATGTGGTACTGACGAATTGGACCCAGAGCTCCGTGCACGCCTAGCAAACACTCTACCACCAAGGCACATTCCCAGCCCATGATGGATTATTTTCTTAACATTTAACAATTAAATGCAAACTTTGGAAAGTTAATTGAATATGACACAGAATTTCCAGGTACATTAAGCAGATTATATATACATATATCTTGTACACTCTGTAGCAAATAAACAAGTTATTGTCTCATGATTACTATGATATTTCCCAGAGTTTTAACAGATTGTATAGCTTGTCTTCAAACTCAGATTGAAAATATTAACCTTCACTCAGAGAAGTAAACTCATTCTGAATGACAGGAAACTAAACATATTTCCTTTTCTTTCTGAATGACTTTCCGAAGTTACAAAGATCATTCGGTGTTAACTAAGAGGCAGTATGTCACTCACATCTGCTTGGGTGGAGGTGCTAACGGAAATGAACTTCTAAACCTTGAGTCTTTGGAGCAACCTTATTAGAGCCCCTTTCATGTCACTATTCCTCAGGCTGTAGATCACAGGATTAAACACTGGAGGCAATACAGTGTAGATAACAGAAAGCAGCCTGTCAAGAACTGTTGGCGTACTTGAAGGTGGTTTGAGATAAACAATACAAGCAGTTAGCATAAAAAGACTGAAAACAAGGAGATGGGGGAGGCAGGTGGAGAAAACTTTGGACTGACCTTGAGTAGTAGGAATCTTCAGCACAGTGGAGAAAATATAGACATAGGAGATCACAATGCAGATGCAGCAAGACATGCCTGCATACAGACCAATTGCTATGCTTACATATACTACAATGGGTGTTTGAGAGCACAAAATCTTTAGCAGTGAGGGAATATCACAGAAAAACTCGGGGATCACACTGGAGCCACAGAAAGGCGTGGAGAATGTGCCAGCTGTGTACACAGCTCCAAAGAGACCACCAAGAGCCCAGGAAGCACCTGCCATCAGTGCACAGGCCCTGCCATTCATGATGGCCTCATAGTGCAGGGGATGACAGATGGCCACATAGCGGTCATAGGACATGGCAGTGAGGACAAAGGTCTCTCCTGCAGAGAAGGAAGTCATGAAGAGTATCTGGAAGGCACATCCCAGAATGGAAATGGAATTGTCATGAGTGAAGCTGTCGATGATAAAGTTTGGGACTGGAACTGATATAAAGGAGACATCCAACAGAGACAAGTTCTTCAGGAAGAAGTACATGGGCGTTTGGAGCTTCAGGTCAAGAGTGATGAGAGTGGTGATGAGAAGATTACTCATCAGGGCTGCCAGGTACATCAGCAGGAAGAGCACACCATGGAAGATCTGCAGCTCTGGCACATCAGAAAACCCCAAGAGGAAGAATCCTGTCACCAAGGAGACATTGGCCATGCTGATTCTCTTCACTGCCTGATAAAAGGGCAGATATGAGAACATACTCCATAATGTTCACAGAATCATCTACATGTAATCATTTACTTGAAATGAATCATTTAACTATCTTAGTTACGTCTACACTTGCTTAAAAACTTCATTCTCTCTTTCATTCCTCTGCTTGAACCCAAACATTTTCTCTGTGTGTCTGTCTGTTTCTGTCTGTCTATCTGCCTGTCTGTCTATCTGTCTATCTATCTATCTATCTATCTATCTATCTATCTATCTATCTATCTATCTATCTCTCATCTTATTCTCTATGTTTTATGCTGTAGATTGATCTTGGTTATTGGTACATGCTGAAAAATTAATCTATCACTGGCCTATGGCAGCAATAGCTACCTATAATTTATTCCATTCAAAGCAATTGTCAAAGTTAGGGGTAAAGTAGTCTTTATTTGTCTTAAACTTTGAGAGTGAGATTTGAGAAGGGTTTTTTAGTTATTGGTGTTCTCTTATTGCCTCTTAAGGATTCTCTTTGTAATTTTCAGCCTATTCAGTGATCTAGAACAAGAATTAGAATGCTTGCACTATGCAGTAATGGTTAAAAACAAGAGTAGATAGTACAAATACCCTAGCATGTATTTGTGTGGAAACATTACACTTCCCCCTTCAAATACATACGGATACTATGTTTCACATTTATAAGCAAGTAAATAACAGAAAAAATCCTAAAATAATATTAATCTGTCATTATAAGAAGTTCACTTTATCTTTTGGCCTCTACCTTACTATTCTATAGATGGCTACAAATTCACTAAACACCGATGTTGTACCCATTTACTGGGCATTTATATTAAATAGTTTTGTCTTATTTTTCAAGACATATTTTGTCACTATGACAATAACTTAGATTCTGCTTTTCATAAAAGCATTGTCTCATCACTAGTAACTGCAGATGCCCTATGGCATAAAAGTTTGTCTTCTGAGACTTCACTTTGTGTCTATCCCATTGCATTAACCTTTTCTTTTTGATATAAATTTATGTACTTTCTCAATTCCAAATGATAGTTTATACTTCCTGTGATATTTCTCTACTGGTCAACCATAGAAATGATCTCTGAAAATATACTCTTCCATTGTTTGAAAGTGTGAGTCAGTTTTCTCCTCAGTTCCATATTTTATAGGCATGATTAAAGAGAATTCGTGTACTCATTACTGGACTTATGTAACTGAACCTCTTCTGTATATCACCTTTACAATGACAACTTAAAAAGATTGTTCATCTAATGGTCCAGAGCCTGGAACGACACCTGGAATTCTTTCATACTTACCATAAAAGTCTCCAGCACAGTGTGCCTTGTAGGGCGATCATTACACGATGGGCTGCACCTTGTAAGTAAGATCATAGATCAGGCAGAAGTACATTCTGCAAACAAATGAAATTGGCCCATGAGCAGTGGTAATTGCCTCATTACCAAAGCAGATTATCTTTCAGCAGTGCCAAAAAAACTGTGACTAGACGTTCAATACTGAACAACAGACATCTGATGGATCAAGGATGCATGAATATGCATACTTCCATCTTTCCATATATGATCTTGGAGCTTCTGTCATTACCAAGAAGATAGAATTGGAATAGTTGCTTGATGTTCTTTTCTACTTAATATAGAGAAAGTAATTAAATTTTTACCTGCTTCTCACAATTACTTCTTTCTGCTCGATTTCTAAGGTAAGTTAATATATGTTGTTGTCTGGAACTCATTGAAGTCATAGTATCAAGGTTTGAGAAATAATGTACTCATTACCTAAAGCATATCCCCCAAAATACAATAAAAATGAAGATAGTAAAGATAAAAAGATAGTTACTGTTGACATACTCAAATGAAATAATGTGCTCCTGGTTTAAAATAGAATGTTTAAATGTTTTATTTCTCAATAAGAAATCTGAGATTAAATGTTCTTGGTGAGAATCAATAAACCATTAGCCCTTTCAACCTGTAGGTACTTACACATGTAGACATTTAATTGTAAGTTCAATTTTCATAATTAGAGTGGAGAAAGAACATTTCTTTGAAATAATTATGTTTACTGATAAAAGAATACTATTTATCAATCATATTAGATAATTAATTTCACTGAGCATTTCTCTGAAACAGGGGACAGATCCCAGTCACAGGATCAAAATTAAAAATTTAAGTTGAAAATGTTTATGGAACAATAGAAAAGTATTGGGAATAAAGTGAAGGAAAACATAACTGAGTAGTACAATATAAAACCTATTGTTTCTATTTTTTAGAGTTCATCTTAGTAAGCATCATTTGATATGATCAGATGCATGAAGCTACTGATCCTTTATGATCCTCTGCAGAGAATATACTCTTTTCATTGTGTGCAGGTTTAGAGTGCTATTTAATTAGTCATGTCTGGGTGCAATTATTTGCCACACAATACTTATTGGATTTACCAGTAAATTTATATATACAGTCTTAATTTTAATAACGAAGGAAATTGGGCAGGAATGTGGTATAGTGGTAGCGGGCTCACCTGGTATGCCTGAAGCCCTGGGTTCGATCCTCCAGAACCACATATACAGAAAGAAGCTGGAAATGGCTCTATGCCTCAAGTGGCTCAAAAAGTGTCCAAGGACAGTGCCTAGGCCCTGAGTTCAAGACTCAGGATTGGCAAAAAATAATAATGAAGGAAAATATGTAGACTGTTTCTTCAATCTGGCTTATTTCACTTAATATAAGTGTTTCCAAATCTTTCCATTTCCTCCTGAATGCAGCAATGTCATTCTTTCTGATGGAAGCATAGATTTTCATTGTGTACATATACCACATTTTCTTGATCCATTCATCCACTGAGGTACATCTGGGTTGATTGCCTATCTTCATCCACTGAGGTACATCTGGGTTGATTGCCTATCTTAGCTATGGTAAACAAAGATAAAAAAAAAAAAACATGCTTGTGCTGACAGCTTCAGTGTGGTCTGGTTTGCGGTCATTTGGGTAAATGCCCACAAGCGCAATTACTGAGTCATAGGAAAGTTTTACATTTAGTCTTTTGAGAAAGGTCTATATTGCTTTCCAGAGTGGCTGAACAAGTTTTCCTTCCCACCAACATTGTAGTAGTATTTCCTCAGATCTAAAATATAATTAGGGTTCGGTGCTGGCCGAGGCTGTCAAGATCCTGGTGAAGGCCACCAGCAACAAAAGCAAGCTGCAGGAGCAGGCCTCGTGTGAACTCCAATGACTAGCCTACATTGCCAACCCCAAGCTGCGGAAGCGCATGCGTGCCTACATTACCAAGGGCCATAGACTCACCCGGCCCAAGGCCATGGCCCAGACCATGTCTGAGGCAAAGCCTAAGGCATAAACCAAGGCCCAGGTTTCAGCTGCCAGTCCAGCTCAGTGTCCAGGCCCCAGCTTCTAAGAGTACCCAGGCCACAGCTTGTAAAGGTGCCCAGGGCCCTGTGAAGGCTCCACAATGAAGACATCTGTCTGCCAGTGTAAGGACAGGAGGCCCCCATCTCCCTGGCTGCCATCTTCAGGGAGGCCTATGGACATTTGTCATTTCTACCAATAAACCTGAGGTAGAAAAAAAAAAAGGGAAAGTCCAAAGTACTCCATCTCCTAAAGAGCCAGCAAAACCCAGGGTGAGAGACATGGGTAAAGTGATAGAAAGTGAACTTAATAGTGCTTTTCTTTTGAAAACTATTTTATTTATTCAATTAGCTAGTATCTAAAGAAAATGTGATTATTAATACCTAGAAATTCAAAGTGGTAGTACATAGATCCCCTCAGCAAATTTTTTCCCATATCTAAAAAGGATCCCTCACTTTTTGTAGGAGTGCTACCAAGCAAGTTAACTTAGCCAGCCTATGTTTCTTTGAGTCTGGCTTACTTCACTTAATATGATTTTTTCTAAGTCTTTCCATTTCCTTACAAATGGGCCGATGTCGTTCTTTCTGACAGTAGCATAGAATTCCATTGTGTATAAATACCACATTTGTTGACCCACTCAACAACTTAGGGGCATCTGGGTTGGTTCCATATCTTTGCTATGGTAAATAGTGCTGCAATGAACATGGTTGCGCTAGTAGATTTAGTCTGTCCTTGTTTAAGAACAATTGGGTAAATGCCAAGTATTGGAATTGCTGGGACATAGGGGAGCTCTATGTTTAGTCTTTTGAGGAACCACAATACTGCTTTACATAGTGGTTGAACAAGTTTGCAATCCCACCAACAGTGTAGTAGTGGTCCCTCCTGACCACATCCCCTCCAGCATCTGTTGTTATTAGTTTTCTTAATCCTAGCCATTCTAACTGGAGTGAGGTGGAATCGCAGACATTTTTTGATTGCATTTGTTTTCTGTCTAGAGATGTCAAGCATTTCTTCATGTATTTATAGACCATTATTATTTCTTCTTCAGAGAAGACTCTCTTTAAATCTTTGGCCAATCTTTTAATGGGATGGTTGTTTCTTTGGAGATTAGTTTTGGAGTGATTCAAATTTTTGAGCTGTTGATATATTTTAGAAATGAGGCCTTTGTCCATTGTATGGTTAGTGAAGATCTTCTCCCACTCTGTAGGCTTCCTATTTGACTTCCTAGCTATGTCCTTTGCCATATAGAAGCATACTGCAGTTTAATGCAGTTCCACTTATCCAGTCTTTCTCTGAATTGTTCTATTTCTTGGTCCTTATTAAGAAAGTTTCAACCTGTGCCAAAGAGACCTAGTATATCTCCTATTCCTTCTTACAACGTTTTCAGTGTATCTGCTTTTACCTCGAGGTATTTGATCCATTTGGAGTTAATCCTAGTGCAGGGTGACAAGGATCCAACTTTAGTTTTCTGCAGGCACTTAATCAGTTATGCCAGCACTATTTGTTGAAGAGGCTGTCTTTCTTCCATTCTAATTTTTGGCTCCCTTATCAAAGATTAGTTGGCCATATGTCTGTGGTTTAATATGTGGGTCCTCAGTTCTATTCCATTGGTTTTCAAGCCTGTTCTTGTGCCAGTACCAAGCTGTTTTGGTCAGTATAGCTCTGTAGTAGAGTCTAAAGTTTGGTACTGAAATTCTTCCTGTGCTGTTCTTTCTGCTAAGAAGTGTTTTTGCTATACGGGGTCTTTCATTATTCCATATGAAATTTTGGATTGCCTCTTCTATTTCTTTAAAGAATGACATTGGGATATTGATGGGTATTGCACTGAATTTGTAGGTAACCCTTGGCAAGATTGCCATTTTTACAATGTTAATTCTTCCAATCCAGGAGCATGGGAGGTTTTTCCATTTCCTCAGTTCTGCTCTAATTTCCATTTTCAGGGTTTTAAAGTTATCATTAAAAAGGTCCTTTATGTTCCTAGTTAATTCCTAGGTACTTTATTTTCTTTGGGGCTATTGCAAAAGGAGTTGCAGGAGAAATACTGGGAAAGAGGCCAAAGCAGACACTTTCTCATTTTCTAGCTTTTAAAATGATTAAAGATTTTCTTTGTGATTGTTGCTTTTCAAGTGTTATATACTATCTGAAGTTATTTCTTCCTCCTTTTTCATCCCCCTCCTCTGGTTTGTCACTCTATTTGATTTTGTCATCTGGTCCATAATATATATATATATATATATATAATATGTATAATATATATATACATATCTGAACTAAGGAAGGGAAAGTAACAAGGAAATGGAGAAACAAAGTGTGAAATAACTTATGTGGGAGGGCATTGGTCTGGAAGGAAAGTGGGAATAAATGTAAGAGGGTCTAACAAAGTGCAACAAGAAACATACTCACTAACTTACATATATAAATATAACCCTCTGTATACACTGACAATAATTTTGAATTTGAAAACATAAAAATCAAATGATCAAAGACAAGTGAGAATGAATGATCTGACTTTCCAGGAAATGCAATGAATTACAGAAAGAGTATTAAGAAAGTATGCTCATATCAATGTGTAAATCATGCCTTAGGCCCTAAGCAGTCGTCCTTCCAAGTGTGGCAGCTGAGAGCCAATGTCTGAAGAAATCTCCTTAGTCTCAGGAAAACTGGGGCAGTTAGTCACACTAGGGCACCCCAAGTCATGAATTCCATGCCTATTCCTGAGAACTCGAGACATTTTTAAACATCCACAGCACTTTATTCTCTGTTTTGGCAGAGCTGATTTTTCAAATTTAATTTAAGGTTTACCATTCATTTCATTCCAGAGTTAATCACAGAATCACAGATTCTCATGTTTACCAGGTAGAAGAATATGCATATTAAATGAGTTAATGAAATATTTGAGCAGGTTCTTTTTTTCTGAGATATTTGAAGCAACTCACAGCTATGTCAAATACTGATACAATGAGGATGTTTGAAGGTTCATTTCCGAACTATTTTTTCTAATGAAATCAAATGCCCATCTAGAAACGAAGATATTCTAAAACTGTTATCAAGCATACATGTTGCTAATAGAATACTCACCTAAGCTGATTTCCTGCTAAATTCTTATTTAAATTCTGTTCAAATGTATGCGTTTTGTGTGTGTGTGTGTGTGTGTGTGTGTGTGTGTGTGTGTGTGTTTGTTATTGTGTGTGTTTGGTACTAAGGCTCAAACCCAAAGAAAACAAAACTGTAATCATAGCTTAATTTGCATATCTTCCTATGAGAAATATAAGTACAATATTAATGCAAGTTTTTTTAAATAGCTCTCTCTGTTCTGAGTTATAATTATAGTTTTGACAAAAGCCATATAATGAGTGATTGTTGTCCTTAATGTACTATGTTATGTCTCATCTCTTTTGCTGTCCCTTGGTTATCTCATATTGTTACAGTATCTCACTTTGTTCTCTCATATATTGGATATATTTGTATTTGGTTATTGCAATTGGATAGGGAAGGGGAGAAAACAAGATGAGGGGTGGGGGTGGGGGGGAGGGAAATGGGGACCAAGACATGAGAAAGGGTATCAATGTATGCGAATTAATGCACCTTCTATCTGGCAGATATAAGGTAACCCTTCTATTAATTACAATAAAAATATATGAAAAAATAATCATAGTTTTGAATAGAGTTTCACTCATGCTGCTAAAAGTATCTAATATGTTACTTCATTCACAAATGTCTCTATTTTGAATAAAACTATATTATGACCATAAAATCAGGCAGATACTCACTTTAGCTCTTTGTAGAGTATATTGCTGTGTTTGAATGATGATTTGTGTAAATTCACTGGAACAATAGGAAACAAACACAGTATTCCCTGTCTATATTCTGTCTTAAGTATATCTCATGCCTTTTTAAGTACTAGCTCATTCATCCTCATGATCAATCAACAATCTGGTTCCTCATTCAAGTACAAAGGACCTCAGGGACAGCATCTTGGGCCTTGTAAATAGTCACAAGGAAACTGATCTCAGAGGAACAATTAAAAGAATCCTGCCTTGAGTACTAATTTTGATGTGGTATGATTTGGTCTCTGTTTCATTTCTTTACGACGACCAAAATGTTTTCCCAGAAAATGTCTTTGTGGAACTGAAGCTTGAATAGTAAGAGACACTGTGAACATAAATCAAGGAATGAAGATGATGGCCACATTTGTTAAAACAATTGCATCTCTCCCTCTCTCAGTGGAAATTAGGAAAGGAGGGACTGAAGGTATAGCTTACTTGCCTACCATGTTTAAGCTTCTGGGTTTGATTCCCAACGCTAAAAAAAAATGATAGGAGTAACTGGAAATACATTTCAAGATAAGGGTTTAAAAAAAGTTTACAAACCTTCGCTGTGGGAATGTGATTTGTTTTTACATGGAATGCTACCTAAAACTGATCATGTTCAACTAACCAGGAAGAAGTTTGGAGTGAAAGTGTGAATCAAGTGGTGGAGTGTGAAACTTAAGCCAAAAAGTCAAGGAAGAGTTCAAGGCCCTGAAGTCAAGTACCACACACACACTAGGACATAAAAATGAATGCATTATTCATAGTTATATATTTTTGAATTTTGCATATTGTGTTTTGTTGTGTTTCAATCTCATTCTTTTGTGATCGGAGAGGATACATTGTATAATTTTAATTAATCATATTGCAATCACTTTGAATTTTATATGCCCTATGTTGCTCTTCTGTTTTCAATATTCTTTGTCTTTGCTTTTGAAAGTTTGATTATAATGCATGGATTTTTTTTTGGATTTATCTTACTTAGGATTTGTTGAACTTCTTAGAAATACAAATTCAGGTAACAGTTTTACAGTTGAAATATTTTTATTCATTTTATATGTATATGCATATATGCTAACTGAAACATTTTTAGTCATTCTATATGTATATACATACATGTATATATTTATATATTCTGTTTTTCTCCTGTTGGCCATGGATCTTGAATTCTGGGCTTGAGCACACTGTCCTTGATCTCCTCAGATCAAGGCTATTGTTCTACCATTTGAGCCAGTTTACCACTTTGGATTTTCTGGTGGTTAATTGGAGATAAGAGTCTGCCTGACTTCTGTGCCTGGGCTGGCTTTGAACCATGATCCTTAGATCTCAGCTTCTGACTACTAGGATGACAGGTGTGAGCCTTACATGCCTGGTCTATATATTCCTCTTACTTTTTTATTCTTTCAATAGTACTAGAGATTAATCTTGAAATTTCTTAACTTTTTTGTTTGGCTTGAACTATTATTCCAGCCCAGATTTTTGGTGGTCCCTTTTGGAGGTAGTCTTATTGATTTTTTTGGCTTGGACTGAGTTAGACTGAATTTATTCAAAACTCGATATCCTAAGCAGCTGGAATTATAGGAATGAGCCACTGGCACCTGACTTTTATATATTCTTTTTCCCCCCTTTTATATAGTTTTGAACTTCTATAATATATTATTATTATATAATTCACAGGGTCCTACAATTCTTTTAATTTCTCTTTACCTTTCTCCATTTTAAGAGTTTTTAGTTTCATAGGCTAGGTAATTATAATTAACTTAGCATTAAGTTTATTAATTTAATCTATTTAATTTTGCTGTTGTATCTTCTCTTATGAATTATTTCAACTATTGTCCTTTCCTAGAATTTGGGGGTATTATGTTTTGAAGTTTCTATTTTTATTGGCATTTTCTCATTTTGGTGAAGAACTCTCCTGATTACCTTTGAGTTTTGTTCTATATCTGGTAAGATAAAAGCCAAATATCTGTTTTAGATTTATTTGGAATTTTTCTGGCTACTGACAATAATTGATGAAAACCTTTGATTTTAGAATGAGGTACATGTTTTCTTCTTTGAAACCATCTATTATTTATGTTTTCATCCTTCCTTATTACTTATTTATGGTTTTAATAGTTTTATGTGCTATAATTTGTATTTAGACAATACAGTTCATATTTATCAACCATCCAATGAATCCTGCAGTTGAAATTCCATGAACTCAGCATTTTAAAATTTCAACTTGAATCCTGATTTTTTTCTTTAAATAGTAATAATAAACCCCTAATCAAATTTCATGGGCCTGATCTCACTTTAATAATAATTATTTTCTGCTGAGAATCTTTTTCCATGTAGATGATCTGTGCCACCAGGTGGGTGCATAAATCCATCTTTGCCACTGGGGTGGGTGTATAAATTGCATAGCTGACAACTTTAGATGGTGTCTATTGGGACATTGTATTTCAAATCTTCCATCTTGTTGAAGCATGTTCTTATTTGTTTTTAGCCCTTTGGGACAAAACATTTATAGGTTTCTTAATCCATCATCATTCCTGTTTTCATACCTGCCTTAGATCCTATCAATATGAGCTTTTCAATGGCTATAATGTGACAATTGATCACAAGGGGTAAATTGATTGTGACTTATATAAATAACTGGAAGGATTCAATAGATATGTGCGTATGATCAATAAAATGATGCTTATCGAAATGAACTCCAAGAAATGGACACAAGAGGTTTTTTTAAAAAAAAATCACAATGACAGTGTTTTTTTCTTTTCTTTTTTTTATCCTCTATTGAGGTTGCTTTTGATATCTGTAGTCTTTCTGCACAGAAATGGTAGAAGAAAGCATAAACCAATTCCACAGTGATGTTCACTGGGCACTATGTTAGAAATGAACTAAACACGAAGAGAAAAGTAGGGGGAAAACATTGCAAGGGGTAACACTGTTCAGCAAGTAATGTACTCAATATCTAATGACCGTGATTGTAAATGTTACCCTTCTATACATCGCTCTGATAATAAATAATAATTTTAAAAAATGATCTATACCACTTGGCGGGATAAGCTGTCATGAGGGGAAGCATTAGGAGAAAAAGAGGAAGGGGATGACACTGTTCAAAAAAAAATGTACTGTGTACCTCACACCTAACTGTATATCAAGTGTATAATAAAATTTAAAATTAAAATCAAATATCAAAAGTCATAAATCTAAACCATAGTCCTAGAATAGTCCTAGAAATCAAACCGAAGTGTTTATAATGAACACAGCAGAACGGTCAGGCCAGGAATGCCAACGTTTTATTCAGAGTTTTTCATGGCAAATGACTCGATCAGTTTGATGAACAGCTGGATGAATTTCAAAGGAAAGCTGAGGAATGCTCCTTCATAGTGAAGAAAGAGAATATCCTATGTGTGCCTTTCATGGAAGTCATTGAAGGAAATGAGAAATAGCCCATACAGGAGATAAATGCCCTGCCTTAGGAAACTGAAGCATAAAAAGTTCAGTATGGGGGGGCACAATGGTTCATGCCTATAATCCTAGCTACTCAGGAGGCTAAGATCTTAGAATCACAGTTCAAAGCCAGCCAAGTCACTAAAGACTCTGAGACTATTATTTCCTATTAAACACTAAGAAACCGGAAGTGGCAAAGTGGCTTCAGGGGTCGCACCATAGCCTTCAGTTTAAGAGCTCAGGGACAAGGCCCAGGCCCAGATTACAAGTCCCAGGAATGACAAAATCAACAACAACAAAGAGCTCAGTATGGTTTACCATTCTTTGCTTGGCCCTGAGTTGAAAGTTGGTGAAAACATTCGGGAAATCAAAAGCTATTAATTATGTCTATGCCAGTTTGTGCCAATTGCCAGACCAGTTTTAGTTTGTTCTCCTGGATTAGCTGAGGCAGAGATTGTGGGTAAGAATTCAGAATTCATGTAGGATCATACTATTTTCTGTGTATGTATTCAATACAAGTAATACTACAGTAAGAATTCATCTTAAAAAGCTAATTCTCAAAATCTTATAGGTTGAAAAATATCGATGTTGATTTTACAGATCAATATTAATAAATTGAAATACACAACCAAAATTTTACTAAGAATTAGGATAATTTGAAATAAATGTCTTAGATTTGAACACATGTACATGAAAAACAATTCTCTTAATAAGTATCTGACACTGTGGATTAAAGAATTTTCACAAGGGGCCGGGAGTTTGGCCTAGTGGTTAAAGTGCTTGCCTAGCATGCATGAAGACCCGGGTTTGATTCCTCGGTACCGCATACATAGAAAAAAGCCAGAAGTGGTGCTGAGGCTCAAGTGGTAGAACTCTAGCCTTGAGAAAGTCCAAGGACAGTGCTCAGGCCCTGAGCTCAAGCCCAGGACTGGCAAAAAAAAAAAAAAGAATTTTCACAAAATCAATTTTCAGTCCCAGTTTCAGAAATAAATTACAGGAATATGATTTTGAAATATGTACTTCGCCTGTGCCTTGATTATAGGTGGATGAAAACTAAATTCAATTTCACTTGAAATTTTCTCATCGAAATGTTGCTTAATTGGAAAGTTTATTTTAATCAATACAAAATGTTGCTTTAGACTTTTCTTTTTCTATCACAATCCAATAATTAGTGGCTCATTTTTAAAACTTTTATTAAAGAATTTATTAACATTGGTTTTTACATCACACTTCAAATGACATATTTAACAAACAAGAATTCAAGATGGGAATCTCTCTATAATCACTGACACTTAGATTTTAGTACATAATTGAAATTAGGCTGAGGGTTTGTATGTCATAGATACATATTAGCCTATGTATTAAAACATTATGTCTGTAGAGTCACAAATCTTTATGTCTATGTAGATGTGTTTTTATTTCCAATACCATGTGCATAGCATTGGGTACACAAATATTGAGTCCTCACTCTTTCACTGTTTGGCTCTAATAGCCACATATTAAGGATACCATGTGCCTTTTGTTCCTTTGGTCTTGACTAGTCTCACTCAACATGAATGGCTCTAGATTTATCCACTTCCCTGCAAATGTCATTATTTTATCTTGTCTATTGGCTATGGACAATTCCATTGTATATGTATTCCACAGTTTCTGTATCCATTCATCTACAGCAGGGCATCTGGATTGTTTCCATTGCCGGGCTATTGTGAATAGTGCAGAGATGAATGTAGCTGAGCAGGTGTTCTTATCGTATTTTGGGTTATGATATTCAGGATAGATGCCCAGGAGTGGTATGGCAGGATCGTAGGGAAGGTCTATTTTCAGTTCTTTAAGAAACCTCCACACTGCTTTACGAGAGTGGCTGAACTTGCTTATAATCCCACCAGCAGTGCAGTAGGGTTCCTTTTTCTCCACAACCCTGCCAGTATCTGTCATTGAGTTCAAAATCTTGGCTATTCTTGTTGGGGTAAGGTGGTATCTTAGGGTTGTTTTTATTTGCATTTCCCTTATGACCATGGATGATGACCATTTTCTCATATGCTTTTCTGCCATTTAAACCTCTTCTTTTCATAAGTCTCTCTTAAGTTCACTTGCCCAGTTAGTGATTGGTTTGTAGGGTCTGGGGGGGGGGATTAGTTTCTTGAGTTTCTTGCAGGTACTGGATATTAAGCATTTATCTGATGTATTATTGGTAAATATCTTTTCCCAGTTGGTTGGCTGTCTTTCTAAATTAGTAGCTGTGCATTTATTTGTGCAGAAACTTTTTATTTTTAGGTAGTCCCATTTATCAATTCTCTCTCCAATGTTGTGATTGGGATTCTGTCAGAAAGTTTTTGGCTGTGCCTATGAGTTCCAGTGTCTCTCCAACTCTATCGTGTAGCAGTTTCAAGGTTTCTAGTGTGACATTGAGGTCTTTGATCCATTTTGAGTTAATGCTTGCGCATAGAGAAAGGCTAGGGTCAATTTTTAGTTTTCTGTATGTGGCTGCCCAGTTTTGCCAGCACCAATAATTGAATAGGCTGTGTTTCTTCTTTGGCTCCTTTGTCAAATACAAATTGATTATAGTTATGTGGTTCTATTTCTGGATCTTCTATTCTGTTCCACTGATCTTGTGGTCTGTTTTTGTGCCAATGCCATGCTGTTTTTATTAGGGCTCTATAGTATAGTTTGAAGTCTGGTATTGTAATACCACCTGCATTGCTCTTTTTGCCTAGAATTGTTTTGGCTATTCGAGGTGTTTTCTTGTTCCATATGAGCCTTTAGATTATACCTTCAATTTCAGTAAAGACTGTCTTTGAGATTTTGATGGGGATTGTATTGAATTTGTTTATCAATTTTGGCAGTATAGCCATTTTCACTATATTGGTTCTCCCTACCCATATGTATAGTATATCTTTCCATTTCCTGGTATCCTTTTTCATTTCTTTCGTTAGGCTTTTATATTTTTCATTAAATAATTCCTTTAAATCTTGGGTTAAGTTAATTTCTAAGTATTTTATTCTTTTGGGGGCTACTGCAAATTGAATCATTTTCTTGATTTCGCCTTCTGCTTGTGTATTGTTGGCATATAAGAAGGCTATTGACTTATGCGGGTTAATTTTGTATCCTGTCACTTTGCTAAAGTGGTGTATTAGTTCTAGGAGTTTAGGAGTGAAGCTTATTGGGTCACTCAAGTAGAGGATCATGTCATCTGCAAATAGGGATAGTTTAATTTCTTCTTTCCATATGTGGATCCCTTTGATGTCTTCTCTTGACTTATTGTTCTGGCTAAGGGTTCCAGAACTGTATTGAAGAGAAGTACAGACAGTGGGTATTGCTGTCTAATTCCTGATTTTAAGGTTAATGGTTCCAGTCTTTCTCCATTTAAGTATAATAGTGGTTGTAGGTTTGTCATATATGGCTTTAATTATTTTAAGGATTTTTTATTTTTTAAAAAGAAATAACTTATTTTGTCTTCTCCCTATTAGAAACACAGGGTCACTACTTATCTTTATAGGCAATGGCAGACTTGCATCAGTGAAGGCAAACTCCAGCAGAGGCATCTGGATGACAGCTTTGCTGAAATTGTCCTGTCTTCCTGAAATATCTGCTTGCATTTTATTTTCCCACAATTCACCACCCATCTATAATCAAGTCTCTTCTCTGGTCCTGGTACCATTCTCCATATTTATTTGTTGTTTTGTGCCATTTTATATAAGTCTAAATGTTAACATGTAATTTGAGTTACCTACCCTGAATTCTATTGTGTTCTGTTCTTTTCTGCATGCATGAAATGCTACTGTCAACAAAGCACACTAGCACTTGCTTTCCTATTGTTTATTTGGTTTTTACTTTGCATTTTTTTTCTGTCTCAGACTGGGCTTTGGCCAGTAAATCTGGAAGAGGAAAAAAGTAGTTTTTCTTTCTGTGTATGTGCTTTAAAATTTCCCTACAATAGCAAAAGAATATAGATTACTATAATATTGATGATAAAAGTATCCTAAATATGCAATATGGCATAGCACAGCAGGCAATCTAAAGATAGATGGTCATTAGTAAATGTTTTAAGTAATAGCTTTCCAAAACTTTTTGAAGACATTTTAAATATATACTAAGTGTGCTTCAACCTCTCAGGAAGAGCTAGTGCCTATGATAGAAGCAGTGGGTTTCTACTTTTTTTTTGGCAGTCCTGGATTTGAGCTCAGGGCCTGAACACTGTCCTTGTACTGCCACAACACCACTTTCGGCAGTTTTCTATGTATGTGGTACTGATGAAATGAACCTGGGTTTTTGTGCGTGTTAGGCAAGCACTCTACCACTAGGTTAAACTCCCAGACTATTATGGTTTTTCTTTTTTTTTTTTTGCCTGTTGTGGGGAATAAACTCAGAGCCTGAGCACTGTCCTTGGGCTTTCTCAAGGCAAGAGCCACAGCACCATTCCTGGCTTTTTTCTATGTATATGGTACTGAGGAATCCATTCCGGGTCTTCATGCATACTAGGCAAGCACTGTTTTCACTAGGCCTAACTCTTGGCCCCTAATCATTATGTTTTTTGAAACATAGGGTTTAAGGATCACTGTATATTTTCTAATGAAAATGAAATGAAATATGAATTTTGTCAATCCTATATTCTAAGTTTTCTTACTATGATTCAACATCCACAGGTGAGGAAAGCACTTTTGGAAATGGTCTAAAGTGGAAAAATGAGGACCCTGGAATTTGTTGGTAAAATCACAGCATTTTAAACATATTGGCTATAGTTTTGGCTTTCTGAAAATCCCTCTGCTATCTACCTCATGGATTTGCAAAGAGGATATCTTAATTTTGATCAAAACAGTTGAAAATCTACTGTAAGAAATGACAACAACTTTTTGAGTGTAGTAGAATGCTTGCCTAGCATGCATGAAGCCCTGGGTTCCATTCCTGGGTTCACCATACACAGAAAAAGACAGAAGTGGTGTTGTGTTAGAAGTGATAGAGGGCCCAGGGGAAAGCCCAAGGACAATGGCCTGAGTTTAAGCCTCTGCACAGGCCAAAAATAGAAAAAAATATACTAGAGACTAAATACAATATCAGACAGCATATGATTAATGGCACTTTATGTTTTATTTTCAATTAAATTATCCATCTCTTCAAATATCACAAATTCATGTGAATTTGAAACACTAAGTCATCATGTTCCATATTAAAACAAAACCTATTTTTATGGTTCTACCACTAGGTGCATTTAGTGTCAAGTCTCAGACAACTTAAATGAGATTCAGATCATATAACCATTTCTGAGGCTATTATATATCCCTTAACCCCAACACTTGAGAGAGAGAGAGGCAGGAGGATCTCAAGCTTGATGTAAGTCTGGAAACATCCTGTTTCAGATCCTCTCCTCCAAGTTAAACAAATAAGACAAAGAAATTTTTTGATTTTTAAAATTAAGTAGAATACAGAACACTTTTTACAGGGAAATACGTAATATGGTATGCAAATGAACTACAGTTGGGTTGTAGCTTATTTTAAGGAGTCTTTGTGGGCTGGTTAAACACTCTATCCTAATTATGACAGATCTCTCACTTAACCCAAATGTGTAATTACAAAGCTGGTATAGACTGGGCAGAACATCTTGAATACAAACTAACCTTTTTAACTTACCCAGGTGCAAATTCTTTTCCATAAATTGAATAAGCTCCACATATTGTGTCTTCTGACTGTACATTTCATACTTGCTTTTGTGTAAAAATATAGTATTTTAGTTGAAATAAATTATCTCTCCCATGCTCTCCCTTCTGCCTTCCCTTTCTGTCTTCTTTCATTTTCTGATAATATACTTTATTTCTTTTTACATTAATTATGGTTTAACTCTGTCTCCCATGCTCTTAGAAACTTCTCATCAGTTTTCTGTCTCTGTCTTTTTCATCTGATGTCTTCAAGTCCAAATTTCCTTCATCTTCATTCTGGAGACTTAACATTTTCACCACGTCAGTACAGTGAGATTCACATGAAAACAATTTGCCATTAAGTAGCTCCTTGAATTGGGATGAATCCTCTGGAGAAGATTAGCTGTCTCTCTTGGGTCATTAGGTTTAGTGCAAAGATACATGAACTTATGCTTTTTTCTTTTCTGAATCTTTCCAATCATTTTATTTTTACAATAGCTTTGCAAAGTTACTAAAGGAAATGTAATACTTTTAATTTTTACATGTATTAATAATTTATATTAATTTATAAAATTAGGGGTTTTTTCTTGAATGAGCCACTGAAAGTCATAAGAAATAAGATCTAATAAAGATTAAACAACTTATTGAGAATTTTGGAGACCTAACTTGAGTAGAACCAGTGCTTTGCATAATCAAGACCTAAATTCACTTCACAGCAGCCCCCAAATAATGGAAGGAAGATTGAATTTAATACATAAATTTATAGTGTAACCTTTTCATACCTTGGTCCAAAGTAACAAATGAATATTAGTCTTTATCTTAGACTTTATTATCAGCCAGTGACCAGTGACTACTGTAATCTTAGCTTCTCAAGAACCTGAAATTTGATGATGACAGTTTGAAGCCAGCCTAGTCCAAAATGTCCATGAGAATACAATATCCAATGAATCTCCAAATTAAAAAAATCTAGAAGTGGAGCAATGGCTCAAGTGGTAGAGCAGTAAAGATGAACCAAGAAGCATTCAGAAAAATGCTCAGGTTCTGATTTCATGCCCTAAGTCAAACACGCACATACACTGCACAAACACACACACACACACACACACACACACACAGTATTACACCCACACATTGTCCCTTTATCTCTCTCACAAAATAAGTAAACAAAATTTTAGTATCATAGCTTTTGCAAAATTTACTCTTGAAACAGGCAAATATTAAATAATGAAATATGTTTAAATTCACAGAACACTGTTCATGTGCTAAAAGATAAATCACTCCTGTGAAACACTCAACACTGCGGCAATTTGGCTATGTAAACAGATATTCTTTCCCATAGAATGATCCATTTGTGTCTCTGTGTTGAGATGATTTCTCACTTTCTTTTATCACAGTGTGTTGAGATCGCAGTCATGAAGCGAGGTGTGTCAGGAACCTAATGCAGGTTTTTCTTGTGTGAATTTTATTTTAGCTGCCAAAGATTATTGCAAAAGAGTGCAGATATATGAGGTTAAAAATTTAAACTTTAAGCATTTCCATTTCCTGCTTTGTGGTCATCTCTTAACGTCTTCTAAACCCCCTGTTACCAAATACCCAAATTAGAACAGAGCGTTCTATATGTATGGGATTCCAACTGTCACTGAGCACTGTGCTTGCAATGGGGAAAGTTCAATCTAGAAAGTACTTCAAGGGACACAAGGATATGTCCAAATGCCCATTCCTGGATTGAGCACGGTTACTAACTGTAGAAAGGAAAGGATTGCAATGTGGGGGGGTGGTAAACAAAGGTTTCACAAGTTTGCATCATTCAGCCACATATTGTACTGAAAATGAAGCTACCAAGTCATCCTGGTGAAACCTTTGCTTACCCCCCCTCATATTGCAATTCTTTCCTTTCTACAGTTAGTAACAAAGATACCAAAGTTACTCTAATTGGTAATTAAAGGCATAGAAAAGGAGATTGTTTTTAGCTTGCTCCAAGGAAAGAAAGATGTGTCTAAATTCCTGCTCGTAAAGACAACATTAATTTCATTGTGTGAATGAAACCTTGCTATGTGGATGATCCTTGAATAAGTCAGTTATAACACAGATAATCATAGTATAACCTTTATGATTCTATTATTCATTATTCTATCAATTTAGTTCTAAAAGTCGTGTTGTGATTATCTGTGTTATAACTGACTTTGGTTATCTTTTCTTGTGACATGGAACACCTTTTAGTCAAAAGTGCAGTGAGAAATAGAGAATCATACAATAAATACAAAATAGTATATGAATAATTAAATCAATAAAATGTTACCAAAATAAATATAAGTAAGGCTATCTTATGAATCCTTTATCTTCCAATGTTCTCCTCATTAAATTCTGGTAATTGCTTCCTGTTTATCTTAAGGATATGTGTTAAACATATTGCCTGAGAGAAAGAACATATAGTGTTGTGGCCTTAAAAGTCTATCAGGGAAAAAATAAGGATAAATTTATGTGTAAGTGTTGAGAAAAGTTTCACTGTATTATGTTACAGGATGATGGTGATGATATACAAAGAAGTTGTCAGATGTCTGTTGTTTGAAGATATCATTGACTACATCGTCTGTCATTTAAATAGTTTACATAATTAAATAGTGAATAAAAGACTGATGATATAAATGAAAAAATACATCATTTATGAAAATTCACAGAAATGTTGGATTATTTCCTTCCTTCCTTCCTTCTTCCATTCCTTCCTTCTTCCATTCCTTCTTACCTCCCTCTTTCTTTTTTCCGTCCTTCCGTCCTTGCTCTTTCTTCCTTCCTTTCTTTCTTTCTTTCTTTCTTTCTTTCTTTCTTTCTTTCTTTTTCCTTTTTTTCTTTCTCGCTTTCTTTCTTTCTTTCATTCTTTCATTCTTTCATTTTTTCTCTTTCTTTCTTTCTTTCTTTCTTTCTTTCTTTCTTTCTTTCTTTCATTCTTTCATTCTTTCTTTCTTTCTTCCAACTTTGCTAGTCCTGGGGATTAAATTTAGTGCCTGAGCTCCTTTTGTCCAAGACATGCACTCTACCACTTGAGCCACATCACTAATTCTGGCTTTTTCTGTTTATGTGGTACTGACGAATTAAAGCCAGAGCTCTGTGCACTTAGCAAACACTCTACCACCAATGAACATTCCCAGCCCATGTTGGATTATTTTTTACTTTTTTCCATATATTTTTATTTTAATTAATAGAAGGAATTCATTATGTTCACCAGATAGAAGGTACATTACTGCACAAACCTTTATAACCTTTCTCATGTTTTGGTTCCCATTTCCCTCCCCCCACCCCTGACCCTCATCTTTTTTTCCCTCCATCCCTATCCTATTTCAAATAACCAAATGAGCATATATACAATATATCAGATAACAGGGTGAAATACTGTAACAATATGAGATAACCAAGAGACAGCAAGAGATATGAGAGATAACATAGAACATTATGGAAAACAGTCACTCTCTATATGGCTTTTGTTTTAATATCCTGGAGGTCCTTTCATTTAGCCTTATCCTATATGGCCTTATTTTTCTTGGTTGTGTTCTACTGTAAATCTCTGTTAGGAGAGCCCAAGGTTTCTACTGATTATGACAAATGAGGGAAACCATTGAGTCTATGTACCTTTGAGTCTGGCTTACTTCACTTAATCTGAGTTTTTCAAAGTCTTTCCATTTCCTTATAAATGGGGCAATGTCATTGTGAATAAATACCACATCTTGTTGATCCACTCAACAACCAAGGGGCATCTGGGTTGTTTCCATATCTTTGCTACGGTAAATAGTGCTGCAATGAACATCATTGTGCTAGTGGATTTAGTATGTCCTTGTTTCTGGTCGATTGGGTAAATGCCAAGGAGTGGAATTGCTAGGTCATAGGGGAGTTCTATGTTTAGTCATTTGAGGAATCACCATACTGCTTTCCAAAGTCGTTGAACGAGTTTACACTCCCACCAACAGTGTAATCATGATCTCTCCTGGCCACATCCCCTCCAGTATCTGTTGCTGTTAGATTTCTTGATCCAGGCCTTTTTAACTGAAGTGAGGTGGAATCTTAGAGTTGTTTTGATTTGCATTTCTTTTCTGTCTAGAGATGTCAAGCATTTCTTCATGTGTCTACAGGCCATTTTTATTTCTTCTTCAGAGAAGACTCTCCTGAAGGCTGGCCCATCTTTTAATGGGATGATTGTTTCTTTGGAGATTCGTTTAGGAGTAATTCAATTTTTGAGCTGTTGATATATTTTATATATAAGGCCTTTGTCTGTTGTATGGTTAGTGAAGATTTTCTCCCACTTTCTAGTTAATTTTCTAGCTATGTCCTTTGCCATACAGAAGCTCTGCAGTTTAATGCAGACTTATTATCCAGACATTCTCTGACTTGTCGTGTTTCTTGATCCTTATTAAGATAGTTTTCTTAACATTTAAGAAGTAAATTCTAACTTTAGGAAGTTAATTGAAAAGGACACAGAATTTCCAGGTACATTAAACAGATTATATTAATATATATATGTATATATATATATATATATATAAAATCTTGTGTATTCTCTAGCAAATAAACAAGTTAATGACTCATGATTATTGCCGGGGCCAGCCGGCAGCGAACCAGGGTTCGCAGATTGGGATTCCTGAAATAGGGAGCAGAGACTAGGAAAAAATAGAAGAGAGACAAACAGATGGGGTTCGGGAGGGCTACAGCCCAAATCAGGAGCCACATCTTAAGAAGCCTGTAGCCCAAGACTGTAGCCCAGTTTATTTCCAGTTCTGACCATAAATACACTTCTTTAAACTAGGGAACTGCCAGGGGCTACATTCGTACAAACAGTATCAAGTCTCAAATAGTTTGAATGAGAAGCGATCAAGTCCCAAATAGGTTAAATGAGAAGCTATTGACACAGCCCAAAATCATGATAAGAGCTTACTTCCTTGTGTACTCAATTGTGCGGGTCCAAGGTCACTGACCGCACAGTCACGGTCACTGATCCCACGGTCGGTCCCCAAAATCTCCCCCGTCTTTATTTGAAAAGATGCAAACCGGCCTGTCTTAGGTTGGGTGGATTGCTGACTCTGCCTTACCCATCATGGGGAACTTCTTCAGATCGAGCTGAAGGCCCTGTCTTAGGTTGGTCAGAGCGCATCCCCTCTTACCAGTCCTTGACTGCAATTCCTCTCGTGGGGGAACTCATCCATCTAGGGCTTAGATCGGTGGAGTTGTCCTGCAAAGTATGGCAAGGAATTTTCCAAGATCTTTACCACACAAGGCAGGCAAAATTCCTGGACCAACAAAGGTCATAAGCAAGCCTTTTAGCTTATGAAGGCCCTGTGTCAAAGCAACAGTGGCAACTGCAGCAATAGCTGCTAAGGAAATAAAAGCTAGAATACCTGCTACTATTAATCCAATAAACCTCCTAGGGCACATTAGGTCTTTCAATAGTTGTAAAGCCAAGATACCAGAATCTTCATAGCAGGGTACAGACATATTCACAGGTAACATAATATAAGGTGGTTGTTTAACAATAATAATAGAGGTAGCTAATCCATTATACATATAATTTGTAAAAGAACAATTATCGCATGTTACATTAAATTGTGTAGAATCAATGGATATGTTAAAAGGTCCATACATAATAGCAAAAGGAAGAGAAACACCACTCATAATGTTCTTTTGATAGGAGGAGCTGGGTAGAATTGGCTCCTATCCAGTCTAGTAGCTGTGAAGAAATCCCAGTAATATTGGTGATAAGGTTGCTTTTGATCTGGCACTCATATCCAGTGATTGATATGAGTCAATGGAGTCATTGTCCCAAAGTTTAAAGCACAGTGGGGTGCCGATTCCAGAAGCAGAGAATCTACCCTTTTGAAAGTGTTGAACAAACGGATCAGAGAAGTCCCATATGCTGATCAGTTGGCACGCACAAATAACTCAGGCCCTTCCCACATTGCAGGATGCACCACTGGAGGGTCGGGATGTAGGCCCAGTGAGTCACTGCTTGGATGGCCACTGTCACTCTCCACAATCCAAACACAGCATTCAGGCAGCCAGCGGGCATCATTTTCTTCCTGTGAAAAAACACATACATGCCCTCCACCCCATGTTAGAACGGGATCGGGTCCGTGCCAAGCACCAGTTAGGGTATCCTTCCACTTTACTAAAGCAAAAGCATGATGCTCTCTTTTTTCCCAGAATCGCTGAGCAGCGGATAAATTATTTAAGTCCAAATTCAAAAAATTTAAAACAAATAAAGCATGATTAAATATATTCACAGGGGTAGCGGGATACAACTCCCCCTTCTGTACTTTAACAATTAGATGTTTTCGTAATCCATTAGCTCGCTCCACAATACCTTGACCTTGATGATTATAAGGAATGCCTGTAATATGAGTGATATTATAAGAATGGCAGAAGGATTGAAATGCACGGCCTGTATAACCAGGGCCATTATCTGTTTTAATTTGTGAGGGAATCCCCATCACAGCAAAACAGCGAAGGCAGTGGGAAATACAATGTTTAGTAGCTTCCCTAGCAAGGGGGGGTGGCCAGGATAAAATTAGAGTAAGTATGTACTGTAACATGAACATATTTTAAATGGCCAAATGATGGAATGTGTGTGACATCCATCTGCCAAATGTGATTAGAAAGCAGTCCCCGTGCATTTACACCTGTATGAGGAGCTGGTGAGAAAGGCACACAGTTGGAGCAAGTTTTAACTATTTCTCGTGCCACTTCTCTAGATAATTTAAACTGTCCATGACCTTGATTTCACCTGTATAATCCTGGTCAATCACACCAGGTGTTATCTGAATGCCTTTAAGGGCTGAGCTGCTATGCCCTAGCAGCAATCCAACCGTTCTTGAGGGGAGGGGGCCAAAGACCTCCATGGGGAGAGTATATATCCCCATTTCTGGTGTCTATACTGTGTAGGTGGAGGAACAGAGGTCCAGTCCTGCGCTGCCTGGGGTGGCATGGAAGAGGTTGGAGACTGATCTTGGGGGGTTGCTAGAAGATGAGCTTGTGGCCGAGAAGAGGGAGGGACTGCCCCATAATTTTGAGGGGCCAGGGGTTGGCCCCTTTTCCAGTTTCCTGAAAATGGGCGGCCATTTCTGCCTGTTACTGCCTTGCAAGTTTTAGTCCAGTGCTTCCCTTTACCACAGCGTGGACATGTACCAGGTGTGGTTTCTCTCTCTAACTTGGCCTGGCATGGGCATTGTGCCATCAGATGTCCCATTTGTCCACAAGAAAAGCAACTCCCTGGGGGTCTAGCAACTCAAGAATGCCACTGGCCTCTGTATTTTATATTTTCACTAACAGTCTTTCCTTGAGGAGAGGTGGCTAATGTGAGGCCTTGTATATGGGAGGGTCCTATATCAGCACACAGTCTAATATAGTCTGTGATTCCTCCCTTATTCCTATGGGGTCTGATAGCCACCTGACAGGCGGCGTTGGCATTTTCATAGGCTATTTGTTTAACTATAGCCCTGCTTGCATTCTCATCTTGTACTAGGTGGTCTGCAGTCTCCAACAATCGAGACAAAAATTCTTGATAAGGTTCATCTGGTCCCTGTCTGATTTCAACAAGATTTTTAGTACGGTTAGAATTTGGTAATTTTTTCCAAGTCTCTTTCGCTGCTGCATTGATTTGTATATAGGCTTCCATTGAATAGCCCAATTGATCTTTGGTATTTCTATAGGTCCCTCTCCTACCAATTGGTCAAAAGTATAAGGCAGGTTCTCAGCCTCTTTTGCTTCAACTATAGCTTGACACCATTCAGTAAACGCTGTTGTCCATAATAAGTAATCTCCCCCACTAAGGCATGCTTTGGCAAGCTGCTTCCAGTCATTTGGGCATAAAATGTCAGTACACATGGACTCCAATGTTACTCGAGTAAAAGGGGCAGTTGGTCCATATTGGGAGCAGGCACTCTTTAAGCCCTGTAATAGTTTAAAAGGAACAGGTTGGTGGTATACTTGTTCATTATGATCAACTAAAATGGGGAAGCAGCAAGACCCTGAAACATCTTCCCCCTTTTTAGCAGCCTGAGCCAGGTTTAGTAGCGATGCACTGTGCCTGGTCATAGTGCCTGTTAAGAGGGACTTGTTGCTAGGGCCTTTAGGCATGCCTAAAGGTTGAAAAGGGGGGTTGCGCCATAAGGCTGCAGCCGGAGGCAGTTGGAGTGAGGGGTAAGGATGAGAATCGGACACAATAGTGGCTGGAGGGTCATATTTATTTCCTACTTCTGGGGGGGCTCTCTGCTCTATCCCCGTCTTAGATAATAGATGGAAGGTTTCTTTAAACATCTCCTTCACCTTAGCCGGCCAGACCTCCGATAGCTCATCATATTTTTCCCCCTTGATATTCAAATCTGAATTCTTATACTCAATATCTACTGGCTGTTGTTCCCTTTTCACGATCTCACTTAAACTCTCTCGGCTGCGGCATATGGCTCACCCTCAGGTTTTTTTCTCAGTGGGGTGCTTTAATTCAAGATTAAGTTTGGCATGCTCATGTTGAAGATCTAAACATTCATTTACTAAATTCAACAAAGTAAGCCTCTGCAAGGGTCTTTTCAGGGCCATTTATATCATAATAATCTTGAATTCCTTTCCCTACCCTTAGCCAGGTTTCTAAATTTAGGGTTCCCTCCTCTGGAAACCATGGTCATGCTTCCTCGATAAACTGTAGGAAGCTCTCAAGCTGCCCTTGTCCCACCCGCGTTCCACGGGCTTGAAGTATGTCCCTAAGTACATGCACATAGAGCCTGCAGCCTTCTTGACCCATAATTTTTTACTCCCGACTATACACTCTCCCGCTCTCTCACTCCCTTAAGATCCTCTCTTAAGAGTCCTATGATGCCTCACTCACCACAGCGGGGGTCCTCCAACTTTGTCCCAGATTTTCAGGTCCCTGTTCGGGTGCCACTTGCCAGGGCCAGCCGGCAAGAAGCCTGTAGCCCAAGACTGTAGCCCAGTTTACTTCCAGTTCTGACCATAAATACACTTCTTTAAACTAGGGAACTATCAGGGCTACATTCCTACAAACAGTATCAAGTCTCAAATAAGTTGAATGAGAAGAGATCAAGTCCCAAATAGGTTAAATGAGAAGCTATTGACACAGCCCAAAATCATGATAAGAGCTCACTTCCTTCTGTACTCAATTGTGCGGGGCCAAGGTCACTGACCCACAGTCACGATCACTGATCCCACAGTCAGTCCCCAACAGATTACTATGATTTTTTCCAGAGTTTTAACAGGTTCTATAGCTTGTCTTCAAACTCAGATTGAAAATATTAACCTTCACTCAGAGAAGTAAACTCATTCTGAATGACAGGAAACTAAACATATTTCCTTTTCTTTCCGAATGACTTTCCAAAGTTACAAAGATCATTCGGTGTTAACTAACAGGCAGTATGTCACTCACATCTGCTTGGGTGGAGGTGCTAACGGAAATGAACTTCTAAACCTTGAGTCTTTGGAGCAACCTTATTAGAGCCCCTTTCATGTCACTATTCCTCAGGCTGTAGATCACAGGATTAAACACTGGAGGCATTACAGTGTAGACCAAAGAAAGCAGCCTGTCAAGAACTGATGGTGTACTTGAAGGTGGTTTGAGATAAACAATACAAGCAGTTAGCATAAAAAGACTGAAAACAAGGAGATGGGGGAGGCAGGTGGAGAAAACTTTGGACTGACCTTGAGTAGTAGGAATCTTCAGCACAGTGGAGAAAATATAGACATAGGAGATCACAATGCAGATGCAGCAAGACATGCCTGCATACAGACCAATTGCTATGCTTACATATACTACAATGGGTGTTTGAGAGCACAAAATCTTTAGCAGTGAGGGAATATCACAGAAAAACTCGGGGATCACACTGGAGCCACAGAAAGGCGTGGAGAATGTGCTAGCTGTGAACACAGCTCCAAAGAGACCACCGAGAGCCCAGGAAGCACCTGCCATCAGTGCACAGGCCCTGCCATTCATGATGGCCTCATAGTGCAGGGGATGACAGATGGCCACATAGCGGTCATAGGACATGGCAGTGAGGACAAAGGTCTCTCCTGCAGAGAAGGAAGTCATGAAGAGTATCTGGAAGGCACATCCCAGAATGGAAATGGAATTGTCATGAGTGAAGCTGTCGATGATAAAGTTTGGGACTGGAACGGATATAAAGGAGACATCCAACAGAGACAAGTTCTTCAGGAAGAAGTACATGGGTGTTTGGAGCTTCAGGTCAAGAGTGATGAGAGTGGTGATGAGAAAGTTACTCATCAGGGCTGCCAGGTACATTAGCAGGAAGAGCACACCATGGAAGATCTGCAGCTCTGGCACATCAGAAAACCCCAAGAGGAAGAATCCTGTCACCAAGGAGACATTGGCCATGCTGGATTCTGTTCACTACCTGATAAAAGGGCAGATATGAAAACATACTCCATAATGTTCACAGAATCATCTACATGTAATCATTTACTTGAAATGAATCATTGAACTATCTTAGTTACGTCTACATTTGCTTAAAAACTTCATTCTCTCTTTCATTCCTCTGCTTGAACCCAAACATGTTCTCTGTGTGTCTGTCTGTTTCTGTCTGTCTATCTGCCTGTCTGTCTATCTGTCTATCTATCTATCTATCTATCTATCTATCTATCTATCTATCTATCCATCTCTCATCTTATTCTCTATGTTTTATGCTGTAGATTGATCTTGGTTATTGGTACATGCTGAAAAATTAATCTATCACTGGCCTAAGGCAGCAATAGCTACCTATAATTTATTCCATTCAAAGCAATTGTCAAAGTTAGGGGTAAAGTAGTCTTTATTTGTCTTAAATTTTGAGAGTGAGATATGAGAAGGGTTTTTTAGTTATTGGTGTTCTCTTATTGCCTCTTAAGGATTCTCTTTTAATTTTCAGCCTATTCAGTGATCTAGAACAAAAATTAGAATGCTTGCACTATGCAGTAATGGTTAAAAACAAGAGTAGATAGTACAAATACCCTAGCATGTATTTGTGTGGAACCAATACACTTCCCCCTTCAAATATATATAGATGCTATGTTTCAAATCTATAAGCAAGTAAATAACAGAAAAAATCCTAAAATAATATTAATCTGTCATTATAAGAAGTTCACTTTATCTTTTACCTCTACCTTACTATTCTATAGATGGCTACAAATTCACTAAACACCGATGTTGTACCCATTTACCGGGCATTTATATTAAATAGTTTTGTCTTATTTTTCAAGACATATTTTGTCACTATGACAATAACTTAGATTCTGCTTTTCATAAAAGCATTGTCTCATCACTAGTAACTGCAGATGCCCTATGGCATAAAAGTTTGTCTTCTGAGACTTCACTTTGTGTCTATCCCATTGCATTAACCTTTTCTTTTTGATATAAATTTATGTACTTTCTCAATTCCAAATGATAGTTTATACTTCCTGTGATATTTCTCTACTGGTCAACCATAGAAATGATCTCTGAAAATATACTCTTCCATTGTTTGAAAGTGTGAGTCAGTTTTCTCCTCAGTTCCATATCTTATAGGCATGATTAAAGAGAATTCGTGTACTCATTACTGGACTTATGTAACTGAACCTCTTCTGTATATCACCTTTACAATGACAACTTAAAAAGATTGTTCATCTAATGGTCCAGAGCCTGGAACGACACCTGGAATTCTTTCAGACTTACCATAAAAGTCTCTGGCACAGTGTGCCTTGTAGAGGGATCATTACACGATGGGCTGCACCTTGTAAGTAAGATCATAGATCAGGCAGAAGTACATTCTATAAACAAATGAAATTGGCCCATGAGCAGTGGTAATTGCCTCATTACCAAAGCAGATTATCTTTCAGCAGTGCCAAAAAAACTGTGACTAGACGTTCAATATTGAACAACAGACATCTGATGGATCAAGGATGCATGAATATGCATACTTCCATCTTTCCATATATGATCTTGGAGCTTCTGTCATTACCAATGAAGATAGAATTGGAATAGTTGCTTGATGTTCTCTTCTACTTAATATAGAGAAAGTAATTAAATTTTTACCTGCTTCTGACAATTGCTTCTTTCTGCTTGATTTCTGAGTTAAGTTAATATATGTTGTTGTCTGGAACTCATTGAAGTCATAGTATCAAGGTTTGAGAAATAGTGTACTCATTACCTAATGCATATCCCCCAAAATACAGTAAAAATGAAGATAGTAAAGATAAAAAGATAGTTACTGTTGACATACTCAAATGAAATAATGTGCTCCTGGTTTAAAATAGAATGTTTAAATGTTTTATTTCTCAGTAAGAAATCTGATATTAAATGTTCTTAATGAGGCTGTTGACAACAAAGTTTGGGACTGGAACTGATATAAAGGAGACATCCAACAGAGACAAGTTCTTCAGGAAGAAGTACATGGGCATTTGGAGCTTCAGGTCAAGAGTGATGAGAGTGGTGATGAGAAGATTACTCATCAGGGCTGCCAGGTACATCAGCAGGAAGAGCACACCATGGAAGATCTGCAGCTCTGGCACATCAGAAAACCCCAAGAGGAAGAATCCTGTCACCAAGGAGACATTGGCCATGCTGATTCTCTTCACTGCCTGATAAAAGGGCAGATATGAGAACATACTCCACAATGTTCACAGAATCATCTACATGTAATCATTTACTTGAAATGAATTATGTAACTATCTTATTTAACTCTTCATTTGCATAAAAACTTCTTTCTCTCTTTGTTTCCCCTACTTATCCCTAACTTTTTCCCTATATGTATTTCTGTTTCTTTCTATTTTTCTATGTACCTGTCTATCTTTCACTTTATTTTCTATGTTTTGTGCTATAGATTGATCCTGTTAATTGGGACCTGCTGCAAAAGTAATATACCACTATTGTCAAAAAAGTAGTTTTATTTTCCTTATATTTTGAGGCAATTTTCAGAAGTATTCTTTTGTTATTGGTTTTCGATTATTTAGAGTTAAAGATTCTGTTTGGAATTCTTAACTTATTCAGTGATCTAGAAGATGGATTAGAATGCTTTCACTATAAAGTAATGGTTAAAAATAAAAATTGAGAAGAAAAATACCCTATATGATCATTGAATAGCATCCCTTTGTATGGAAACAATACCAAGGAATTTGTATACTCTCGCATACAAATATGCATAGTTGCTTTGTTTCAAATATCTAAGCAAATAAATAACAACTAAAACTAAAATGATTTTAATTATTTTTATAAGAATTTCACTTTATCTTTTACCCTCAACCTTACTATTCTATAGATAACTATAAATTCTCTAAATACGAATGTTGCCCCAATTTACTGTCTTATGTTTCAAGATAAATCGTGTTGCTATAACAACATTGACTCTTCACTAGGAACTGCAGATACCCTATGGCATAAAAGCTTGGCTTTTATTTTGTACAAATTTATGTACCTTTTCAATTCCAAATGATAGTCTACACATTCTGTGATATTTCTCTACTTATCCACCAGAAATGATCTCTGAAAATATAGTCTTCCAATGCCTTAAATTGTGAGTCGTTTTTCTCCTCAGTTCCAGATATAGGCCTGATTAAAGAGAATTTGTGTATTCATTACTGGACTTATGTAACTGTACCCTTTCTGTATATCACCTTTATAATGACAACTTAAAAAGTTGTCCTCAATGTACTATGTTATCTCTCATCTCTTTTGCTGTCCCTTGGTTATCTCATATTGTTACAGTATTTCACTTTGTTATCTGATATATTGGATAAATGTGTATTTGGTTATTTGAAATTGGATAGGGAAGGGGGGAAAACAAGATGAGGGGTGGGATTGTGGGGGAGGGAAATGGGAACCAAGACATGAGAAAGGGTATCAATGTATGTGAAGTAATGCTCCTTCTATCTGGTGAATATAATGTAACCCTTCTATTAACTGTAATAAAAATATATGAAAAAAAGATCATTCATCTAAATCATGTAAGCCTTTCCTCTGAAGTTAAAGACACCTAGGTAATATTAGCTAAGGTATATTCCATACCTTGACAACTGTCACCTTTTATAATGGAATGGTCCAGAGCCTGGAACGACACCTGGAATTCTTTCAGAATTACCATAAATGTCTCTGGCACAGTGTGCCTTGTAGGCCGATCATTACACGATGAGCTGCATCTTGCAAGTAGGATCATAGATTAATAGAAGTACATTCTGCAAACAAATGAAATTGGCCCATGAACAGTTGTAATTTCCTCATTACCAAAGCAGATTATCTTTCATCAGTGCCAATTTTCTTGACACTAATAAAAGTGTGACTAGACCTTCAATATTGAACAACAGACATTTGATTGATCAAGGATGCATGAATGTGCATACTTCTCTTTTTATATATAATCTTAGTGCTTCTGTCATTACTAAGGATAGAATTTGAATAGTTGCTTGATCTTCTTTTCTATTTAATACTAGGTTTGATTCCTTAGTGCCACATATACAGAAAAAGCCTGAAGTGGTGCTGTGGTTTGAGTGATAGAATGCTAGCATTTGAAAATGCCCAAGGATAGTGTCCAGGTCCTAAATTCAAGTCCAAGGAATGTCAAACAAAATAATTTGAGGACTTCTTGAAGTCTGATTCCTTTATAAAGAAACATTGAAAAACCACTACAACAAATTCTCTTCCCCATGTTACCTGACTACTTTCATTTGTTATAAGTATTCTACTTGCTAATACTGCCTGAGGTGTTCTATGAATGATCAAAGTATTTTTAAATGTTTGTTACTAACATATTGTTACTCATTTGTTCTGAAAATGTAAGAAAATTTCACAAGTATATCAGACATTGGACTAAATGATAATAATAAAGAAATAAAGAAGATTTCCTGGCAGAAGCTTCTCTTTGAGGAAACCAGATGAAATATTTACTATTATGACAGTAATGAAGAAGCTTAATTGGTGGCAATAAAAGTGTAGGATTAGGCAAGGTGCCAATGTTTCATACCTATAATCCTATTTATTCACGAAGTGAAGTTCTGAGGTTCATGGTTTAAAGCCTCTTTCCTTAACTACAAAAAACTCAAACCAAACCAAAACAAAACAAGTGGAGGTGAGGCTCAAGTGTAAAGCAGTAGCCTTGAACACTAAGATTATAGAACAGCCCCCATGTCCTGAGTTCAAGCCCTGGGACTAACACATACAAAATGTAATACTGGAGTCTTTATGGAGGCTACTGGATGGAGAGGGTATGAAAGACTTTGCTTGTATTAGTCCTGATTGTTGAAATAGGCCCTTGTGCACTTGTAGCTTTTTTTGTTCAAGGGTGTCAGTCTACCAACTGAGCCATCCTACTTTTTTCAGATTTTTGTTGTTAATTGGAGGTCAGGTTCTCATGGATATTTTTGTCAAGACTGTCTTCAAATATCAACCCTTGAATCCCACTTTTTCTGAGTAGTTAGGATTATTTGTATCCAGTCACAGGGAAGATTTTCACATGAGTTGGAGGCTGCCATGGAAAATGAAGAAAAAGAGTGCAAGACAAAGATCTGTAGAGATGACATTTCAAGGAGCATTGTTAAAAAGTGAAATAAAGATGAAGCTATTTGGGTCACAATTTGATATGCATTATGTGCTTATTTTGTGGTCTTTGTATAAAAGAAAGCTAGGAATATTTGCCTATCCCAATCTCTGGCCATTCCAGAGAAATATAAAATAGAGTATACAAAATGAAAGGGGGTAAAGAAATAACTGTCAGCTTCTATTGTCTGTAATCTCTATCTTAAATGGCTTCAATAAGTATGAAGTTTTTTAAAGGGATAACATCAGTCACTATACATTATATTTTCTAAAATTCACTGTTAAATGGAAACTCCTTCGTACAACTACTTACAGATAATAATGAAAAACAAGAGAAATAGAATCTTTTTATAAACAATCAATCAAAATGTGATGTTCATACCTTCAAGTAATTCACACTCTTCAAAAACCTGGATAATGGCTTACTTTAGAGACATCTTGAAAGAGGTAATTTCTACAGGTCCACTTGAGGAGGGAATATTTTTCATTCAAATGAGAGTTTGCAACATTTGACCTGAAAGTAAGACAGACCATGTGAAAAACTCCAGACTTTCTTCTTGACTCAAGTATCTTTGTTAAACATTAAGCGTTATCTTAACATGGCAGGATGAAAATTAAAGCAACCAGGAGAATCTTTTGAGACTTTCAAGTCTTTTACTTGCCAGGTGAAATTTGTACACAGAAGGTTTACATTAGATCTTTTTTTTTTAAAGGCATTTGATCTCCCTAAAGGAAAAATGTTTGGCGGATATACTTTTAAGAGGTTTTCTCTTAAGCTAATTAGTGTGACATTAATTGATTCTTTTTAAAGACTCTTGAGTCAGGCCCCAGACAATATTGCAGAGTAGAGCATGAGGACATGGCTCATACTTTTATAAGAGTTATACAAAGTTACTTATATATTCTTATTTCTACTTATCAAAGCATTTTCTTAATGACTTTGAGACACCTGGTACTTGGTTACATCAAAACATGTCTAGAATTCATCACCTATATAAATCCTACTAGCTATCCTACTAGTGATTTTAAAATCACCCCTGGATGAGCAATGGCATTCAAAACACATTCATAGGTAGAATGTAGGTGCCCCATGCATCCGTGGGGTAAGAGGCTGCTGCCCTTCGTGCACTTGTGCCGCTGGGGAGCCGAAAGATAGGAGGTTGCTTTTAGGGAAGCCTAGAGAGGCCTGCATTTCAAACTGGAAGAAAAAACAGCCCACAGCAGTCTGTCACTCTTCAAAGGGAACACAAGGTGTCAGATATGGTTTAATGGGATTGGAGCCCACTCAGGTGGCCCTGAATGCAGAGCACTTCCAAGAGTGGGTGCTGGCAGACACAGCCGTCACCAGTTACCAATGGCAGACACTTCTGGGAGGTGTGGTGGATGAAGACATGTCCCATGATAGCTGCGTCGGTGTTGACGACCATTTCTGGGTGTTCTCCTATGCCCAGTGCAAGTGGCACATGATGTTGACCAACGAGAAAGCCCCAGTTGAGGGAAATGGGCAACGAGAGAAGGTGGGGCTGCTATTACTGGAGTATGCGGCCAAGAATCTGAGCGAGACCTCATAGCTGCCATAATTGAAACTTCCTGAGAAAAGCAGACTGGAGTTGTGCATAATCCAGTTTATGGTCTATGGAGACCCAAACCCCATTTTTCCTTAGCAACAGGATATACTTAACCTAAAGCAATATTGGGGGTGAGGAAAACCTAGTAGAGAAAATGAATATGTGTGTGTGTGTGTGTGTGAAACATGAATTTTGGGGGCTTTATCAGGCTCTGTGGTTCTACTTTATTTTACCTTCTCTGATGGTGATGAAATTTCCAGGAGAAAAGAATGATTAGATTTAACAAAAAATGATTTGTGTAGTTTAATTGAGCACAAAAACATAAAGATAGAATGTAAAATTCTTTAAAAATGAGGATTGATTCGATTGAGATGCCTTGTACTCATACTGTGACTTGTGGTAGTAACTCCCCCTTTAATTTAAACTACTTTAAATTAAATTCAATTTGATCATAATTTAAAATTTAATTTACGTTTAAAATTTAAGTTGAAATAATATAATTTGCACTTTACATTTAAAAACTAAATTTAGATTATTGATCATAACACATTGTATATGTAAACTGCTTTGTTGAATGACAATCTCTTTGAATAATTAAAGACAATAAATTATTTTAAGATCTTAATTAAACATTTATTTTCAAGTTTTAAAAATTTAAACCAAAGTAAAAATTTTTAAATTGAAAATTATGAGTGTTTAGTATATGTAATAAATTTAGCTTATACCATATCTCAATACCATCATGTACAAATTTTCATTCTAAGTAACTGCTTTTTCAAAATTTATTATTAGCCAAATTCTATTTTTCTACTACACAATTCTTACAATTCTTAGGAGACACTTAAATTAATAAAATATAGCTTCTTTTACATGAAAGATTTAGGGCAAGACTATAATATAGAAAACTGAATGTTACTTTCAGTATTAAATTCCATTACTGTGCTGTGACCACAGTTATTATTTAATGCTCATTAATGTTTTAATATTTTCTATGAATAAGTCAACTGAAAATTTTCAAAAACAAGGAATAAGTTTCAAGTGGTTGTCAAATGACTAGAAACAAGGACATACCAAAAGCCACTAGCATAGCAATGTTCAGTATTATTTACCAAAGGAACAATATGGAACCAACCCAGATGCCCCTCAGTAGATGATTGGGTCAAGAAGATATGGTACTTAGACACAATGGAATTCTATGCTACCATCAGAAAGAATGACTTTAAAGACTTGGAAAAAATCATATTAAGTGAAATAAGCCAGACTCAAAGGAACATAGGCTCAATGATTTCTCTCATTTGTAATAGTACACATCTAAGACTCTCCTAGCAGAGGATTACAGTAACTCAAAACCTAGGTACGTAAGGTCATATAGGATGAGACTAAATGAAAAGATTTCTAGGATATGGAAATGAGCTTTATCCTATGTGATTATTGTTCATAATGTACTATGTCATTTCTCTTCTCATTTGTTGTACTTTGGTTAATCTCATATTGTTACTGCATATGACTTTGTTTTCTGGTATATTGTATTTCTTTATTTGAAGTAGGAAAGGGAAAGGGAGAAAACAAGATGACTTAGAGGGGTTGGAGGAGGGAAATGGGTACAAAAACATGAGAAGGGGTATCAATTTTTGAGAAGTAATGCACCTACTCCCTGATAAATGTAACTATAACTCCTCTATATATTACTCCAACAATAAAACAATAAATAGCTAGAAGGGGAAAAGGAGTGGTTTTTCAAGGTAGGAATATTAAATCTTCAACTTTTGAAGTAAAATAATTATTACTAGTAAGTTGACATTGTTAACTAGAATTTCAGTTTCCTGCAGATATGTCTGTATTTTGTTTTTCCACTTGGTTTTAGATTGCCAATTAATGTCCTTCAGAGAATACATTTTCCAACTCCTTTCACCATACATCACTGTTATTTTTATTTTACTGACACCCTGTGGAGTGGTGAGTAGAGAATGTCCCATCCTGATTTCACTCATTGTCACTCTTTTAGATAACGTAGGTGTCAGCTGTGACCTCCATCGATGAATTTTCACGTTGTGTGGAATTTTATCTTTATGTGATGCAACAATGGTAGGAAAGGCTGCAATAATATGAGCCATCACCAGGTGAGATGTGATGCTGATCATCATTTTGCATGTAGATCAACACATTTACCAGTGCCATTTGTTGGAAAGTGTGGCTTTGATTTGTGACAAATCAAAAGATCCTATGGTGGGTTTGAAAATACCATCACCTTATTTTATCTTACATATAGAAAGTGAAGTATATGGAGATTCCCTTCTTTTCTTTTTCTGATCAAGGTCTGTTTATTGAAAGTCAGAGTGGGTTTATATAGGGCTCTAAAGCAGGGGCTAGCACAGCAGAATTTTTATTTTGTAAGATTCATTATAGGCAGGAAAAGTGGGTTTGGGAAGACAGGAGATGGAGCAAGTCGACCTTTCGAGATAACACTTAGCGTAAATCAGAATAGTCTCTAAATCAACTGTCAAGATACCAGTCCAGATGCTTCTTTTTTATTTATTTATTTTTTTATCTTCTTTTTTATTGTAATTAGTAAAAGGGTTACATGATATTTGCCAGATAGAAGGTGCATTAATTCACATACATTGATACCCTTTCACATGTCTTGGTACCCGTTTCCCTCCCCCCCAAACCCCCCACCCGTCTTGGTTTTCCCCCTTTCCCTATCAAATTTCAAATATCCAAATACAAATAAGTTCAATATATCAGATAACAAAGTGAGATACTATACCAAAATGAGATAACCAAGGGACAGCAAAGGAGATGAGAGACAACATAGTACATTAAGGACGACAATCATTCATTATATGGCTTTTGTTTCGGTATCCTGGAGGTCCTTTCAATTAGCTTCACATTATATGGCCTTATGTATCAAGATTTTGCTCTATTGCAAAGGAGATTCCCTTCTTGAATACTTGTTTGTTAAACACGAAATTTGAAATATGACATAAAATCAATGTTAATAAAGTCTTTAAAAAAAAGTGAGGTAGGTTTTCCTTACGTATGAAAACCTGAATTCCAATCCATGTGAAAACCACCCTCAAAATCTAAGGATAACATTAACTTACAAATTCTAAATATTCTATGGAGAATAGGTTTCAATAAAAAAAATGTGCTGGAGTCAGGAAAGAATGCTTTTTGATAACTGATGATTTTCTATTTGCATTTAGCAAGGAAGAGGATCAAGTAGTAACCAGATCTGTGTGTAGGGGGAAATTTTCAGCTACCAAAGATTGTTAAATCAAAAAGATTTACAGCTTCATTCATATTTAACTCAATGATGATTTAATTTAATTTAATTTAATTTTTTTGGTACTGGGAATGCAACCCAGGATGTTGTACTTGCTAAACAAGTGCTTTGCCACTGAGCTATATCCTAGCCCTCAATGACGATTTTAATGAAAATCTTTAATTGTATGACAGATTTAGGTACAATATTATTTGTATGTTAGCTCGTGTCATCATCTTCATTGCTAACTTCACTATGATGATCCACATCTCACAGTTTTATGCTTATTTGGGGTATCAGATTTTTCAGATACTGAGTTTTCATATAACAACAAAATGTCAAATGGTAAAGAAGGTGAGAGAAAATAAGAAAGGAGAACTGGAATTATTATATTTAAAAATAGTATATAAGTAAATCAGTGATTGGTCTTTGAGTCTGTCATTTAGTTCTATAGATGCAGATGGGTTTCAGTTGTTTCCTCAGACAGACTATGCTACGAAACCCTTGCATAATCATGTATACACTTCTCTGCCCACTTTATGGATTTTTTATTATAACATCACACATGCTGCAGGTGGGAAGGGCGCACAGCCATCGATAAGCTGAAAGAAGTCTCAATGAAATATAGTCTTGCTTACAATATTCTGACATTCATTATAGATGATTTAAAATAACAAGAATAACAATCTTAATGCAGTAAATTGTACATTATTCATTGATATAAAAGACATGGATATTTAAGAAGTCATCCATTTCTACTAGATTTTCTTGTTTCTTTGAATAAAGGCCCTGGTAGTACTTATTCATAATGGATATGGGGTCTCTAATCTTGTTTATTTGAGTCTCCCCTCTCATTTTTTTGATTAATCTTGCCAGGGGTCTGTCAATTTTGTTGACTCTTTCAAAGAACCACCTTTCTGATTTGTTACTTTTGTGTATAGTGGATCTTATTTCAATCTCTGATATTTCTGATTTTACTTTTGTTATTTCTGTCTTTCTAGTTGTTTTAGAGTTAACTTTTTCTTACTCTTCTAGGTGCTTCAATTTATTTTTTAGGTTATTTACATGCTCTTCTTCTGTCTTCTTAATATGTGCTCCTAGTGCAATAAATTTGCCTGTTAGAACTGCATTTGCTGTGTCCCATAAGTTCTTTTGTGCTGTCTCTTGATTGTCATTACATTCAAGAAAGTTTTGAATTTCTTCTTTGATCTGATCTGTCACCCAGGAGTTATTCAGAAGTGTGTTGTTCAGCTTCCAAGTGTTTGAATGTTTTTTGACTTTTACTGCACTGTTCAGAACTAGTCAGACTCCACTGTGATCAGATAGAATGCATGGGATTATATCAGTCCTCTTGTAACTGCTTAAGTTTTTTGTATGAACTATTATATGATCTATTTTGGAGTGTGTTCCATGTGCTGCTGAGAAAAATGTATAAAGTTTCGCCGTTGGATGGAAGACTCTGTGTATATCTGTTAAGCCCAGCTGGGCTATGGTGTCATTTAAGTTGATTGTGTCTTTGCTTAACTTTTGTTGAGTTGTCCTGTCATTTGGTGAGAGTGGCATATTGAAGTCTCTCACTATAATTGTGTTTAAGTCTATCTTGTTGTGTAATTCTAAGAGCGTTTGCTCTACAAATTTGTGTGCTCCCATGTCGGGGGAGTAAATGTTGATAACTGTAATATTGTGGTATTGATTGTACCCTTTACTAATATGTAGTGGCCGTCTTTATCTTTATGTACTGATTTTACTGAGAAGTTAATTTTGTCGGAGATTAAGATTGCAACTCCTACTTTTTTGCCTGGTACATTGGAGTGGAAAATTCTATTCTGTCCTTTCACTTGGAGTTTATTTCTGTCTTTGGCAGTAGGTGGGTCTCTTGGAGGCAACATATGGATGGGTCTTATTTCTTAATCCAGTCTGCTGCTCTTTGTCTTTTGATTGGATTGTTCAGCCTGTTCATATTTAGGGAAATTATGGAAAAGTGGTCAGTGTCCTTTGTAATTATTTATTTTTACTTCTGAGTTTCTCTCTATTTTTTCCCTTCTGTGTTTAGTGATTTATAGGTAAATGCTTCTTGATGGGGGTTCTTGATATTCTGCAATTTGTTCTTTTTTAATATTTTTTGTAATGCTGGTTTAGTGTGCATTTATTCATATAGCTTCTCTTTGGAATGAAATATTCTTGTTTCACCCTCAAATGTAAATGTTAGTTTTGCTGGATAAATCAGTCTGGGTTGGCAGTTGTTGGTCTTCATGGTATGAATGATATTTTTCCAAGTTTTTCTTGCAATTAGGCTTTGCATGGAAAGGTCTGCTGTTATCCTAATTTTTCCCCATTGTAGTATAGCTCTTTCTTTTTTTTTGCAGCATTTAAGATAAGCTCCTTGGTATTTGGGTCTAGTGCTTTTACTATTCTGTGTCTAAACGAGTTCCTTCTAGGATATTGCTGTTTGGAGTTCTGAAACTTTCAATAATGTGAATATTTTCCTTTTTAAGGTTGGGGAAGTTCTCTGTTATGATTTTGGTGAATAAGGGTTGCATTCCTTTATCAAGGAACTCGCCCCTTCATCAATCCCTATTATATGAAGAAATGTAGTCTTTCTTGCTTACAATATTCTGTCATTCATTATAGATAAGGTAAAATAACAAGAACAATAATTTGAATGCAATAAAACTACATTATTCGTTGATATGAAAGACATGTATAACAGATTTTGCAGATACTGAGGAAATGGTTGAGGTAAAAATCTTGTGATTGTTGTTTTCTACCTTCCCTCATATTTTATTAACCTTAATATCTTTGCATTTGTTCACATCAAACTTCTGATTTAAGAGCCCATTATTGGCAACTTCAAGACTGGTGCTTATATTTGTATATTGTAGTCACATTCCATGATTTAAAATAAAATATGATAAAACACATGGGCACAGGTGACCTATGCTTCTAATCATAACTACTCGGAAGGCTGAGATCTGAGGATCATCGTTCAAAATCATCTCAGGCAGGAAAATCTTTGAAACTTTTTCCTCCACTAATGAGAAAAAACTGAAACTGGTGCAGTGGCTCAAGTGGTAGACTGCTAGTCTTGAGAACAAAACAGCTCAGGAACAGAGTTCAAGCCTCAGGAAGAAAAAAAAGAATACAGGATGGATTATTTTCCAGCTTCATAAGGTAGAATTGAAAAACAGATTTGCGTGGGCAACTGGCAGTACTGAATTCTTCCTAGTGCTTCTGGAGACTGTGCCTCCTTAGCTTTTCTAACCCTAGAGCTACTCTCACTCCAATAATTTACACAACCTAAAATCCTTCATGCAATAAAACTTGATTCTGTTTGCAGCATTAAGAAATGTATTCTCAGGCTACAAGGAGGTATAAATTGGCAACTTTGGAATGTAATTCAGATTCTGTGACTGAGCATCTAAATATTGAATTGCATGCATCATTGTAAGAACTAAATATGAAGTTTGTTCAAGCCATGATATAATTTAGATAAGTAATGAACTGAAACTTGTAATTACATTTGAATATATATAAACAAAATTCTTAAGCACAAACAAAATACAGGGTTATTTATAATATGTTTAAAATAACATATACATATTAATAAGAGTACAAATAAGAGATAAATTGTCAAGGAAGTACAGACAAAGCCATTGCATTAGTCATAGCAGATACTGATTTTATTTTATTGTGTTCCCATGACACAATGATGTAGTCTCCACAGGAACTTCCTAAGAGCAGCCTTGATTTCCTTATTTCTCAGACTGTATATTATAGGGTTCAAAGATGGAGGCATCACTGAATAGAAAACAGATGCCAAAAAGTCCACAAGGTGAGGGGAGTCAGGGACTGGCTTCAAATGGGCAAAGACAGCTGTCACTATGAACATGGTGACGACTATGAGATGGGGCACACAGGTGGAGAAAGCTTTGGACCGGCCTTGTAGGGAGGGCATTCTCAGCACCGTATTGAAGATGTAAATGTATGAATACCCAATGCACACAAGGCAGAGAAATCCATACATGATCCCCATGCTGACACTTACATCAGTGATGATATGCTTCCTAGAACAAGAAATCTTCAGTAGAGAGGGAACATCACAGAAAATCTGTGGGAGTTTTCTGGAACCACAGAATGATAGAGAGAAAGTTCCAGCTGTGTATGAAACCCCAAAGATACTGCCAAAGAACCAAGAAACAGCCACCATCTGCACACAGAGTCTATTGTTCATGATGACATCATAGTGTAGGGGGTGACAGATGGCCACATAGCGGTCATAGGACATGGCTGTCAGGATGAAAACTTCAGACCCACCAAAATGAACCACTAACAAGACCTGACACACACAGCCTGGGAAAGAGATGATGCTTCTGTGAGTGGAAGAGTTCAGAAGGAGGTTTGGGACAGTGACTGAAATGAGGCCCACATCAAGCAAGGACAAGTTCTTCAGGAAGAAGTACATGGGGGTGTGAAGACACCGGTCCACAGTGACAAGGGTGAAGATGAGAAGATTTCCTATGAGAGACTCCAGGTAGATCAGCAGGAACAGGAAGCCAAGAAAGATCTGCATCTTCTTGCTGTCAGAGAACTGGGTGAGCATGAAGTCTGTCTGTAGTGTAAGGTTGGCCATGGCTTCCACTGTATTGAATGCCTATAGGCAAAAGTGGAAAGACAGGTGCCTATTTCATTCCTCTAGTGATATTTTCTGAATGAATCTTTATGGACCTATACATCAGGGGTGCCACAAAGTGAATGGTAATGATCTACTTTTCTAACATTTTTTTCAGAAGAAATATAGCTTTTATTTCCTGCAGTTCATTTCAATAAATATTATTTTTTATGATCAGGTACACATAGACATTTTACCTGTCTGTTCCTCTCTCAAGAGTATCTGAAACGTCCAAGGAACATAGGCCCAAAAGTCTCCCTCATTTGTCATAATCAGTAGAAACCTTGGGGTCTCCTAGCAGAGATTTACAATAGAACAAAATCTAGAGACATCAGGCCAAATAGTATGACACTAAATGTAAGGACCTCCAGGATAAGGAAACAAAAGCCATGTAATGAGTAACTGTTGTCCTTAATGTTCTATGTTATTTCTCATCTATTTTGCCATCCCTTGGCTATCTCATATTGCTACAGTTTTTCGCCTTTTTATTTGATTTATTTTATATATGCTTAATTGGTTATTTGAAATTGCATAGGGAAAGGGTGAATCAAGATAAGCGGGGAGAGAGTGGGAGGGAAATGGGGACCATGTCATGAGAAAGGGTATCAATGTTTGTGAACTTATGCACCTTTTATCTGGTGAATATAATGTAACCCTTTTATTACTCACAATAAAAAATTATTTATGAAAAAAGAAAAGACATAATTCTTTTATGTGGTTATAGGAAATGAAAAGTATTCATAACTCAAAAACTCCTTTAGGACAAAAAAAGTTACTTTTCTAACTTTAACACAACCTGTCAAAGAACTAGTCAAATTGCCACCTTACAATTTCCCTGAGGCAGAAACCCCAGGGATAGTGTGAAGCGTGTACGTCAAGATGCTGTGTAATCAGACTAAGCAAGAAGTTTACTGTGTTTTGAGGAGCTGATCTCTGGAAAAACTGATGTCAAATAGGAGGTCATTAATTCCGGCAGAATGTGTAGTAAGTTAACCTGCAATTATTGGTTCCTTACTCATGCATTGGTTGCTTTGACTTTTGCATTATACTTTCTGGAAATTAAGCCTTATCAAAAAAATAACAGTAGCTGGGAGTTTGGCCTAGTGGTAGAGTGCTTGCCTAGCATGCACGAAGAGCCGGGTTGGATTCCTTGGTACCACATACATAGAAAAATAATATATATATATATCAAGTAATCATGTTTGGAAGGAATCTAATTTTTGGATTCTTCCAGCAATAGCTTTACACTAAACAAATTGTCATCCCTTATTAATAAAGGAGCATGAAAACAGTTTTTTAAAGGGTCAGTTTTATCAAGGAAATTATGTGTGGCTTTCTATCTAGCGTAAGAAATTTAGAGATTTTTCTGTTATTCTTTAATTTCTAGTACTAGTTTTTTAAAAAATAATACTGGATTCCATAATTACTATGATTCTTCCATCTCTTTTTTAAATATAGTAGATTCAAATATGTTTATTTTTCCAGAACATTTAACAATATGATCAGTTTTTGAAACTAACATGAAATTGTTCATAATATCATTAATACAATGCATTCAAGTAAGGAAATGATACAAATATAGTTGTGTCTCCTGTAGTCACCTCATTTATACATGTATATATATTTATTTTATTGTCAGGATAATGTATAGAGGGAGTTACAGTTACATTCGTCAAGTATTGGGTACATTACTTTTTGAACCGTGATATCCCTTCTCTCACGTTTTTGTCCTCCTTTCCTTCCCTCCTCCTCCACTTAGTCATCTTGTTTTTCCCCTTCCCTTCCCTTTTTGAAATAAACCAAGAAGTGTATATACAGTATACCAGGTAATAAAGTCAGATATAGTAACCACATGAGATTAACCATAAATAAAAAAGAGAAAAAAAACATTTATCATAGTACATTAAGAACAACAAAGATAAACCTCTTATTTCCATAACCTGGAGTTCATTTTTGATTAATAATGCCCAGAAACAAGGGTATACTAAAGGTATTAGCCCAATGATGTTCACTGAAGCATTATTTACCATAGCTAAAATATGGAACCAACCCAGATACCCCTCAGTAGATGATTGGATCAAGAAGATATGGTACTTAGACACAATGGAATTCTATGCTGCCATCAGAATGACCTTGAGATGGAAAGACTTGGAAAAAAAAAATCATATTAGGTGAAGTAAGCCAGACCCAAAGGAACATAGGCTCAATGGTTTTCCTCATTTGTAATAATTAGTACAAATCTAGTATTCTTCTAGCAGAGGATCACAATACCTCAAAGCCTATGTACCTATGGTCATAGAAGATAATTCTTCCATCTCTTAATTAGGCTTATGGCTAGATGCATATAATAGTTATTTAATTCAATACCTTATATAAAAAACTCCCAGAGATAGCCAGGTGTGGTGGCTCATTCCTGTAATCCTAGCTACTCAGGAGTCTGGGATCTGAAGATAAAGGTTCACAGACAGCCTGGGCACAAACAGATCTGACACTCTTATCTCCAATTAAAAAACAGGAAGCTGGACTTGGCTCAAAGGGTAGGGCAGTAGTCTTGAGCCGAAGAGCTCAGGGACAGTGTCCAGGTCGAGTTCAAGGCCCATGATTGGCCTCCAAATATATATATATATATATATATATATATATTCCAGAGTATTTTGAGATTTTATGCTTCTGCTTCAGTGTCTGTGATGAATCAAGTTTGAAAAGCTTAAAAATTATTCACCTTCACTGAACTTAAATTTTTTAAATGACAGATGAGATGTTATTTTCAGTTACCAAGTAATTATGGCCTATAGAAATGAATTATTATGATATTTTAATTTTTAAATCTACTTTTATATGTTGAAGATATTTGATGAGATTATCATTGTTTGAAATACATTTAAATTTTACTCTATTTTATTAAATGATAGTATAAAGGAAATTGCTTCTTGTGATTCTTGATAATAAACTTTCATTTAAACATTTCTATCGAGGACACCATCATCTGTCATGCCTAAAAAGTAAAATGGAATTTTGAAATCTGCAATGTGGTGAAAAGCCACTCTGTCAGACTCGGGGCATAGAAGATGGGAGTTTGAAAGGCGCCAACCGAATGAAATAGTTCTCTAGGTAGAAAAGAAAATGTCTCTGATTTGGTTATTTCATATGAAATACTGTATCAAATAATCACATCATACCTCATAAATGTGAACATTAAAAATCACCTTTTTCATTGATTATAATAACTAAACATACATTTTAAAGGAAATTTGTGTTTTACATAGATAAGATACTTGCTGGAAAGCTTGTATATATAGGAAAACACTTCTTTCCACAGGGTCATACCTAGGATATGAGGATTCTCTAACTCCTTCCTTTCCAAAAATATTATGACATATTCAGACTCACCTGGTAGGATTCAAAGTGCCAATATTATATCTATTTCATGGTATGAGGTGAAAAGTCAGTGATTTCATCTTGCTTGAAGTCCCATTTTTAATGGAAGGGAATAATGTCCAATTTATTTTGCATTACCCTCTGGGAAGACAAAGGGCTGAAGACAAACCCAGTCCTATGGGGACCATGATGCATTTCTATATGGAGCCTCTTGAGAGAAATAGTGTAAAACTCTTGTGAAGAGAAAAAATTTTCACATTATATGTTACATAGTCTAGGTTACTGGATTTAAGGAAATACGTATTTTAATCCAGCAATATTTTCTAGGCATACTTTAGCAGTAAAGCATGGTTTCATGTGCATTCCATAAGTAGGCACTTTGATGTTTTGTATGTTTCCCTTCTTTTCCTATTTAATTCTTATATCTCACATTTGTATTTTTTGTAGTAACACCAATAAATTTATTTTATTTTAGCTTGCTATTTAGGAAAGCACAGAACAAATAATCTACTTCTGGACTGAGAAGGAAAACAGATGTCTAAATGGAAATTTTCTTTTCTTTTAATCAAGAAATAGCTAGAAGAAATCTGTTTAAAACTTTTTTCACCAAATCTTGTCAGTTTTTATTTCTCAGTCTCTGCATGCTTCCACTTCTAATCTTCTGCCTTTTTTGTCTTTTTAAATTGTATTTTATTGTTAGGATAATATATAGAGGGGTGACAGATACATATGTCAGATAATGGGTGCATTATTTCTCAAACCTTGATACCCCTTTCCATGTACTAATTATTACAAATGAGGGAAACCATGGAGCCTATGTTCTTTAAGTCTGGCTTACTTGGAAAAAATAATATTAGGTATTTATTTTGAATAATAAATAGGCTCATTTCCTACTGGTTATTACATTTTGCCTTAAATATCATTGAATGGATCTAAGACTATGGCTTCTGGCATTTTGTAATTTATTCCAATAATAATTAGTCAGTGTCTCTATGAAAGAAATAAAGCAGAGTATCCATTTGCCTGGATGGTTTAAGGAGCATAATGTTTAGAAAAATGAATTATTACTGTTAGACATATTGTCGAACAAACAAATATATACGGAACATGCATTAAGGGTAAGAAAGTCTCCATAGTTTTAAAATACTAATAACAGTATAATGTCTGACATCTCTGATAACCAAATATGTATAAGATATTAGGATCCTCATTTTCATAGTAAAGCTAGCAATGGTGTTGGGATAACAGATAATAATGTGCATGTAAAAAAAGGTCATACAATAAAGAACTATGTCAAAGTAATTATCACTAAATAATGAAGATTTAAAGTATAATTTTTAGGATTCTATGTGCATATATTTAGTGAATATATTAGTAATTTTAATCTGTGCCCCCTACAACCAGAAAGACCAGAGTACCTGTTGGATCACCTTCTTTCTAAATTAAGTTGGAAAATTTAGCAGTTCTTGAAAAGCATCCCGTTAAAGAATGATTGTCCTGTTACAGAACTTTTTTTGAGGTCTTTAAATGATGACAGTGGGGCCCTTGTGGATGGAATTAGTTTGTTCACTAGATACCAGGAATCTGTGCTGTGGTTCAAGTTGTACAGGGCTAGTTTTATTCACAAAGAAACTCAGGGATAGAGTCCATGTGCACAGTTTGAGCACCAGAATCAGCAAAAAAGTTAGAAAATTTAGAAAATTAATTATGAATTATTTTTCAGTTAATTTGGGTTTGCAATACAGATTTGCCTGGCATTCTGACAGGTGTCAAGTCTTCCTGATGCTTCTGGAGAATGTGTCTTTTTACCTCTTCTATTCCTAGAGAAGATTCTTATTCTGTAGCTTATAGAATCTTCTATTTCATCATTTTAAATATATTACCTCCATAGGCACAGGTCTCCCTGACAGGAAAAAAAAAACAAAGCATTTCTTAACTATTAAGGGTTGACTCAATTGTATTGTGACCATTTGGAGAATTTGTACATCCCAAACTACTTCAAGAAATCACACTTGATACATTTTGCATCATTAAGCAATGTATTCGCAGGCTCCAAGTAGGTGGAAATTAATAGCCTTGTAATGGCATTCTGATTCTGTGACTGAGTATCTGAAGTTTGAATTACATGAACCATTGTAAGAACTGAATAACAAGCTTTTTCAAGCCATGATAAAATTTAGATAGCCCATGCTCTTGTAGTAATTACATTCTAATATATGTAAACAATATTCATAAGAGCAAACAAAATACTGAGCTACTTGTTTCAAGTAAAAAAAATAACACATATATGTTAATAAAATCACTATAATATACAGTTAGGGAGAAAAACTGTCAACAAAATAAAGAAAACTCCATTGAATTACTCATTCCAGATATTACTTTCCCATAACACAGTGGTGTAATCTCCACGGGAGCTTCCTAAGAGCAGTCTTGATTTCTTTATTTCTCAGACTGTATATTATAGGGTTCAAAGATGGAGGCATCACTGAATAGAAAACAGATGCCAAAAAGTCCACAAGGTGAGGGGAGTCAGGGACTGGCTTCAAATGGGCAAAGACAGCTGTCACTATGAACATGGTGACGACTATGAGATGGGGCACACAAGTGGAGAAAGCTTTGGACCGGCCTGGCAGGGAGGGCATACTCAGCACTGTATTGAAGATGTAAATGTATGAATACCCAATGCACACAAGGCAGAGAAATCCATATACGACCCCAATGGTGACACTAACATCAGTGATGATATGCTTCCTAGAACAAGAAATCTTCAGTAGAGAGGGGACATCACAGAAAATCTGTGGGAGTTTTCTGGAACCACAGAATGATAGAGAGAAAGTTCCAGCTGTGTATGAAACCCCAAAGATACTGCCGAAGAACCAAGAAACAGCCACCATCTGCACACAGAGTCTATTGTTCATGATGACATCATAATGTAGGGGGTGACAGATGGCCACATAGCGGTCATAGGACATGGCTGTCAGGATGAAAACTTCAGACCCAACAAAATGAACCACTAACAAGACCTGGCACACACATCCTGGGAAAGAGATGATGCTTCTGTGAGTGGAAGAGTTCAGAAGGAGGTTTGGGACAGTGACTGAAATGAGGCCCACATCAAGCAAGGACAAGTTCTTCAGGAAGAAGTACATGGGGGTGTGAAGACACCTGTCCACAGTGACAAGGACGAAGATGAGAAGATTCCCCAGGAGAGACTCCAGGTAGATCAGCAGGAACAGGAAGCCAAGAAAGATCTGCATCTTCTTGCTGTCAGAGAACTGGGTGAGCATGAAGTCTGTCTGTAGTGTAAGGTTGGCCATGGCTTCCACTGTATTGAACTGCTATATGCAAAAGGAGGAAAGTTATGTCCCTATTTCTCTAGAGCGTTTCACTGCCTAACAGTATGTTTTATCTTGTCAAGGTCAAACTTTGATCAAGTACATTTATATATTTACAGTGATAATTGCATTCATGAACAGTGGTTCATGAACTTGAAATATACTGTAACAATTGCATCAGAGAGCTGGGTTCTGGTTGCTCAGGGCTGTAATCCTAGCTACTCAGGAAGCCCAGTTCTGAGGATTGCAGTTCAACACCAGCCTAGGTATTAAAAGTCTGTGTGACTCTGATTAACCACCAAAAAACCAAAAGTGATACTGTGGCTTAAGAGGTAGGGTGCTAGCCTAGAGCTGAAGAACTGTGAAAGAATGCCCAGGCACAGAGTTCAAGCCCCACAACCAAGAAAAAATAACATTAAATAAAATGCATCAGAATGATAATATTAAGCTAGCAGATTAGACAAACTATGTTCATGAAATTGTACATGACATCTAATGTGCCTATTAATTTGGGGAGAATATTTGAATTGAAGCTTCTTCCTTCCTTGCCTATTCCTTTCTCTCCCTCCTTCATCCTTCCTTCCCTCCTACTCTTTCTTTTCTCTCTCTTGCTTTTTTAAAAATCATTTTGTGTTGGAAGATTCACACATATATGTAAGGAAAATAATTTAAGGAACCTACATCCATTATAATGATTAACACATTATCAATCTTATTCCATGTATACTCTTATTTGTTCTGTAATAAAGAAGAGAAAAAAATATCCAGAGAAAGTTAGGAGAATGGCTAAACTGTTTTTCTTTTTAATTTGGGACATAATATGTAACATGTTACACCATTAATAAACTATATGATTTAAAATTAAATCCTGAATTGGTAGGTAAATTTTGAATGAAATCATAGTGTAGTTCAATGAATGTGTGAGACACCTCAAAGGAAAAATTGCGGTGAATCTTTTTGTATATTTGCATCATTGTAACAGGAAGTTATATTGTCATATTAATTTTTACTGTTAAGTACAATGTGAAGACTTGTCAAAACTTAATCTGAAACTATTAAGGGATATAGAAATTAAAAATCAAAACTACTTTGCTAAATGTCAACTACTTGTGCAACCACTTTAAGATGATGATAAAAGAAAATTAGAAAATAACATTTATGATTATATAAGTGAATGGTATAATGAAAAATAGTAGGTATGGATAAGATGGGAAAATATTTAGCAGTCCCAATACACAGGCATTTTCTGAGAGCTTTCCTATACATCCTGATTGCCTTCTGTGTCATTCTCACACATACTCTCTCACTAACTCACTCCCTTTACTTGTATTTCTAGAGTTAATTATTTGCATTGATGTGGAAGCTCATTTTATAACAACTGTATGCTAAGAAACACACTGTAGAATTTCAACACTGAGAAGAGTTTCAGTAACATACTCCTCAGGATGGTTCAGTTACTTGGTCTGTGAGGAATAATGAAATGTCAGAAATATGTTCATGAACAACAAAGAGTAATTTTTCTTAAATTCAATAAACCATATATTTGAACATATATCATATGCCATATATCTCTATATATTTTTGCCATTTGAAGTAAGGTAACATGCATATTAATGCTTCCTTAATCATTTATTTGTTGCTTTGTCTTTGGCATTATGCTTTCTCAAAATGAAACCTCATGAAAAAATGCCAAGTGACAACAGAAGACCTAGAAGAGTTAAAGAAATTCTGGGCAAAAATAGCAACGCAGGTGGTATTACAATATCAGACTTTGAAATGTACTATGTAGCCATAATAAAAAAAACACCTTGGTATTGGCACAAAAATAGAACAGAAGAACAATGGAACAGAATAGAAGATCCAGAAATAAAACCATAAGTCAGAGATATACAGTGCCATAAACAAAGTCTCTTCAATTATTGGTGCTGGGAAATCTGGGCAGCCACTTGCAGAAAACTAAAACTTGATCCCAGCTTGTCACGATGCACAATCATTAACTCAAAATGGATCAAAGACCTCAATATCAGACCTGAAACCCTGAAACTCCTACACTACAGAGCAGGAGAGATACGGAAACTCATAGGCACAATCAAAAACTTTTAGAACAGAGTCCTAGGGTCACAAGAGATTGGAGAGAGTTTCAACCAAGGGGAGTACCTAAAAATAAAAAAAGTTTCTACACAAAGACATAACTACTAAAGTAGAAAGACAGCCAAACAACTGGGAAAATCCCCCGTTTTTTATTTTAAAAGAAACACAAGTGCAATTTTTACTCTTTTCTATACCCCTAATTTATCCTGTCACATTTTCCAAAAATGACTTTGGTCCCTTGGTCTAACGGGGATTGATGGGCGGAGATTCAGCTTCTGTGACTTCTTCAAGCTGACTCAGGGGTGTGCTTGACCAGGGACCTTAAGAAGCCTAGCCTGTTTTATCAAGGGGTTGCAAGGATTGGATATTAGGAACAATAATTTACTCCAAACTAGAGATCATATTTGACATTTAACAACTGCACAAACCATCTTTGGCTACAATAGTGTAGCTTACATAGCACCCATTTGCAAAGGCTTTTTCTTGATTGTCTGGGGAACTAAATTTCTGCAACCTTAACAATGCTTCAGTTGTCAGATCTAAACAGATTAATAGAGACACAAGCCTCAGATCCACAAACTTTTCCTGAATTTGTGGCTGGTGTCAAAAATAAAAAATAAAAATTTCGCTCAATTAGGACTTTAAACTACCCACTATCACAGAAGATTGACAAGTTCCTGCCCAGTTATGAAAGTCACGGGCACTAGTAAGGCATGCTTACAAACTATTCTATGACTTCCCGGCTCTGATTAATTTGATTGGCCAAGCACAAGTGACTAAGATCTGACACCATCTCTGCCATCCAAGCAGAGGCTTTCGTGTCCCAGTAGTGTCTCTCCACACAGGGATAAACATGCCATTGGCATTTCACTTTGTTGGTTGCTGTACTTGAACTCAGGGCCTGGGCACTGTCTCTCAGCTCTCCAGCTCAAGGCTAGCACCCTACCACTATGAGTCCCGAGCTTGGTGCTTGAGTGCTTCCCCCCAGCTTTTCAGCTCAGAGCTAGCACTCTGCCACTTCAAGCTCCAAAGCAACTCTGTCCCAGCATCCTGCTGGCAGATTAGACACCACAGTCTCACAGGGACTTTGCTTTGCCCGGGCAGGCTCAAAGCTGAGGCTTTCAGATCAATGAGTCCTACAAAAGGCCACGTTACTCCAATTAGAAGCAACAAGGTGGTCAATTCAGAAATAGTCTCTAAGCATGAGCTTACCTAGAACCTGGTAAAAGCCAAAGTTACATCTGAATAAGGATTGCTGTCCTTCTCCATGGGCTAGCTGGATGTTGCTATAAGGTAACTTACAAGAGCAAGCTGAAATAGCAATTAAACAATTACTTTGGTAGTCCTAATTTTCCTTTTTTCTCTTTCTTTAAACATTTAAGACAACTTCACTTTCAAATATTGTTTAGAAACCAATTTCCAATGTTCTTAATAACTTTTACTGATACTGGCTTAAACAATTAACACCTTAGCCTTTATTTGCAATTGAAAAACCTTTAAGGGCACAAAGAACTCCTCTGCCTTCAGGCCCCCTAAGGCCCAAGGCACTCCTCTTGCCTTTTAGAAAAAAGGGCTCTTTTGCAGTTTAGATTACTGTCTAGAACTCCAACAACAGTTTAAACTCAAATAACAGTTTTTCCCTAATTCAAGAACTATAGACATCAGTGCACCAAAAGTCTAAGTCTGGACTTAGTTTCCTCTCCTTTTTAAAATACACCCAATAGCATGGAGATAAACCTTTAAACATTCCTTTAAAATACTAATCACATTATCCACATTTTACCATCAGATTTCTAGTGTCAGTTTGCAAGAAAGCACAGGCAAAGTTTCTGACGTTAATGAACAATTTTACATTTAAATTTCTAATACATGTTTCCAAACTTTAACTTAAAGTAATAAATCCCAAATTCCCTAACACCTCTGTGCTGAACAGGATACAATGTTTACAATGTAAACAGCTGTATGTCCTGCAATAAAATGCAGATTTCAGGATCTAGAAAAATATTTACCAGTTTTTCTTTAAGACAACACAATAATTCTTTGAGACATTGTAAAACATTCAAACCTAATATTTTTGTTGAAGTTTTAAGCTTAGATTTACCCAATTGTCTTTGTGTTTAAGTATAAATTTATCCATTGTTTTATACAGCATGCTGACAATTTAACCTTGAACATGTTCACTCACTCATTCACACACATTCATACTCAAAGATCATAAAGTGCGCAAAATTAATATCGGCCGTTCAATTTCCGGAAGTTTGTGTCAAGAGAGTTTTGCCAATTTTACTTTTACAGGTGAGAACCAGGTTCAAAACAAAACTTTTTGCAAGGCAACTTGGCTGGAATTTATTTTTCCAGGGCTTGTTACAACTGCAGACATGGGGGAGCGGCCATGCTAGGCCCAGAAATGTTTAAATAAATAACAAGGATGTGTGCTTGAGTACGCACAGAAAAACCATAAGGATCCATACTTAGAAATGGTACCAATTTTAAAGACAAAACTGGACAAGGAAAAATATGTAACACGAACAGGACAGAGAAACGGAGACTTTTAAATAATCAGACATTGACATATAACAAGAAAATTGGACTCAATCAGATACACTTAACACAAAAAAATATGAGCTCAAATGAATGTTTTCACCAAACAGTTATTTTTAGATTTAGACATGTCTTGCTGGTGGGACTCTCAGTTATGCCTTGTTATCGACAAGAAACTCAGAAGGGGAGGGGGGGTCAAGGAGTCCAATATCTACAGGGAACTGAAGAAACTAATCTCCCCCCAAAACCCAACAAACCATTTGCTAAATGGGCAAGCAAACTAAAAAGAAACTTATCAGAGGAAGAGGTAAAATGGCAAAGAAATATATGAGAAAATGCTCATCATCCATGGTCATAAAGGAAATGAAAATAAAAACAACCCTAAAATACCACCTTTCCCCAATCAGAATGGCCAATATTCTGAACTCAGACAACAACAAATGCTGGCAGGGATGTGGAGAAAGAGGAACCCTACTGCACTGCTGCTGGGAATGTAAACTAGTACAACCACTCTGGAAAGTAGTTTGGAGGTTCCTCCAAAAAACGAAAAATAGGCCTTTCCTACCACCCAGCCATACCATTCCTGGTCATCTACCCTGAGCATCATAACATAAGATATGATAAGGACACCTGCTCAGTCATGTTCATCTCTGCATTACTCACAATAGCCAAGCGATGGAAACAACCCAGATACCCCACTACAGATGAATGGATATAAAAAATTGTGGTACATATATACAATGGAATTCAACATAGCCATCAGACAAGATGAAATAATAGCATTTGCTGGGAATTGCATGAAACTAGAGCAAATCATGTTGGGTGAGATAAATCAAGACCAAAGAAACTAATGGTACATAGTCTCCTTGATATTAGATCCAAACAGTACAAGCTCGATGAATCAATACTCAGGCACTCAAGGTCGTTGACTTTAACTTGGAGATATAAATATAACTATATATAGACATATAAATCTATGATGGGATATATACTTTATAGAAATAATGTTATATAAATCAATACCTATCTACGATATATAAGAGCTCTGTTTAATTTAAAATTTGTTCTAAAATTTATGTGCCAGTGATTATACGTAGAGATCCCACTCTTGATTACTTATTTGTTAAACTTAACATTTGAAATATGATGTAAAAAAGTCAAGGTTAATAAAATCTTAAAAAAATACCTTTGGGCTGGGAACATGAACTAGTTGTATAGTGCTTGTCTAACATATACATAGAAAAAGCAGGAAGTGGTGCTGTGGCTCAAGTGGTAGAGCCTTGAGAAAGCCCAAGAACAGTACCCAGGCCTTCAGTTCAAGCCCCAACAGAGGGCCAAAAATTACACTTTCATGTGGGTATTCTCAGGAGGGTGGGTGAGGAAGGAAAAATGGTAAACAGGGCAGTACTGGAAATCACTAGACACTGTTAAAAAATGAACTTAGGGGTGGAAATGGGAGTGAATGGAGAGAATGAGGGAACACTGCAAAAGGAAATATACTCATTACTTGACTTGTGTAATTATAATCCCTGTTTACATCACTAATATAATTACAATAAAGTGAACTAATTAAAAATATCAAGTAATCCTTTTTTCTGAATGGATCCATTTTTTAAATAATTTCACCAATAGCTTTATGCTAAACAAGTTCTCAACCCTAAGAAGTAAATGAAGATGACAACATTTAAAACTGAGTTTTAAAAAGACTCATTGTATCAAGGATATTATATGAAGCTTTGTAACATTTGAAACATTGAAAATTTGCAGAGTGCTTTGAGATTTGTGCTTCAGTGTCTGTGATAAATTCAGTTTGGGAACTTAAATCAAGTATGGAAATTATTCACCTTCATTGAACATAAAAAGTGGAAAGTAAGGCTCTTATGTTATTTGCAGTGACCCAGTAATTATGCTTTATGGGAATGAATAATTTGTATATGTTAATTTTAAATCTGCCTTTTATTTGTTGAAGAAATCTACCTTTTATTTGATGAAATTATCTTTGAAAGATGCCTAAATTTTACTCTCTATCATATTAAATAATACTAAAAATAATCAATTGTGATTCTTGGTAATATGCTTTCATTTAATCATTTCTGTATGGAACAGCATCACCTAAAAAGTCATGCCTAAAAAGTAAAATCTGCAATGTAGCTAAAAGCCAGTCTGGTAGACTCTGGGAAGAGAAGATAAGAGTTTGAAAGGCTCCACCCAAAGGAATAATTCTCCAGGTAGAAATGAGAATTCCTCTGATTTGATTATTTGATATGAAATATTGTATCAAATAATCAAAGTATGCCTCATAAATATGAGCTGTAGTAGCTCAAACACTTTTTTCAATGATTGTAATAACTAAACAAATACTTCAAAGAAAATTTATATTTTGCATAGATAAGATCCTTGCTTGAAAGCTTTTACATATAGCAGAACATTTCTTTGCACATGGTCTAACAAAGACCATGGAAATTCTCTACCTTCTTCCCTTCCCACAAAATTCTAAATCTCCAGCATTCATACTTACCTCATAGAATTTAAAGTGCTAATAGTAGACTTCTTCTATTCACAGTGTGAGGAAAAATATCAGCGATTTCATCTTACTTGAAGCCCTTTGTGTGTGTGTGGAGTGGGGGAGTCATGGGGCTGGAACTCACTGAGCTCTTCAGATCAAGGCAACCACCCTCCCACTGGGCCTGGGCATTATCTCTGAGCTCTTCAGCTCAAGGCTAATGCCTTACCCTTGAGCCAAGCCCAACTTCCCATTTTCTAGAGGTTAATTTGAGATAAGAATCCTGATCCGTTTGTCCCTGGGCTTGCTTTGAACCTTGAGCCTCAGATCTCAGCCTCCTCAGGCATGAGCCACTTCTCCAGGCTCTGAAGTCCTCTTTTTAAAGAAAGGAATAATGTTCAATTTACTCTTCATTACCCTCTGGGAAAACAAGGAATGAGGACAAACTCAGTCCTATGGGAACGATGATGCAGTTCTTTATGGAGCCTCATTCATTATGGTAATAACTGTGTGCAACCTGGACCTCCTCCTGCGGCACCAGCTATGACCTTTCCTGCAGGATCACTCAGGGTCCCACCTGCATCCTCACCAGTGAAACACAAGATGTTGCCCAGTGTACTTTGGTTGTTTTCTGTTATAATCCACGTTCTAAATGCTGGGACATTCAAATTTGAGCTCAGATCTAGTTTTTGGACTGTCAGTAAATTTAAATTATAATATTTATCCTAGTATATTGATTCCTATGCTACCTCTGAGAATGGGAAGACTGCACTGCGAACTGTTCTCACTGTTCTTCATATGAGTACAGAAAAATACATGCATGAGGAAGGAGTAAAACTATTCTTCTGAAGCAGCTTGAGTTCTGTGAGGAGAAAAATTATACCAATTCATAATAAATTTAGAGAAATGTAGTTAATAAAAAGTGTTCCATAAAACATTTAAAAGGCCAACTGCCAGAACAGAAGAGTCTGTGAGACTCTTATCTCCAATTTATCACCAAAAGCCTAGAAGTAGAGCTGTGGCTCCAGTGATAGAGTACTAGTCTTGAGTAAAAAACTGATGGACAGCACCCAGACCCATTATTTAAGTCCCAGGATGAACACATATACCATGAGGAGCAGAAGAGATTTTCCTGAAAAATGATTATAGAAATAATTTTATTTTGAATTGTTTGTTTTAAATTAAATTATTAGTGCCTACTTGAATATCATTTGTCATCTACCAATGAATGTATTTACTCTTTCGTAGGAAAAAAAACTAATATCATAGCTTCAGATAAGTAACCATAGAATCTAAATTTCTAATTCTTGAGTGAATTTACTAAGTAGAATATATTTCCCACTGCATTATTAAATTTCACTGGAAATAAACTTCAGCCTAGTATGCTTAGGTTTTCATGCAGACAGTGAGATGTATATTGTGAATGCTATTACGTGGTGTTCCACTCTCATGAAGTTCAGGACTAACTTTGCAGTAAAAGCTCTAAAGAAGCCCAAGTTCTGTTAAAAAAGACATCGTTAGCACAGGATGAACAATTGTAAGACTAGTGCTCCCGAAGTAACATGAGTGTCACTCAATTTGAACAAATAAAATGACATAGGAACATTGTCAAAGATTCAGGCACAGTGGCTTATTTCTTTTTTCTTTACTCAGGAGTCAATATTTTCAACTTCCCAGAGATTTTCTCTTGGTCTTGATTTTGGAATAACTTGACGAATTTTATCAAGATTGAAGGCTCAAATTTTTTTTCTAATACAACTGGAAGGAATACATCCAATTTAGTGCACAACTCATGAATTAGATTTCACTTAGAACTTGTTGAATTTGCAGAGCTTTGAGATATCTGGCTAAAGTTTTCAATTTAAGCTAACATAAGTGACCTAAACCAGTAGAAAAGGTAAAATTTCTCTTACCCTTACATTGTATCACCTGGAAATTTACAAGCATTTTCTTTCAGTACATGAAAGATATGATTTTATGTACTTTTCGTTTGTAGTAGCCAGTTTCTTCTCACTATTTCGTTACCCAATAGAACTACATTACAGACTGGCCCTTTAATTTTCATATCGACAAAAGCTAGGGTATTGAATGAATGCCACACACAGATTCTTCTCCTAGGAAAAGGGCTCAACTAAGTTGAACATAAAAACCTACTTAAACAAATGAGGTCTAATATGGCCATATGTACTCCATTATCTACACTCTGCTAATTTTAAAAATGTGTTCTAAATTTTTTAAGATAGAATCTCTATAAAGGGATGAGGGCAATTTTGGTATAAAGAGCAAACTTCAAGAATGTTGTATTAGGAAATGCACCTGTACTATGGCATAATACCAAGAGTGAAATATGGAGGCATGGCATAGAAAATTCAGAGATTTTTCAATTACATATTAAAATTTAGTATCTGATCAATCTGATGTCTCAAATAAACATAAAACAGTTGGTTTCCCCTCATAACAGTGCAATTAGCAATAATGTTTAGAGAAATAATATATAGATTTCATACACCCACATTACTAATGTGTTACAAATTTCACCAAGGTAAATTAAAATGAAATGATCATTTTAGGATATTGTACATGTTATCTCTTTGACAAATGTGTTAAGAATAAATTTCCTCCTGGATTTTGGAAGACCTGAGTCCTTCTGGATCCTCATTCTTGCTAAAAGCAGCTATTGCATTCACTAGAGTCAGTAGTTATTGTAAAACATGTTGTCATACACTTATAGCTGCCGTCCCTCCAAATATTTTATGGAAATACAACCTAATAAATATTTGGTATTAGAGGCATTCAATTTTGTGACTGGGTCCTTTGTCAGTCAGTTTTGTGTTTTGACATGAAACGACAAACATGACCACGCTGTCCACTCTGTCAGATGACACAAAGTGTGTGCAATCTGCAAAGCAAAGGAAGAATGCTCCTCAGCAGTAACAGAAAGTGCTGGCACACAGCTCTGTATTACATGTTCTCCTCCAGCAACTGTGAGGTCAAATTCTATTGGTCCTAAGCTGCCTAATCTGTTTTACTGTATCCTAAATGAGCAAAGGAGTACCCTGAATTCTTAGCTACATATTCTGACTTCAGTAAAGAAACCCATTTTTCCACATGATGGCATAATTTATACCATGTGACCCTGAGCTGGTCAATACTGTTGGACTCCCCTTACTCTGTTCTGTAACAGGTTTTAAGCAGAGCTTTCATCCATACAAGACACTCCTCTGTAGGCCTCATTCTTCCATGTTTCCACATTGGTTTAACTAAAAATTGGGCTATTTTTTCATCTTCAACACAGTGAAAATAGGTTTTAATTCAACAGCCAACAAAGACGATAAGCAATTAATCCTCTAGAAATAGGTTCTCTGGTTTTCCAACATGCAATGAGATAGCTTCTGCAAAAACTTCCACAGAGAAGCTTTGATTTCCTTGCTCCTCAGACTGTATATTATAGGGTTCAAAGATGGTGGTGTTACACAGTAGAAAACAGATGCCAAAAAGTCAATAAGATGAGGAGAATCAGGGACTGGCTTTAAATAGGAAAAGACAGCTGTCACTAAAAATGTAATCACAACTATGAAATGGGGCATACAGGTAGAGAGGGCTTTTGATTGTCCTTGTAATGATGGTATTCTCAGAACTGTTTGGAAGATGCAACCATATGAATACCCAATGCAAACTAAGCCAAAGAGTACAAATAAGACTCCAGTGGCCACAGTAATATCAATGGTGACATGCTTCTTAGAGCAAGAAATCTTGAGTAGAGAAGGGACATCACAGAAAAATTGTGGAAGTTTCTTGGACCCACAGAATGATAAAGAGAAACTTCCAACAGTGTATAAGACCCCAAAGATACTGCCAAGGAGCCAAGAGGTAACTACCATCTGCATCACTACACCTGTGTTCATAATGACCTCATAATTTAATGGGTGACAGATAGCCACATAGCGGTCATAGGACATGGCTATTAGGATGCAGAGCTCAGACCCAACAAAGTTAAGTACCAAGAATACCTGACACACACAGCCTGGGAAGGAGATGCTTGTCCTATGTGTGAAAGAGTTTAGAATAAGGTTTGGGACAGTGGCTGAAATGAGACCGACATCAATCAAGGACAAGTTCTTCAGGAAGAAGTACATGGGGGTGTGAAGACACCGGTCCACAGTGACAAGGACGAAGATGAGAAGATTCCCCATGAGAGCCTCCAGGTAGATCAGCAGGAACAGGAAGCCATGGAAGACCTGGAGCTGCTGGCTGTCAGAGAACTGGGTGAGGAAGAAGTCCAACTCCAAGGTGAGGTTGCTCATGGCGTCCACTGTTATTAGGAAGGTGAGAAAAGAAAGACATACATCAGCCTAAGGCCAGGCCATCGTTTGACTCGGTGCAATTTCATTAAAAATGTTTTAGAATATTCATAAAACGTGTTGCCTCTGTTAAATGCATGTCAAGGTGTTTTACTATGATCTGCCGAAAAAGATCTTAAGATGACACATTTTTACTAGGAAAGTTAAACAAATATATTCTTTAAAAATCTCCCAGAGAATCAAGTGTATTTATTAATATGCTTTACATTTTTGTAAAATTTATTTTGAATCATTACCTAAATTTCCAAGTAAAAGCTTTGTTTAACAGCAAATTTATGAACATAAAAATGATTGAATCATAATCTGTGCTGCTCTAATTTTGTCATGTGTGCATATTTTCTGAGATCAAAAGTTGCTTTCTGCTATGTTTTGCTGTTAAATACATTAAACAAACATGAGAAATGTAAGGCATTAGGCATGAAAAGAGCCATAGAAATAAAATAACTAGAAATGATAAATTCAAAGTATTGTAACAAAATAATGTCTTTCAGCTGGGCGTGGTGGCTCACACCTGTAATCCTAGCTACTCAAGAGGCTGAGATCTGAAGATCAGGGTTCAAAGCCATTCGGGGACCTGAGACTCTTATCTCCAATTAACCACTAGAAAATGAGAAGTGGGCTGGGTGGAAGCCTTGAGCTGAAGAGCTCAGGGACAACGCCCAGGCCAAGTTCAATCCCCATGACCCACAAAAAAAAATATCTTTCAGTAGTCAACATTTGGAATTCTGGGAAAATTACTAACCACTTCTAACTCATAGGCTAATTATATACTCACTCTCATACAACCTTCCTCCATGCCCCAGACCCCTTCTTAGAAACACACAGTCATTACATCACTGTCTCATAAAGGGTATTTTGAGTGGTGTTACTTGTCAGCAACAGCGTGGAAGTTCATATTGTATAAGTAGGTGCTAATTAAACTATACAGAATTATACTACATGGGGGTGTTTCAGGGAGACGGCCTTTGATGTGGATCAGGGATTTAGAGTTCAAGAATAGAATGTAGGAAATATTTTATTTAGGTAACTTTGTACATTTTGATTACATTGAAAATGAGAGAATGCTCATAAAATCTAGATATTTATAAAAATTAGCAGTTTTTAAAAGAATACTAATGTGTTTGTTACCTCCATTGGCCTCTATACAAATTGCCAAGCCTTCTTAATTGCACAGGAGAAGAATTCCCAATTCTTATGAGTTAGTCAACAACAGCTTCATGGAGTGATACACATATGGATATTAGCAGTCTACTTTTATAATTCAAAACACAGTGCCTTGGTTTGCCTTTTGTCTATTGTCAAAAGACATATGTTAGAAATGAACTTTACAACTTGGGGGAGGGATGTACTGAGAGTAGGGAGAGTGGGATAAAAGCATAAGAGGGATTAACAATGTTCAACAAGAAATGTACTCAGTATGTATGTCGATAAATGTCACCCCTTTGTATATCCCTGACAATAAAATTAAAACAAAACAATATGGTGAATGTGAGGACAACCCTTCCTCTTCAAATAACTGATTTACTCTTTTTGACATAGGATATACATGTGGCAGAAAAATACATGGAGAGAAAACATAGGGATACATGTGTGAATTGTTTAGCTCAGCATGTGCTGTAACCCAGAATGAGCAGAAGGCATAGTGTGCTGAGTGCAGTGAACTGCTGGCCTCCCCCTGTAGACTGTTACTCAGAGGGAAATCTCTTCATTCCTGCAGAAGGTGCAGTAAGAGTGCAGGCTCAGAGCTTCCATAATCATACACCCCTTACTTTGCATTTTGGTAGTATGCTATCTTCTTTTTTTTCAAATCCCAATTTAACTTTTCTGTGAAAGAACCAAATCCTTATATCCTTCAATGTTCCTAGGAACAGGTTTAATATTACATGTTACCAAAAACAAGAAATAAATACTCAAAAGTTGAAGAGAATTATGGAGTGGTTTGTGTAACCAAAATAATGTTGAAAAGACTCAATTTATTAACAGCACTATAATTTATGTTTTCTAAATGTACTGATATTCTTTGAATAAGACACTTTGTTTTTATCATTCTTATAGGTCTTACAAGTCTGTTTCTGAAACTGGCTGTATGAAGAGCATTATATTGACCAAGTTCAATGATCTGCATAAGAGCTTTAGTGCTTTTTATTTATTTCTACATTTTAAAATACATTTTCCTTTTCTCCAAGTAGTTGTACAAAGGAGTTGCCATTCAACAAAGCAGTTTATGAACACAGTAATTCTTGATCAGTTTCATCCCTTTCAACATTTTTGCTCACCCACCCCTCCCACCCTACCTTACTCCTTTCCTTTCAGAGTTTTCAGGTTATATATTGAATATTTTCCATTTAGCAAAAAAATTATATATACAGTGTATCTTGGTCTGTGTCATCTCTTCAATATCTTCACTTCCCTTGCACCCACCCCTTCCATTACTTTCTTCAGTTTTGTGGCATACATAATGCTTGCATTCTACTAATTTTCCCTATTCATTCTACTAACACTCTTGTCTTGACTACTCCCTTGTAAGTAGCTACTTCCTGGTACTTATTTTGCTGGGCTTTGACTTAGTCTTTCTAAGAAATGATGCTATTCGTGCTGTCCTTGAAGTCTATTATATACTTCAGTGATTTCATTTGTAATTGCTTGGGTGCCACCCAGTATATTTACTTCTAGATTTCTAGGCATACTCTAGCTCCCATAAATGAGGAAAATCATGCAACTTGTGCTTTCTGGGTTTGGAAAATACAATTTTTTTCTAACTCCATTTCCTTATAAGCAAAACAATGCCATTCTTTCTGATGGATGATAGAATTCCTTTGTGTCTATATAACACATTTTCTTGATCCATTCAGCCATTGAGAGACATCAGAGTTGATTCCATATCTTAGCTATTGTAAATTATGATGCAATACACATGGTTGTTGTGGTGGCTTTCATGTGTTCTTATTTGGATATATGGAATAAATACCCAGTTTACCCTTTGGGCTTTCTCCTAAATAGTGGTATTGTTAATTTATAATTTATGTAAGATAAGGTTTAGTTAGCCTAAACATTTTCCATTGTCATCCACTTAAATGGTTGGAAGGGATAGCCTTGTGCATTCTCTTTTCATTTTCAGTTATCTATTTAACATTCTCCATGAAAATAAGTGATTATTTAATACTAAATAGTAAATTTTTAGTCATAAAGATGCTCAAATTTTTCTGTTTTAAATTTCGTTAAATATTCTCCAAGTAGTATTAAATGCAGTGTGAAAACAATTGTGATTCTTGATGAAGAAATGTTATTCCATCACTCATATGTGGAACTGATCTGATGTCAAGAATTAAAAGCAAAAGGGTGCTCTGTGTCTTGAAAGACTCAGGGGAAAAAGAAGTGCTGGAAATGTCCCTAACACAAAGGAATGATAAATGCTTTTCTCTGAATAGAAACATTAATTTCATAATTTGATTACTGCACATAATATATTTGCATGAAAGTATCACAATGGACACCATAAATATGACATATATGTAATTACCTTTTGAAAGTTTTGGAGTAATAGATTTTAGTTTGGCTAACTTCTTGTTTGAAAGCTACATATACAGTAAAGAGCTTCTTTGCTTATCCTTAACCATACAGTGGCCAGAGAGATCTTTCACTCACCTTATGAAGCAGCTTATGAAGCATCAATATTCAGACTCACCTGGATTCCAGTAATTAATGTTTTCTTTTACTCAACAAAGCTCTCTCCTTGGTGTGTGGGAAAATGCCAGTGATTTTTATCTTATCTTGCTTCTTTTTAATGAGGGGAAAATAATTTTCACTTCGCTCTGCATTGCCCTGTGGAAAAATAATGACCTGAGGATGAACGTCATTCTCATGGGATCATGAGTCAGTTCTTCATGGAGCTTCCTTCACTAGGGAGAGTAATGTGTGCAGCCCTGCCCCAAATCTCACATCTCTTTCCTTTGACTCCCCTGTGCCATTTCCTGTAGGATGGCTGAGAGCTACCTGACCTCTGATCAGGGAAAACCCAGACACTGATACCAAGGGCAGTTTGTTTGCTTTTTCCTACAATACAAACATTCCATCCCCATGTTCTAACTCTGTAACAATTGAAAACTGACAACTGAATATTTGCATTGGAGGCTGCCAATAAAATTAGGTAGTGGTTTGTATGTTTTTCTCTGATATATTTATGATTATGGTTGTTTGCAGTTAGAAAGTATACACTGTGATTTAAAATAGCTTTCAGAATAAAGGTATGCCCACAGTTAAACAAGATTCTCCTTTCTGATAACCCTGTATATTTAAAAAAAATCATGTAACTGTAAGATTTATAGCTCCATTTCTAATTAGGAGTATTTTACTGGATAATTCCTTTATTGTAGTAATAGCATAAATTGGTTGAATTAATTTCAAGAACAGACTTAAGTAGAAGAGTTCTGTAAAATTAAAAATGAACCCTTAAATTGCTTGAAGAATGTATTTTCTTACACAATGATAATCTAATATTAAATAAATGATAAGGATAGTCCAAGACCATGAACTGAATTATATCATTTATATATTGTATCCTAAATCTTCAAGTAAGTATGCTTGTATTTTGGAGAAACAAAATTTTTAGAAGTCATTATGTTTAAAAGAAATTGTTAAAGTGAGATCCTTATTCAGTTGGATTTGTGTCCTCATGGGAAGTGACATAGGTTGTTCACACTCCCTCATGTGATGTGAAGACACAATGGGAAGGCGGCCAAGATGAGCAAGAAGGGAGCCCTGAGCAGAGCCTTCCTACTGTCATCTTGGACTGTCAATATATAAACACCCTGCTTCTGCTATATTAAAAACCATCCTTTCATAGACACAGCATCCCCTCTGTGCCAAATCAAAATTATCTGATTTATTGTGAACATTTAAAGAGTCTACATGTCCTATCTATGTACTGTAATCATATATGATTCTTTTTTTTTTACCAGTCCTGGGCTTGAGCTCAGGGCCTGAGCACTGTCCTTGGACTTTCTCAAGGCTAGAGCTCTACCACTTGAGCCTCAGCACCACTTCCGGCTTTTTTCTATGTATGTGGTACCGAGGAATCGAACCCAGGTCTTTGTGCATGCTGGGCAAGCACTTTAACCACTAGGCCAAACTCCCGGCCCCATATGATTCTTTCACCATATAAAGCAATGTACTTTCAGGGACCAAGGAAGTGTAAGAGAACATTTTTCTAACATCACTCAGACCTTGTCCAAGAGCATCTGAATTACGTGGATTATTTTAGGTATCAAATATCCCATTCTTGCAGGTAATGAACCAATGATAGTAGAGTTATGATGCTGAACTGTGAATTTTACTCTAATATGTTACATACACATATATATATATATATGAAATGCATATAAACTTATATAAAATCTATTCAGTAGTGTACATTGGTATTTCATGCAAAAAGCTATGTATGAACAATGCAACAACTATCCACATGTCATACTAAAACACCAAATAAGTGTTCAAAAGTGAAAAAAAAAGACATTCAGCGATTGATATTTTACTATGAAAAACTTCAACTTTTTTTTCAGTTGTGTGGCTTGAACTCTGGTTCTGGGGGCTGTCCCTGAGTTCTTCAGATTAAGGCTATCACCCTATACGTGGGCCTGGACATTGTCACTGAGCTCTTCAGCACGAGGCTACTGCTCTACCCTTGGAGCCAAGGAGCCACTTCTGGTTTTTCACTGGTAAATTGGAGATAAGAGTCTCACAGACTTTAGTGTCTGGGCTGGCTTTGAACCATTATCCTGAGATCTCAGCCTCCTGAGCAGCTACAATTACAGGCCCGAGCCACCATGCCCAGCCAGAACTTATACTTTTCTAATGCACACAAACCAAAATTAAACAGAATGAACAATCTTCATGGTGAACTTTCACCACATTGAGGCTAAAGTTTCTCCTTTTGGATATGTTTCCACTTCAATATGAAGGAGATTGTTAACATTTTCATTGGTAGCTTCAGCTTGTAGGTTTTTAGTTTCTTTTTCTTTTCTTTTATTAATGTTTTATAAGTCATGGGCTTGAAATCAGAACCTAGGAAGTGTCTTACCACCAGAGGCCACAGCTCTACTTCCAGTTTTCTGGTGGTTAATTGTAAAGAAGAGTCGGATGGACATTCTTGCCTGGGTTGGATTTGAATTGTGATCCTCAGATCTCATCCCCTGAATAGTTAGGATTACAGACATGGGCCATTTTCAATGGGCTATTTAGGTGCCTTTTTCATAAATTTCTAATTGCAATTAATACAAGGGTTACATTATATTCACCACATAAAAGGTGCATTACTTCACAAACGTTCATACCCTTTCTCATGTGTTGGTTCCCATTTCCTCCTCAATCCTGCCCCTCATCTTGGTTTCCTCCTTCCTTTTCCTATTTCAAATAACCAAATAAACATAAATACAATATATCAGATAACAAGGAGAAACATCGTAATGATATGAGACAACCAAGGGACAGCAAAAGAGGTGAGAGCTAATATAGCACATGGAGGATAATAATCACTGATTATATGGCTTTTGTATCAATATCCTAGGGGTCTTTTCATTTACTGTCATACTATATAGTCTTTTGTATCTAGGTTTTGCTCTACTGTAAATGTCTGCTAGGAGAGCCCAAGGCTTCTATTGATTATGACAAATGAGGGAAAGCATTGAGCCTATGTTCCTTTGAATCTGGTTTACTTCACTTAATATGATTTTTTTCTAAGTCTTTCCATTTCCTTACAAATGGGGCGATGACATTCTTTCTGACAGCAGCATAGAATTCTATCGTGTATAAATACCATATCTTGTTGATCCTGTGATCAACTGAGGGGCATCTGGGTTGGTTCCATATCTTTGCTATGATAAATAGTGCTGCTGAAGAGTTTGCATTCCCACCAACAGTGTAGTAGTGATCCCTCCTGGCCACATCCCCTCCAGCATCTGTCGTTATTAGATTTTGTGATCCTGGCCATTCTAACTGGAGTGAGGTGGAATCTTAGAGTTGTTTTTATTTTCATTTCTTTTATGGCCAAAAATATGGAGCATTTCTTCATGTGTCTATAGGCCATTCTTCTTTTTTCTTCAGAGAAGACTCTCTTCAAGTCTTTGGCCCATCTTTTAATGGGATGGTTGTTTCTTTGGAGATTAGTTTTGGAGTGATTCAATTTTTTGAGCTGTTGATATATTTTCGATATGAGGCCTTTTTCTGTTGTATGGCTAGTGAAGATCTTCTCCCATTCTGTACGCTATCTTGCCAAGTTTCAAATCAGCTCAAGCAACTTGGGAATCTATAGGGTTCTTTAAATATAGAATCATGTTATCTGCAAAGAGGGAAAGTTTCACTTCTTCTTTCCCTATTTGCATCCAATTTATGCTTGCTTCTTACCTTATAGCTCTGACTAGGAATTCAAATACTTTGTTAAAAAGGAGTGGAGAGAATGGACATTCTTTTCTTTTTCCTGATTTTAAAGGAAATGGCTTTAGGATTTCACCATTAAGTATAATGCTAGCTGTGGGTTTGTCATACACAGCCTTTATTATACTGAGGAATGTTCCATGGATTCCTAGTTTCTCCAGAGCTTTTACCATAAAGGGGTGTTGGATCTTGTCAAATGCTTTTTCTGCATCTATTGAGAAAATCATGTGATTCTTGTCCTTGCTCCTGTTGATGTGTTGAATTATATTTATTGATTTGCATATGTTGAACCAGATTTGCATTCCTGTGATGAATCCTGTTTGAACATAGTGTATGATTTTTTTTTTGATGAGTTGCTGAAGACGCACTCACAGAATGAAAAGGGAACAATTCTGTCCATTCAGATTCTTTGGGGTTGAAAATGCAAAAGAAGAATTGGAGGCAATACCTGTGGTGGAAAAAGACTGAATATATGTAGGCACAGGAACTCTTCATGCCTTAGTGCTGGGTGCATTCATGTTCTCCCTATCCTGAGGACTCTAGTATAAGCATCAGAGTGTAGTGTGGAAGTACCCTGCAATCTCAGATGAAGGGAAAAGTTACTTTCTCTTACCTGCAATGATGTCTTTCTACTGAGGATTAATTTAACAACTTCATACTTTTGCTACTACTTCCACAATTCCCATACCAAATTTTCATTTTATATATCACAATTTTGCTTCTAGGCAGATACCTGGTCAGATAGGCCACTGGCCATTGCCTAGATGTCTGTGCAAATCCTTTGGCCTCTTAACCTGCCACACAAGAAAAGATGTGTTGTGTTCTTTCAAATTTGTTTGAGGATACCAGGTTTTAACTTGGATGAACTAGTAGTAGGTTTTTCATTCTCCAAGTGTCAGTTTCTTCACAGGCTGCAGAGTAGAACTGAGATAGGAGGAGGAGGAGGAGCAATAACTGTTCTGTTTGAGCTTTTGCTGGGAAGGTGTTTAAAGTAGGACTTGAATTAAAAGTGTTTTCTTGAGTCACATCTTCTTCTCTTTCTTTTTTTTTTTTTTGGTTTTTGCCTGTCGTGGGCTTGAGCTCAGGGCCTGAGCACTGTCTTGGGTTTGCTCAAGTCTAGTGCTCTACCACTTGAGCCACAGCACCATTTCTGGTTTTTTTTTCTATGTATGTGGTACTAGGAATTGAACCCGGGCCTTCGTGCATGGTAGCCAAGCAGTTTACCACTAGGCCAAATTCCTGACTCCATTCCTGCTTTTTTGATGGGTATTTTGAAGATGGAATCTTGTGTCCCTTCAGGATGGCCTTAAATTACGAACTTGCATTTCTTGTCAGCTGGAACTTGGTAAATTTATACAATAGGTTCATTAATTCAGACAGATCATCTAGGCTATTAGCTAACTATATTAGTTATTAGGCTATTAGTTGACTATTAGGTTTCTTGTTTGCCTATTGCAACTATCTTCACAGAATCACATAGAAAACTTATTTAAGCAAACTTTGTTTTTGATGTTTTGTCAAGGATTAATTTTTGTATAACTGTTAGAGAGAAATCCAATGATACTCTAAACTATTTTGGCTTCTCATAGAGGAAATGAGAGTTAAAGATATGAGGAGTAAAAACTTAAATAACACAAGCATCTAGGAAATCCAGCCTCATATTTTTTTTGTAATTGACTTTATTGTTGGTATAGAGGTGAAAAACAGAAGGATTAAAATTACATGAGTCAGGTAATGAAAACATTTTTTTCTTACCCCGTCCTCTGTTTCCTCATTCTCTCAAAGGTCCTCCCCATGCTGTCCTCATCCAAATGTTGTATAGTTCACTTTCATCAGAGTCCAGTGAGTTCTGCTTCTGGACAGTTTCACTTTTTATCCTGAAGTTCTCTACCTTTCCTCCAACCCTACTGAAGATATACACCTGAATACTTCATTGATAAGTTGGAAAAGACAGAATTTTCAAAAACTAAAATCTTAAAGGAAGAAAAGTCCTCTTGTATTAACAGAGAAATGGCATCTACCCAATGGAATTCTATGCTGCCATCAGAAAGAAGGACATTGCCCCACTTGTAAGGAAATGGAAAGATTTGTGAAAATTGATATGAAGTGAAGAAATCCAGACCCAAAGGAACATAGTCTCAATAGTTTCCCTCATTTGTAATAATTAGTACACATCTAGGACTCTCCTAGCAGAGGATTATAATAGCTCAAAACCTAGATACATAAGGCCATATGGCTTGGGGCTAGATGAAAGGATCTCCATAATATGGAAAAAGGAGATCTAAATTATGTGATTGTTTTTCTTAATGTTATTTCTCATCTCTTTTGTTACCCTTTGTTTTACCTCCTATTGTTACAGTATCTGACTTTGTTACCTGGTATATTGTATATACGTTTTTTGTTTATTAGAAATAGGAAAGGGAAGGAGGTAAACAAGATGATTGGGAGGTAGTGGGGGGAGGAAAATGGGGACAAAAACATGAGAGGGGGAATAAATGTGTGAGAGGTGATGTACCCTGTGTCTGGTGAATGTAACTGTGAGCCCTTTATACATTACAATAAAATAGAGAAAAATAAAAAAAATGAAGCATAGCACACAGGTTAATGTTTTTAATAATCATACTACATGTTAATTAAGGATCCTCCAAGAAAGGAGTAAATGAATATATATATATATATATAAATAAATAAAACTAAATTGTAATAATACCGTGGAAACTTCAACACCAATTTGGCATTGAAATGAAAATTAAAGTTGATATTAAAGTGTCTATGTATGTGATGTTGAAAATTTGAAACCATGACAATTATACTGTTTGATTTGAGATGACATAGGGAAAGATTCAAAAGGAGCTACATGGATATATTTTAAATTAAACTTAAGACTTTGGGATATTTCTCTGTGTATCTCTTTTACTCTCCTTTAAAAAGTCAAAGTTGAACCTCTGATCAAATCTGACACCTCTAAGTCTTCCATAGAGAGCACCTGTCTCCAAGTGAACATTTCTATGTCATGTTTGTGGGAGAATTTGGTTGTTTTGAGATTTTGGGAGGAAAACCTTGTTGACCTTCAATTTTTCAAAGTCAGACACTTCACAGAAATAAGCACCCATTGATTATTTGCCGGTAGTCCTTAGATTTTTTTTTCTTAGCATTCATGTTTATTTGTAGTCTCTAAGTTTACTATCTGTGATTGTGCTAAGATTTATCATCTGTAGCCTGGCTAAACTTGCCTACTCACAGCTTTTACTTATCTGTAGTTTTGCACATGCACATCACCTGCATGTACGTTTTGGCTTTAAAACCCTGATAGGAGATCGAGACCACACACACCAGTACCAATTAGTTGAGTGTAATCCAGAGTTGAGTATAATCAGGTGGCAGTAATTTTATTCTGTGATGGTAATTTCCAGAACTTAGGATTCATATCACTACCAGGCACACAGAAATGTTCACTTGGAGACAGGAGCTCTCTATGGAAGACTTAGAGGTGTCAGATTTGATCAGAGGTTAGAAACTTTGGCTGGACTCTGAAAATGGCTCCTGGTGCCGACTTGTCCCCCCCCCCCCCCCCCCGTAGCTGTCACTGCAGAGGCAGAACCCGGGCGTGTGGCCAGGCAAGGCTGGCCCCCAGGATTGACCCTATGGAGCCAAGCTGTGGGCTTGGCGCTTGCTCAAGGCAGGGGGTGCAGGCTGGACCCTGCCTGGGCGCCACCTCGCCCTGCCGTGACCACACCCAGGAAGTGACACGGCTACCCTGTCACTATAAGGGAGCAGGTGGCTGGCAGGCTGCCCTCACTTCTTCGGTCTATTCACTTGTACTTCGGTCTTTTAAGGTTGTAGGAGGCTCTGAAACTATGGGAGGACCCCAGTGGGCCTCCTTCCAACCTGAGAACCAGTGCCTGGCTCTCCCCATGCCTTCCAGGAGCCTGGGTTTTTCCACCAACGAACACCCAGGAACTTTGCCTGGATGCCTAGCTTCAGGTTTTCTCAAAAAGGACTCCTTCTCCCACCCCACCCTTGGAAGCTATCTTTCCTTTAACCAAAATAGTCGAGATAGGGTTTTCTGGGTGCAAGGTTTCTGTCTGTCTCAAAACTTTTACTGTAAAAAGTAGCCAAGAAGGAGAGGGTATGAAGGTGCTATGAAAAAGGGAGTGGAAGGTTGGGGGGGGGGTTGGTGGGCTTCTAACGAAGCTGGCAGAGTTCAGGAAAGGCCTCTCCCTCAGCTGTCAGTGTGAGGGGGGTGAAGGGATGAACGCCTCATCTTTCAATGGAGGAGAGGGAAGGAATGAAGACGTGTGAGATACCTGTGGCAAATTACCTGGAGAGTTACTTTAGACTCAAGCTAGGAAACCTGGGAGTGGCTTGAGGAGATAGCCTTTAAAATTTTTCCTCCACTCTCCTGTCCAGAATATTCTGTAACTACTTTCAAACTATCAAGAGTGTCCAAGGTTCCTGACTTGCTCCCTGAGCTGTTACAAAGTCTGCAGCAGAAAAACTTTCTCTGCCTCTCCTGTAGACACACCTGGGTTATCGATCACATGGTTCCTCTGGGCTACATGGCCTGTCTTCTTTGTCTTCGCATTCTCCAAGTGGCAGCCATGATAGTCATGTGGAGGGTAGCTTACATCCTACATAAAGTCCAGAGCTCATCCAGCCAAAGCAGTTGTTAAAACATCCTTGAGCTATGTGACAGTTCCAACTTTCTGCCCTCAGTAGGCAGCCTCTTTTTCATTTTGGCTTACCAACAGGAAAGTTCCAGGCATAACTGCCTCAAGAGCCTCCATGAATTCTTTTGCCTACCTGATATTATAAAAAATCTTCCTCAGAAAATACAAAGTACTTCGTATTTCTCAATGAGAAATCATCTTGGCTAATTCTCAAGCTTGAATCTGGAACCTCTCTAATGTTAACATTTGTCAGTTTTCCCCCTTTCTTTTGAGATATTTGTCTTTTTTTACTCGTTTAGCCTTAAATGGATACCACAACCCATCCAACAAATATCTGTAAGCTGAGGCCAGTAGGTAAAAGTTTAAATCGCACCTGAGAATGAGTCTATAAGTGTAGGAGGGGAAGGGATGTATTATCCACTGCTGAGAAATGAGAACTCACCTCATCAGCTACACTGTTAACAAAACAAGCACTTCTACACCTGCTCTTGGGATCATGACTTAGGAATCAGAAGGCATCAGTTTCATGTGTATACACAAATATTTGTTGATATGGAAGGGACTGCATAACAGATCTTGCGATCTCTAGCAGGATGTTGGGCTCGATGGCTTTCTTTAGCTCAACTTCTTTAATTACATGTAAGTAAAAAGTTTTGCAGTAGAGTGTGGGCAACTGTCAGTAAAAGACATATCTAAAGAAATAACTTAGGCCTAAACAACAAATCTAGCAGAGTATTTATAGAAAGTAAATGGAGGCCAGCCAGCCTATTCCTCTAGCTCTATTCTGAGGTTTGATTTCAAGTTGAATTGTCTTCTGTGTGCGGCTCAACACACTTAGTTGAATCAGCTGTATCCAGCCTCTTTGTTTTCTAGTCACTGCATAAGCCTCTAATCAGAGACCTCAGTCTACTTATGGACTTATTTTGTTACCAGCTATTTCCCAGGTGTAAATGCCCAGCCAACTGAAACAAGTGTCTTTCTCTCCTCCCTCCCCCCTCCCTTTTCACAATGCTGAAACTTCACTTTTGTGGTTATCCTTCTATGTCCAACCAACCTGTTCAAGTGTTAAATCCAGTTAGGTTGAAAGCCCAAATTACTTACCTACTTGAGCTTAGTCATTTCCTGGATTCTAGCTTCAACTCACTTGAGCATTCGAGGCCTGACAAGTTTCAATGCATCTACCCAGGTCCTCGTTATAAGCAGAGTAGCTAGAAACTTATCTCCACCTACATACTATAGATCTCCTTTCTGATCATGAAGGCCTTGAATGATTGACCTCTTTGATTCTGTCTCTTGTGCTTTCTCTAACCAGCCTATTTTCTGATACTGCTGTTTAAAGCTAATCCCTTCTCAAACTACTTGCACTATATGTCAAGTTTAAGGGGACTGCAGGACTAATTTCTTAGGCCTTGACTCCAAAAGACTGTGTTCCAACACTTAGCCCAGAGTGCTCTAGACAATTTGAAGCTGCTGAATGGAATTCTTGTGAGGGAACTGGCAATGTATGCATCTCTAGATTTACTTGATTCCCAGGTGTTTAAACCAAGTAACTGGCACAAATGTTTGAAAATGTTTCAGGCTAGCTTGCGTATAATGGTTCTACTTACTTGAATTAGGTGATCAACTTGGCTTCAGGTATATTAAGGCGTTAGAGGGAAATGGATTCCACATGCTTTCGATGTGCTTTGTCAGGTCATGAGAATGAGTATTAATGGGTGTGGTTCTGCAGCAACCTAACTTGTCATGACCCTGATTTTCATGGTAACAAGAATAGATGAGTTGTGTGACAGATCTGTGGTCTTGGGAGCTTTCATGGACAAACAGAAAGAGACGAGAACTTTTATTGAAGGCAAACCACTCACTTCCAGCCCTAGCATAATGTTCTTCACCTTAGGGCCACCCACTTAGTGCCCTGTGCCTGGTGCTAGAAAGAGAAATATGGAGCAAAGTGTGGGGGCTGCTCCTTGTGGGCACTCCAGACTTGCTGTGTTGACTGATCCTTCTGGAAGGAATGCTGGGGTAGTGTGAAAACTAGCTATCCTGTCTTCTAAGTGGTGTCAGAAATCCAGTACTTCTTCCTAGTCCATCCATATTCCTTGTAAATCTCAGTCTTAAATCACTCAGGAACTATTCCCTCAGAAGGTCTGCTGTGGGCTGCTTCACAGCCTCTCTCTTGCTATGGGGATGTCTGATCTGTGGTGGGAAATGTCTACTCACTGACCAGTTAGGTTCAAGGTACTCACCTGTGAATCTGGGGCCTGTGATTGCTCTCTTCCAAGGGTAAAACTACACAAGAGTTGGTCTCTATTGGTTTCCTTAATGCACTCATTGTACTTAGATTTATACAGGTTAGGTATATTTTACCTATAAGCATTAACCACTGTTATAAATTCTTTTCCCCAGACACAGGGATTGAACTTAGGTCTTGGGCACCATCCTTTAGCTTCTTTTGCCACATTCCAAGCTTCTAAATTCTTTAGAGAAAGGGGTGAAATTTTGGAAAAACCAGTATATAGTATCCAAAGGGAAAGGATTTTACTGTGGTACTTATAAATACCTTTAACATCTAAAATACTTTATAATTTTAATCCTTATTCCTGACCTCTGAGTACAAATAGTTATGATCTTTTTCTATTCTATGCATGAATTTTGCTATTTTACCCCCTTTGCCCTGTACTTTCTTTTGCCTCCTGCTGGTTACCCTCAAATAGTCCATTCAGCCTTTTAAAGAGGCCAAAGGTCTGCTAAGATTTGTATACATTTACAAAATGTTTCCTAGGGGTTGGGAATGTGGCTTAGGAATTGAGTGCTTGCCTAGTATGCATAAAGACCTGTGTTGGATTCCTCAGTACCACAGAAAAAGTTGGAAGTCGCACTGTGGCTCAAGTAGCAGAGCACTCAACTTGATCACAGAAAGGCTGAAGGAGTTAGCCCTAGCTCTGAGCTCAAGCTCTAATACTGGACACCAAAAGTCTTGTCTAGTGGTCACAAATGTGCTAAGTCAGACATAAAGCCAATATAACTGTCACAGGGACTACAGATGCCCCAGTGTAATCTTAACTGCTTGAATTAAAAAATTCTCTACACAAGGATGATGTTCCATTAATGTTAAATTAAAACGTTTTTCCCCTTATGGTTACTCTCATGTGCTTACTGTCTGACTTTGTTTCCTGGCATATTGTATATATATTTATTTGAAATAGGGAAAGGGGGAAAATGAGATGATTGGGAGGGGCTGTAGGAGGGACAAGGGAACAAAATCATGAGATACCAAGGTTCAAGAAGTAGTGCCCCCATTACCTGACATATACAACTGTAATTTATCTACACATTAGTCTGAAAATAACATACAATAAAAATAAAACTCTCTGGAAGTTATTAAACACATGTTTTGAGAATTTCAGTTCAAAAGACATTACCCTTCCCTGACATTTATACTTGGACACATTGAATACTAGAAACGTAGACTAGAACATACAAAATTGAGGGGCACATTTTCCCCTCGCTAGAACAGGCTGGGTTTGCATTTCTAGTATCCCCTTTCCCATAAACCAATCACAACCCCCAATATCTGAGCACCCTTGAAGGTGAAGTTTTTTTTAAGTTGATTTTCACAGGTTGGTGACAGTAACATTGCCATTCTTGGGGCACATATCCTTAAGTACCCTCTTACCAGGGCACAATGAGATAGTTATATGGAAACTCCATCATGAGAGAAGCCCCATGTTTAGAGAGGTCTAACTGTGAGTCTATTAGAAAGCTAGCAACTGAAAGCAAGCACATATCCCCAGAAAACTTGCTGCTTGAATACACACACACACACACACACACACACACACACACACACACACACACAGTTGTCTTGGTCTTTGTTGCTGAGTGCTATCATAACAGGTTATCTTATGTTTAAGCAGATGCTAAGAAGCATCTGTTAAAATCAAGAAAGCTCATGTGGCAGCCTTCTGCCAACATCAAAGTGGGAAACGAGCCAGACGTGGTGGCTCACGCATATAATCCTAGCTACACAGGAGGCTGAGGTCTGAAGATCAAGGTTCAAAGCCAGCCTGGGCACAAACGGACCTGAGACTCATCTCCAACTAACCTCTAGAAAATGGAAAGTGGGGCTTAGCTCAAAGGTAGGGTAGTAGCCTTGAGCTGAAGAGCTCGGGGACAGCACGCAGACTGAGTTCAAGCCCCATGACCCACAAAAACAAATGGAAAATCTACTATGACTCACGAGCTCAACTAGGTCAAAGCTTTGGTATATATGTGCTGATTATTGTGGGCTAAGGTGGCTTCTTCAAAAGTGGGCATGAGGATAAATGGCCATAAAACCCTTGTTTACATTGAGGAATAAGGGAGCCATCCTAGGAAGTGACTTTGGTTATTCTGTCTTCAAAAACTATCTTATAATGGGATATATTCCACATCAGCTATTTCTTCCTCCATACAAATGTAATCCCATATACTTATTCTTTAGATCACAACCTGACAAGAAAAATGTTGCCTCTTTAAGGAGGCAGCTCTGTGCAGAGTGAGCCCAGGGCACATTTCTCCTGACTTGCTTCAGTCAAAGGGCTCTAATCATCTGTCACTTTAGAGGGTCTGCTTTCAGAAGTTGGCCTGGGCTGTGCAATATCTTCTGTACGGCCCCATCATACACACAATATCTATTTCCTCTGAATGGGATGCTGTCTGTGCCCATCTTTCTTGGAGACAGACTGAGTTTCGTACAAACTTTGAAGTTGATTTGCTACTAGATGCCATCATGTCTCTTCTAGACTGGGGTCTGTTGGTGCATAATACGTAACTTGGCTCTAAGAGTAAGAGGTTGTGATCCAGATATGAGTGCTTATAGCCTGGAAACATGAATTCAAGTTAACCTGAAAATGCCCCATTGTGTAAGATGACAATATGTGGACAAAGTCATACAGTGATGGAGCTATAGTAGAGGGAGGGAAATCTCTTCTAAAATATGACATGGTACCCTAGAGTAGCTTCTAGGCTGCAAAAGCTGCTTCATCTACCCAGACATTAGATCAGCTAGAAGTCTAGTGGTAAGTGGTTGTCAAAAGACAGCACAGATCAATCAAGATAACTCTGGTGCTAGATCCTCAGGAAGGTCTCATCTGTCCAAAGGATCTTCACAAATGTAGTTACTAAGAACATGGGTTCTCAGGGAAGAGATGTAAGCTTTTATGAGTTTCCAGTCTCCATTTCGCTGCTGATTACCCGCATGGCCAGCAGGTGGTATCCAAAGGTCCTCTTTAGCTAGATGCCAAGCTGGGAACAAGGAATGGGTGAGGGTTCTGAGAGACATTATTTTGGATGGTTTTGAGGCTGACACTAGGGAGTTTTGACTTGCTCTGCTTTTCCCCCTAGTAGTCTTTATTCTGTGTGACCTAGAGTTTTCCTCTTACTAAGATGAAATTCTTTACAAGCACAGGTGAGTCCTGTGCCCTGGTGGAGACATGGGTAATAGGCAGGATATTCTACTCATAGGAACCTGGCACATCACTTGGGCTTCTCTCTGCCCATAGTCTGGTGTTGTGCACCGAGCACATAAACTTCTGGACACTATAATGTTGGATGTTGTGACCCTAAGTACAAGTTTCACTTTATAATGCTTTAAAATGCTCAATAAACTGTTCAGATTTTTAAATTGTAGTTACTAAGCCATACTTGGCAAAGGTAAAGGTAAATTTGTTAAGGGCAAGGAGGATTCTGTGCTAAAGAATCAAGGGACTACTATGGAAATGCTGTGCCATAGTATTTTCAGGTCACCATCCTGGAGGTAGGCTACAGCTATGCCACCTTGATGAAGTGCTGGGATATATGGTGTCAATGAATTGATCTGTATAACCAATATTTCCTATGCCTATTGTTACCAAAGTGAAGTTCTGTAATCTCATGGGTATCTCTGAATTCAGACCTTTAACTGTGTAAGCTTGACCTGGGGTCTTTTTGTTGAACATTTCTATCTTGTCTTTTTCCAGTAATAAGTAGTAGACCAGCTCCATCAAAAACTAAGCACTTGTAGATTTAGAATCTAAGCTTCATTTGTGTATTCCTAGTAGTGTATAGATTGAAGCTGTGATAGAAGGGTTGTACTTGTAGTTATTGCCTGGTCAAAAGCCATCTTGCAAGCTGGGAGTTTGGCCTAGTGGTAGAGTGCTTGCCTAGCATGCACGAAGACACAGGTTGGATTCTTCAGTACCACATACATAGACAAAAGCTGGAAGTGGGGCTGAGGCTCAAGTGATAGAGCTCTAGCCTTGAGAAAGTCTAGGACAGTGCTCAGTCCCTGAGCTCAAGCCCAGGACTGGCAAAAAAAAGCCATATTGCTTTTGGAGATAGAACTGTTGAAGAATGAAAATTTCATTGGAAACTGAAGGTGAGCATTTAAGATGTGAGAGTTGACCAGAACACCAAGGATGTTTAGGATTTTGATCAAAAGGATCTGGCTCAAGTGACATTTAATATGGCAGATCATCAGAAAGGAAAGGCTCTGTCTGACTTGTGTTCTACAGAATAAAACTACGAATGGACTACAGAACTTTGGTCATTGAATACTAAGATTCTACAGACCTTGTTGAAGACCTTGTCGAAGGAAAAACTGATGAATGCAGAAAAGCTGGTCATTTGGCAATATGTGACATGGGCTGTTAGAACAATTGATGTGAGTTATCCTAAAACAGACCCAGTGTCCTTGACTTGTATTTGTTATGAGACAGAACCCACGAGACCTATCTCTGCTAAAGTCGTAAGCATGTTAGACAATTATGCCTATTAATGTCTGCATTTTTATGCTTTTACTATCCTAGAATATTCATGTGATCTTAAACTGGTGAGCATGCATCTACCTTTACTAAGTTCTGTGCACTTTGATGAGTATTTTTTAATTAGGACCACAAGCTGAATGACTGACTAGCTGCCTTTGATATAAACATTTGTGTTCCTCTGTGTCCCATTTACAAATATAGCAGACCATCTCACCCAAAGGCAAAGCACTTTGAGGGCAGAATCTAAACGTCAGTAGTCCCTGACACCTGTGATATTGGACCACAAGTGGCTGTGTGTAGTAATTCTAAGAAAAGAAACTGAGGAAATAATAGGGAAATGGCTTCTCAGCTGCTTATTGTTGACTCTGGAGAATGGTTTTCTTTTTTGTGGGCTTGAAGGGGGAATATGATTCTTCCAGATGAAATCTTGAACTCATATTTTGAGAGGTTGAATTGTGAGGCTTTCTTAGAAAGCCAGTAACTGCAAATGGACTCATGTCCCCCCCAAAAAAATTTGCATCCCTGAATGCATTTAATACTGTTGGGGAAACAACCACAAGGGTAGTAAAGGCCAGATCAACTCAAAGGGAATGATGCCTTGGTGACCTGAGAAGAATCCTGAGACCCAAGGCATGGTTCAACGGAGGCAGAGATGGGGAGGATTAAATAGATTCATGGCTAGGAGGCAGAGTCTCAGGGAGGTCACTGGAATTGTCTTTTCATTTCATAGCAAAGTCTGGTTGTTCTGGGAACCTATTGACCAAGTCTCAGTTCCATCTGTATCCTTTTGGCTTTTATGACTGGTACTTTGGGTTCTTTGCTTTTTTATCTGTGCTTTTTTTTAAACTTATGACCTTAGAATACTAGACAAATGTGAAATGCAAAATATTTCATTAATCAAAGCTGTCAAAATTTCTTGGACAGCTACTTGTTTTGTTCATACCCTAAACCCACGTGGTCCATAATAGGCATTTTTTTTTGGTTAAAGCACATGGGTTCTCGTTCTTACTGGTGAATGGAATAAAAATAGATCAGTCAAAACAAAGCACTTGTGGATTCAGAATCGGAGCTTCAGATGTGTTATCTACTTGAAGCAGTGTGCAGAGGTAGAAGAAGTAAAGGTCACAACCAAATGCCTAGTACTCATAGCAAGATATTTTTATTCTTGAGCCAAAATGCTTTGATCACTTCCTTGGAGTATGAGAAGGCATAGGTGGAATCCTTTATTAGGATATTAGCAGTGGACCAGAGATATCAGGACGCCTATCAAAAGGATTATCCTTACATGATAGTGAAAGTAAAAGGTGACCTAAAAGCACAGGATTAATTGCATTTATGTCTTCAGAAAGTGTTTAATTGCCTGTTGAATATTAATCCTTGCTTCCTTCACCCTTGAATGAGCTGTTAAAACCCACGGTAGCTGGTTATCAGACTATCTTTCTTTAAATGCTCAAATACAAGGCAAAAGACATGGTTTATCGTACATATTCTGTGACTTTGACCAGAGGTGGGCCTCAGGGGTTCAGTCTCAACTCATAGCCTAATGCTCAACACAAATAGGTTCTATGCAGACACATGTGACTCCAGGTATTGCGCTTTTTAAAAATCTGCAACTTTCTGTGCTTGCTGTCATGTGGCATTCAACTATATGGAGATGTGCAGGTTTTTTATGTCCATCTTACATTCTGATTAGGTATGGTGGGTCAGTGTGTACCATTGGGGATAATGGGAGAGGTCAAGCCTGACTAGCTGTCTATAACATTCTTAGTATCCGGACCCTCATTTGACCAAGACACAATCTGGATGTTTTATGGAACTGTTGACATTACTGGAGCATTATTACACCGAAAATGACCAAAGCTGAATGTCTATCCAGGCACCAAAGAGGTCTGTGGGCTCCACTTGCTGTTAAATAATCTTTAATCACAAAGCAGTTTATCCTATGTAGACTCTCACAATGGTTCCTCAATGCCTTCCATGAGCTAGTCTCTATGCTTGCAGTCACAGCATGTCCCTCTCATCCTGAAGCTGGCTGGCAGGAAGCTTATATCCATGCTGTATTCTGGGGAAGTTTATAATGCAGTTGATTTGAAAGATAGACATGGTGATTAACTTGTCACTATGCTGATGGGAGTTTGAGTAGTGGCTCTTGGAACTACTTGATTCTCCGGTGTTGGTCAGAAAAACCTTGCTGTGATGTGTCTAAACTATTGAAGGATTGCTAGGAGAATATTTTGTATAAAACAATGTTTTATACAAATGTTTTGAAAAGGCCATGGTTCCGTTCAAGTATTTTGGTAAGGCTGGGCATCTAGAGGTGGAACTATGGTTTCTGTGGGAAGGTTGAGCAAGTACTCACTAGCAAGAAGGGTCAGACTGGTCAAAATTAACCAGACTTTTTCCATGCTGTTATTTATGTGTGTGTCTGATGTTGAAAAACAGTAGTACAGTATGTGTTTGTTGGGCACATGCAGAGTGTCCTGTTAGTGGAACTGAGCCTGTTTAGCTGTGCTAAGTGACCAGTGGCCTGTAGACTTGTTCATGCCCTTAGAATGAGCAAATCCTCATTAGGCTCTTCTGCATTACAAATGCTTTTGTACTCTGGGGGGCCCAGAGGGATACTGTTCTTACTGTTTCCAAGTCTGTAACAAAAATCCATGGCAGTGATAGGAGCAATTCTTCCTGATACTGTGCAGATAGCTCACCTTGGCCTACAAGTCTGGAGACATCAACTCATATTAGTGTGGTTATGATGGTAGATCTCTAGTTACTTATGTCTTAATACCTAACTCAGGTTGCCATCACACAGCTTTGAAGGCAGAATGGGAACTGAGCAGTATAACGTTTGTGTAGTAATTTATGTTTCTGTAGTAATTTACAATTCCTGAATAGATGAAATCCAAGCTATACCTTAGTGGTTAATGAATAACCATGCAAGTGGCACTGTTGCTCAAGGGGTAGGACAATATCCTTGAGCTGAAGAGCTCTGGGGACAAAGTCCAGGCCCAGAATTCAAGCCCACTGAAGCAAAAAGATGAATAGTCATTCTATAAATTTTAGTACAGAGTGTCATTTAGGGATATCGTATGAGTAGAAGGGATATAGGCAAGACTAGGCATTTGAAAGTTTCCTCCTGTGCTGAAGCTGAACTACTTATGATGGCTTCTGTGGACAAGGTCTCAGCAACAGAGTGAGACAGAGTTCCATGATGGACTTGATAGACCTGAACTTCAGCACCTCAAACAAAACCTATTCCTTTATGGAAAACAAGGGAAATTACTGTTTACCTGTTCCCTGGAAATTGTCTCACTTATTTTTCAGTGTGAATGTGGAGTATTGTTGAAAAGGGAATGGGAGATTGTTAGGTACATTATATATTCCAGGTACAATGTGAATTTGGTTCATGGATCTGTTCCAGAATCTACCTAGTAAAGTTATGATGACTATATTTGGTAAATATTCATTTCTTGAACTAGGTTGATAGCACTGCTTCCTTGGAATATTGGCATTACTTTGTTGTACCTTGGGATCCAGCCTTATAATTCTGTCTTCACTCAATTAGGAATGCAGAGACTTGACATCTGTGGTCACATGCCACACACTGCTATGATGTGCTTGATGGGCTAATAGAATGTAAGCATTTCTTCCATAACTTTAGAAAGGCGGGAGAGTAGAATATTCTAGAAAGGATGTTTCTCCAGAAGATACTTGCTTAGGCCCTCTTGGAAATATTTTCTCTAGCTAGGACTGGGACTCATGCCCGTTTTATTTTCCCCTTCAACGCTAATTCTTACAGACCTTGTTACTCACTATCATGGTGTCTATGGAGGAAGAAAAACATCTACTCAGGTCTGGGTGCCCAGGACTTTCATATCCTTGTGTGGGACGATTTTGCTCATGACTAGAATCTTTGGGCAGATAAGAAATACTGTGCCTTGTTTATCTGTTGTCTGAATCAGATTTACACTCCCACTTGCTTGCCCCCCTGCGCATCCCCCCACTCACTCACACCCCCCCTGCCCCCCACCACTCGCTTGACCCCCCTGCCACTCGCTCGCCCCCCTCTCCTGTCCCCCTCTCCCTCTCCTGTCTCCTCCCTCCTTCCCTCCCCCCTCTCTCCCCTTCCTTCTCCCTCTCCAACATAGCAACATACATACGTAGTTGAAAATAATTTTTATGTGATGTGAATTTTATACATGGTACAATTGTCGGAAGTTGCTAGTCAGGCAGAAGTTGAAAAGAAGGGAAAAAGACAGGTAAGGGAGGCCCTGGAAGACACAAGCTTGCAAGGACCTGTATCCAGATACAACACAGAGGAGGCTAGAGCAGTCACTGATGAGACTGCAGAGCAAGAATCCTTAGCTGTCAGCAAATGAAATTCCTCCAGAGACTCAGACTGTTCTGCCACTTCCTGCTTCCCACCTCTATCTCAGATCCATTTTACCTTTAGACATTTTTTTCATTTAAAACAAAACAGCAAGCTCTCTCTTCTTCCTCCTCTTCTCTAATCAAGACCCCATGGAGCAAGTAAGATCCTGATGCTTCCTCTTCCTTGGAAGTGGTCCTAAGCTTTGAGGATAGGCTTTGGGAACACAAAGGTCGCTACCATGAAGCTGGAAAGGCAATGGTCCTTACCTTTGCAAGTTCTCAGCTCATCCTGCTCTTCCTCCAACAGGGTCTTTGTGGCACCAAGGGTGGCGTCAGCATCTTCCCCTTCCTCAGATCCTGGATCCGTTCTCAGCATACTGGGATGATTAAAATAAAAATCTGTAAAACTTGAACACCTAGTGAAATTCTCCTTTAGGGTGCTCTCTTTTGGACCAGCCAGAACATATCACCTTTCTGCACCTACAAAGGACCTAGCTCTCTCTCTGTAGAATACAGAAGTCTGGGCCAACCAATGGCAATCAGCAACTTAGTCTGGGCCCAAATGCACACTTTACCTGAAGAGTTTGAGGTCATCAGTGGAGTAGAGGTAAGACTAGAACCCACTAGGAATGAGGCAGACTAGACAGGAGACTTGAGGTAAGGTCTGTTCATAGCAAATACAGGAGATACTCATTCACCTACTTAAGATTAAGGGACCAAAGTCATGGAAGAGAAAATAAGATAGGATAAATAGAAGAAAATGAGACCTGGTGAAAGCAACTCAGAAGTATGGTATTTAGAAACATAGAAGCACCATCTATATCCCAAAGAAAAGTAACAGAATTCCTTCCTTCCTGAGCAATGAGTTCCTAACCCCCAAATCAATATTTGTTGGACAGGATGTATCTCTTCCTGAGAGAAATGCTCCCCCAAAACATAAGCAACTTCTACTCAATGTAGACAACAGGATGCTTTCTTTATGTTAAGGATAACCATCTGTTTAGGGCAGGGTGCACTCTTACCTGGAAAAAAAATGCCCACAACATCAAGGAATTCAAAAAGAATAACACCAGGAGTAATGACTGCAAGGACAATGCACTTACCTTTTCCTAACTCCAAAGTCAGACCTGCTACCTTTATCATACATATACTCCTAACAGCCAAGGAGGATTGTGTCTTTCCTTGAACTTTATTTGCCTGTCTGCATGCATACATGCATGCTTGCTTGCCTAATAAAGCTCGGCCAAGTTTTCTTATGGTTATTCGTCCAGAAATTCTTATTCTGAATGGGAGACAAGGACACTAACTGAAGACTCCTACTTTTACAGGAAAACTTCACAGATGTTCACCTATGTTTAGTGACAGGTGCCCCTAGGCTTTCCTCATTTTACTTGTGCCTCTCACCCCCCAATAAGGCCCAAATTTTGGGTACAAAACAGAAAGAGGCACCAAAACACTTTGATCTTTTAATTTTTTTAATCAAAGTGAATTGAAAGAACCCAGGATGGATGAACTAAGCACATTATTCCCCTTTTACCTCAGGCTCAAACATGGCTCTGCAGGGACAACTCAGTTGCTGATCTTGTCTCTACCCCCTCTTAAGCTTTATATCCAAGGCAAATGTATACTGGTCTCTTGTCTCCTTACTGATGTTAGTTTACACCCCTACTCCCACCCCACACAAATGGGATTTCGTGTTGTCCTTTATCTACAGATTGTATTGCACATGGAAGTGACAATTTTCTCCTCCTGTAACAACACTGTAGTCATCCCCTATCAGATTCTAGTCATTTCTTATATGTATGTACATATTTCTGTGTGTGTGCATTGTACACACACACACACACACACACACACACACACACACACACACGGACTGGGGCTTAAATTTAGTGTCAGAGAACTCTTGTGGGATTTTCTGCTCTGCCATGTCCTGCTCGCAGTCATTTCTGAGAAGAGTTTCTTCAGTCTCATCTGCACCCCTCCCAAAGTCAAGTGCAGGCATTAGGTGAAGCACAGGGAAAAGGGAGGAAGATGGAAAGCCAGCCACAATGTGAGTGGGTTGCCAGCCCCTTGGCAAACAGAAGAAGCAACAATGTGAACATGCATGGTGTGCACTTACATAGCACTTGGTACAGGATCAGTTTTCCACTCACTGCTTACTTATAGTTAATAATTATATCAAAAATAACCTATGTAACTATACCACAACAGTGTCTTCCTGAGAAGCTAGGATCACAGGCATGTGCCACCAGTGCCTGGCCAGAAAAAGGCTCTGCTAGCTTCACAATCCCCACAATGATGCAGTTTGATACTGGGTATCTACGAACGTTAATGACATGTTCTGCCTTTTCCACAATTGTCTGTAGGTGATAGCATATTGTCAACATTACATTTTAAAGAAGCAGTTAAGAAGGCTGGAGGCATGGCTCAAGTGGTAGAGCCTGTGCCTACCAAGAAGCAGTTAGACAAACGGAGGAGATGAAATGGGGATGGGGGGAGGACACAGAGGAGATGAAATGGGGATGAGGGGAGGACACAAGGAAGGACATGAAGAACTGAATGATAGACAACAGACAACAAAGCCACCAGCTAAACTAGACAGAAATGCCTTGCTGCTTTGGCCTGTTGGGAGCAAGCAGGCCAGGGAGATGGGAAGGGAAGAGTTCAGTGCTAAGCAGATTTCTAATTCTAGAGTCCTGAAGTCACTTCCTTATCTGTCCATCTCAGAACTCATTGTGCCTAGGAGAGAATAAATGTTAATGTTTGAAAGGATTTACTGGATGACTAAACATTTAATCATCAAAAGAATTTTCTTTTCCCCCAGATAAACCAGTAATTGCATACTTCACCAAATTACAACCAGGGAATAAACCAAAGTCTTTTTTTTTTTTTTAGAGCATACAGGAGGGTGAGGATTCTCATTATATAGCTCAGGTTGGCCTCAAACTCGCCACCCTCCTATTTCTGCCACCATATTTGACATGCAAATTGCTTTTCTGAGTGTTGCCGATGCAACCCTCCACTCTTCATACCCAGGAGGCTGTGAAGGGGCAGCAGAGCCCCTAATCCAATTGCTGTCTCTTCAATAAGGACCACTTGCCCCCTCCAGACTTACTACAATGATTAAAATTTTAGCTCTCTCCACACTATTGTAACTCAGGAAAGAAAACTGAGAACTTCCAGTTCAAACATTTTATTGTATAAGGAAAAGGTAGAACTGGTGAGATTTTTTTTTGGTTTATAAAAGAAAGGAACAACAATAACCTCTGAAACTGAATGGTGTTGTGGACTGAGTTATGTGTCTTTGAAGATGCGTTCAATTTCCTAACTTTTTCTACCTGAGAATATGACTATTTGAGAGAAAATAAGGTCTATGTAGTTTAACCAAGTTGAGATGAGATCAAAATTTGACTTAAATGGAAGCAAGAGGAGCACAAAATGAGGCTAGCCCAGGAAGTGTTGGGAGACACTATCTCAAAGTTAAAGAGGTGTGGCTTCAGTGATAGGTCTGCCAAAGATGCTAAGTATCCTGTGAGCAATGTCTCCAGGAGACATTCAGTACTCTTGAATAAATGAATTACAGGAATTTACACAGCTGAGTCAGAGGAAACCCCAAAAACCTAGCATGATTTTATCACTCTGTACTGTCTATATTCAGGCCCTTTATTTGACCTATTGCATTCTCTCTCTACATTGCATTTACCTACAAAGATTTTCCTAGTCAACACAGACATAAAGAGCTAGGCAATGGAAGCTCACACCTATAATCCTAGCTACTCAGGAGACTAAAATCTGAGGATTGTGGTCCAAAACCAGCTCATGCAGGGGAGTTTCTAAGATGCTTACCTCCAATTAACTACCAAAAAACAGGAAGTGGTATGTGGTTCAAAGAGCTAGAGCAGTAGCTTTGAGCAAAAAGGTACAGTGGCCAGGCCTTGCATTCAAGCCCCAAGACCAACTACAAAAAGACATAAAATCTCCTTTGTCATTAAAAAGTGAACTCCATGTCATCTTTCTGAAGATTGTGACTATCTGTAACATGTCCTTACCTTCATATTGTAGAAAAAGTGAGCACATAAATGTGTGAAGGATACTAAGAGGGGTGCATGTGCATGTGAACGCACATGCAAGTATACACACACGTCACCTTCGCAAACTTCACAGAAACAGTTGGGAAGGAGTGAAGTTCATCAAGGTAGCACACAATCACATATTCCTAACGTGACCTTCACTAAATCTTTCATCCTTTAATGTTGGGAAGGGGGTGTCTTCAGTCATTTATTTTAAGGTTACCCCCCCCACTCCTCACCACACCAACCTCTGACAATCAAATATAGAATTAGTAACCAGTACCCTCCACAAAAGAGGTACAAAATGTTAGCCATGGAGAAATGTGGGGATCTCCAGAAAGGAAGTGTTTTCTACAATTAAATTTCTTCTCTAGGGCTCAATTTACTGCCAAATATTTTGTCTTAGGATTTTTTTTGTAAACTATAGATAGGTTTGTTCACCATCATAAAAATGTGTAAGGTGTAATAACTACTTCCTTAAAAGTGGAAATGACAGAGGAGAAATCAAAGTGTGAGACAGAATGAAAAAGTTGAAAATCTTGTTTAATTTTCCAAATTTCTCGGTTTTGAATGTGACATTAAACTGTCAAGATTTTTTTAATGACTCAGTTTCTGACGTCACTAGAAATAACCAAAGAGGCTAAAAGTCTTCTGGGACTTTCAGACTAGTCCTAGAGCACTCTTCCTATCTACTCAGGAAGCTGATATAAGGATTGAGTTTTGAAGCCACTTGGGGCAGGAAAAACCAAGACTCCACTTTCCAGGCAAGCACATGCATGAAGCTAGAAGTATAGTTGTGATTCAAGTGGTACCATGCTAGCCTTGAACAACAAGTGCTCAAGGACCAAGGCCAAAACAATAGCAAAAATAAAAGTTAAATATAAAGTAGCCCAGCCTCAGCTTGAGCTACTAAGAGGGTTTTGTGATTGTGTGTGGACTGTGAGTTAGAAGGGATAAGGTATTTCAGTAACCAGTACTGAGTGAATGGAGCTATGATTCAATTTAAGAGCAGGGCAGTGGCTACTTTCCACCTTTGGGCTAATAGAGACCAGCTCGGGGCTGGAACTGAGCTTTTATAGGAAAACAACACAGGCAGGTGTTCAAGCAGTTTAACTATTTTTTTTACAGAAACAGAATTGGACAGCTAATTCTGCCAGGTTAATAAATTCCCATCTCCTTTGTATATAATCAAATATTTGATAGAAGACAATAAGTTAGGTCAAAGCTATAGTGACTCAAGACTTCCACAAATATAAAGACTCATGACAATTGTCATTCTCCTGTCTTCTAATTTTCTTTTTCTCTATCCTGCCTCGAGTTTTAAAAAATGACTGTTTTTTTTTGTTGGGTTGATGGGCAAAGATTCTCATCTTTTGTAAATTCTTCCAGCTGACACGGGCATAGACCCTCCCTAGCCAGAAACCTATACCCTTAGCCTATTAACCATTGCTTTAACACTTCACACTTCAACTTTTATTTTCATTTGAAACATTGAAGCCCTTGACACAGCCTATTGCCTTGGGGTCACTGATATTAAAATAGCCAATTATTTCTGATCCAAGTTTAACTTTAGAGAACCTAAGAACTCAAGTAATAGTTTTTCAGTAATGCAAGAATTACAAACACCATCACTTTATCAAGAATTCCAGACTAGCTTGTGCCTCCTTTTTTTTTCTGCTTTGGACTTTCTCAAGGCTAGAGCTCTACCACTGGAGACTCCACACCATTTCTGGCTTTTTTCTATGCCTTCGTGCATGCTAGGCAAGCATTCAACTACTAGGCCAAACTACTGGCCCGTGCCTTTTTTTTTAAAAGAAGTACATTCAGTTATGAAATTGTTTTGAACAAATTACATCACACAGATAAACTTTTAAGCATTTTAAACCTTTTAAACCCTATTTTTCAAGTTTCCTAAGGGACTATTTTTAGAAATACTAATCATCTCCCACCCAATATAAACAGGCAATAGAGCAGTCAATGCCAAACCCAGAGGAAAGTTCCCTAAATGCTATACAAATGCAATTGGTAAATATGATTAATGAAAGGTTTGAAAATGTACAGAAAGATATATGTGGCCAGCTTTGCGTTGTGTCATTGTGTATGTCCAACACATTTCTACTAACAGCTGCAGTCCATTGAAGACATTGCCTCAAGACAAACCTTTAATCCAGGGGAACGTCTATACTGTGTCACAAATTGTGTTCCTTTTTTTATTAAGAATTTATTAACGTTGATTTTTACATCATATTTTAAATGACAAGTTTAACATATAAGTGTTCAAGGAGGGAATCTCTATTTACAAACACTGGGACTTAGTATTTAGAACTTAATCACAATTAGGCTAAGGGTTTGTATGTCATAGAAACATTAATTTATTAAATAAAATATTATATCTATAGATCATAGGTTTTTATGTCTATATAGTTATGTTTATATTTCCATTGCCATGTCCATAGCTTTGGGTATGCAGATATTGAGTCCTCACTCTTGTACTCTTTGGATTTAATAGTCACATATTAAGGATACCATGTGCCTTTTGATCCTTAGGTCTTGACTTGTCTCACTCAACATGATTCGCTCTAGATTCATCCACTTCCCTGCGAATGCCATTATTTTATCTTGTCTGTTGGCTATGTAGAATTCCATTGTGTATATATACCATATTTTCTGTATCCATTCATCTGCAGTAGGGCATCTGCATTGTTTCCATCGCCTGGCTATTGTAAATAGTGCAGAGATGAACATAGCTGAGCAGGTGTCCTTATAATATCTTGGGTCATGACGTTCAGGATAGATGCCCAGAAGTGGTATGGCAGGATCGTAGGGAAGGTCTATTTTCAGTTCTTTTAGAAACCTCCACACTGCTTTCCAGAGTGGCTGAACTAGTCTGCATTCCCACCAGCAGTGTAGTAGGGTTCCTTTTTCTCCACAACCCCACCAGTAACTGTCATTGTCTGAGTTCAAAATCTTGGCCATTCTTGTTGGGGTAAGGTGGTATCTTAGGGTTGTGTTCCTTTTTGAAAAGAACTTTTCCCTGTATCATTTTTCTTTTTAATATTTTAGAACATGGTTTTCATTCACACTGTACAATCTTACATTCCTAGAAAAGAAAGCTAAAAGAAGAATGTGAATAAAAGTCACATTTGAAGCTGGATATTATAGGCTAGCTACTGAAGACACTGAGAGCTGAAGATCATAGTTCAAAGCCAGCCTCGGGAGAAAAGTCCATCAGTCCATCTTATCTCTAATTAGCCAGAAAAATATTATAATTAGGTGTAACTCAAGTGGTACGTGATGGAGACCAACCTTGAGTAAAAAAGCAATGGGCATTGGGCCCTGAGTAGAACTCAGTCTCAAAACCAGTATGATACACAGATTATATATAAGAAAGTCGAATTGATAGAATGGCAAGTAAGTGTAAATCATACATTTGTCCATGCTCACTGTGAGTTACACTGGGCTTCTATGAACAGGACCAAGTGTTTCTACCCTTTAGATTGGCCCAGTTGAGCACATCTTGGAACACTGTAAGTCTGGGCTCAAAAGGAAATGAAAGTAAATCCTGGAGCCCAGCATTCTGTGGACAGGAAGACATTTAGTTGGTTTCTTCCTACTGGCTGTTTAACCAAACCACTCTACTTAGCTGCAGAACCCTTTGCAAGCTGAAAAGCCCTCCAAATCTCAATTCTTATTACCTCTTCTCTAAATTTACTCTCATTGTCAACACTGCCTTTTATGCTCAGATTCTGGGGTAGCTCAGTACTGTCCCCAGATTCCCAGTGAAATTCAAGCCAATGCCCATTATGGAGAAACTCATGTCACTCCCAAGAAGCTAAAATGGGGGAGGGAAAGCACCTTATACATTTGAGGCTATCCTACCTGCAAATGATCATTCTTTTTTCATTTCCTCTAAATAACAGCCTGTGCGTTATATATTCACTCAATTGGCAACCCATTGGAACAAACTATGTTGCATACCTTAAGAGAACACCCCAAAATTGAGAAGATCTGTCCCTCCTGTCTTAGGTGCAGTGGGAAGTTAACTCCTGTGCAAATAAACTTCATGAACTTTCAATCACTCCTGCTTGAAGTTGGTTACCTTAGAGTCCTGGCTCCATGCTCTCACCTCCAAACATGGTTTCATTCTACCAGGCAACAGAACCAGCATAAGATAAAATGACATGAAAAAAACAGTGCAGTTATGCCCTAGAGGGTTGCTCAGGGCTAAAAACCATTCATAATCTGATTTATCATGTCTGGGCGGCCACTGGCATGATATCACAGAAAATGTATAAAAGATGCCACTCTAGTCTCAGATAACAATATGATACTTGTGTCATATATCCTGGAGAAATGATTCTTTTCTTTACCCCTATCAGAAGGATTCTATTGTATCAGCACACATGCTTCGAAGCCTTTTTTTTCAGTTCCTATGTAAGGTGTAATTAGTTGAATTTTAGCAATTACCTTGTAAGTGATCAGAGGAGAGAAATATTGATGTCAGTTAAGGAAAGGACAGTAAAGAAAAGGACAAAGGGGGTGAAATAGGAAAGCCCGTGGAAGAAAACAGAAAGGAACACACTAAGTTAGAAGTGCCTCAGAGAACAATACAGGCAATGACAAATAGCAATAGGAATTGTGTAGCATCGTGGTTGGAATGATTTTAAAGAAAGAAACCAAAGGTGAGGATGTTGGAGGTCCATCATGGAGAGGAGCCAGAGGTTTTTGAACAATATATTTTCTCAAGAGCAAATGAACCAAGGAGTGATTCAGATGTTAGTGGGAGAAAAAAAAACATATCCTGGAATTCTTGTTTTAAAATTCCAGGTGTAGATTTTCTGACACCCTGCAGGATTAGCCTGCCTCATCTGTAGACAGGTTTCAATATGCATATATACATCTATACATAGCTTAAGAAGGCCACTGTTTCTACATTTCACAAGATAGGGTCAGTATTCATATTTTTAGTTTCAAACTGCCAGAAAACCTTCTACATTGTAATGGCAGCAACTTCTTTGAAGAGAACAGAGGTCGCTTGTCGATGAGGAACTAGCTATATTAACCCAAGTAGGAAGCTCAGACTGGAAGTCTTTATGAACTGTACAGAAAGAGAACATGAGCCTTGTTAGAGGTGAGGAGGAAGGGAATACACACTTTCTGTATCCTAGATATAAATCAACCTTTGCCATTTGCAGCTAGATCTATCCCTCATCTGTTGTACATTCTAGGGCACACACACACAGAGCGCTCACAAAGAAAACCTCAAAGAAACCTATGAAAATAATTAAGCATGATGATTCTGGATTATCCTTAATTAGAAGAAGGCTCTGGTGAGCTCTGAGCTTGGAAGGGTCATTCAGACATTTGCTTCAAGCCATCTCTCACTGTTTCCAGGCACATTATTTATCACTTCACCTCTGATCTTCCCCTCCTCTGAGCTTAACCCTTAGCAAGCCACCCCCCCCATACTGAGGCCGCAAAAATGAAAGACATCCCCTTCTAACTCTCCTGTTCCAGTAGTGGATGACATAGCCTTGCCAGGGGAGATTTTCTTTTCTTTTTGTGGGGGGATTGAGAAAATGTTCACCTTCCTCTTCTTTATGATGTACTGGCTTCCTTTATGCTCGGCTCCTGTTCTTGTGCTCCTCTGTCCTGAGGAGCTCCAGCAAGACTCAGGACTTTGCAGTTACAGGAGCAGCACCCAGGATAAAACCAGCAGGCTTTACGTAGTTCCCATGCCCATCGTTAGCCCAAAGATGCCAGCCATGTGGAAGAAGAGAGAAAATGATGGAAGCCAGAGAGGCTTAGGAAGAAAGAAGGAAAGGCTAGATTTACACAAATAGAGACAGAAACCAAGTAAAAAGAAGAGGGGTTTCCTCTCTTCTTTGAACGGATAGGTCTCCGCCATGTTCAGCCTCCCTCATTTCACAAAATAGGCCTGAGCAGAACCCACCGGACCTCTACAACTTAAATTACACTGCATTGTTTTCTCTCTTAGCACTAACTAATTCAGGCCCTATTCTGTGCTATCATCTCATCATCTCAACCCTTCCAGCACTACAGTTATCTCCTGGATAAGAGCTTGTGGCATGCTGCTTTGGGTCCATTAGTTGACCTCATGTCCACTTCTTAGAGCACGGAGATCTGCCTTGTCCACTCATAGGCTGGTACCATACATAAACTAGGTGGGGGAAGAGGTCAACCGTCTTCAAAGTCAAATCACTCCTCTCTTGTCCAGTGCAGTTCCTTGAAGTGTTAAGTCTTTCATTAAAGGTGATCCTGAAAACCCTCTTCTTAGCTTGGGGAAATGAAAATGTACCTTCAGGAAGCATCATCTCATTTGTACTCTTGAGTTGGAGCACAAATTTAGCCAAGAAACAGTTTACACGATCTCTGAAGTCAATGGTGAGGTTATTACTTATTGCATAAAGTTAGGGGTAGTTTTGCCTGGGTCCCAGTGAGGACTAATATCTCATCCTGATAACTTTACAAGATGATGATAATAGAAAAGTCCTCAGTACCCCAATAGGTAGAAAGCTTCAATTGAGAATGATTTGGCTTATTTCCTTTCCTTACCCAGTGGCTCAGTTAGCAACATGAATAATATTTTAACACTGGACAGTGATAAGCCTTATCATAACTGCCTGTTCCACAGGTTGTCAGCTAGACGGTTCTGCCATCCAGCCCAGTGTATTTGTTTCACTTTGAAGGGTCTACTAATCAGCCACTCAAGATTTTAGACCAATAGAGTTCAAAATCCAAAGTCAGGCTTTGGAGTCATTGATGTTCCTTTTATTTGTGTTGAACTTGTCAGGAAAGTTGACTGAATAGTTTTCAAAATAAATATTAAACAAAATATTAAATCAGAGCTATAGACAGTTACTTGGTATATGTGCCTGTATTTTCTAACCATGTTCAAGTATTGTGAAAAATCATTCTCTCCATACATGACTATAATCTTAACTACACAGGAGGTTAAGTTCTGAAGATTGTGGTTCAAAGCCTATAGACTATAACCCATTAGTCCGCAAAAAGCCAGAAATGGTGCTGTGGTTCAAGTTATAGAGCACCATCCCTGTGTGAAACCTAGAGGCCTATGCCAAGACCTGAGTTCAAACCCCAGTACACACATAACTACGCCTTAGAAGGTCCACGTAAAGACATTCTATGTCACAAAAGGCCATCTTAAACTCATAGATAATTGCCTTTGTCTTTTTTGCTCACCTCACATTTCTAGCTCAATTTTCTCAGCCACATGCTCAGGCTAAAAACGAATTCATTGTTCATTTTTTTTTCAAAAAAAAAAAACAGTAGTTTTCCCTATGCTTCTAATTAAGTCAACCTAGTGACTACCAGTGTAGCTTACACCTATAATCCTAGCTACTCAGGTGGATGAGATCTGAAGAAGCACCAAAGCAATCCCAGACAGAAAAAGTCCTTTAGTCTCCATCTCCAAAATTAAGCAGCAAAACTCCGGGCTGGGAGATTGAAACAGCATTGTGTCTCACACCTGTAATCCTAGCTACTCAGGAGGCTGAGATCTGAGGATCAAGGTTCAAAGCCAGCCTGGGCACAAAAGGACCTGAGACTCTTATCTCCAATTAACCTCTAGAAAATGGGAAGTGGGGCTTGCCTCAAGGGTAGGGTGGTAGACTTGAGCTAAAGAGCCCAGGGACAAAAAAAATCAATGTTAATAAATCCTTTAATAAAAAGCCCAGGGACAACACCCAGTCCAAGTTCATGCTCCATGACCCACAAAAAATATCCTAGCTGGGGGCATGGTTCAAGTAGTAGAGAATCAGCTGAGCAAGTTAGTTGGAGGTGCTGCATTCAAACTCCATTTGTTCCCACAAATATACACACAAACTAAGCCATCCTGACTCTTTTGCTTTCCCCAGATAAGTTCCAGTGTGCACCTAGGTTAATGAAGTCTTTTACAAGATGTATTCTTAGCCTAAAGGTAGAAGAAAGTTCATATAAACACTTCAGAGTACATTTCCATCATTCTTGTCTGAATATATGAAAGGTAACACAAATTACTAAAAGAATGCCTGGTGAGAGTAGAGCAGCCTTTCTATTACTAGAAACTTCACTAAGGGCAGCAGGATGAAGACGGCTACCTCAGTCTCCCAAGGGGAACAGATGGCTCAGAAACTGGACAGTTCCTTGTACAGCTTGTTGCTTTGTTGTGTGCCTTTTCCTTTAGAGGTCTTGTTTGAACAGCACAAGCACAAGCTGCAAGAACTTACTCATTAATACTTTGTCTTTCTGAGATAGCAGATCTCAGTATTTCATACCAGATATCCAGAGAATTAGGGAAGTCAGGAGGCTTCTACTTGAAAGAAGATACATACACTCCATTCTCTTCCACTATGGGCCCTGTGCTAAGGATACCAGTTTGTCACTAGGAAGATTCTCCCAGTGACTTTTTTGTTTTATCTTTTTTTAAAAAATATTTTTATTGTAATTAATAAGAGGGTTACATGATATTTGCCAGATAGAAGGTGCATTAATTCACATACATTGATACCCTTTCACATGTCTTGGAACTTCTGGCTTTTTCTATGTACATGGTACCAAGGAATTGAACCCAGGTCTTTGTGCTTGCTAGGCAAGCTCTCTACCACTAGGCCAAACTCCCAGACCTTGTTTTATCTTTTATTATTAAATAATTAACATTGGTTTTTATATTTCAAATGAGGTGTTTAAAAAACAAGTATTCAAGAAGGGAATCTCTATATACAATCACTGGCACATAGATTTTAGAGCATAATTAAAATTAGGCTGAAGGTTGGTATGTCATAGATACATATTAATCTATGTAATAAAACATGTCTATAGAGTCATAAATTTTTATCTATGTAGTTGTGTTTATATTTCCAATACCATGTACATAGCATTGGGTATGTGAATAATGAGTCCTTGCTCTTGTACTGTTTGGATCTAAAAGCCACATATTAAGGATACCAAGCACTTTTTGGTTCTTTGGTCTTGTATTGTCTCACTCAACATGATTTGCTCTAGATTCATCCACTTCTCTGTGAATGCCATTATTTTACCTTGTCTGTTGGCTATGTAGAATTCCATTGTATATGTATACCACATTTTTTGCATCCATTTATCTTTAGTAGGGCATCTGGATTGGCTATTGTGAATGGTGCAGAGATGAACATAGCTGAGCAGGTCTCCTTATCATATCCCGGGTTATGATGTTCAGGATAGATGCCCAGACGTGGTATGGTGGGATTATAGGGAATGTCTATTTTCAGTTCTTTAAGAAACCTCCACACTGCTTTCCAGAGTGGCTGAACAAGCTTACAATCCCACCACCTAATCAGTAGAAACCTTGGGCTCTCCTAGCAGAGATTTGCAATAGAGCAAAACCTTGATACATAAGGCCATATAGTATGATGCTAAATGAAAGGATCTCTAGGATATAGAAACATAACCCATATAATGAATGATTGTTGTCCTTCAGGTACTATGTTATCTCTCATCTCTTTTGATGTCCCTTGTTATCTCATATTGTTACACTATCTCACTTTGTTACCTGATCTATCGGATATATTTGTATTTGGTTATTTGAAATTGGATAGGGAAAGGGGGAAAACAAGATGAAGGGTGGGGGTGGGGGGAGGGAAATGGGGACCAAGACATGTGAAAGGGTATCAATGTATGTGAATTAATGCACCTTCTATCTGGCAAATATCATGTAACCCTTCTCTCAATTACAATAAAAAATATATGGAAAAAAGAAAATTATCTGACGAAAGGACATTTTAGTTGGTTTGCATATGCATTAAAAGGCTGCAATAGCTGGTGCATTCAGGTAAGTATAGAATAGGAAATAGCTCACTGGAGATGCCACATTCACACAGCTGAACAAAGAGCTTCATTATCATTGTGGCCAAAGGGAATTGCACCTGCAGGGCCACTCACCCCCTCCAAGTACTTTCATCAATGGCTGTGGAGCAAATGCCATTATTTTATCTTGTCTGGTGGCTTTTAGAATTCCAATGTTTAGATATACATTTTTTGTATCTGTTCATCTGTAGTGGGGAAACTGGGTTGTTTCCATCACTTGGCTATGTGAATAGTGGAGAGATGACCATGATTGAGTAGGTGTCTTATCATATTCGGGGTTATGATACTCAGGGTAAATGCCCAGGAGTGGTATGTCTGGGTTATAGGGAACCTCCAAACTGCCTTCCAGAGTGGTTGTACTAATTTACATTCCCAGCAGCAATGCAGTAGGATTCCTCTTTCTCCACATCCCTGCCAGCATTTGTCTTGTCTGAGTATAGAATCTTGGCCATTCTGATTGGAGTATGGTAGTATCTTAAGGTGTTTTTATTTCCATTTCCTTTATGACCATGGATGATGGGCATGTTTTCTTTTTGCCATTTTACCTCTTCATCTGATAACTTTCTCTTTAGTTCTCTTGCCCATTTAACGAGTAGTTTGTTGAGTTTCGGGTGGTTAGTTTCTTGAGTTCCCTGTATATTTTCATATTAAGCATTTGTCTGATATATTATTGGTAAATATCTTTTCCCAGTTGTTTGGCTGTCTTTCTACTTTAGTAGCTCTGTCTTTGTCCTGTACAGAAATTTTTATTTTTAGGTAGTCCCCTTTGTCAAGCCTCTCTTCAATCTGTTGTGACCCTGGACTCTGTTCCAGAAGGTTTTGCCTGTGCCTATGAGTTCCAGTATCTTTCCTACTGTGCTGTGTAGCAGTTTCAGGGTTTCATGTCTGATATTGCAGCCTCTGATTCATTTTGAGTTAATATTTGTGCATGGTGACAACCTGTAATCAATTTTTAGTTTTTTGCATGTGCCTGCCCAGTTTTCCAAACTCCAATAATCGAGGAGGCTTTGTTTATTCCACTATATATTTCTGGCTCCTTTGTCCAATATAAGTTGTATGTGCCTTTTAAAAGAAAAATGGTTTTGATATTTTTCCACAGTTTCTGGTTCTCAGAATAGATCTATTCTGGGAAATCATGCAGTCCGACCATGGTGAGACTAACCAAATGTTCTTTAGAAGATAAAGTCTATTAATACAACTCTAATAAATAAGCATCTATCTATATCCTTATGTATATAAAAAGTATATCTTAGAAATTAATATGCTTTTCATGTCCCCATCATCAAGTTAAGGGTTGTTTTCAAAGCTTAATATTTCCATAATTTATAACTTCTGTTTTGGATAGTTCTGACCACCACTTTTTTTAAATTTTTTTTATTGTAATTAGTAAAAGGGTTACATGATATTTGCCAGATAGAAGGTGCATTAATTCACATACATTGATACCCTTTCACATGTCTTGGTACCCATTTCCCTCCCCCCCCACACCCCCCACCCATCTTGGTTTTCCCCCCTTCCCTATCAAATTTCAAATATCCAAATACAAATAAATTCAATATATCAGATAACGAAGTGAGATATTATACCAATATGAGATAACCAAGGGACAGCTAAGGAGATGAGAGACAACATAGTACATTAAGGACAACACTCATTCATTATATGGCTTTTGTTTCAATGTCCTGGAGGTCCTTTCAATTAGCTTCACATTATATGGGCTTATGTATCAAGATTTTGCTCTATTGCAAATCTCTGCTAGTAGAGCCCAAGGTTTCTACTGATTATGACGAATGAGGGAAACCATTGAGCCTAAGTTCCTTTGAGTCTGGCTTACTTCACTTAATATGATTTTTTCTAAGTCATTCTATTTCCTAACAAATGGGGCGATGTCATTCTTTCTGACAGAAGCATAGAATTCCATTGTGTACAAATACCACAACTTGTTGATCCACTCATCAACTGAGGGACATCTAGGTTGGTTCCATATCTTTGCTATGGTGAATAGTGCTGCAATGAACATTGTTGTGCTAGTGGGTTTAGTATGTCCTTGTTTCTGGATGGTTGGGTAAATGCCAAGTAGTGGAATTGCTGGGTCATAGGGGAGTTCTATGTTTAGCCTTTTGAGGCACTGCCACACTGCTTTCCATAGTGGTTGAACGAGTTTGTACTCCCACCAACAGTGTAGTAGTGATCCCTCCTGGCCACATCCCCTCCAGCATCTGTTGTCATTCGTTTTCCTAATCCTGGCCATTCTAACTGGAGTGAGGTGGAATCTTAGAGTTGTTTTGATTTGCATTTCTTTTATGACCAGAGATGTTGAGCATTTCTTCATGTGTCTATAGGCCATTTTTGTTTCTTCTTCAGAGAAGACTCTCTTTAAGTCTTTGGCCCATTTTTTAATGGGATGGTTGTTACTTTGGAGGTTAGTTTTGGAGTGATTCAATTTTTTGAGTTGTTGATATATTTTAGATATGAGGCCTTTGTCCATTGTTTGCTTGGTGAAGATTGTCTCCCATTCTGTAGGCCTTCCTGATTAGTTTACTAGCTATGTCCTTTGCCATACAAAAGCTCTGCAGTTTAATGCAGTCCCACTTATCCAGCCTTTCTCTGATTTGTTGTGATTCTTGGTCCTTATTAAGAAAGTTTCGACCTGTGCCAAGGAGGCCTAGTGTATCTCCTATTCCTTCCTGTAAAGTTTTCAGTATGTCAGCTTTTACCTCCATGACCACCACTTTTTATTACTGCTTAAAGCCAGTTTAGACCAACTATTACATATTCTTCAAATTTTCTTTTTTTTTTTTTGCCAGTCCTGGGCTTGAGCTCAGGGCCTGAGCACTGTCCTTGGACTTTCTCAAGGCTAGAGCTCTACCACTTGAGCCTCAGCACCACTTCTAGCTTTTTTCTGTGTATGTGGTACCAAGCAATTAAACCCGCGTCTTCATGCATGCTAGGCAAGCACTTTAACCACTAGGCCAAACTCCTGGCCCTCAAATTTTCTTTTAAATAAGGACTTTATTAGGAAGCAACAAATCTACTTAGCGGTCAAGGGAGACATATTTTTTTCTTCATGGAGTTTATTGGGGAGCACAAGTCCACTTACCCCAACACCCAAATCTTCTAGCCCTACTAAATAGATACAAATTCACATACACTTCACTTTTTCTAGAATATTAAAGCTACATCCAACATCAAATTTCTGCTTGTTTCCCAATCTTGAGAAATATTAGGGAAAAAAACAAAATGAATTAAAAAAAATTTCCCCTGGTCCTAGGGTTTGGACTCTGGGCCTGGGCATTGTCCCTGAGCTCTTTAGCTTAAGGCTATTGTCCTACCCCTTGAGCCACAGTGCCACTTCTGGTTTCTAGTGGTCAATTGGAGATAAGTGTTTCATGAACTTTAGTGCCTGGGCAGGTTTGGACTGCTATACTCAGATTTCAGCCTCTGGAGTAACTATGATTAAAGGTATGAGCTACAGTGCTCACCGTAAATTTTATTTTCTTTAGGTAGTTGTAGAAAGGAGTTACCCTTCAATTACCATTCAAAAGAGAAGTTTATGAATATAGTGACTCTTGAGCATTGTCACCCCTTTTAACATTCTCATCTCTCTGACCCCATCTCTCCCTCACTTGTTTTTGTAATTTTTAGATTATGCACTGGAGTTTATTTCCTACAAAACAATTTATGTTTATAATGCGTCTTGATCTCCCATTCATTCTACATCAGAATATGTAAGCCACTTTTCCCTTATTGTTCTCAGTTCTTGGTATATACAAAACCTCCTTGCCTGCATTCTTCCCATTTTCCCCATTCATTATTGTACCTCTCTCCTCTTGAGAAACACCCATACTCATTGCCCAATACTCATTTTGTTGGGCTTTGAAATTATCTTTCAAAGAATTGGACTGTTTGCATAGATTCTATTATACTTCAGTTAATTCATTCATAACCAAGTAAAGGCCATTCACTGTGTGTACTTCTAGCTTTAGAGGCACATTCTAATTTCCACTAATGTAGGAAACCAGGCAGCCTGTACTTCTCTGGATCTGGCTTACTTCACTTATCATAATCCTCATCTTTATGGTTGGTTCAAGGTCACTTTCTGAGATATGTACAAATGGCATTCTACTCATTCATCATAATTTCTGGATCCATTCTTCTGTTGAAGTGCATCTGGGCTGATTCCATATCTTGGCTATAGTAAATCAAGCTGCCATACCATGATTATGGTGGTAATTTTTGATCATCATCTTTGTGTTTGTGAAGAACCAGAATCACTAGTTAATCAAATATATTTCACTATCATGGTATAACTTTTCAGGTTGTTGGCCTGCAGGAGCCAGTTTATTTTCTTTACTTTTTACATCACACACTCCACTACTAGGTGCTGTGTTTGATTGTAACAAGGAATAAAATCATCTTTTATAATTTATTTGGGTTTTTCACAGCTTTTCCCACTGTTCTATTCATGTAAGCATTTGGGGATGTCCTAACCTCGTTCATGTTCTTATTAGTGAAACTGGCCTTCCTATTGCTAGGGACATCAATGGAATGATCCTGAATATTAGTGCAAAATATCATTTTTAGATTGTGAGTTAACACATATGTATTATTGTAAAGGTTATGTACTGTGAGTTACAGTTACATAGGTCAGTTAAAGATAATACATTTCTTGTGAGTACTGTCACCCCTTCCCACACTGTCTCCTCGTTTTTACGATTAGTCCCTACCGAGAAGTTTTATAGTTCATTTTAAATATAACATAGAGTTAGTATCACTGCTTCACTTGTTTACTTTTTGTCTCACTCTGTTCCTCAGTCCAAATTTCCCAATGACAGATAAACTAAACAACAGAAAAAGAAAAAAGAAAAAAATTACCCTTTACTATAATTTATTTTGATAAACAGTATTTTGTATGGTCATATGCATATAGATATTGAGGTTTTGTAGTCTACCCTAATATCTTCCCTTGATCGCACTCTGTGTGAATTCCCAGAGACCTATAAATTTTTTATCATGTCCCGGTATATGTTTCTTTATCTCTTCTTCCTTTCTTTCATTCTTTCTGTCTCTTTTTTGTTTTTTTCTTTCCTTTTTGCCTCTCTCTCTCCCTCCCCCTCCCTCCCTCCCTCCCTTCCTTCCTTCTTCCTTGCTTCTCTCTCTCTCTCTCTCTCTCTCTCTCTCTCTCTCTCTCTCTCTCTCTCTGTCTCTCTCTCTCCCTCTCTCTCTCCTTCTCTCTCTCTCCCTTCCTCCCTCCCTGGCTTTCCTTCCTCCCTTCCTTTCCCTTCCTTTCCCTTCCCTTCTTTCCCCTCCCCTCTCCCCTCTCCCCTCCTTCTTTCCTTCCTTCCTTCCTTCCTTCCTTCCTTCCTTCCTTCCTTCCTTCCTTCCTTCCTTCTTTCCTTCCTTCTTTCTTTCTCTTTCGTTTTTTTTATTGTAGAAAAGTCTTTAATATGTTTTTAAGCAATTTTATGAAACAAATCAATATGTACTTGTATTTTCTATCCAATCATTGTTGAATTTCTTACTTGGCCTTTAACGATTCTAAGAATAAAAGTCATGCCTAAAATTCTAAGAAAAGCTCACCATGTCAGAGTTGGGAAAACACTTCTTCAGTTTCTAGTAAACATAAAACAAAAACAAAATCACAAGCAAACAAACAAAAACCACCCCACACTTCTTCAGCAGTTAGACAAGAAAAGATCTGCTACATAGCAATCATCTTTTATTTGTGTTTATGATTTATTGGCAGTTCAGTCCGGTTCCAACAACATTTATTGAGCACCTACTGTGTACCAGGCACTGTTCTAAATGCTGTCATAACATCATAACATTAGGCTTTTAAATACAATGGTGGGTCTTTTGAATTGTTGAGACAGACAATGAAAATAAGTTTTCAAATGATAAAATTGTAAAACCATTAAGACCTAATTCTGAAAGATTCACAGAATGGAAGGTAATTAGTCCTAAAAATGTATACCGTAGTTTTTTTTCAAGTAGCTCATTCTTAGAAATATTATTGCCCACATTTGTGCTGTAGTCATAGCCATAGCACAGTTTATGATGTCATTCACACCTGAGCATGCCAGGATTCAGTTTCTCACTGAGTTTATGAATTAGAATGGCTAATTCCTCTGTGGCCTGGCTCTTATCTTCCAAAAGTTCATATCGAAGGCTGGAGATGACTTGCTTGATTTCTTCTAATTCACCTTCATTAACTTCATCATTTTCTTTGTCCACTTGTGCTTTCAGAACATAGCGCCTGATAATGAAAACACTTATCTGCTGATATCGTGTTGGTTGGTTGGGAATGCTGTTGAAACTGTGTGATTCAAAAACTCTTGAGTTAGACTGAGTGAAGAGGTTTAACCTTGACTTTGAGTTACCCATTCCCATTTCCAGATCCTTCTGTAGTCTTCTCCTTCTGCATTTAGAAAAGTTCATGATCCTCATGATGAAATACACAAAAGATTTGGGGCTGGGGACCAGACTGAAGGGTGAAGGTAAAGTTTTTCCATCATCAAAATAGGATAACCAGAGCTTTGAACATGCAAATTTCCATTCTACATCACTGTCATCCTCGATTTCTTGATATGAGCTATTAATCATAGCAATGAGCATGTTGAGCAGAACAACCACCATAGTTACATTGTATATTCCATAAAGAACATATCCAATATTCTCTATGAACTTGTGATCATATTTAAGAATAACAGAAGTCACTTCCGACAACCCAAATATGGACCAAAACAAAGTCTTGAAACTTTCTTCTATGGTGGTAAAAGCAGGATTTACTTCGGCCCCAAGGTAGTAAGAATAAAGTATGAATATGCCAATCATGAAAGCCAGGAATACCATAATAAAGAGAACCATGAACTTGAAGATGTCTTTTACAGTTCTTCCCAGAGAGATCTGCAAGGGGTCAAAACTCTCGTTGGCAGGGAGGATGTAGGCTATTCAAGAGAAGCTGAGGACCACAGCGATGGCGTACAAATCTTCAGATATGATCTGGGGGTCAGAGGGGAGCCATTTATCTCTGGTGTAAGTAAAATACTAAATTTCTGGTGGGAGCGTGACCTCACTAAGGTCACTGTCCTGGATGTAGCTATCCACATACTGCTGGGCTCTTGTGGCCTGAAGGAAAGCCAGGAATCTGGCAGTGAATGCAGCAATGGAAATGGACAGCATCCCGAAGTCTAGAACATTCCACAGCTGCAAGATGTATTCCCTCGGGCCTTCCAGCCACAGCTCCTTGCACTCAGACCACATCATTCCCAGCACCCAGACCATAATGAGCATTTCCATCCAGATGAACTGCGTGGTTTTCACTCGGAAGATCTGTCTGGGGAAATCAATGACCATGACATTGGGTGGAGTGTCAATGCCCTCAAACCTGTCGGAGGCGTTGAACACAAGGAGGCCCAGGAAGATGATGGAGGCGGCAGCGGCAGCATGGGCCACGAACTTCATGAAAGGGGCTCTCAGGATCTCCCCAGCCTGCTGCACGGGGCGATCCAGTAGCTCACAGCGAGGAATGGCAGGCCCAGGGCCACCACCAGTACCACCAGACATTTGATGACTATGGTCTGCTCCCGAAGGCCGGAGAGGTTCTCATACCAGATCGTGCATGCTGTCCTCGTCGTAGAAGTCGTCCTGCATCTCCTGCTGGCAGGAGCTGAGCATCAGGTGCCCGCTGGCGGCGAAGCCAGGGTGGTTGAGGATGGCCTCCACGATGCGCACGTAGCCCTTGCTGATGGCCAGCAGCAGCGCGTCGCCGATGCCCGCCAGGTTCTCCTTCTTGAGCAGCAGCTCCGTCACCTCCAGGTGCTCGTTGCCCAGGCCAGCTGCAGCGCGTTCTGCCCCATGTAGTCCACGCAGTTCACGTCGAGCGTCTGCGACTCCTCCAGCATCTTGCCCACCACGGGGATGTTGCCATACTCGGCAGCGTCGAGGAAGCGCTCCTCCTCTGCCATCAGGCTGGTGCCACGGTCATTGAATGTGAACGCGGGGCCCCGCACTGCCTGGCGGCGGCCCTTCTCCCACATCACCATGGTGCGCCGCAGGGACGGGCTGCCCTCCATGGATGGGTCGGGGCCAGGCTGCAGGGCAGCGGCAGCCGCGCGGGGGTGCGGCTCCAATCCCCCGTTGATGCCCCTCCAGCCGCGGTGGCGGCGCTGCGGCCCGGCCCCGCGCTCCTCGCCCTCCTCCCCGGGCGCGGCGAAGGTTACCCGCGCAGGCTCCCCGCCCCGCTTGACCTTGGTGGACATGGAGGCGCGGGGCGCGGCCAGGGCGCGGGGCGGCGGGGACCCGGCCAGGAGTCCGGGCGGCCCGGGATGGGGACGCGGGAGGGCGCTGCGCAGCCCTCCAGCCGGCAGTCAGGGGCGGGGGGCCGCAGCCCGCGCCGGCCACCCGCATCCAACCCGGGCAGCCGGCGGTGGGGGGGGCCGCGGGGCGCGGCACGGGGCGGGGGCCGTGCGGGGGGCCGTGCGGGGGGGGCAGGCGCCCGCCCAGAATCGGTCCCGGGGCTCCCCCTCTTTCGTTTTTTGTCTCTCTCCTTCCCTCTCCTTCCTTTTTTCTCTCTTCCTTGCCCCCTCCTCTCCCTCCCTGGCTTTCTTTCCTTTTTTCCTTCCCTCCTTCCTTTCCTCTTTCCTTCCCTCCCTCCCATTTCTTTCTTTCTTTCTTTCTTTCTTTCTTTCTTTCTTTCTTTCTTTCTTTCTTTCTTTCTTTCTTTCTTTCTTCTTCCTTCCTTCCTTCCTTCCTTCCTTCCTTCCTTCCTTCCTTCCTTCCTTCCTTTCTTTCTTCCCTTTTTATCTCTCCCCCTCTTCCTTCTTTCTTTCCTTCCTTCTCTCTCCTTTCCTTGCTTCTCTCTCATCCTCCCTCCCTCCTTGAATTTCTTTTTCTCCTTCCTTCCTTCCTGCCTTCCTTCCTTTCTTCCTTTTCTTTTCTTTCTTTCTTTCTTTCTTTCTTTCTTTCCTTTCCCTTTCTTTCTTTCTTTTTTCTTTCTTTCTTTCTCTCTCTCTCTTTCTCTCTCTCTCTTTCTCTTTCTTTCTTTCTTTCTTTCTTTCTTTCTTTCTTTCTTTCTTTCTTTCTTTCTTTCTTTCTTTCTTTCTTTCTTTCTTTCTTTCTTTCTTTCTTTCCATGCAGTGTGGTTACTTGTAACTTGAATTTTGCTTATAAATCTACCACATGTGAATAAAACTATGCAAATTATTTCTTTAGGTCTGCCTTACTTTGCTTAATTTTTTCCCCAAGCCTTTGTATTTCCTTATGAATGATATGAAATAATTCACTATGATGGATGAGTAGAATTCCATGCTGATAAAGATGATGACAAAGGGAACTCTGCCACAATGTTGATAGGAATATTAACATCTTCAACCACTTCGAAAAGCGGTGTGAAGGTTTCTTAAAGATTAAACATAGAACTTTCCTATGAACCAGCAATTCCAATCCAGGACATTTATCTAATAGAACACTAACATGGCTACATTAAAGTTACCAGCACATTGCAACATTGATGACCATAGCCAAGATATGCAATCAACCAAGTAGGTGAATAGAATCAAGAAAATGTGAAATAATCTCTAAAGTACTAGACCTAATGATACCTCTGCAACCTAGCCCAGGCCACTGCTGAGAATTGCATTCTCTGAGTGGTCCTCTGTCCTGGGCTGGCACAGGGCATTGAAGCCATTCAAAAGCCAAGGTTTGGATTTAAACTAGTAAGTGATCTAAAGCAAAAGTCAGAGGAATTCTGTTTGTACAACTGGTATCAACTAAATAGATATACTCATCAAGAGATAATTCCATATTTCTTAGATTTTGGCATCACAAAATTTGGAAAGTTTTCTACATTCGTTTAGGATATTTAGCTTTATATATTTTGCATGGGTAGTTGTTAATTTTATCCTCTTTGTCCTTATTCTAAAGTGAAACTTTTGTGCATCTCTTGGTTACAGGCTTAGGTGCTTTCCCTGAGCATTTTTTGCTCAAGGCCAGTGTGCTAACATTTGAGCCACAGTTCTTTATCTTTCTTTTTTGAATTCATACCTGGAGATAAGTGTCTCACGGATTTTCATGCCCGACCTAGTTTACAACCTCCATCCTCAAATCTCTGCATGCTATGTGGCTATGATTACAAGTGTGAGCCACCACCATAAGGCAAGAAATTCTTAAACACATCATAAATTCATCTTGCAAGATAAAATCCATAGAAATAATGAATATCTCTTGATTGGAAATTTTAAATAAGATATAAATTTCTGTTAATGATGGACTTAATACAGAAATAGTTATGTACTATTTTTCGGATCTTGTTCTTACTGCATTCTCTGCTCCTCTCCTATTGACTTCATTTGCCATTCATTGCAATTTGCAGTTACATTTTCTCAAAGAAGCTGAGTGAAATTTTTCCTATTTAGAATTTAAATTATCATGAGATCCTGCCATGAAAAACAACAACTTGTTAGTTGCAATAGAAATCAACTCCTAAGGCTTTTACTTTTCATCACTCACTGTTTTAGATATTTATGAATTTTTATATTACAGCAATAGTGATGGTTATACTTATTTCAAATCTCTGAACATAGGGGTATGCAGGAAACTTCGTATTTCTCCCCCAAAATGTGGCATTTAACTTGTCTCAGGTGTGTGAAACAATTAAGTGCTGACAGTTTTCAGACCATAAGATGGTTCTCACCAGCACCAGACCATGTTATGCAAAACCTAGTACCAAATGCCCAGCTTCCACAATTGTGAGAAAATTCAGCCATTTATAAATTCTTCCAAGACTGTATCTGTAGTTCTTTTCTTCAGCAAATGGAAAGGACCATAAACATCTAGAGTTATTTTTTCTGCATCTACATTTTCAAGTAGTGACATTCGTTTCCCCACATGATAGAATAATATGAATCATAGGGGAGCTCTATGTTTAGTCTTTCAAGGAATCGCCAGACTGCTTTCCAGAATAGCTGAACAAGTTTACACTCTCACCAATAGTGTAGTAGTGATCCCTCCAGGCCATATCTCAGAAAGCATCTGTTATTAGATTTCTTGATACTGGCCACTGTAACTGGAGTGAGGTGGAATCTCAAAGTTTTTTTGGCTTGCATTTGTCTATGACCAGAGATGAGCATTTCTTCATGTGTCTATAGGCCGTTCTTATTTCTTCTTCAAAGAAGTCTCTCTCTTTTAGTCTTTAGCTGACCTTTTAATGGATTGTCATTTGAGGATATGTTTTTGAAAGATTCAATTTTTTGATATAAGATTCAATTTTTAGATATAAGACCTTTGTCTGTTGTATGGCTAGTGAAATCTTTTCCAACTCTGTGGGCTTTCTATTGAATTTGCTAGCTATGTCCTTTGCCATACAGAAGTTCTGCAGTTTAATGCAGTCCCAATTGTCCAAACTTACTTTAATTTGTTGTGTTTTTGGACTTTTATTAATAAGGAAGATTCAACCTGTGTCAGTGTGTCCTTGTGTATCTCCTATTCCTTCCTGTAAATCTTTAAGGGTATCTGTTTTTATCTCAAGGTCTTTGATCCAGATCTTTGGTACAGTATATATACACTTATTTGCTTATTTGAAATAGGGACGGGAGAGGGGAAAACAAGATGACTGGGAGGGGAGGGGCAAAGTAAGGAGGGGGAAAAAACATGAGAAGAGGTATCAAGGTTCAAGAAGTAATGTACCCACTCCCTGACAAATGTCAAAATAATATATGGAGGTTTATATTTACATTAAAAACAATAAAAATCAAAAATAATATGAATCGCAAACTGTGACTTGATAAAAACTTATGGACTCTTGCAATTTTCTTCTGTGACATTTTTAAGGGAATGTTTTGCAGTCTGCAACACAATCTAAGATCTGACCTCAATATGTCATGCTACAACACTGGTTAAGACCAATACCTTTAGTTAACTTCTAATCCTTTCACAGAGTAAAAATATTTAATATGTATATTAAATAATTATGGAATAATTATGTAAAATAGCTGGTGGTCTCAAATATTCAATTGTACAGAAAGAATGTTATCAAAAGCAACAGAAAATCTATTTTAGTGAATAGTTGAAATGGGGACAAAAACATGAGAAGGGGTATCAATGTTTGTGAAGAAATGCACCTTCTATCTGGTGAATATAATGTAACCCTTCTATTAATGACTATAAAAAAGAAGGCCCAGTAAAATTTAGTTTTATTCAAAGCTGGGTGCAATGGCTCACACCTGTAATCCTAGCTACCTAGGAGGCTGATATCCGAGGATCACGGCTCAAAGCCAGCCTGGGCACCAAAGAACTTGAGACTCTTATCTCCATTTAATCTCTCGAAAATGGTAAATTGGGCTTGGATCAAGCCTTGTGCTGAAGAGTTCAGGGAGAGCACGCAGACAGAGTTCAAGTCCCATGACCCACCCCCCCAAGTTAGTTTTATTCAAATCATGTTTTATAAATCTTTCACTAACTTAAAATCACAATGAACAATATATGTTTATGACATTTAATCATAAAATGATATTACAGTGGGTAGCACAGATAAGTGACATTTATCATATTACAGAAATATTAAAAATATGAATCATGTGTTTTCCCCAACCTTCCACACTTTACTGACTTCAGTGTCCTTGCAAATATTCATACCAATATTTGATAATTTATAGAGAAAATTCAAGTCTTATGCTTACTTTTATTGCTAGACTCATAACATTATTTTGTGACAATATCAGCATAAAATTGTAGTACAGGTCACTACCAGCTAACGTCCTGGGTAGCTGGCAGGTCTGCCTTCTTTTTTTTTTGAAGTCTCTACTGAGGAAGGTATTTCCTCAACTATTTTTGGTTTGATGTGATTTACCTATCTGATATTCCTTATTGTAATTAAAAGATTTCAATGTAATGCATTCATATGAACCAATATTCTTGAAAGAGATTTTTTAAAGTTAAACAGAGTCTGTCATGGAGTCACAAAGACTGAATTACATAGATTACTCTAACATATACCTAACTCAAATGGGTTCTGTGACGATGACAGTGTGTCACTATTCTAAACTTTTAAGATAAAACTAAACATGGCGGTGTGACACTGAATTATTTTCTTTATATCACAAAAAATCTATGCCATTACTCAAATATCTATCAATGACAAGTGACGTTCTTCAGGATTTCTTGATAGTGGTAATTCTATTGCTTTCCTGAGGGCACTTAAAGTGAGATAGCTTCCACAGGAGCTTCCACAGAGAAGCTTTGATTTCCTTGTTCCGCAGACTGTATATTACAGGGTTCAAGGATGGAGGCATCACAGAATAGGAAGCAGATGCCAAAAAGTCCATGAGGTGTGGGGAGTCCGGGACTGGCTTCAAATGAGCATACACTGCTGTCACTACAAATGTGGTGACCACGATGAGATGGGGGACACAGGTGGAGAAAACTTTGGATCGCCCTTGTGTTGACGGCATTCTCAAGACTGTATTGAATATGTAAGCATAAGAAATTCCCATGCACAACATGGAGAAAAATCCACACAGGATTGCAATGGCCACACTAACATCAATGGTGACATGCATTTTAGAGCAAGAGATCTTCAGTAGAGAGGGGATATCACAGAAAAACTGTGGGAGTTTTTTGGAGCTACAGAAGGACAGAGAGAAAGTTCCCATAGAGTACAAGACCCCAATCAGACAACCAAACAGCCAAGAAGCAGCTACTATCTGCATGCAGACTCCCTTGTTCATAATGACATCATAATGTAGAGGATGACAGATGGCCACATAGCGGTCACAGGACATGCCTGTGAGGAGAAAAAGCTCACAACCAGCAAAGTGAACCACCAAGAAGAGCTGACACACACATCCTGCGAAAGAGATGGTGCTGCTGTGTGTCCAACAGTTTAGAATGAGGTTAGGGACAGTGACTGAGATGAAGCCAGCATCAAGGGAAGATAAGTTCTTCAGGAAGAAGTACATGGGGGTGTGAAGACACTGGTCTATGGTGACAAGGGTGAAGATGAGAAGATTCCCCAAGATGGTTTCTAAGTAAATGAGCAGAAAGAGAAAGCCGTGCACAGCCTGGATCTGCCTGCTGTCGGAAAACTGAGTGAGGAGGAAGTCCAGCTCCACTGTGTGGTTGGCCATGAGGCCCCTGCATTTACCTGATGTGTGCAAAAGAAGGAAGAGCATTCATTTGTCACAGGCTGAGACTTTCTCTTACTGAGCATTAGTTGGGCTGGAGTTGAAACACGATCTTCAGAGCTCATCCTCTTGAGTAGCAAGGATTACAAGCATGAGCCAATGGCCCTTTGTTGAGTTCATGACTCTTGATAATGATATTTGTATAACCATCTCTACAAGTAACTACCACATATTTGTACTGTATATGTGTGTGTGTGTGTGTGTGTGTGTGTGTGTGTGTAGTATATACATCTAGTAAACTAGTGTATATATATATGTATATATATATGTATTAAGAGTAGGTCTGTGAACATTGCCAATATGATGTCTAATCATAGACTAGGAAAATTCAGCAAAAATAAATGTGGCATTTGTAATGCTCCCAAAATATTTTCTAAACAATTTTCTATACACATTTACACTTTTCACTGCACATTTACATTTTCTAAATACAATTACTCTGATATTTTTATGTTGTATAAATGTATAAAATTTTCATGACATTACACATTTATGAAGTACAATGTATAAAGTTTTAAAGTACTTTGTATCGTTAAAATGAACATTTCATGGTAGTTTGGATTTTGCTTCAATTGATTCCTTGCTTGCAAGCACTTGTAGATAGAAAAATGTTCGCTTTGCACATGCTTGTTCACACATGGACTGTGATGGTTTCTCTTTGACTAACTTTCGTGTAGACTTAGGATGTTATAAAATTCAGACTCACCTGATAGATTTGAAGTACTAACGTTTCCTTTTTTCATGAGAGCTGCATCCACATTGAAAGAGAGAAAGTCACTGACTTCATTTTATCAGAAGTCCTCTTTTGATTGAAGCTGAAAAAGTTTTCCATGCACTCTACGTCACCTACTGGAAAACAATGAACAGAGGACAGAGATTTCTCATGGGGATCCTGGTGCAATAGTTTATGAAGCTTCAGTAAGATCATCAGTTAGTTGGTAAACACAGGCTCTAGCTTTGCCCTTCTGTGTGATGTGGAACTCTGAAGTATTTTAATTTTTTCAAAATAATTTTGTCTTCTAGTGCCACAGATATACAAATCCTTCTCTGATTCTTGCCAATATTTAAGTACTAGGTTGTGTTCTTTTCCTATATTAATTTTTTGCTATTGAACAAAACATTCTGAAAGTAGTTTTATAATTTTAATGTTGGTTAAAACTGTAATCTTGTTTCATGTCCCAATTGAAATGTGAATGTTCTCATGATAAATAGAAATATACAGATCAGCAGAATTTAATCATTTATTTTGATTACAAGTTTATGAAAAGTAACCAGAACATCTCAGATTTCTACCTAATGTTATTTTATTTTTTTATTAAATAATTTATTAACATTTATTTTTACATCATATTTCAAATGTCATGTTTAATGAACAAGTATTCAAGAAGGGCATCTCTATATATAATCACTGGCAATTAGGTTTTAGACCCTAATTAAAATTAAACTGAGGGTTTGTATGTCATAAATACATATTAATCTGTCATAAAATATTGTCTAATGTTATTTTACATAGCTATACTTATAAACATATACACAGATATGCCTACCAAGTTATTTCATATGTTTCTAAAGCTACATTTTAAAAGAAATATTCATTAACTAACTCCTACTTAAACTAAACAGTTTCTATAAAAATCTAAAGTTAACTGTAGAACATATTCTACAGATAGCCTTCTTTAGCATTAAGTTAGAAAATAATGTGATTTCATGAGATAAGTGGCATAAAGCAAAACAGCACAGAGAAAATCTGCTGTTGTCTTCAAGTTAGACTTCTGAGTCTAGGATTGTAAGAAAGTAAATTTCTACTGTGTTAGTTATATAGTCTGTTGTTTTTATGTGATTATTGGAACAAAGTGATATACATCTAGGCATGTAGGGGGGCCAGGAGTTTGGCCTAGTGGTAGAGTGATTGCCTAGCATGCACGCAGACCCGGGTTCGATTCCTTGGTACCACATACATAGCAAAAAGCCGAAAGTGGTGCTGAGGCTCACGTGGTAGAGTGCTAGCCTTGAGAAAGTCCAAGGACAGTGCTCAGGCCCTGAGCCCAAGCCCATGACTGGCAAAAAAAACAAAAACAAAAACAAAAAACAAAAAACATCTAGGCATGTAGGTACAAACAATGAAGTATTCAGAAAGCAATCCAACAAAATATGTTCACTACCCATAATGTGAAAAATATGAAGCATGGAGGTTGATATATATGATCGATTTATAATATGTGTATGGAAGTAGCAAAACAGTGTGTGTCTGTTTGCGAGTGTGTGTGTGTGTGTGTGTGTGTGTGAGAGAGAGAGAGAGAGAGAGAGAGAGAGAGAGAGAGAGAGAGAGAGAGAGAGAGAGAGCGCCAGAGAGAGAGAGAGAGAGAGAGAGAGTTTGTGTATGTTTGTGTGTGTGTCAATTCAAAGGCTTAAATTCAGGGCCCAAGTCCTATCTCTGTGCTTTTGTGCTCAAGACTAGCACTCTGCTATTTGATCCATAGATCCAGTTTCAGCTTTTTGGTGGCTAATTTCAGAAAAGAGTTTCATAGTCTTTCCTGCCTGGGCTTTTGACAATCTTTATACCACAGCCTCCTGAGTAGCAGGATTTCAGGTGTCAGCCACCAGAATCAGGAGATTTCAACCTTAGTTAAAACATGGTAAGACACCTTTGTAAAATTTAAAGCCTAAGTGTTTTGTTATTTCCTCTAAATTTCAATATACTTAATTTTTTTTTGCAAAAGTCTATTTTTGTCAGATAATGTGCAGAGAATAAAATCCAGTATACTAAAATTTGAGAGAAATGGTAAATAATAAAGTACTTAGACTTTAAATTTCTTACTTTTTTATTGTAATTAATAGAAGGGTTACAGTTATATTTGCCTGATAGATGGTGCATTACTTCACACACATTGAAGCCCTTCTCATGTTTTTGTCTCCATTTCCCCTTCCCCATCCCTCCGCTCATTTTGTTTTCCCTCTTCCCTTTCCTATTTCAAATAAACAAACAAACGCATATACAATATACCAGATAACAAGGTGAGATATTGTAACAATATAACCAAGGAACAACAAAAGAGATGAGAAATATCATAATACATTAAGAACAACAATCCCACAGTATATGGCTCTTGTTTCCATATGCTGGAGGTCCTTTCATTTAGCCTCATCCTATATGGCCTAATGTATCTAGGTTTTGAGCTATTGTAATCCTCTGCTAGGAGAGACCAAGGTTTGCACTAATGATTACAAATGAGGGAATTTAAAATTAAAAAAAAAACAAGTTTAATACTGTAAGTGATCTTGAGAGAAATCATGTAAAATTCTTGTGAAGAAAAGAAACTTTCACATAATCCTCTGCTAGGAGACCAAGGTTTGCACTAATGATTACAAATGAGGGAATTTTAAATAAAAAAATGGGTTTAATACTGTAAGTGATCTTGAGAAGAAAGTAAACTTTCATATATATTACATAGGCTAGGTTATTGGATTTGCAGAAATGCATATTTTAATCCAGCAATGTTTTTTAGGATACTTTTGCAGTAAGTAAAGCATGGTTTCATGTGCATTCCATAGATAGGGTCCTTGAGGTTTTAGTATGCTTCTCTTCTTTTCCTCCTTAATCCTCACACTTCACATTTCTATTTTTATTTATTTTTTAGTATTTATTTATTTATATTTATTTTTTTTATTGAAGTCAGTGCCTCTGTATGGAGACAGGAGATGTCTACATAAGCACACTTGTAATGAAGCAGTGGACATAAGGAACAGATGATGCCCATTTGGCCACGTTTATTCATGAGGTAACTGCAGAGTTTAAAATGAGAAAATGGTGATCACTGAAATCCATGCATAGCACTATAAAGAGGTAGGTGATTGGGGCTGTGAGTGTGGCCTAGTGATAGAATGCTTGTTCAGCCTGCCGGGAGCCCTGGATTCGATTCCTCAGTATCACATACACAGGAAAAGCGGGAAATGGTGCAATGGCACAAGTGGTAGAGCTGTAGGCTTTAGAAAACCCAAGGGCAGAACCCAGGACCTGAGTTCAAGCCCCAGGATTGGCAAAAAAAAGGTAAGTGATGGCTTATTTGAAAGACTTGTTTTATTAATGAAAATATTTGGGCTAACCTTTAAAAATTTAAGTGGGCTTACTACAGAGATATTTAACCATATTTGGCTCATGAAAAGAATTAAGTACATTTGTCACCAACTGAACTTTCTCAATCTTGATCCAAGTGGTTTGATAATAATCCACTGCATCATACACAAAGAATTCTTACACATTCACTGTAGGCTGAACAATATAATACAAACTATAGGGTAATATATACAATTTGTAATAAATAGAGAGCTTTGGGGTAACATTGATTAAGATGCCTTGTCTGTATTCATATACTGCTTGGTTAAATGAAAAGTACTTATAATAAAAACACATTTTATTATAAAGTATTTTTAAGGTAGAAACTTTAACATCTTCCAGTTTAAATTATTTCTTATCAGTTTTTGATTATGGTGCCCAGTGTCTTAAAAATTCATTTATCTGATTTGGAGAAGGAAAGGAAAATAACAAAATGTTGAGACTAAGGATATAGAGTTAACCAATTCAACAGCAATATTCACAAGACATTATGTTACATCTTAGGTGAAAGGGGAGTCAGGAGGGAGAGGAAATGAGAGAAAACAAGGAAAGGGGTAACAATGGTCAACAAAAATGTACTCTTCATCTTATCAAACTGTAACCCCTCTGTACCATACTCTTACAATAAAATAATAATAAATAAAAAATAAATAAAAGTAAAATACAGAAGTTACTGAATAATTTTAACTGTATAAAAAGATCTTTATCAATAGGAGTTAGTGGTAGCTGAGTCCTATGAACATTAGCTTTTACAACTGTGGAATGAGTCAAACCATTCCTGGAGATGAAGGAAAAATCTGTCAGTGATAACAATGGGCTGTATCCTAACATTCATGCTGGACAATATGAAGTTCAGGACCTAATATTCAATTATAGAACAGTAACCAGTTTCTCAGTGTCTTGATTTCAAATATGAAACCACTGGAAGATAAATGAAGGATGTAAAAATGTAAGTTTAATGAAAAACATGGTATCTTTCTCCCAAGGGAATGAAAAAGTCTTCCATGACATTTCAACATACTTATGAATTATGAAATTATATGTTACTTATGAAATATTAAAAGTAAAAAGTAAACAAATGGAAGAGAAAAACATTCATGCGGAACTGGTTGCAAAGAAATGAGGAGCAGAAAGGTTTGGCTGATTCAGAACAACTTCCAGCTATGATAAATTCTTTCCAGAACTTTCACAAAGTTATCTGCACTCAACTGACCAATTGAAACCTCTGCAAAGTAAATACTATGCAAATGATTGACATAATTTTAGAAATATGAAATTATTTCATCTCATAATTTAGTCCCTCATCTCTAAAAAGTTTTCATCTCAACAGATAGAAACTATAAAAATTAGTTATAATACTTACATATTTTATATCAAAATTTCTATTTTTTAATCCTCAATTTTCATAATGTCAGTATTGTGAAATAATTGTTCAGTTTATATCTCTCCAGTCCACATTGACAGCACGAACTGAGAATTCTAATTTGTAGTAATAATTAAAATCTTTCAACTGGTATGTAACAATTTTACTTAGTTATGGGTAAGTTGTGACCCACAGAGAAACACCTAGACACACACACATACACACACACAAGCTTCACTCTACAAAGTTCAGGATACCTGATCCTGATACTTGTGGGTGATTTTGGTTGGTGGTGGTGGGGTTTTTTTTGCCATTCCTGGGCTTGAGCTCAGGGCCTGAGCACTGTCATTGGACTTTCTTGAGGCTAGAGCTCTACAACCTGAACTTCAGTATCACTTCTGGCTTTTTTCTATATATGTGGTACCGAGGAATCAAACCTGGTTCTTCGTGCATGCTACGCAAGCACTCTACTACTAAGCCAAACTATTGGCACTACCTAATACTTTTAAATTTCTTCAAGGGGAAGTGGGAAATGCATGGAGAGATAAGATCAAGTAATTGTAACATAGTAGAAGTAATTATAGTGAGAATGACTTTATGTATAAAGACTTTTTTCATGCAAATCCATGTAAAGTTTATACCAAATGGAGGGGTGAGCTGTACTCTTATGTGTTTGCTTTCACCTAATTTGTCACAGATAGGGTAGCCTGGTCCTAGGTACAATTAAGGTCTCAGGATCCAAATCCTTCACTGGAACTATGCCTTCTGGAAATTTTTAGTTTCCTTTTGAATTTTTTCTTTATTTGAATTTTAGAACCTGTCTGTATATTATTATATCTATTCAAAGATGCTAGGTTCACTTTCCTGGGAAAATAAATCAGATAATTTTGTGTAATCATTATAGAACCTACATCTCATTCATTTTTAATGAAACTAGCACAGATAACTCATTAGGACACATTTTCCCATACACATATTTCAACATAGTTAAGGAATCATTTAGAAAAAACATAGAATTAGTAATGTTCCCATTAACAGGTAGAAAAATTTAAATACACGCTGCCCTGTGAGCTTGACAGTGTGAATGATAAAAGCATTAGTGCTTGGTATAAAAGAGTGGAAGGAAATTTGACATTGGAATTTCCTTCACCTTATTGTAATAGCAAGTGTGTGTTGAGTTCAATCATAATATTGGGAGATGAGCACTTATGATCTTTGTCACCTCATGAGTTATAGGCAGGACATTCTGTAGCAAGACTTCCAGCAGAACCAGAGTTCTGCAACATGAGATCTTTAGCATATTGATTCAAAGACTCTTGTGAATGCCACTCAATTTGGAGAGTGAAACAAAGATGAACAAAATACATTAGATTGATCTGTAAGGTTTTAGAACTGCAGCTTTTGGTATGTTCTTTTGCATAGTCACAGATATCAAAACTTACTCCTTTCTTCAAATCTGTTCTATGTATTGATACTGAATAATAGTTTGGCTTATTTCCTACTGATCATTACATTTTAAGGTAAATATAACTGGATGGATCCCAAACTCTGGCTTCCGGCATTGTGTAATTTATTCTAATTACTTTTTATTCAGTGTTTCCATAGAAGTAAGAAAACCTGGAGTATCCCATTTGCATGCATGGTCTGAGCAGTATAAAGATTTGAAAAATGATTTCTTAGTGTTGGAGCTATTGTCAGACTTGGTAAGAATGCCTCCACAATTTTAAATACAAATAAAAACATAGTGTCTGACATCTCTGTTAACCAAATATGTACAGGATGTCAGGATCCTCATTCTCATAATAAAGTTAGCAATGGTATTGGGAAAAATTTTAGATAACAGATGATAATGTATATGTACAAAAATAATTGTCATACAATAAATGACTATGTCCAAGTAATTGTCAGTAAAATAAGAGCTATAATCTTTAAAATTTTGTTTTCATATCTCTAATGAATATATTGGTAATTTTAATTCACCCCCTGCACCTAGGAAGAACAGAGTCCCTGTTGATTCACCTTCTTTCTAAATTCAATTGGAAAATATAGCAGATCTTGAAAAGCATCCTGTTGCAGAACTTTCTATGGGGTCTTTAAATTATGACATTGGGGCCCTTGAGGATGGAATTAGTGTCTTAACTAGAAACCAGGAATCTGTGCTGTGGTTCAAATTGTACAGGGATAGCTTTATACAAAAAGACTTTCAGGGACAGAGCCCCTGTGCAGAATTTAAGCCCCAGAACCAGTAACAAAAATTTAGAAAATTTAGAAAGCAAGATATGAATTATTTTCCACTTACATAATTTGGGGTGGAAATGCAGATTTGTCTGGTCACCTGGGCGGCCTTCATTCTTCCTGGTGTTTCTAGAGAATGTGTCTTTTTAACCTTTTTTATCCATAGAAGCTACACTCATTCTGTAGCTTATAAGATCTATTTCATCATTGTAAATATAGCTCCTCAACAGGCACATAACTCTCTGCTACTCTCAACTAGTAAGGGTTGATCTAATTGTATTGTGACCATTTTGAGAACTTATGCATCCCAAGCTTTTTAATGCAATCATAATTGTTTCTTTTTGCAGCATTAAGCACTGTATTTCAGGCCCTAAGTAGGTAGAAATTAGAAGCTTTGTAATGTCATTCAGATTCTGTGACTGAAGATCTGAAGTTTGAATAACATGAACTGAATGTCAAGCTTGTTCAGGCCAAGATGCACTTTAAATTGTTAACTTGAGCTTGTAATTATATTGTAATATGTGAAACAAAATTCTTGAGAGCAAACAAAATATAGGTCTGCTTCTATTATGTTAAAAATAACACATGTATATTAAGATCACTAAATATATGGCTATAGAGAAAAATGGTCAACAAAATGCAAAGCCATATCATTTGTCATTCCAAATATTGTTTTCCCATAACACAGTCATGTAGTCTCCACAGGAGCTTCCTAAGAGCAGTCTTGATTTCCTTATTTCTCAGACTGTATATTACTGGGTTCAAAGATGGAGGCATCACTGAGTAGAAAACAGATGCCAAAAAGTCCACAAGGTGAGGAGAGTCAGGGACTGGCTTCAAATGGGCAAAGACAGCTGTCACTGTAAATGTGGTAACGACTATGAGATGGGGAACACAGGTGGAGAAGGCTTTGGACCGGCCTTGTAGGGAGGGCATTCTCAGCACTGTATTGAAGATGTAAATGTATGAATACCCAATGCACACAAGGCAGAGAAATCCATACATGATCCCCATGCTGACACTAACATCAGTGATGATATGCTTCCTAGAACAAGAAATCTTCAGTAGAGAGGGGACATCACAGAAAATCTGTGGGAGTTTTCTGGAGCCACAGAAAGAGAGAAAGTTCCAGCTGTGTTTAAAACTCCAAAGATACTGCCGAAGAACCAAGAAAGAGCCACCATCTGCACACAGAGTCTATTGTTCATTATGGCCTCATAGTGCAGCGGGTGACAGATGGCCACATAGCGGTCATAGGACATGGCTGTTAGGATGAAATACTCAGACCCAACAAAATGAATCACTAACAAGACCTGACACACACAGCCTGGGAAAGAGATGATGCTTCTGTGAGTCAAAGAGTTCAGAAGGAGGTTTGGGACAGTTACTGAAATGAGGCCCACATCAAGCAAGGACAAGTTCTTCAGGAAGAAGTACATAGGGGTGTGAAGACACGGGTCCACAGTGACAAGGGTGAAAATGAGAAGATTCCCCATGAGAGACTCCAGGTAGATCAGCAGGAACAGGAAGCCAAGGAAGATCTGGATTTGCTTGCTGTCTGAGAACTGGGTGAGCGTGAAGTCTGTCTCTACTGTCAGGTTGGCCATGACTTTCACTGTACTGAAAGCCTATAGGCAAAAGAAGGACAGACATATGTTCATCTCTTGCTGAGATCTCCCATAGTGCATTTCACTGCTTAACCATGCATTTTATCTTGACAAAATCAAGATTTTAATCAAAAGCATTTAGATTTTTATTTTGTTAAATACATGTCACAGTTTATGACCTTAAAATATCCATTTATTTGTTTATTTACTTATTTGTTTATTTGGGGGGCACAATCTGAATTGAAGCTTCCTTCTCTCCTTGCCTCTTTCTTTTCCTCACTCAGTTCTATTCTTCTTATCTTCTCATTCTCTGTTTTTCAAATCATTTCATTATGTTAAATTCACATACATGTAAGAAAGATAATGTAAGGAACCAGCTATAATGATAAACACATAATCAATATTTTTATTTTTATTTTTCTTTAATAAGAGGAAAAGCATTCCTAGGAAGTTTTGAATGCATAGGATTTTTTTAAATTCGAATATAGAATACAATAAATATTAAAAAATTAATAAACTCTGTAATTTAACATTTTATCCTGAATTGTTAGCTAAATGAACTCATCTTACAAAAGAATTTTAAGAAATTTCAAAGGGAAGTTGCATTGAATATATTTGTGTATGGGCATGATTGTAATGGGAAGTTACATTTTCATTGAGAACAAAACATTTTCTATTTCTTTGTATTGTTAAATATATTGTACAGACTTGAAAAACTTAAAGTAAAATGGAATATAAAAATTAAAAACTGACTTTGTTACCTAGTACATTGTATATATATTTATTTATTTGAAACAGACAAGGGAAGGGGAAAAAGATTATTTGTTAGGGGGTGAGGGGTGGGAAAGGGAGACAAAGACATGAGATGGAGTATCAAGTTTCAAGAAGTAATGTTCCCATTAATTACCTGATGAATGTAACTATAACCCCTCTATATATTATCCAGACAATAAAATAAAATAATTTAAAAAATTAAAAATCAAACTCCTTCATTAATGGCAACTCCTTTTTAAAACTACTTAAAGATAATAATGAAGAAAGAAAATTGAAAAATACAATTATAGAACTGTGTCATACAATTATAAGCAATAGTAGGTATGGGTGATAATATGGGAAACTTTAAAATTCCTGATGCATAGGCTTATTCCCTTAGCTTTTCTATACATTCTGATTGCTTTCTAAGTCTCTCACATTCTGCAACTTACTCCCTTACTTACTGTATTTCTAGTGAGATTAGTTATTAATAAATACACTATACCAAATGACAGCACTAGAGAAGAGGTGGCTCTCCCTAGGTAACTCAGTTACTTAGTGTGTGAGGCAGAATGAAATGTAAGTAGTAGTCATGTAGGCAACAAAAGATAATTATATTAAATTGAATACAGTAATGGAATATTTCAAAATATATTCCACATCTCTAATAAGTATATCATTTTCCAAAAGAATAATTTATTAAGTGCCCCCACTGACCCCTATCCAACTTGCCAAGCCTTTTCAATTGTGCAAGTGACAACTTTATACATCTCATGACAACTTATTCGTCTTATGAGACAACAGAAATTTATAGACCTTGATCTCAAGCACAATATGGATGGTAATGATCTATTTTTCTAACTGAAAATGGGTCTGTAAGAAGTGCTTAAGTTGCTATGTCTATCTTATAATTTGTCTGAGGCACTTAAGGGCGAGTGTGAAAGGTCAGGACGCTGTGAAATCAGACTGAACAAGAGGTGCACTGTTTTAGAGAAGTGGCTTTCTTCCTGATACTAAGAATGAGGTGTTTAAAAATTGCAGTAAGTTGCTGTGCAGATTATGGCTTCACTAATCATGTATTTGTTGCTTCATCTTTGGCATTATACTTCTTGGAAATTTAGCCTCTTTAACAAAATATCAATTCCTTTTCAGAAGGGATCTAGCTTTGAATGCTTTCACGAATAGGTTTTGTACTAAGGTACTATAAATGAACATAAGAACAATTAGAATAGAATTGAAAACGCTCATGGAGCTTTCTAAGTTTAGAAATTTAGAGTTTTTTGGCTACTCTGTAACTTCTAGTTCTAATTATTTAATAAATTCTTCCATCTCTCAATTAATGTTTATGCCTATATGTATATAATATTTACCAAATTCAGTATTTAATATAAGAAAAAAGTGCTAGAATATTTGGAAATTTGTTCTCCGGTCTTCTCATAATTCAAGTTTGGAAAGCTTAAAAAGTTATTCATTCTCATTAAAGTTAAAAGGTAGAAAATAATGGCCCTTATGTTATTTTCAGTCAAGTAATTATCTCCTATGCAACTGAATATCATATATTAATTTTAAATATACCATTACTGGGTGAAAATAGTTGATGGGATTACCATTGTTTGAAATATGAAGTTCAGTCTATCATAGGAAATGCTATTATAATGGCAATTGTTCTTATGATTTCTGAAAATTAAGGTTTACTTAACCATCTCTAAGAGACAACATCACCTATCAGGGCTATAAAGCAAATTTGGACCTTGAAATCTGCAATGAGGGTAAAAGGTGGTGTGGCAGATTCTGGGACAAAAGCATAAGAGTTTGAATGTCTCCAACACAAAAGAAAACTTTTCAGGGTGAAAATGAGAATTGCTCTGGTTTGGATATTTTATATGAAATATTGTATCAAATACACTACACCTCATAAATACAAGCTACAGCAGTGAAATCACTTTTTATGAGCATGTATCAACCAATCTAATACTTTAAAGGGAAATTTATATTCTGCATAAATAAGCACCTTATTTGAAAGCACTTACATATAGAAAAACACTTCTTTGCACATGATCGTACATAGGCTATGGTGACATTCTACCTCATTACTTTTCTCCAATATTATGAAGCTCCAGTCTTCAGATTCACCTATAGGATTCAAAGTGCTAATATTTGATCTCTTCTATTCATGTTGAGAAGGGAAAAGTCAGTGATTTCATCTCAATTTAAGTCCTGTTTTTAATAGAAGGGAATAATGTCCAATTTACTCTGCATTACCCTCTGGGAAGTCAAAGGGCTGACGACAAACCCAGTCCTATGGGGACCATGATGCATTTCTATATGGAGCCTCATTCTCAATGGTGATATGAGTATGCAACCTGGACCTGATGATCCTTGTGCTCCTGCTGTGACCTTTCCCCTAAGGTCACTGAGAGTCCCACCTGCCTCCTCACCAGTGGAACATAAGATGGTGCTCAGTGTACGTTGGTTGCTTTGTGTTACAATCCATGTTCTAAATGATGGGATATTTAAATTTGAGCTCATATATAGTTTTGGAGCTGTCAGTAAATGTAAATCATATTTTTTATCCAATTATATTTATTCCTATGTTCCCTCTCTGTCGGGGTCCTTCATCCCCGGTCCCTCTTGACTTATAGGAGGGATGGGGATAGACACGCCCTGACCAGGCCAAGCCATGGGAGAAGAGGGCCCACTGTCCTCCCATACTCAGCCTTCTTACCCAGGGGCACAAACAGAGACGCCAGGCAGCTTCATCATGGCAGGAAAATCTCTCTCTCTATTCCCCAAATTTCTCCTCCTTATATTAGATGCCTTAGCCTATCAGCACAACAGGTGGGCAGGACAAAGAGGTCCACGTGTTTACCCCTATTACAGGTCTTAGCAGAAAGTTTTTAGACATGGTGTTACTCGGTCCCCAACACCTCTGAGAAAGGAAAGTCTGTTTGTGATCTAAGCTAGCTCTGAAAAATGAACATATGAGTATAGCAATACAATATTCTCACTGTTTCTTATATGACTATAGAAAAATATATGCAGGAGTTAGGAATAAAGCTATTATTCCACATAAAAGAATAATAATAATTCACACATTATAGCAAACATGAAACAGCTTGAATTTTGTCAGCATTAAAATAATTTCTAATAAATTGTAGCCATTGAAGCATCTTCTTTCTTTCTTTCTTTCTTTCTTTCTTTCTTTCTTTCTTTCTTTCTCTCTTTCTTTCTCTCTTTCTGTGATTCTCTTTTCCAGGCAGTATGTTTACATATAGATTTATGAGAAACATTCAATTTACAACAAGTTTAGGGAAACTAAGCAAGTTGTGTTTCTTTACATCTGGATTAGTTGGCTTAATTAAAATTTTTCCTAGGGCCAGGAGTTTGGCCTACTGGTAGAGTGCTTGTCTACCACACACAAAGACCCTGGTTCAATTTCTTAGTACCACATACATAGAAAAAAAGCCAGAAGTGGTGCTGTGGCTCAAGAGGTAGAGCTCTAGCCTTGAGAAAACCCATGGACAGTGCTCAGGACCTGAGCTCAAGCCAAGGACAGGCCAAAAATTTTTTTCCAAGACTTTCCATTTCCTTATAAGTACAAAATAATTCTCTCTGGTGGATAAGTAGAATTCTATGCTGGTAAGGATGTGGCCAAAAGGGAACTCAGCCACAATGTTGGTAGGAATATAAACTTCTTCAACCACTTTGGAAAACAGTATGAAGGTTCTCAAAAAGAATAAACATAGAGCTTTCTTATGACCCAGCAATTCCCAGTCTAGTGCAATTATGCACTAGAACAAAAACAAGGCTTTATTAAAGATACCAGCAGAGCTATGCTCATTGCCACATTGACTGCCAGAGCCAAGATTCTGTAATCAACCAAGATGATGAATGGATCAAGAAAATATGCCATGATCTCTAATATAATACCCACCTGATGGTGCTTCTGCACCCTAGCCTAGCCCACTGCTGAGGATTGCACTCTTAGTGGCCCCTGGAGTTGGCACAGTCTTGAAGCCATTCACTAGCCAAGCTTCAGGTTTAAACTGGTGAGTGATTTAAAGGCAAATTCACAGAGGAATTCTGTTTGTATGAAACTAAACAGATGTACTTGTCAAGAGATACTTCTATCTTCTTCGGATTTTGACATCACAAGATTACTGCATATGTTTATTTGTTTATTTGAAATAGGGAACAGAAGGGGGAAAGCAAGATGATTGGGAGGAGGTGGAAGGAGGAAATGGGGACAATATATGAGAAGGTTGGAGAAGTCATGTACCCATTACCTGACGAATGTAACTGTAACCCCTTTATACATTGTCCTGACAATAAAATGAAATAAAAAACTTTAAAAATGAAATATAGAAAGTTTTCTTCATTTATTTAGGAGATTTTGCTTTGTATATTTGCTCATTTCATCTTTTTTTGCCCTTACTCGAAAGAAATTTCTGTGTGTCTGTTGTTCACAGGGTTTAGGTGCTTTCCCCAACCTCTCTTTGTTCAAGGTCATTGTGCTGACATTTGATCCACAGCTCTTCTTCTGGGTTTTTTTAGTTCTTACCTAAAGATAAGGGTCTTGTGAATTTTCTTGCCTGGTTTGTCTTTCAACCTCCATCTTCAGATCTCTCTACATGTTAAGTGGCTAGGATTATAAGTGTGAGCCATCACCATAAAGAAAGAAATTTTTTGCCAATCCTGGGCCTTGAACTCAGGTCTGACCACTGTCTTTGGACTTTCTCAAGGCTAGAGCTCTACCACGTGAGTAACAGCACCATTTTTGGCTTTTATCTATATATGTGGTACTGAGGAAATGAATCCCAGTTTTTGTGCATGCTAGGCAAGCCCTCTGCCACTAGGCTAAACTCTGGGTCCAAGAAATAATTTTTTATGCACAACTACATATATATATATGTATATATAAATATATGAATTATCTGAATTTTTTGGCCAGTCCTGGGGTTTGAACTCAGAGCCTAAACACTATCCTTGAGCATTCCTCAAGGCTAGTGCTTTATAATGTAAGCAACAGCACCACTTCCAGCATTACTCTTCTATGCATGTGGTACGGAAGGATCCAACCTGGGTGCATGCTAGGCAAGCATTCTACCACTAGGCCAAACTCCCTTCCCAAATTATGTGAAATTTTATATTACACAAACAGTGATGTTTATACTGGTTTCAAATCTCTGGACACAGGAGATGTGCAGAAACTTCCTGTTCCTACCAAATATGGGGGAGTGCATAACACAACTCGCACATGTCTCACTCTTCTTGTTATGAGAGGCATCATGAGATGACCCTCACTAGCACCAGAACATGTTCTACCAGACATAATACCAAATGCCCAGATTTGGGCCTAGCATCTCGGAATTGTGAGAGAAAAATTTAATAATTCAAAAATTCAATCCCAGGGGCCAGGAGTTTAGCCTAGGGCAGAGTGCTTGCCTAGTAAGCATGAAGACCAGTGTTCAATTCCACGGTACCACATACATACAAAATAGCCAAAAGTAGTGCTGAGACTCAAGTGGTAGAGCTCTAGCCTTGAGAAAGTCCAAGGACAATGCTCGAGCCCTGAGCTCGAGCCCGGTACTGGCAAAAAAAATTCAATCCAGGTCTGTACCTGCAGTCCTTTGTTACAACAACTGAAAAGGATCATAACCACCCAATTTTATTGCTTTTGCTTCTGACCTTTCAATTATTCTGTCTGCATTACAGAATAATATGAATCATAAACTGTTACTTGTTAAAAACTGATGGACACTTTTTCGACTTTATTTCACTGTGACATGTGTAAGAATGTTATTTGTTCCCTGCACCACATTCCTCTAAGGCCTGACCTCAGTTTGCCATGCTACAACACTATTTATACCAATATTCTTCAGTTAACTTCCACAATAAAAATGTACATTTTACATTTATATTTTTATTTAAATACATGTAGAAAGTGCATAAACAAGTGTAATACATGTCTATTATCTATGTTGGAAAAATTATGTACAATGGCTAGGGACTCCAATATTCATCTTAACAGAAAAAATGTTGTCAAACAATGGAAAAACTATGGTAGTAAAAAATTAAAGACTCAGAAAAATTTAGTCTTATTTAAATGATATTTTGTAAATCTGATTCCAAAACTTTAAACTTAACATGACAGATGATGAAAAATACATGAGAGTTTATGGCAGTTATTCATAAAATGACATATTACATTAGATAATACACATAAATACATCATATTTTAACATACTACAGAAGTATTTGAATCGTGTTTTCCAGAACATTCCTCACGATATTGACTCCAGTATCTGTACAAAAATTCATAAGTTTGGTAATTTATAGAGAAAATTGAAGTCTTGTGCTTACTTTTATTGCTAGAATCATAATGTATTCATTATGTCAATTGAAAACCAGCGTTATTTTCTCATTCTGTAATTTAAAATCACAATGCAGGTCACAACTAGCTAAACTCCTATGTAGCTGGAAGGTTTGCCTTCATTTTTATTTTATTTTATTATTTATTTATTTATTTATTTATTTATTGCCAGTCCTTGCTTGAACTCAGGGCCTGAGCACTGTCCTTGGGTTTTCTCAAGGGTAGAGCTCTACCACTTGAGCCACAGCACCACTTTCAGCTTTTTTCTATCTATGTGGTACCGAAGAATCAAACTCGGGTCTTCGTGCATGCTAAAAAAGCACTCTACCACAAGGCAAACTCCCGGCTCTCCCTTCATTTTTAAAGTCTCTAGTGAGGAAGATGTTTCCTCAACTATTCTAGCCCTGGAAGTTGATCTTATTTTCCAATTTAAGACAACACTTCACCAACAATGTCAGCATTGTAAGACCATCAACCACAGAAATATTATTCCTGATGGGTAAAACGAGAAAAAATTTAAAATATTTTTAGCCTTTAAGATTTGATCTACTAGTAGAGATCTGCAATAGAGCAAAACCTTGATATATAAGGCCATATAGTATGAAGCTAATTGAAAAGACCTCCAGGATATTGAAACAAAAGCCATATAATGAATGATTGTTGTCCTTAATGTACTATGTTATCTCTCATCTCTTTTGCTGTCCCTTGGTTATCTCATATTGTTATAGTATCTCACTTTGTTATCTGATATATTGGATTTATTTGTATTTGGTTATTTGAAATTGGATAGGGAAGGGGGGAAAACCAAGATGGGGAGGAGGGAGGGGAGGGTAATGGGTACCAAGACATGTGAAAGGGTATCAATATACGTGAATTAATGCACCTTCTATCTGGCAAATATCATGTAACCCTTTTATTAATTACAATAAAAATATATATAAAAAAGAAAAAAAGGATTTGATGTGATTGTATTGTGAATATTTGGTAATCTGCCCATTGCATACACCTTATTATAATACAATTTTTTCTTTTCTTGTTTTTTTTTGCCAGTCATCCTGCTTAAACCCAGGCCTGAGTACTGTCCTTGGGCTTTCTCAAGGCTAGGGCTGTACCACTTGAGCCACAGAATCATTTACACTTTTTGTATATATGTGGCACTGAGAAGTCAATCTGGATCACATCATGGGGTCACTCAAACTGAATTACATAGATTACTCTAAGTAACACATACCTAAATCAATTGGTTATGTGACAAGGCTGATGATGGGTCATTGTTCTAAAATTTTGAGATAAAAATAAAGATCACTGTGTGATACTGAATTATTTTCCTTATCCTACAAATTATCTATTCAATTTCTCAAATACGCATAAATGACAAGGGATATTCTTTAGGATTTCTTGGTGATAGTGATAGCTCTGTTGCTTTCCCCGAGAGCACTTAAAGTGAGATAGCTTCCACAGGAGCTTCCACAGAGAAGCTTTGATTTCCTTGTTCCTTAGACTGTATATTACAGGGTTCAAGGATGGAGGCATCACAGAATAGGAAGCAGATGCCAAAAAGTCCATGAGGTGTGGGGAGTCCGGGACTGGCTTCAAATGAGCATACACAGCTGTCACTACAAATGTGGTGACCACGATGAGATGGGGGACACAGGTGAAGAAAACTTTGGATCGCCCTTGTGTTGATGGCATTCTCAAGACTGTATTGAATATGTAAGTATAAGAAATCCCCATGCACAACATGGAGAAAAATCCACCTAGGATTCCAATTGCCACACTAACATCAATGGTGACATGCATTTTAGAACAAGAGATCTTCAGTAGAGAGGGGGCATCACAGAAAAACTGTGGGAGTTTTCTGGAGCTACAGAAGGACAGAGAGAAAGTTCCCATCGAGTACAAGACCCCAATCAGACAACCAAACAGCCAAGAAGCAGCTACTATCTGCATGCAGACTCCCTTGTTCATAATGACATCATAATGTAGAGGGTGACAGACAGCCACATAGCGGTCACAGGACATGCCTGTGAGGAGAAAAAGCTCACACCCAGCAAAGTGAACCACCAAGAAGAGCTGACACACACATCCTGCGAAAGAGATGGTGCTGCTGTGTGTCCAACAGTTTAGAATGAGGTTAGGGACCGTGACTGAGATGAAGCCAGCATCAAGGGAAGATAAGTTCTTCAGGAAGAAGTACATGGGGGTGTGAAGACACTGGTCCATGGTGACAAGGGTGAAGATGACAAGATTCCACAAGATGGTTTCTAAGTAAATGAGCAGAAAGAGAAAGCCATGCACAGCCTGGATCTTCCTGCTATCGGAAAACTGAGTGAGGATGAAGTCCAGCTCCACTGTGTGGTTGGCCATGAGGCCCCTGCATTTACCTGATGTGAGCAAAAGAAGGAAGAGCATTCATTTTTCACAGGCTGAACCTTCATCTTATTGAGTAACTAATTTTGACCTCGGCTGGCATTGAAACATGGTCCTCAGAGCTCATCCTCTTGAATAGCAAGCATTACAGGCATGAGCCAGTTGCTCCTTTTGATTTTCTGACTCCTAGCAATGGTATTTGTATCACCAATACTACAGGTGTCTACATTTACATAGACATTAAAATTTGAGAAGGCCTTTGTACATTGGCAATATGATCTAGCAAAATTTAGGAAAAACAAATACGGGATTTGAAATTGTCCAAAAAGTTTTCATAAACATTTACCCTGTATTTTCTAAATATAATTATCCTTAATATTTTTACATTGTATTAATGCATAAAATCACCATACTACATATCTATGACGTATAATGTATGAAGTTTCACAGGATTGTATATAGTTGTACATTTCGCAGTTTTTATTTACTTAGATCAGCTCCTTGTTTGAAAGCACTTACAGATAGAAAAAGGCTGCTTTGTACATGCTTGTTCACACATGGACCGTGATGGTTTCTCTTTTGACTACCTTTCCTACAGGATTGCAAAGATACAATATTCACACCCACCTGGTGGATTTGAAATACTAATGTTTCCTTTGTTTATGAGAACTCTTCATGGGTCTTCAGTGAAAGAGTCACTGACTTCATGTTATCAGAAGTCTTCTTTTGAATGAGGATGAAATAATTTTCAGTGCACTCCACATCACCTCTGGGAAGTCAATGGACAGAGGACAAAGTTTTCTCATGGGGACCCTGATGCAATAGTTCACGTAGGCTCATTAGGATGATAAGTTGTTACACTTGGGCTCCAACCCAACCCTTCTCACCCTGGGTTCACGCTGGGCCCATTTTTGTGGGGTCACTAAGGCTCTCATTTGTCTCCTGATGCAAAAAATCACTGTCACCCTGTCAATGTTGGCTGCTTTCTCAAAGAGCTTGATTTACCCTTCAGTATTTTTTTTCATCTCTATAAATACCTGAGGTTTGAGCAAGTATATTTTTGACAGAAAAAATAAATCTAACTGAAAATTTTGGTCTTTGATTCTATAGTGTGTGTGGGAGTGGGTTTGCATTCTTGTTTCTTTTTTTAAAAATTTTTTCCTGGACTTGGGGCTTGAATTCAAGGTCTGAGTATTAATGCTTGAGCATTTGTGCTCAAGGCTAGCAGGCTTAAATCCACTTACATCACTAAAAACACAGCTTCTTTGTTCTATTTCTGAATTTAGGTGGATACTTAAAGGTGAGAATCACAGACATCCCTTCCTGAGCTGGCTTTGACCCATGAGCCTCCTATCACAGTCTCCTGAGTAGGTAGGATTGAGTGGCATGAGAGAGTGAGGGCTGGCTTATGCTGTTTTATTATTATCCACTTTTTTAGGAAATCTGAACTGTGCACTTAGTATAGCTCCCCCAATTGAAGATGCAATGGATTTGCAGCAATATGAAGTGTGTTAACGTCTTTCTGAATTCCTTAAACATATATAATCATGTATTTATGTAAATGCACCAATATACATATGAATGTGTGAATTAAAATTATGATTATATTTACCAGAATTTATAGTAAAGGCTAAAGATGCAGTTCCTTGGGAAATGAGTTTTTTAACATGTTTGATCTCCACACAGCCAAAGTTATTTATAAATCACAAAAAATATATTGACTGAGTAGAAAGGGTAGGGGGAGGGAAATGGAGAGAAAACATGAAAAGGTATATCAATGTGTGTGAGGTAATGCCCCTTCTATCTGATGAATATAACTGTAACCCCTCTATTAATTGCAATAAAACTATATGAAGAAAAAAATTGAAATTTTCCCCTACAGTATAAATTTGATACAACATAAATTCTACCAGCTGAAAAATAGAAACCTATTTATAATGAATTTCACCATGAAACTAAACTGTAAAACTGTAGGTTCTTGGGTCGGAAGTTTGGCCTAGTGTTAGAGTGCTTATCTAGCATGCACAAAGACCGGATTCGATTCCTAGGTACCACATACATAGAAAAAAATCTGGAAGTGGTGCTGTGGCTCAAGCGGTAGAGCTCTAGCTTTGAGAAAATCCAAGGACAGTGCTCAGGCCCTGAGTTCAAGCCCCAAGTCTGGCAAAAAAACTGTAAATGCTTGAGGGATATATTTTAATAATATCAAGTAGAAATGCCAAGTGCATAGTGCTATATTCATAATACTGTGAAATAATGATTGTCTTTAAAAATTTATGCTAAACGCTGAGGAAAGCATGAGTACATTTGATGATAAGAATGGTAAAGAATTGCTAAAACTTGAACAATTCATGATGCACACAGCATAAGTTTTTCAGTCTGCCTCATGAGCTGTGAGGACATAGGAGGGTTTCATGATGAACAGAAAGAAAGACCTCAGCAGAACCTTTTGTCCTGTGAATAGATCTTTGATTTCCTGTGCCTAGAATGATGATAAAAATTATTCTTTCAGTTTCAGTTTTGGAAATGTGCCAGTTTTCAGTAAAATTCCAGTTTTCAGTAGCATCTTTAGTTTCTGATATTTTGTTATGGCAGACTGGGCTGAGAAAGATATAGAAGATATACAAGCAGAGTTGTATATTTTTTTTCTGTACTTGATCTTGAAGTAGGACTTGAGTATGGTCCTTGGGCTTTCTTAAGTATAGAACTCTACCACTTGAGTCACAGCACTACTTTTGGCTTTTTCTATGCATGTGGTACCGAGGAATCAAACTCAGGTCTTTGTGCATGCGAGGCAAGCACTCTACCACTAGGCCAAACTTCCAGCCCCCAGAGTTACATTTTTATAGAAATAAATATAAACATAAAATGAATTTTGATTTATGTAAAATTCATAAGATATCCTAATACAAAGCAACATTAATGCGTGAAATAATGTTGCTCATTCTTTCTTGATTAACTATGTATTGTCTGTTTGACATTTTTAATGAAACTATCCAAACACATAAATGAAATGTTTTACCATTGTAAGCCAATTTTACCCAATCAATTCTACACAGAAAGTGGTGAGAAAACAACAAATTTAACTAAATATTTTGTTTTTGAAATAGCATTCCCCTTTGGATACATTCCTGCTAGCATCTGTTGTTCTTTTTCTTGATAGTTGCCATTCTAACTGGTGTAAGGTAGAATTTCAATATTGTTTTGATTTGCATTTCTTTTATGGCTAGAGATATTGAGCTTTTCTTCATGTATCTTTTGGCTATTCATATTTCATCTTTAGAGAAGTTTCTCTTTAAGTCTTTAGCCCACTTTTTAATGGGGTGTTTGTCTCTTTGGGGGTGATGATCCTCTGTAGATTAACATGTAGTATAAATACAATATGGAGCTCTATGTTTCCATCAGAAAGAATGATATTGCCTCATATATAAGGAAATGGTAAGATTTATAAAAAGTCGTATTATGTAAAGTATGCCAGATCCAAAGAAAAGTAAATTGTGGAAATTCCCTCATATGTAGGAACTAGAATGTATCTGATATTATTAATGGTGGATCTCAATAACAAAATTGCTTAGTGCATAGGAATATATAAAATGAAGCATATCCACAAGAACTCCAGGATGTGGAAATAAGAGGTTGTTGTTATGTCTTGTATGTAGGTTTATTTTCAAGTTTCTCTTAATTTTCTGTACCCTGTGTCCTGTATATAAGATTATTTGATATGTGGAAGGGAAAAGGAATCACAGAAACAGCAAGACAAAGATGAACCAATGGATTATTGATACTCTAATGACACTATGTTGCATATGGACCTTACAACTTGGGGATGGGTGGATAAGGAGGGCTAAGGAGGAGAAAATGAGGAATGGGATAACAACGTTTAAAAACAATTGTTCTTGTTATCTTACTTACATAACTATAAATTCAATGTTCATCACCTTTTCAATAAAAAAGTGCAGAATTAGTAACTTTCCTATTTTCAGGTAGAAAATTTTAAATAGACACTACCCCATGAGCTTGGTAGTGTGAATGATAAAAGGGTCAGTTCATAGTAACGCTTTTGAACAAAATTTAGTAGACTTACCTGTAAGGTTTGAATACTTCAGCATTCGGCATCTTCTTTTGCATAGTCAAAGATATCAAAACTTGCTCCTTTCTTCAAATCTGCTTTATGTATTTATTTTGAATAATAATGTGGCTTATTTCCTACTGGTCATTGCATTTAGATATAATATAACTGGATGAATCCCAGACTCTGGCTTCTGGCATTTCACAATTTATTCTAAATATTGCTGGTATGTCAGTGTCTCCATTGAGTTAGGAAGTCTTGGAGTATTCCATTTACATGTGAAGCAGCATAAAGCTTAATGGAGTGACTGGTGGTGGAGCTATTGTCAAACATACTAATATATATGAAATATAGAGTCATGATAAGGAAGTCTCCATAGCTGTAAACAGAACTAGAAATTCAGTATCCAACATTTCTGATACTCCAATTATCTACAAAGTGTTAAGATGCTCATTATCATTGTAAAGTGAACAATGTTATATAGAGACATTTTAGATAAAATGATATATATTAAAATAAATGTCATAAATGGGCATTGATTGCTCACACCCCTAATCCTAATTATGCAGGTGGTTGAGATCTGAGGATAAAGCTTCAAATTTAGCTTTGGCAGAAAAGTTGCATAAGACACTGGTCTTCAATTTACAGCTAGAAACCAGAAGCGATGCTACTGCTCAAAGTTGTAGAGGACTATCCTTGAGTGAAAGAGCTTAATGTTTGTACCAACGCCCTGAGTTCAAACCCCACTACTGACAAAAACTAAATTAATATGCTAAAATGAAACAAATACCATAAAATCAATAATGATGCCCCAGTAATTATAATTGAGATAAATTAAACTAAAACTGTAATGTTTAGGATTTGGTGCATACATCTCTACTTTAAAAAATGATATTGATAATTTTAATTTTCCTCCTGGATCTACGAAGTCCAACATTGCTGTTGATTTTCCTTCTCTCTAGATTCCACTCGAAAAAAACATAGCAGTTATTGAAAACATCCTGTTTCAAAATGAATATATAGTTCCTTTCAATGTACTTATAGGGCTATATGAGCTATTGTGAATTTTAGATGTGGATCTTTAGATTATCACAGTGGGTCCCTAATGGAATTAGTGAAACCAGCAATGTGGCTCATACAATGAGGTGCTTTTTACCTTGGAAATCAACAACACCAATATGAGAAAATTCTGTACCCAGCTGAGTGTCTGATGCCCATATCTAGATTTATGATGTAAAATTCTCTTCTTATTAAGCTTCATAATCTACTCTTTGTTATGACAGTCCAGACCTATTATGCACCATCATTAGCCTTACTGTGCCTTTATTCTGCCTTCCCGATGATGTAAATTGTTTCCCACAAGTAGAATGTGGTTACCACATAGTGTATAGCTGGTTTGGCAGCACTGATGGACTCTTTCTACTCTGTTATGTAACATGTTAAAGGCAATGCTTTGCTCCCTGCAACACACACCTCTAAGAACTGACCTCAGCCTGCCATGCTTCAGCAATAAGCAAAAACTTTTAGTTAACTTTCAACTATTTATCTTTACTACAGTGAAAACAGATTTGAGCTTTAAGTTAAAAATATATGAAAAGCAGCAAGAAATAAGGAAAGGTACAAAAAATTCGAAACATGTGGGCCAAATTTGTCCACAGAAACAAACAAAAAGATTATGAAATGGTTAAGCTGAAGTCATATTAAAACTTTGTCTTGCTTTAATAGCTCCTTCAAACTCTGATTTCATTATAAAAAATTAATAATAAAATAAATGCACTAAAATTGTTTTGTTTTGCTTTTTTTTGTTTTTTTGTTGGTCAAGGGAGTTGAAGTCTGGGACTGGGCAATGTCCCATTGTCAGTTCAATCCCATTACATTACCTCTAGAGCCACAGTGCCACTTTCAGTTTTTTAGTGATTAATTGGAGATAAAAGTCTACCAGACTTTAGTGCCAAGGCTGATTTTGAGCCCAGATCCTCAGACCTCAGCCTCTTGAGTAGCTAGAATTACAGGCATGTGCCACCATACCTGGCTTGTATGTTATTTTTAATATATTACTTTTGAGTATATTGTAGCAATGTTGGAGCCAAAATATTTACTGTTTTTTTCAATATTATTCATCATTTGTTGACTTTAGTGTCATTGGTTATGTTCACATCAATCTTGATTTAAGAGTCCACCAGAAGGACCATAAAGGCTTGTGATTATTTGTATAACTGTAGTTACATTCCATGTTTTAAAATAAAGTATAATTTAAAAAAATCTATGCACCAGTGGCTCACAACTATAATCCTTGCTACTTGGAAGGCTGAAATCTGAGGGTCACAGTTTGATGCTATCCCAGGCTGAAAAGCCCATGAGACTTAAAAAAGCCCAGAAGGGAGGCTGTGGCTCAGGTGGTAGAACAACAGATTTGAGTACAAAGAAGGTCAGGAATTAGAGCGCAGGTCCAGAATTCAAGCTCAAGGACCAGCAAAAATATTATTGTTGCTATTATTATTATTATATGAATTATTTTTTCAGTCTGTAATTTAGAATTGAAATACAGATTTGCCTGTATATAAAACTGACCTGAACTTTGCCTGATATTTCTGCAGTTTACGTGTTGTCTTATATATTTTATTCCTAGAGGCTACTCTCATACATTAACTTACATAATCTTCTATCTCATCATTGTAAATATACTCCTTCCATAGGCACAGGTCTTCCTGCCAGGAAAACAGCAAACATTTCTTAAGTATTAAGGGTTGAATGGATTGTATTGTGACCAATTCCATAATATACTCAACCCAAACACCTTTATGCAACCACAATCGATTCTTTTTGCAGCATTAAACAATGGATTCTCAGGCTCCAATGAGGTATAGAAACTTGCACTTTTGTAATTTTATTCAGATTTTGTCACAGAACATGATAAATCTAAACTACATGAGTCTCATGAGGAACTCGATATCAACTTGTTTGAAATATGATACAGTTTGATTCATAATTCTAAATTATATTATATTGTGTGTAAACAAAATACTTAGTACCAAAGGAAAAAAGAAATATTTATATCACATTAAAATAACAAATATATATTAATAAAAGAATAAAATATTTAGATATTGAGAGAGAATGTCAACAAAATACAAAGCCATGTTATTTTTCAATCCAAATATTCATTCTACTGTTTTCCCAAAACAGAGTGATGTAATCTCCACAGGAGCTTAATAAGAGCAGCTTTGATCTCCTTATTTCTCAGACTGTATATTACAGGATTCGAAAATGGAGGCATCACTGAGTAGAAAACAGATGCCAAAAAGTCCACAAGGTGTGGGGAGTCAGGGACTGGCTTCAAATAGGAAAAGATAGCTGTCACTGTAAATGTGGTAACGACTATGAGATGGGGAACACAGGTGGAGAAGGCTTTGGACCGGCCTTGTAGGGAGGGCATTCTCAGCACTGTATTGAAGATGTAAATGTATGAATACCCAATGCACGCAAAGCAGACAAATCCATATACGACCCCAATGGTGACACTAACATCAGTGATGATATGCTTCCTAGAACAAGAAATCTTCAGTAGAGAGGGGACATCACAGAAAATCTGTGGGAGTTTTCTGGAACCACAGAATGAAAGAGAGAAAGTTCCAGCTGTGTATAAAACCCCAAAGATACTGCCAAATAACCAAGAAAGAGCCACCATCTGCACACAGAGTCTATTGTTCATTATGGCCTCATAGTGCAGTGGGTGACAGATGGCCACATAGCGGTCATAGGACATGGCTGTCAGGATGAAAATCTCAGAACTAACTAAATTAACCACCAACAGGACTTGACACACACAGCCTGGGAAAGAGATGATGCTTCTGTGAGTGAAAGAGTTCATAATGAGGTTTGGAACAGTGGTTGAAATGAGGCCCACATCAAACAAGGACAAGTTCTTCAGGAAGAAGTACATGGGGCTGTGAAGACAGGGATCTATGGTGGCAAGTGTGAAGATGAGAAGATTCCCCATGACAGTCAACATGTAGATCAGCAGACACAAAATGCCAAGGAAGATCTGGATCTGCTTGCTGTCAGATAACTGAGTAAGGATGAAGTCTGTCTCTACTGTCAGGTTGACCATGCCTTCCACTGAATTGAACATCTGTAAGCAAAAGAAGGAAAGACAGGTGCCTATTTCTTGTTGAGATTTCCTCTGATACATTTCACTTCTTAGCAGTACATTTTGACCCTGCCCCTGTCCACCTTGCCATACCTTTTCAATTGCAAAAGAGACAAATTTACACATCTCATGAAACAACAGAAATTACAAAGACCTATATATCAAGCATAGCACAAGGAGAATGGTAAAAATCTACTTTTCTTACTCAGAACAAGGTCTGTGTAAGAAGTGATCAAGTTGCCATGTCTATCTTAAAATTTGCCTGAGTCAATAATTGGAAAGTGTGAAGGGTTTAGATCCGGATGCTGTGAAATCAGACTAAGCAAGAGGTGCACTATTTTTTTTTGAGAAGTGGCTTTCTTACTGATACTATGAATGAAACGTTTAATTACTGCACAAAGTAAGTTGCTATACATTTATTACTTTGTCTTTGGAATTATACTTCCTGGAAATTTAGCTTCTTTAGCAAAAATGCTTTTGAATGCTTGCACCAATAGGTTTTATGCTGAACAAGTTAGTAACAATGAACATGAAAATAATTAGAAGAGAGTTGAAGAAAGCTCACTTTATTAGGGGAAGTATAATGGAGCTATCAGTCTTGAGAAAGTTAGAAATTTTCTGCTACTCTGTAACTTTTGTTTAATAAATTGTATTCCATAATTACTGTGATTCTTTTATCTCTTAATTATGTTTATGGCCACATGTATATAATAGTTACCAAATTCAAAACATAATGTAAGAAAAAAAGTCCCCAAGATAACCATGAGAAGGGATATAAATGTGTAAGAAGTAATGCACTTACTACCTCATGAATGTAACTGAAACTCCTCTGTACATTATCCCAACAATAAAAAAGAAAAAGAAAAGAAAAAATAGTCCCTGAGTACTTTGAGATTTGTGCTCCAATCTTCTGATAAATGAGTTTAGAAAGCTTAAAGGTATTCATCATTAAAAAACTTTAAATGTGGGCCGGGATTTTGGCCTAGTGGTTAAAGTGCTTGCCTAGCATGCATGAAGACCCGGGTTCGATCCCTCGGTACCACATACATAGAAAAAAGCCAGAAGTGGTGCTGAGGCTCAAGTGGTAGAGCTCTAGCCTTGAGAAAGTCCAAGGACAGTGCTCAGGCCCTGAGCTCAAGCCCAGGACTGGCAAAAATAAAAATAAATAAATAAATAAAAAAAAAACTTTAAATGTGGAAAATAATGGCTGTTCTGTTATTTTTAGTTATCAAGTAATTATCTCCTACACAAATGCTTAAATATTGTATATCAAGTTTAAGTCTAGATTTATTTGATGAAAATATTTCATGGTATTATCATTGTTTGAAATACGAGTAAATTTCACTCTATGCCATAAGAAATGCTAGTATAAAGATGATTGCTTCTTGTGATTTCTTATAATAAAATTTTATTTAACCATCTCTATTGGAAACAGCATCATCTACCATGGCTAAAAACTAAAATGGGACTGTGAAATCTGAAAGTCTGACATAATCTTGGAAGAAAAGATAGGACTTTGAATGGCTGTAACACAAAGGAATAGTTCTTTAGCTAGAAATGAGAGTTTCTCTATTTGGTTATTTTATATAAAATACTGTATCAAATAATCACACAGTACCTTATAACTACTATATCAAATAATCACACAGTACCTTATTAAATATGAGCTGTAGGAGTTAAATCACTTTTATTATGATTGCAATAGTTGAACTAATGCATTAAGGGGAAATTTCTATTCATGTAAACACCTGGCTTGAAAGTTGTTACATATAAAAAACAAAAGAAAAACCAGACCAAAACAAAAAATGAGACATTTCTTTCCACATGCTTATACATATGACATAAAGATTTAGGACAATATAAAGTGCCAATATTCAGACTCACCTGGTAGGATTCAAAATGGTAATATTAGACCTCTTCTATTCATGGTGAGAAAGGAAAAGCCAGTGATTTCATCTCAGTTGAAGTCCTGTTTTTAATAGAAGGGAATTATGTCCAATTTACTCTGCATTACCCTCTGGGAAACATAGGGCTGAAGACAAACCCAGTCCTATGGGGACCATGATGCATTTCTATATGGAGCCTCATTCACTATGGTGATGAGTGTGTGCAACCTGGATCTGATGATCCTTGTGCTCCTGCTGTGACCTTTCTTGTAAGGTCACTGAGAGTCCCACCTGCCTCCTCACCAGTGGAACACAAGATGGTGCGCAGTGTACTTTGGTTACTTTGTGTTACAATTCATGTTCTAAATCTAAGGAAACATTTCGCCAGATTTTCATTTTTCAAAGCTATCCTTACTTGTACTTTTAAGAAAACAGTTTATGAACACAATGCATCTGGATCTACATCATGCATTTCAACATATCCACTTAACTCCCTAACTCACTTCTTTACTCAGTTTTCTTAAGGTAGAATTATCTCCATGGTCTATGTACAGGCAAAGAAATATGTTCTCTATTTAAGACTTCTCCAAAAGTAATTAATCTATGTACAATCTAAATTTTATAGTGTTTATTTTAGTGATTCAAATATAATGAAAAACTAAATAATATAATACATATTCATGTGAATTACTCTGATAATTCTCTACATTTATGTAATGTAAAATAATCAGAAGTATTAACATTGTACCTAGAGAATTATTAATCATTCCTTTCTCTTGGGAATGTTTCCAACTTCTAACTTGTCTTCCATGAGTTTTGCCACAATGAAAAAGCCACATTGACTTAGTTTGTAGTTCTTTTTCACTTCTAATGCATTCTAGCCAATTCAGTCCTCAAGCGGTGGTGTTTATACACAATGGAATTCTATGCTGCTGTCAGAAAGAATGACATCACCCCATTTGTAAGAAAATGGAAAGACTTAGAAAAAATCACATTAAGTGAAGTAAGCCAAACTCAAAGGAATTTAGGCTCAATGCTTTACCTCATTTGTCATAATCAGTAGAAACCTTGGGCTCTCCTAGCATAGATTTACAATAGAACAAAACCTAGATACATAAGGCAATATAGTATGATGCTAAACAAAAGCCATATAATGAGTGATTGCTGTCCTAAATGTACTATGTTATCTCTCATCTCTTTTGCTGTCCCTTGGTTATCTCATACTGTTACAGTATTTCACCTTGTTATCTTATATATTGTATATATGCTTATTTGGTTATTTGAAATAGGATAGAGAAGGGGGAAAAAAAGATGAGAGGCGGGGATGAGGTGAGGGAAATGGGGACCAAGATCTAAGAAAGGGTATCAATGTTTGTGAAGTAATACACCTTCTATCTGGTGAACATAATGTAACCCTTATATTAATTACAATAAAAATGTATGGAAAAAAGAAAATAGCCATGAATACAAGCAAAAGCAGTTGATTAATATTTTGTCAAAAAATAGAGACATTTTCACTGATTTGTGGAGCATTTAGAGATTAAAAACTATGTTTCTTTTCTTTCAACATTCCCAACATTTTATCACCTTCAGTGTTGTATATCTCTACATTCCAGAAATGAGACTCATTTATGGAGTCAAGTTTAGGTTTTATTTCTATATTCATAAGTCAATTGTGGTAAAATATATTCATTATTCTCCATTTTATTACATAGAATTGCAACACGTGGTGAATTACTTGAAAATCCTGGTAGCTGTCTGACTGTGCTTATTGCAGTTTTTGGTGGGACATTTCTTTCCTCACTTCTTCAAAGCCTAGAGGCTTTCAACCACTTATAGCTTCTGACACCCTTTCCCTTTCAGTGCTAACAATTAAATATAACCATTCTGTCATCATGTCTCTCCTACTGAGTAGCATCCAAATTGTTTCTTAGCCTTTAATGGTCGAATTGTGGCCACTTAGATAATCTACCTTGCCCTACTTCCTTACATATGTAAAGATCAGTTTTGTACTATAAAGTTCTCTGTGAGGGGCTGGAAATAAATAATTACCTTATATCACGAGAGCCTGAAATAGAGCCATTGAAGTCTGAATTATGAGAATCACTTCATGTACCAAATACACAGCTCATGAAAATGATGATAGTTTGGCCCTGATCAGAAAGATGTAAATGAGATTCTCTTACGTTTAAATAAAGTAAATACTTAAAACCAGTGAATAATTTACATTGTAAGAACTTATATATACATTGAATATTTTCAAAACTATAGCAATTCACACACTGTAGTATTTCTAGTTATAGATTTTGTTCCCTCTAACACTTATAATGTAGTTTCCACAGAAGCTTCCACAGACTAGCTTTGATTTCCTGGTTCCTCAGACTGTATATGATAGGGTTCAAAGACGGAGGCATCACTGAATAGAAAACAGATGCCAAAAAGTCCACAAGGTGCGGAGAAACAGGGACTGGCTTTAAATAAGCAAAAACAGCTGTTACTAAAAATGTAATTACAACTATGAGATGAGGCACACAGGTGGAGAAGGCTTTTGACCTTCCTTGCAATGATGGCATTTTCAAAACAGTATTGAAAACATACACATATGAAAATCCAATAGAAATAAAGCAGAAAAGTGCATATAAGACTCCAAATATCACACTAACATCAATAGTGACATGAGTCTTGGAGCAAGAAATTTTCAGTAGAGAAGGAACATCACAGAAAATCTGTGGGAGTTTTCTGGAGCCACAGAAAGATAAAGAGAATGTTCCAGTTGTGTAGAAGATCCCAAAGAGACTTCCAAAGAGCCAAGAGACAGCTGTCAGCAGCTCACAGACACCTTTGTTCATGATGACATCATAATGTAGTGGGTGACAGATGGCCACATAGCGGTCATAGGACATGGCTGTGAGGAGAAAAAGTTCAGAGGAGGCAAAGTGAACCACCAACAAGACCTGACACACACATAGTGGGAAAGAGATTTTGCTCTTGTGTGTGAAAGCATTCAGAATGAGGTTTGGAACTGTCACTGAAATGAGGCCTGCATCAAAGAAGGATAAATTCTTCAAGAAGAAGTACATGGGACTGTGAAGACATCGATCCACTGTGACAAGGAGGAAGATGAGAAGATTTCCAATGAGAGCCTCCAAGTAGATCAGAAGGAAGAGGAAGCCATGGAAGACCTGGAACTGCTTGTTGTCAGAGAACTGCCAGAGGAGGAAAGCTGTCTCTAATGTGAGGTTGGTCATGGTGCCCAATACCTCCTGTGTGACAAAGTGGAGAAGGACACACATCATGTTCAAAGGAGTCTTCTACAGGTCAAACAGTGTATATTCATTCGTGTAATAGACCATCATGCTGAAGATATATATAATAGTTCTATTCGTTATGTCAAATATGCATCACATTTTATGATATTTAAATTTCATTTCTAATCTGTTTCGGGTATTGAAATGAGAGGGTATTTGAAAAGAGATTATACAGGACTAGTTTATTAATATGCACAACAGAACTTCACATTTTTGTATTTTTCTGGGGTTTTCTTTTTTATGTTTTTATTTTTATTAATGGAGTGTGCTGGATATCTAATTTTGTTCAGGTGACTGCAGAACCTGGAAAAGCTGTTGCTGCTATCGATGCATAACATACTGCTATTTCTGATCTTTTTATATAAATATAAATATATATATATACATATGTATAATTTGAATTTTTGGAAACTTTAGCTGTGCTGTCAACTTCGGAAAAAGTATCCCACTTTACAGTGTTGAGTTGGCATTGTACAGAAATTTGTAGCCATATTGGTCTAGAAACGTTAAACTTATTTTTTTTTCATTTGTACAGGGGTAAACACACTGCATTAAATATGTAAGGTCTTATCTACATGGGTTTGATTACAGAAACTAATAAAGTATTCTCTAAGTAAAAAAGAAAAGAAAACCTATTTTGACTCATCATCTGCATTTGTAATTATAATCATAATAACAGCCAGGTTAATTTGTGAAACATGTCAGAGGGAACATTATCATTGAATCATTTTACAACTGAACCCAGATTTAATACGCAGGAGCCTGTTCTTTGAAAATATTTTTTGATTAATTTTATTATTAAATTATATAAAGATAGGAATATTAAATGTGATAGAAAAGTGCATATCAAAGATGAAAGATAGTTATATCAAAGAGGGGGGAAAGACAATATGGTCAAAATTCAACATATACTTCATAAAATTAAGAAAATTGACGATAGGGGGTGAGGTTGGCAGTGATGGATGAGAAAGGGGTGACGTTAGTCAGCATGCATTATATTCATACAATACTTTTTGAATGACAACTTCATTGTCCAATTACTTAAGGATAAAAATAACCTAACTTTTGGGTGGCATACAAGTGTACAAAAATAAATTAAAATATGGCAGATTCAGGAGAGAATTCAGGGTAATTCATTAAAAAGTCAAAATCATAATTCAACAAAATAAATGCAAGGTAATGCATACTTGAAAGGGGGGATGCAGATAAGAAGATGAGGGAGAATGCAGTAGAATATTCAATTTATATCCTACATAATATTTAAAAAGTGAGGAAAAGTTTAGGTTGAGAAGGATGGATGAGAAGGTTAAAAGGGGTGACATTTATCGAATGTGTTGGATTCATAGACTTTTGTTCAATGGCAACATCTTTGTACAAGTACTTAAAAATAAAATATTTTTAAAAATAATAAAAATATAGCATTGCAATGAAAAGTAATAGCGATTATGGAAATCATTAGAAAAGCATATGGAATATGTGGAAATAGTAAGCATGCCTATGCATTTCATTGGCTTGTTATATGTGCTTTCATGTGCAGTCTTCTCTTTCACACACACAAACTGAAAAATTCTTTTGCCCATTTACCATCTGAATTTCCAGGGTTATGAATGTTCATGTGCAATCACATATTATAAACAACTCGGTCCCAATAAACATAGGCAAGCAAGAGGAAACGAGAACACTGATAGCCAATACCACTCTGTTGAAATGCACCCTTCAATAGGTATAGGTTATTTTGAGTACAAAGACGTATGAAAAGACAGAAAATCTTTATGTAGCTAATCCACTTCAGTTTACATTGAGTTAAAAAAAAGTAAGGGAGAATGGGCCAGGAGGTTAGCCTAGTGGTAGAATGCTTGTCTAGCATGCATGAAAATCCGGTTTTGATTCCTCAGTACCACATAAATAGAAAAAGCCAGAAGTGGTGCTGTGGCTGCAGTGGTAGAACTCTAGTATTGAGAAAGCCCAAGGACAATGGCCAGGCCCTGAGTTCAAGGCCCAGGAGAGGCCAAAATAAAAGTAAGGGGTAACAATGTTCAACCAGAAGTAAACTGAGTATCTTTCGTATATAACAGTGACACCTCTGTACACCACCCTGACAGTATAATTGAATTTAAAAAAGAAAGGAACTTTTAAAACAAACAAAATCTTCATTTACAGACCACTCAATTTCTTTTTTTAATTAGAAAATAAATCATTTATTTCTTCTCCTTTCATACGTCATACTACTCAGGAGACAGTCCTGAATTTGTATGTACAGAATCACCCTAGCACTCACACTGTTTAAAGGCAATAGCACCATCAGAGAAGTGACCCAGCCCTAAAGAGATTTCAGCTCACAGATTTTGCCTCATGTTGAACTTCTTAAAATCAGAAATATCATCTCCAAAAAAGGATAAGAAGGGGACTGTAAAAATAATCACTTTATTCAATATTATAGTTTGAGAAGTGGAGTATTTTTCCCTTCAAGAAACGAAAAACTAAGAAAATGCCACTAACATGGTTGGGATATCAGAGTAGGTCAGCAGCAAAATAATACTAAGAAATTCTAGTGATAATTTGGTAATTACCTCAACTGTTCACTGTTGATTTTGTGAAGCCCTTTCAGTTCTGCAGATGAGGTATGCATCCCTATCCTATATAGGAGTGCAGAATCTTGGGATATCCAGCATTTTGAAACTGATCCAGTGAAAGTAAAGAAATGCAATTTAAATACATTTAAATTTAATTAAAAATATGTATCCCATCAAGGACTTGAATACATGGCTCCTCATGTAAGGGCTAATAGAAAAGTTTGAAAACTCCTAAGACAAAGAAATGACATATTTATTTAGGTAGAAATCGTAATTACTTTGAATTAATCACCTTATATGGTATATAAAGGCACCAAATTATCACAGAATTCCCTACAAGTACCAAACCATAATTTGTTAAATTAATCATATTTGAAAGATATGACTGAAGTGAAAATAAATATATATATAATATACCAGGTAACAAAGTCACATACAGTAACATTCTGATGACTTCATACTCACCTGTAAGATTCAAATTCTCAATGTTTTATTTCTCTTTAGAGCTCTTTTTCTAGCCATGGTATAAGGGAGAAAGTCAATGATTTCATTTTTTCTAAACTACTCTTTATATCGTAGATGAAGCAATTTTTGATTCATTCTGAGTCACCTTCTGGGAAAACAATGGGTTGAGGACAAACACTATTCTCATGGGGACTGAAAGAGACAGTGTCCAGGCACATTATTTTCTTTCTCTTGTAATCCAAGAGATCCAGTCACATGTTCTAAGCTCTGTGATGGTCAAATTTTGACCATCATTCTTATTTTATTTTTTTTCCTTTTTAAGATGTATATTTTATTTTATTTTTTATTGTAATTAGTAAAAGGGTTACATGATATTTGCCAGATAGAAGGTGCATTAATTCACATACATTGATACCCTTTCACATGTCTTGGTACCCATTACCCTCCCCCCCACACTCCCCACCCGTCTTGGTTTTCCCCCCTTCCCTATCAAATTTCAAATAACCAAATACAAATAAATTCAATATATCAGATAACAAAGTGAGATACTATAACAATATGAGATAACCAAGGGACAGCAAAGGAGATGAGAGACAACATAGTACATTAAGGACAACAATCATTCGTTATATGGCTTTTGTTTCAATATCCTGGAGGTCCTTTCAATTAGCTTCATACTATATGGCCTTATGTATCAAGATTTTGCTCTATTGCAGATCTCTGCTAGTAGAGCCCAAGGTTTCTACTGATTATGACGAATGAGGGAAACCATTGAGCCTAAGTTCCTTTGAGTCTGGCTTACTTCACTTAATATGATTTTTTCTAAGTCTTTCCATTTCCTAACAAATGGGTGATGTCATTCTTTCTGACAGTAGCATAGAATTCCATTGACAAGGGAGCCAAAAAAAATAGAATGGAAGAAAGACAGCCTCTTCAACAAGTTGTGCTGGCAGAACTGGTTAAGCATCGTTCTTATTTTAAACAATTACTTCTTTTTTATTTATTTTTTAATAAATTTTTAATAAATAAGCAATTACTTCTTATTTGTCTTTAATAGCTAACATAAACTCAAATTGTAATTATTTTCTTAGATAAATGATTATTCTTTTCCCAAAACATAATTTAGCATTTGGAATTTCATCTACATTTCCACTCATTTCAATTTTCATGATTTATTCTATAACTAAATTGGAGAAATCTATTTTCTTGGTTCCATATGGAGCTCTCCAAATTATTATATTTTTATCTAGTTATATGCTGGATCAACCCCTATGTAACTTATTTAATATCTCAAACACTTATGATAGAACTTTTCTGAAATGTTTCTGTGTATGCTTAAAACTAGTTGTTATATAGGTTAAACCTGTGTAGTTTAATTCTAATGATTATTAAAAATTGGTAATATTAAATATTATTAAGATACCAGCAACAAAATCTTTCTGTGTGTGTGTGTGTGTGTGTGTGTGTGTGTGTGTGTGTGTGTGTGTGTGTGTGTGTATGTCTGTATCGGGAGGCTTGTACTTAGGGCTCTTCTTTTTTACTCTCAGAGCTAGCACTTTATTATTATTATTTTTTTTGCCAGTCCTGGGCTTTGAACTCAGGGCCTGAGCACTGTCCTTGAACTTTCTCAAGGCTAGAACTCTACCACTTGAGCCACAGCACCACTTCTGGCTTTTTATTTTCTATGTATGTGGTAATGAGGAATCAAACCCCGGTCCTTGTGCATGCTAGGCAAGTGCTCTACCACTAGTCTAAACTCCCAGCCTGAACTTTACTATTTGAGCCACAACTCCACTTCTATTTGTGTGTGTGTGTGTGTGTGTGTGTGTGTGTGTGTGTGTGTGTGTGTTTGTCTGTGTGTATTACTGAAGATTATAGGTTATTTGAGTTATGTAAATAGTCCTTGGCCAAAGTGCTACAGAAAATGTGAAGATGCAGGATTCTCACTGATTTGTTGACACCATTCCCTTTGAATAAATACCCCAAAGTGGCATTGATCAATCAAATATTAGTTCTATTTTAGTTGTTTGAGGAGCATCCATTCTATTATTGCAGCATCAGTCCTAACAGAACACTAGCATTGTATAAAAGTTTCTTTTCCCACATGTCCTCACTATCTTTTGTTGGTGTCAAAAACAGTATATTAGGTAAGTATTAAAGAAACAAAAGTATATGCTGAAAAATTCCAAAATAAGTTCTTCATATTGAGCAATTTAATAAACTTTTTTCTATATTGAAAAAAAACAAAGATGAGCAATTCATAGAAAAACTTTTAAATGAGGGATGATAAATCCATCCAAAAATATATGGATGAAACATTGTTGAAAACTATAGATTATTTTTCTCAAGTGGACATAGAGAATTTGAAAGGAATTTTGAGACCTAAGTAAGTTCAAGGTTTTTGTTCACATTAACATTTTGAATAATATGTAATTTAAAATAATCTATTACCTATCTGTCATCTTTGTGTCTAACATCTCAACAAAGATAGAAAATAATTTCCCTCATTTTGTTCATATATTCTTTATTGTAATTAATAAAGGGGTTACATTATATTCACCAGATAGAAAGTGCATTACTTCACAAACATTGATAACATTTCTCAGGTCTTGGTCCCCATTTTGCTCTCCATATCCCCACCCCTCATCTTGTTTTCCCACCTTCCCTATCCTATTTCAAATAACCAAGTATGCATTTATACAATATATCAGATAACCAGGGGAAATACTGTAACAATATGAGATAACCAAAGGACAGCAAAAAAGATGAGAGATAACATAGTACATTGAGGACAACAACCACGCATTACATGGCTTTTGTTTCCATATCCTGGAGGTCTTTTCATTTAGCATCACTCTATATGGCCTTATGTATCTAGGTTTTGTTCTATTGTAAAGCTTTGCTAGGAGAGCTAAGGTTTCTACTGATTATGACAAATGAGGGAAACCACTGAGCCTATGTTCCTTTGAGTCTGGCTTATTTCACTTAATATGATTTTTTCTAAGTCTTTCCACTTCCTTACAAATAGGGCATATTGTTCTTTCTGACAACAGTATAGAATTCCACTGTGTATAAATACCAAATCTTGTTGATCCACTCATCAACTGAGGGACATCTGGGTTGGTTCCATATCTTTGCTATGGTAGATAGTGCTGCAATGAACATCATTGTGCTAGTAGATTTAGTATGTCCTTGTTTCTGGATGATTGGGTAAAAGCCAAGTAGTGGAATTGCTGGGTCATAGGGGAGCTCTATGTTTAGTCTTTTGAGGAACTGCCATACTGATTTCCATAGTGGTTGAATGAGTTTGCACTCCACCAACAGTGTAGTAGTGATCCCTCCTGTCCTCATCCCAGACAGCATTTGCTGTTATTAGATTTCTTGATCATGGCCATTCTAACTGGATTGGGGTGGAATCTTAGAGTTGTTTTGATTTTCATTTCTTTTATGACCAGAGATGTCAAGCATTTCTTCATGTGTCTGTAGGCCATTTGTATTTCTTCCTCAGAGAAGACTCTCTTTAAGTCTTTGGCCCATCTTTTAATGGGATGGTTGTTTCTTTGGAGATTAGTTTTGGAGTGTTTCAATTTTTTGAGCTGTTGATAAATTTTAGATATGAGGCCTTTGTCTGTTGTATCGTTAGTGAAGATCTCCTCCCACCCTGTAGACTTTCTAGTTAGTTTGCTGGTTATATCTTTTGCCATACAGAAGCTCTGCAGGTTAATGCAGTCCCACTTATCCAGACTTTCTCTGATTTGTGTTTCTGAGTCCTTATTAAGTGAAATTTGACCTGTGCCAAGGGCACCTAGTGTATCTCTGACTCCTTCTTGTAAAGTTTTCAGTGTATCTACTTTTACCTCCATGTCTTTTTTCTATTTGGAGTTAATCCTGATGCAGAGTGACAAAAAAGGGTCCAACTTCAGTTGTCTACATGTGCTTAGCCAGTTCTGCCAGCACCTCTTGTTGAAGAGGCTGTCTTTCATCCATTCTATTTTTTTGACTCCCTTATCAAAGATTAGGTGGCCATAGGTTTGTGGGTCAAAATCTGAGTCCTCAGTTCCATTCAATTTGTCATCAGGCCTGTTCTTGTGCCAGTACCAAGCTGTTTAGGTCACTATAGCTCTGTAATAGAGCCTAAAGTTTGGTATTGAAATTCCTCCTGTGCTGTTCTTTCTGCTAAGAATTGTTTTTGCTATAAGGGGTCTTTTATTATTCCATATGAAATTTTGGGTTGCCTCTTCTAATTTCTTTAAAGAATGACATTGGGAAATTGATGTGTATTGCATTGAATTTGTAGATATCCCTTGGCAAGATGTTAATTCTTCCAATCCAGGAGCATGGGAGGTTTTTCCATTTCTTCAGTTCTACTTTAATGAAAATATTTTTGATAAGCCTAGTAGACAAAAAATTATATAATAGAAATAGAAATATATATTGAGCAGATTAGTATGAAGTAATATATATATATATATATATACTATAGAACACAGGTTACTGATCTAAAACATATAAAAGCAAAAGATAGTCCTGATTTTTTTGAAAACTAAGATGAAATAGTTAACAAATGGAAACAAACAGCAATTAGTAGAGGAATATAGGCCCTCTCCACCGAGGCATTACCAGCGAGCCTCCATGTGCGCCTGTGGTCCCTGAGGGCCTGTGGAACTGCACGAGTCTCCTCAGCCTACCCTGGGGTGTGTCTGTGAGCAGCATTCCCTTTGATGCTCTTAAACCTGAATGTTGAATGGCTCTTTTCTATGTCCCACCGACTCTGCCCAGTGACTCCAACCATCTCTGGACAATGGCCACCACTCTGTTGCTCACCATTGGTAAGAAACTTTATGAGGGTAAAACAAAAGAAGTTTATGAATTGGTAATAAAGCAGGAAAATTCCTCCTGCAATCTAAGGACCAGATTACAGTGGGACATGCAGCTAGAAAAAATCACTTTGAAGGAAAAGCTGCAATCTCCGATAAAATTACTAGTTGTATTTTTCAGTTGTTACAGGAAGCAGGTATTAAAATTGCTTTCGCTGGGAAATATGGGGAGACAGCTTTCATAGCACCTCAGTGTGAAATGATTCCAATTGAGTGGAGTTGCAGGAGAATAGCAACTGCTTCCTTTCTCAAAAGAAATCCCAACATCAAGAAGGATATAAGTTTTATCCACCAACAGTGGAAATGTTTTTCAAGGATGATGCCAACAATAATCCGCAGTGGTCTGAGGAACAGCTAATAACAGCAAAGTTTTGTTTGTTGGACTTGCTATAGGCCAGACTAAAGTGGATATCATGAGTCGTGCTACACAAGCTATTTTTGAAATACTTGAGAAATCTTGGTTGACCCAGAACTGTACACTGGTTGATATGAAGATTGAATTTGGTGTTGCTATAACCACCGAAGAGATTATTCTGGCTGATGTTATTGATAATGATTCCTGGAGACTCTGGCCATCAGGAGAAAGACAAACAGTCTTATTGTGACCTCAAAGAACTAACTCCTGAAGGACTAAAGATGGTAAAGAAAAACTTTGAGTGGGTTGCAGAGAGTAGAGTTACTTCTGATATCAGACACTCAGTGCAGAGTGTTAGTATTGATGGGTTCAACTTTTGATCTGGGTCATTATGAAAAAATCAAAAAAGCATGTGGAAATTTTGGAATTCCATGTGAACTTCGGGTAACATCTACCCATAAAGGAAACTCTGAGGATTAAGACAGAGTATAAAGGAGATGGCATTCCTACTGTGTTTATTGCTGTGGCAGGCAGAAGCAATGGTTTGGGCCCAGTGATGTGTGGAAACACTGCATATCCAGTCATTAGTTGTCCTCCTCTCACACCAGACTGGGGAGCTCAGGATGAGTGGTCATCTCTTCAACTAGTAGTCTTGGCTGCTCAACCATACTATCTCCAGAAGGATCAGCTCAGTTTGCTGCTCAGATATTTGGATTAAATAACCATTTGGTATGGGCTAAACTGTGAGCATGCATATTAAACACGTGGATTTCCTTGAAGCAAGCTGACAAGAAAGTCAGAGAATGTAATTTATAAGAAAAATGTTTTTTCATGAATGAAATGTTACTTTAGTCTTCTAAAAATCTCAAATTTCTAGATTCACAGCCAAAAAGAAGCAAGATAAAAAGATTTTAAATGAATAAAAATAGTTTACTAGTGTATAAGAGTTTCTCTAGATAAGGATTAGTAGAATAGCTATTGGTATTTATTATATAGGTAGCAAAATTACCATAGCATAATCTTTTTACCCATTATAAATGGTTTTTGTTAGCTAATAGATGATATAACATAATCAAATATATTTTATAAATGTTAATGTCCTTTTCTAAAGATATGACATTATTACTTGCCCTTTGTGTCTTCACGCAAGTTTTGAAAATGCTTATGGTGAGGAAAATATTGTCATCTTTAACTTTGTGGTCTACAGATTTGAAGGTTGTGCATTTTTATTTTTGCTGAGGTTTGAACTGAGGGCCCTTTGCATATTTTAGGAAAGTATGAACAAGGCCTTGGGTTCGATCTCCAGCAACATAGAAAAAGGAAGTTGAAATTGGTGTTGAGGTAACATGAAGTGAGGAAAAACTATGAGTAAAATAAGACTTTTCTGGGACCTTTTTTGTATCAGCAGTCTTCCTTGGAAAAAGTAGCCTCTTTACTATCCTAAATAAGAATAAATAAATCTTACTATGTAAAAAAAGAGGAGTATAGTAAAATAAAAAATCCGTTCTACTATATATAGAAAAACCAAAGCCATTCTTTATTTGACTAAGTCAAAGATTTTAAAATGAGACCTAGTGTATCTCTGATTCCTTGTAAAGTTTATAATGTGTGATTGTTGTTCTTAATGTACTATGTTGTTTCTCATCACTTTTGTTGTCTCTTGGTTAGTCTCATATTGTTACATATTTTGCCATGTTATCTGGCATATTGTTTATACAGTTGTTTAAAATAGGAAAGGGAAGGGGGGAAACAAGACGGAGGAGAGAGAAATGGGGACAAAAACATGAGAAGAGGTATCAATGTGTGTGAAGTAATGCACCTTCTATCTGGTGTATATAATTGTAACCCTTCTATTAATTATAATAAAAAAGAAAAAAAGAAATAAAGGTTTTAAAATGAGTAAATTAAGTATACTAAAATTAGGAATAAAAACAGGGAAACAACTAAAATAATTGTAGTGGGAAAGAACATTATGGAAGTATATTAAAATATGACTATTACTATAGAATCGTAAATCTCTACCCACTACCTCAAATCTTAAGCTTTCAACATTTTAAAATAATAGGAAATTTAAGCTGTACTACACATACTAAATTGCTTGCTCTTTATGTTATATATTAATGAATAAGAAACTACCAGATGGTTTAGCACACAGTATGCATTTTGTGTGTGTGTGTGTGTGTGTGTGTGTGTGTGTGTGTGTGTGTGTGTGTGTGTGTGTGATGGGGCTTGAACTCTAGGTCTGAGTGCTGTACTTGAGCTTTTCAGCTACTGCCCTACAATCGGAGCCACAGCCCTACTTCCTGCTTTCTAATGATTAACTGGAGATAAGAGTCTCATGATTTTCTCTGCTCTGGCAGGCTTTGAATTAGCTATCCTCAGATCTCAGCCTCCTGAACAGCTAGGATTATAGGTGTGAGTCACCGGGCCCGGCACACAGTATATTTAATATCAAACAGTTTCTATTGTTTAAATGTAAAGACTAAACTTAGATAAATTGGAGGAACTAAAATTGATTTTAAAAAAATGGATGATTTGAAGTTGGATAGGGAAGTTAGGAAATCAAGATGAGGGGCAGTGGGGGGGGAGGGAAATGGCGACCGAGACATGAAAAAGGGTATCAATGTATGTGTAGTAATGCACCTTCTATCTGGTGAATATAATGCAACCCTTTCTATTAATTACAATAAAAATATATGAAAAAATTGGATGATGTCTAATAGGAAAATTTGCTGAATTTTACAGCTCAGTAAATAGTTAAAAAGTAGAAATGATCTTTCCAATACAACTAGTGTTGTAATACAGAAAAGCCCCATTGCTATGAAATGCCCCCTCATGCTACCTGCCAGAGCCAAATCCTCCCTCTGCCATTCACTGCTGGCTAATTCTGGCAGGATTATGCTCTGGATTGACATAAATGGTTCTGAATATCAATAAATTATTTATTTTATTGGTTCATTATATGAACAAAACATTTTATCCATATATCCATTAAACTGCAATACAATTTTATGCAAATATTGTTAGATGTTTGTTTCAAGTTTCATTCACATTTTAATAATAATATATATAAATACCTAGAAGTGCAGTAATCATAGGAAAGAATTGATGTCATGGCTGATGGTGAGAGAATGATCTCAAAGCACAGTGTTAGAGTTGCAGAGTATTCTTCTGGTTACATTTGCACCGTTATGCTCTCATTAACAGTGTGATTTAATCACTATTTTATTTTATTATATTTCTAGTTTTCCAAGGAAGAAAATGAACTAATAGCACATAGTGGAAAGAAATGATGAGTAAATCTAAGGAAAATTTTGGACCTTCAGGAAAGCATACTATCCATTATAGTGGAAAACAAATGTGGACTCTGGAAAACAATATTGTCAAGTAAGAAAGAAGGAACTGTAAATGAAATTAGAGAGGTAGATGGAAGATAGGGAAATTTAATAATGGAAATAAAAATGAAGAAAAATGATGGGAAAAGTGAACATAAATGTTTTAATAAGGTAAACTAAAAATGAATTTCTTTTGTAAACTTACTTAAAATGACAAAGTTATCAAATTTCTAAAACAAGTGAATTCAAGATGATAGGGAATGCATTTAATATTTTAAGCTATAAGTATATTTAATGTTATGAAGAATGACAAGAAGGGCTAGGAGTGTGGCCATGTGGTAGAGTGCTTACATAGCATTCATGAAGCCCTGGGTTTAAGCCCTGAAACCACATACACAGAAAAAGCTGGAAATGGTACTTGGCTCAAGTAGTAGAGTGCTAGCCTTGAGAAAGTTCAAGAACCATCCAAGGCCATGATTTCAACCTTCAGGACTGGCCAAAATAATAATAGTAACAGGAAAGAACTAGTTACATCCTATATTTGTATTGTTTTTTTTTTTTTTTTTTTAGCCAGTCCTAGGCTTGAGCTCAGGGCTTGAGCACTGAGCACCTCAGCACCACTTCTGGCTTTTTGTTATGTATGTGGGACACCGAGGAATCGAACCCTTGTCTTCGTGCATGCTAGGCAAGCACTCTACCACTAGGCCAAATTCCCGGCCTCCTTGTATTGTTTGTTTATGTGAAGATTATATAGAATTATATTTCCATTTCTATTGTATAATTAGGAATATACCATTTGCCATTCAAGATCATGGATCCTAAAATTATTTTGTAACTAGAAAATGATATTAATATTGTTGTCACTCCTTAGTAATTATTCTGAATTATTTTACTATTTATATTTATATATTTAATTTATATTTATTTTCTGAATTATTAAAATATGCTACTCATATAAACAAAAATGACAAAAATGAGTTTGGAGTTAATCATAGCTTGGAAAAATACTAAAGGAAATAATCGAGTATCTAACTTATTTTTTTTCTTTTTCTTTTTCATTTTTTTTGCTTATCCTGGGGCTTGAACGCAGGGCCTGAACACTGTCCTTGGCCTCTACCACTTGAGCCATAGCTCCACTTCCAGATTTTTTTCTATGTATGTGGTACCAACGATTCAAACCTGGGTCTTTGTTCATGCCAACTATGCACTCTACCACTAGGCCAAACTCCCTGCCCTGTTGATGTACCATTACATAAGAGAGACAAGGATCACATTTCTCTTTTTGGGGGGGGGTACAGTGTCACCTCTTAGTTTTTTTCCTCCCAATTTTTTTCCTTTCCCACTACCTTTTCATGCAAATTGTATAGGACATTTTTAATAGAGTGTCTAGTGAGTATCAATGCTGAATTGTTGAATTGGATCCCTCTCTGTCCCACCTTTCCTGTGCTTCCCCCTAACCTCTCTAAATCAGAAAATTACAAACAATACAATGGATACAGAATACACAAACAGCAACAAAAGGTGAAAAACTGAAAGAAAATCACACAAAATAAAATACAAAACTGTAAGTATCTCCAGGATAAGGAAACAAAAGCCATATAATGAGTGACTGTTGTCCTTAATGTACTATGTTATCACTCATCTATTTTGCCATCCCTTGGTTATCTCATATTGTTACAACTTTTCACCTTGTTATCTGATATATTTTATATGTGCTTAATTGGTTATTTGAAATTGGATAGAGAAGGGGGGAAATCAAGGTGAGTGGGGGGGAGGGTGCGAGGGAAATGGGGACCATGTGATGAGAAAGGGTATCAATGTTTGTGAAGTTATGCACCTTCTATCTGGTGAATATAATGTAACCGTTCTATTAATCACAATAAATTTATTTAATAATAAAATAAAATAAAATATAAAACCTCTTATTTCTATTCCTTGGAGTTCATTTTTATCCACATCACTACATATGCACATAGCTATTGAGCCCTTGTGATCCTCTCCTAAGAATATCCTCCTTTGGTCTTGCTCTATAAATATTTCGAGTCTTATTTAGCATACCCAAATGTAATTCTTCCTCTTTTATTATCTACTGCTTTACTTGTATATTTATAAGCTCCTCCTAATTACAAATGAGGGAAACCATGGAGCATTTGTTTCTTTGGGTCTGGCTTACTTCGTTTTCCAATTCCTTACAAATGGAGCAATGTCATTATTTCTGGTGGAAGTTTGAATTCCATTGTGTATATATGCCACATTTTCTTGACCCATTTTTTTCTCTGAGGAGCATCTGTGTGGATTACACATCTTGGCTATTATGAAATGAACCTGGTTGTGCTGGTAACTTTAATATGGACTCGTTTGTGGTAAATTGGCTAAATGACCAGGTGTGGGATTGCTGGATTATGGGGAAGCTCTATGTTTAGTCTTTTGATGAACCTTCATACTGTTTTCCAGCATGGTTGAATAAATTCACACTTCCAACAACAGTGTAGTAGAAATCCCATTTTGCCACACCCCTGCCATCATCTGTTGATACTAGTTTTCTTGATAATGACCATTTCAACTGGGGTGAGGTGTAATCTTGGTTGTTTTGATTTGCATTTCTTTTATGGCCAGTAATGTTGAACATATCTTCATTTTTCTACTTGTTATTCTTACTTCCTATTTTTAGAAGTCTCTAAATCTTTAGCCCCCTTATTAATGGTGTTGTATTTTCTTTGTGGATTTGTATTGGGTATTTTGTTTGAGCTCTAAATATATTGTAGATATTTGGACCTGGAAAAAGTCATAACTAATAAGATGGATTCTTATTCTGTGGATTGTCTATATTGCTAGCTATGTCTTTTGCTATGCAGAAACTGCCATTGGACGCAATCCCATTTATCCACTCTTTTGATTTGTAATGATTCTGGATCTTAGGAAGTTTTGACCTGTGCCAAGGAGCCATAGTATTTTCTTGATCCCTTCCTGTAATATTTTTGGAGTATTTGGTCTTCATTGAGGTCTTTGATTTGAGATTGATTCTGATGCATGATGATATGTAAGGATCTAAATTCAGTTTTCTGCATGGTATAAGCCAATTTTTGCAGCACTATTTATTGAAGAGGCTAACTCTTTTTTCTATTTGTGTTTTTGGCTCTCTTATCAAATATTAGGTGGCTATAAGCCTGTGTGTTCATTTCTTGGTCTTTGATTCCATTCCATCTATCCTCAGGCCTGTTCATATGCCATTACCAAGCTTTTATTATTATTACAGCTTTGTAATAGAGTTGGAAATTTTGGTATTGATATTCCTTCAGCATTTTCCTTCATGCTATGGATTGTTTTGCTATTTGGAGTCTTGTATTATTCCAAATGAAGTTTGGGTTGCTTCCTCTATATCTCTGAAGAATGTTGTTCGGATTTTTATAGGTATTGCATAGAGTTTGTACATAGCTTTTGACAGTAGTACAATCTTCTTTTTTTTGCATTTTTTATTGTAATTAGTAAAAGGGTTACATGATATTTGCCAGATAGAAGGTGCATTAATTCACATACATTGATACCCTTTCACATTTCTTGGTACCTATTTCCCTCCCCCCCACACCCCTCACCCATCTTGTTTTTCCCCCCTTCCCTAAGTAGTACAATTTTCATAATGTTAATTATTCCAGTTGAGGAGCTGGCAAAGATTGTTCATTTCCTTAAGTCTGCTTTAAGTTCCTATTTGAAGTTTTTAAAGTTTTCATCATAGACAGCCTTTACATATTTGGTTAATTATTTGATGTTATTTTGAGCCTATACAAATGGATTTGCTTTCTTAAATTCAGTCTCACTCTTCTCATTGTTAGTATACTAAAAAGCTGCAGATATTTTTGGTTGGTTATACATCTTAAACTCTGGTCCTGGGTTATGTCTTTGAGCTTTTCAGCTCAAGCCTAGCATTCTATCACTTTGAGTCAGAGTGTCACTTGCAGCTTTCAGGTGTTTAATTGGGAGATACGAGTCTCATAATTGAAAATTTCTAACATTCAGGCTCACATAATAGAAAGTATGTCCTCTTAGATGCTGGCAGGGTTGTGGAGAAAATGGAACCCTATTGAACTGCTGGTGGGATTGTAAACTAGTTCAGTCGCTCTGGAAAGCAGTGTGGACGTTTCTTAAAGAACTGAAAATAGACTTTCCCTACAATCCCGCCATACCACTCCTGGGCATCTATCCTGAACATCATAATCCAGGATATGGATATGGACACCTGCTCAGCTATGTTCATCTCTGCACTATTCACAATAGCCAGTGATGGAACCAATCCAGATGCCCTCCTGCAGATGAATGGATACAAAACTATAATACACACACACACACACACACACACACACACACACACACACACACACACACACACAAAATGGGATTCTACATAGCCAACAGACAAGATAAAATAATGGCATTTTCAGGAAAGTGGACGAATCTAGAGCAAATCATGTTGAGTGAGACAAGTCAGGATCAAAGGAACAAAAGGCGCATGGTATCCTTAATATGTGACTATTAGATCCAAACAGTACAAGAGCAAGGACTCTTATTTGCATACCCAATGCTATGGACATGGTATTGGAAATATATACAAACCCTCAGCCTAATTTTAATTATGTTCTAAAATCTAAGTGCCAGTGATTGTATATAGAGATTCCCTTCCTGAATAATTGTTAAATATGTCATTTGAAATATGATGTAAGAATTAATAAATTCTTTAATAAAACAAAATATGTCCTCTTGTATAGTTAATAGCAACCACATTACGTAGAAGATACCTAATAATGCAAAATTCAACTTAGTTTTCTTGACATATCAAGTGATTTGGTACATATTTGGTACATATCAGTGTCATTAATATTTTAGACTGCTGCAAATTTAGTTTTGCTTCTTTTTCCACTAACAATATTCCATAGAGCCACTTTCATGTCTCTGTTTCTTAGGCTGTAAATGATGGGATTTAGACTGGGAGGTAATACAGTGTAGAACACAGACATGAATACTGATGATGATGTTGTTATTGAGCCTAAATATGAAATTAATGAGGATAAAAAAAACAAGGTCACCACAATAAGATGGGGCATGCAAGTGGAAAAGGTTTTGAGCCTGCCTTGTGAAGAAGAGATTCGTAGGATGATGGCAAAAATGCGAACATAGGAAATCACCATGAAAATAAAACACACCAAAGCAATGCAAGAGCTTGCAATGATAAATGCATATTCTAGAGTTTGCTCCCTAGGGCAAGAATGTGTAAGTAATGAAGGAATATCACAGAAAAAATGATCCACTGTGTTGGGCCCACAGAAGTGAACAGAGAAAGTACCTGCAGTATGAAGGGATCCATACAGGAACCCACTGAGCCATGCAATAGTGACAATCTCTTCACAGGAGCTTCTATTCATTATGACTTCATAGTGCAAGGGATGACAGATGGCAGCATAACGGTCATAGGACATCACTAGGAGAATGGCAAACTCTGTGCCCCCAAAAAGCATCACAAAGAAAACCTGTGCAGCACACCCCAGAAATGAGATGGAGTGGGAGTTGGTGAGAGAAATCATGATGGATTTAGGAGTGATGGCAGAGATAAAGCCTATATCAATCAAGGACAAGTTCTTCAGGAAGAAGTACATAGGGGATTGCAGATGATGAACTGTGGAGGTGAGGGTGATAATGAGTAGGTTCCCTGTCAGTGCAGCTAGATAAATTAGTAAGAAGAGTATAGCACAAAGTCTCTGGAACACTTGGTCATCCGGCAATCCCATGAGCAGGAATTCTGTTATGGTGGTAATGTTGATTATCTTGGTCATCACAGATTCTGACTGTAACAATCCAATGAAATAATTACTACTTCATTGACTGAGAGCTTCATTTTTTTTTGCTTTCATCATACCTAGTCTCCTACCTTATAAAATTTCAAAGCTAGACATGATGATAATAATTTGAGTTTTTACTACTATTTCTAATGTGGGGAGCAGGAACTATTCCATTCTTTATTTCATTGGATTGTGTCCTGTTACACTTTAATTAATCCCTGCCAAAATTTCAGAAAAACCTTTTGTTTGTTGGTTGCTTCATTGTTGATTGATTCTACTTTGTTTTCTGGGACATTTTCATGATTGTGATATTGTGTATATCACACCTCACAAATTATAATTTTTAATTCATAATGGTAGATTTTAATCATTAAAAGACAGTCTAAGTAATTAAGCAAATGATGTCATGAAATTTAGTGAAGAAGCGAATAGAAACAATTTACTTACCTTTCCTAGATAAGGTCTTGTTTGATTATGCTGACATAGTTTTAAACATGTAGAAAACTTTATGAAGGTGAGGTGTTTATTTGTAGCACTTGAAGAATGAGTTCCTTGTGAACTGTTTCATAGATAATGAACAGCATGAGGAATTCACATAGCTCTTTATCTGTTTTGTTATTTTTATTCTAGTAGATATAAGAAAATAAGCAATGATGGGCAGAGGAAAAGATTTTGTTTGCAAGATTGCATAAGAAAATGATGTAACCTCTAATAATTCAACACTTCTTTTTGTGTTTATGATCAAACCTGGGTCACTAGTTTTAAACATTTCAAGCTAAGAAAAAACATGGCAGCTGGAAGAACAAATAAAACCTAAGTTTCTACACATTCTCTATCCATTTCAGTCATTCAGAGAGAAATTTGATAATTGTCTTTGGTAAATCACACCTGTGATTTAGCTAAAAAAAGATTTAGAATATTTCATATTACTAAATTAAGGCAAAATAAAAAGCACAAAAAGTAACTATTCAGTTGTATCAATAGAGTTGAAATATACAAGCTCACATTTGATAACATACAAATTTAGGGGAAATTTACTTACCTAATAAACAATCACTTTCTCTAATCTTAGGGATATATTGATTAAACTGCTATGGAATTGAAAGTCAAGAAGGAAGCTTAGTGGAACTCTCTTATATAAAAAAACATCTGGGTGACCTGAAAAATTTGTTCAAAGGGTATGCATCCCTGTGTGAATATGACAATCACTCTGGTTGTTAGAATAATTTCTGAGTTGCCTGCAGTCTTCTCTTCATTGGCAAAAACAGATTTTAGAACGCTTGTATAGATTTTGTAGTTTGGTGCAAGGTAACAGCCAATTATAATGGGAGCAAATTAAGTGTATGGCACAGTGGGTCCTATTGGGAATTTGTCTTACCATAGCAAACAATGAGGTTTAGAAGTAAAAATGTTCATATTTGTGTAGATAATTGTTATACAGAATGGATTTTCTGTTTTGAGTCCTATGTCCTTTATGAACGATCTAGTATTAATATTTAGCATTACTAAGAAACAAAACAATTTGAATTCATGAAATCATATCCAGACTAAATGGCCAGCATATTTCATCAACATTTAATATTCTGTCTTATTTATCATTAGAAAATATCACACTTTCCATCTTATTTATTTTTGTCTTGCCTTCAAATTCAGTATATATGCAATATATACTACTATAACACATGTAATTTTATTCATATTACATATCTATATTATAGGTAGAATATATAATACACAGTATATTATTAGTATATTTAACTCTAACAGTATACATTATACATCATATATAGTAGTATATAGTATTTAATTTAATTGTATCTGTTTTAAGTATTCTCCAAGGAGTTTTTCAACATTTATGTTTACTGTATAAAAAGTAGAAAGTGGTCATTTAATAAGGACATAATTGCCATCTTCTTCAATCAATATAATAGACATATACTTGCAAAGTAAATAAAGATCTATGAACAGTGATAATTTTCTTATCAATAAATGAGACTGATTTTTGAAGACAACTTCCTTGACATTATTAGAACTCTATGTAACCACCACTAAGATAATAAACAACTGATCACCATAGGTACATCGATTAAATTTCTTCCTTTTACCATTACTTCCCTATTTTCAATTCTGATGTAAGTAGTCAGACATAATTTTTATGACTCTGACCCTCTATGACATAGGAATCTCCTACAAAACAAAACAAAACTATGCTTTTAGAAATGTCATAATTCCTAATATTGTATCTAGAAGCAAAATCCTTACATGATAATTTCTTAACAGGGAAGAATGAAAATCTAATCAAGCAGGAACATAATAGCCAAATTATTTATCTTAGCAAAACTGTTATTCAAAGATATCTAGTGGATGAAATCGAATTTTCTGTTTGTGTTTTGGTACTGGACTTGAAGTTAATATCTGAGTAGTTGTCGATTCTGTCTTTTAGCTTTTTCTACTCAAGGAAAGTATTCTACCACTTGAGCCACAATTCTGCTTATAACTTCTTGATGATAAGAGTTTCGTGGATTTTCCTGCCCAGATTGGCTTTGAACTGGAGTCCTCTCAAATCTCAGCTCCTGAGCAGCAATAAAAACAGTCATGGACAACGGCTACAACAGCTATTTTTAAAGGCAAATGGATAAAATGCAAAATTCCTCAAAGGCAAATATTCTGAGTTCTAGCACTCTGCCGGGGCCTACTGGAAGCAAATTGGGATTCCTGAAAATAGGGGGCAGGGACTGGAAAAAATAGAGAGACAAACATATGGAATCTGGGAGGTCTGCAGCCCAGGTAAAGACTACAGCCCCGTTTATTTCCAACTCAAGGCTTATAGCCTTTCTTGAAACCAGGGAACTTCCAGGTGTTACATTCATATGGTAAATCTCAGGTCATTTAAACAGAATAAGGCCAGAAAACAATAAGACAATAAAGCAATTGTCTGATGCAAATCAAAGTACAGTTTGATTCCACTCTGGCTCCCAACATATCCCCCGTCTTTATTTTAAAAGAAACACAAGTGCAATTTTTACTCTTTCCTATACCTCTAATTTATCCTGTCTCACTTTCCAAAAATGACTCTGGTCCCTTCATCTAAAGGGGATTGATGGGCAGAGATTCAGCTTCTGTGACTTCTTCAGGCTGACTCAGGGGCATTGTCTCTGTACTTGACCAAGGATCTTAAAAAGGCTAGCCTATTTTACCAAGGGATTGCAAAGATTAGATATTAAGAACAATAATTTGCTCCAAACTAGAGATCATATTTAACATTTAATAACTGCACAAACCATCTTTGGCTACAATAGTGTAGCTTACTTAGCACCCATTTGCAAAGGCATTTTCTTGATTGTCTGGGGAACTAAATCTCTGCAACTGTAACAATACTTCAGTTGCCAGATCGATACAGATTAATAGGGACACAAGCCCCAGATCCACAAACTTTCCTGAATTTGCTTAGTTAGGGCTTTAAACTACCCACTATCACAGAAGATTGACAAGTTCCTGCCCAGTTATGAAAGGCATGGGCATTAGCAAGGCATGCTTACAAAATATTCTATGACCTCCCAGCTCTGATAAATATTGAATGGCCAAGCATGAGTGACTCTAGGATCTGACACCATCTCTGCCATCCAAGCAGTGGCTTACTGCATCTGGATGCTTCATTGCTTTCGTCCCAATATTGTCTCTTCACACCGGGATAAACATCTCTTTGGCATTTCACTTTGTTGATTGTTGGACTTGAACTCAGGGTCTGAGTGCCACACCTCAGCTCTGCAGCTCAAGGCTTGCACTCTGCCACTGTGAGTCCCGAGCTTGGTGCTTGAGTGCTGTCCCCCAGCTTTTCAGCTCAGAGCTAGCACTCTGTCAGATTAGACACCACAGTCTCACAGGGACTTTCCTTTGCCGGGGCAGGCTCAAAACTGCAGCTTTCAGATCAATGAGTCCTACAAAAGGCCACTTTACTCCAATCAGAAGCAACAATGTGGTCAACTCAGAAATAGTCTCTAGGCATGATCTTACCTGGAACTTGGTGAGGGCCAAAATTACATCTGAATGAGGATCTGCTGTCCTTCTCCATGGGCCTGCTGGAGATTGCTATAAAGTAACTTACAAGAGTAAGCTGAAATAGCAATTAAGCAACCATTTTGGTAGTCCTAATTTTCCTTGTTTCTTTTTTTGAAACAAAACTTTAGGACAACTTTACTTTTAAATTTTGTTCAGAAACCATTTCTAATTTTCTTTAAAACTTTTACACTTTTTAACTTAAACACTTAACACTTTAGTCTTTATTTGCATTTGAAAAACCTTTAAGGCTCAAGGAACTCCCTTTGCCTCCAGGCCCCCTACTGCCCAAGGCACTCCCTTTGCCTTTTAGAAGAGGCCTTTTTTTTTTTTTTTTTTTTGCAGTTTTGATTACTGCCTAGAACTCCAACAGTTTAGACTCAAATAAGTTTTCCTTAATGCAACCACAAACATAGCTGAGCATGTGTCCTTGTAATATCTTGGGTCATGATGTTTAGGATAGATGCCCAGAAGTGGTATGGCAGGATCGTAGGGAAGATCTATTTTCAGTTCTTTAAGAAATCTCCACACTGCTTTCCAGAGTGGCTGAACTAGTCTGCATTCCCACCAGCAGAGTAGTAGGGTTCCTTTTTCTCCACAACCCTGCCAGCAACTGTCATTGTCTGAGTTCAAAATCTTGGCCATTCTTGTTGGGGTAAGGTGGTATCTTAGGGTTGTTTTTATTTGCATTTCCTTTATGACCATGGATGATGAACATTTTCTCATATTCTTTTCTGCCATTTTAATTTCTTCTTCTGATAAGTCTCTCTTTAGTTCCTTTGCCCATTTAGTGAATGGTTTATTGGGTTTTGGGGGGATTAGTTTCTTGATTTCCCTGTAGATACTAGATATTAATCATTTGTCAGATGTATTGTTGGTGAATATCTTTTCCCAGTTGGTTGGCTGTCTATCTACTTTGGCGACTATGTTTTTATCTGTACAGAAACTTTTTATTTTTAGATAGTCCCATTTATCGAGTCTCTCTCCAATTTGTTGTGACCCTGGGATTCTGTTCAGGAATCTTTTGCCTATGCCTATGAGTTCCAGTGTTTCTCCTACTTTATCATGTAGCAGTTTCACGGTTTCCGGTCTGACATTGAGGTCTTTGATCCACCTTGAGTTAATGCTTGTGCATGGCGATAGGCTAGGGTCAATTCACCTGCTCAGCTATGTTCATCTCTGCACTATTCACAATAGCCAGACAATGGAAACAATGCAGATGCCCTACTGCAGATGAATGGATACAGAAAATGTGGTATATATACACAATGGAATTCTACATAGCCAACAGAGAAGATAAAATAATGGCATTCGCAGGGAAATGGATGAACCTAGAGAGAAACATGTTGAGTGAGACAAGTCAAGACCTAAGGAACAAAAGGCGCATGGTATCCGTAATATGTGGCTATTAAATCCAAAGAATACAAGAGCGAGGACTCAATAACTGCATACCCAAAGCTATAGACATGGTAATGGAAATATAAACATAACTATATAGACATAAAAATCTATGACTCTATAGACATAGTTTTATTTCATAAATATGTTTCTATGACATACAAACCCTTAGCCTAATTTTGATTAAGGTCTAAATACTAAGTCCCAGTGATTGTAAATAAAGATTCCCTCCTTGAACATTTGTTTGTTAAACTTGTCATATAAAATAGGATGTAAAAATCAACATTAATCAATTCTTAAAAAAAGAAAGAACCACAAACATCATCAGTGCACAAAAAGTCTAAGTCTGGACTTAGTTTCCATCTTTTCTAAAATATATCCAATTGTGAAGTAGTATGAAACCAAATCATAAGGAGATAATTTTTAAACATTCCTTTTAAAACCTCTTTTTCCCAATTTAATACATTTTTGGGGGCAGTTTAAGAAACACTAATCACATCACCTCTGACATTGATTAACAAATTCTGATTTAAATCTCTAATTCCACTCTGGCTCCCAACAGCACTCTACTAGATCAATCTACTCTTTTGAATGACAGCATCACTTAATTTCCTGATGGTTAGTTGGAGATAAGAGACCCTCAGACATTTCCTGCCCAGGCTGGCTTTAATCCATGAGTAGGATTGATTACAAGCATTAGGTACCAGTGCCCAGCAGTATCTTTTATTGTTATTATAAAGGTGATGTACAGAAAGTTTATAGTTACATAAGTCAGGTAATGAGCACATTTATTTCTTAAATTAATTTATTTTTTATTTATATTTTTCCAGCCCTTGAACTCAGGGGCTGGGGTCTGTCCCTGAGCCTCTGTCTGCTCAAGGCTAGTGCTCTACCATTTGAGCCACGGTGCCACTCTGCCTTTTCCTGGGCCCTTTATTGGAAATAAGAGTATTAAGGATTTTCCTTCTTAGGCTGGCTTTGAGCCATGATCCTCAGATTCCAGCTTCCTGAGTGGCTAGGATTATATGTATGAGCCACTGGCATTCGGCTAAGACTACATTTCTTTTGAGCAAAGTCATCCCTTTCCTTACTCTCTCCCTGTTTTACCTCCATTCATATCCACAAGTTGTGTAGTTCACTTTCAACATAGAGTACCGTGAGTGCTACTGCTGCATTTGTTCCCCTATTGTCCCAGCATTTGTGGATACACTTTCCCCCTCCCAAAGAGAAAAAAAAAAACGAATAGAAAGGGAGAAAGGAAAAGAAAACAAGACCGTAGCAAAGATAAAAATTTCTTGTTTCTATGTTCTGGAGTTCATTTTGGGAAAACTATTTTATAAGACTTGAGAAACATAAGCAATTGTGTTTTTGTATTCCTCTCCTAAGAACATCCTATATTTTTGGTCTCACTGTGTGTGTGTGAATATGAAGCTTTGTACAATGAATTATGAAACCACAGAAAGTATTAATCACACAACAGCAGGACTGAGTCCTGGACGTGTTTAGCTAGAAGAGGAAAATACTCTGCAAGATCATATACTGCTTGATTATAATGAAATATATCTTTGGAAAGACAAAATTACACCACCTTCACTGTTCAGAACACTCAATACTGATTCTACACTGATATAACTCTAGTTGAAATCCCTGTACATGGGTCTGAAATTGTCAGCTTGATGCATAAATTCATATGTTCCATGATGGCCCATGGAAATTGCTGAAAGTGACAAGGAAGAAGGTATAACCAAGGTATCAATTCTGTCACAAGTGTGGGGTGTGGGCAACAAACAGGGTGCAAAATGGGAGAAACTGAACAAAAATTTCCCAGAAAATATGTCATCAGCCTTATTCAGACATGAGAAACTTAGAGGAACTTTATGCCAGTTCTAGGACATAAGGATGGTGTTACAAAAGTTTTTAAATTAACTTAATTGTGTTTACAAGAGGAGAAACAACTGCTAAATTCCCTTACGATGTTGCTTGCAAGTGATGAGAACATCACTGACATCTGTGAAGATGTGAAGTCTGGAAGAAATTCTTGGCACTTTCTTCCCAGACATCCCTTACCATGTAAGAAAAAAGGAAAAATTTTGTTTTGTAGTCTAATGTTCTTTCCCATTAAATTGAAATGGATTATCATAGTAGATTAAAGGTGATGTGAACCAAGAATTAAATTTAAATTTAAATTTAAATTAAATTTGCTTCAGGAGCAAATTAATATCTTAAAACTCACTACTCACACAGCTATGATAATAACTGAACAGTTACTGGAGAGATCATTCTAATCAGTCCCCGAGAAATGTCTTCTTTGCTCTCACTGGACAAAAGGTTAGCCAGATTAGTTTTTACATGCGTGATGAGAGTAAAGGGTCTGGTCTCTAAGGCTTCAGAATCCAAACACAAAATACTAAAGCTGAATTGTGATGATCTGGGGAAAATCCCATGAGATCTATAAGGCTGGCTTGTAACTGCCTTACAAGCTAGTTACTTCTTGGACAAACAATTTTCTGAGGCAGAGAACACGAAGCACACTTTTCCAACAGAATTCAGTGATCTTTTTCTCAATGAATCACCTGTATGATAAGGAACATACTCTATGAAGGTTAGTGTTAAAGTATTCATTTCGGAAAGACTGTTGAGAAATCTTAGCAACAAATGTATGTGTATGGAAAGAGACAATTAAAATAAATTGCAAATTACATTGGTTTCCACATGAAAATTTCTTCATATTCATAATTTCTTATCCCTTTGAATGCATTTTATTTCATTATTTTCCCAAAATATTATGCAGTTATCACTGCTTCTTGTTTCATCCTCCTTTTATCTTTCACTTTTCACATCTTTTTATCACTTTTCTAATTCTCTTTTGCTGTGCTTCAAATTGTTCTGTGTATTGGAATTTGTGAAATAGTGTGCTCAACATATATACTTGTATGGATCTTTACCACAACAAAATATTTCTGTTCAAATTAAGCTAAAGCTTAAATTTTCATATAGAAAAGAATATATGTAGTGTGTGGAGTTATTTTCTCCATTTCATTTGACACATCTCTGCCCTTGCCAGTGCATTCTATTTATTGTCTCATAATCCACTCACATTATTATACTATGAAGATAATATTACTCTCATAATAAAGTTAGGATAATCTGGGTCACATGAAGCGATTTCCCAAACCTTACGTGTAATTCTTTCATTACTTTTTGACCTATCTATGATCTCCATTATATATTTCTGTTTTAATAAATCCTATTTCATATTAGCTCTAAAATATTGCCTTTTTTTTTTTACCAGAGATCCTTCTGGTCAGCCACCAATCATTTATAAACACATATAGTCCTAAAATATTTCACGTTCTCTTTAGAGCTTTTTCAGTAACAAATACAATTGTTACATGTTAATTGATGTTTTATCTATTCATTTTTTTTACTTTTATTTCACTGTTGTTAAAAACAACCAAAAGGGGCCAGGAGTGTGGTCTAGTGATAGAGTGCTTGCCCTACCATGCAGGAGGACCGCGTTTTCAATTCCTCAGTACCACATACATAGAAAAAGCCAGAAGTGGTGCTGTGGCTCAAGTGGCAGAGCTCTAGCCTTGCAAAATCCCAAGGACAGTGTGTAGGCCCTGAGTTCAAGCCCCAAGATTGGCAAAATAAAAAGAGCAGAATCTTTAACTGGGCACGCGGTGGCTCACTCCTTTAATCCTCGCAACTCAGGAGGCTGAGATCTGAGGATCAAGGCTCGAAGTCAAACCTGGTCACTAAAAACTACGAGACTCACCTCCAATTAACCACTAGAAAACCAGAAGCAGAAAACCAGAACCCCTTTTCTAGAGGCTAACTGAAAATAAGAGTCTCAGGTATATTTGTGCCCGGGATGGCTTTGAACCTTGATCCTCAGATCTCAGCTTCCTGAGTAGCTAGGATTTCAGGCATGAGCCACCACACCTGGCTTCTACAAGTACTTTTATGAATCTTGCCTAAAGTATGTCAGAGTAAATGAAGTTTTGAAGTTTCCTTAAAGCTTTTTTTTTTTCCTGAGTGTGGGTCAGGCATTTTCTCTGAGTTTTTTTCTCAAGGCTGTCTCTCTATCATTTGAGCCACAGCTCTAATTCTGGCTTTTCTTGTTGTTGTTGTGAGGAGATGTATATCTCCTCACATGGTTTCCTGCCCTAGCTGGCTGCAAACTATCATCATCTTATCTTAGTTTAATGAGTAGCTAGGATTACAAGTTTGAGCCACTGGCATTTGGGGGGGAAGATGAGAATAGAAAATATTACCTTGTTTTAATTTAATATTATGGTTTAATTTAAATTAAAACCTAATATTGAGCTATACAAGATAGCTATTCTATAAACCATTTAAAATCTGTTTGTTTGAATGTAGTAGATGGGGGCCAGAAGTGTGGCCTAGTGGCAGAGTGCTCACCTAGCATGCACAAAGCCCTGGGTTCGATTCCTTGGTACCACATACACAGAAAAAGCTGGAAGTGGCACTGTGGCTCAAATGGCAGAATGTTAGCCTTGAGCAAAGTGTGTCTAAGGACAGGGTGCAGGCCCTGCGTTTGAGCCGTAGGATTGGCAAAAACAAAACAAAAAAAAAAAAGAAAAAAAGAGAAAGTAGTAGACTAAGTTGTCTGGTATTAAATAGAATGTTGAGGCTAATTATAGAAATAAATGTCATTTGTGAGAGAGCAAGTCAAATGCATATTCTAGTTTCCTCTTTTTGGAATTACAGTGGCATAATAAAATATGTTACTTTTTAAATGTGAAATCATTGTATTGAAGAGTTCAAAAACCACAGGAAGTATTGACAGAATGGCCCTATTATGTGTGTGGAAAGGAGGAACAGGAAGTAGGGAGAGAAGAACTCTTAAAATTTGACTTTCCACCACTTGAAGAAAGAGTAAACACTGCTCCTATTGGATCTGGATGCACTGTTGGAGATAATTGAAAGTAAACTGGATGAGAGTGAGTTCACAGTGTGTTCAGCTTTCAAAGAAAGTGGCATGTGAGCAGGGATGAGTAGTCAAAAGCAGTAATAGGCAGAGCCAGGCCCTTCTGAGATGTCTGATGGAGAAGTAAGGATTGTGAGCACCATTCCAGGTGTGGAGAGCATGCTCACAATTACTGAAATTATGGTGTGGAGCTGGTGTGTGTTAGGAGCTGGTGCTCACTTACAGAAGTGAGAGTGCCTTCTTGATAGTGAGTTCACTGAGCTAATAAAAGAAACGAGTTGCAAGGATATTTTATAAGCATGCCAATAAACGGGAGTTAATTTTTGGTCAAAGAGGACCTAATAAAGATGATTTTGTAGAGAACTACCACCTCATACTTAGTGAATGAATGACCTTGGGTAAGAGCCCTGTGTGTCCCTACTATACAAGGCTTTGTCCCTCTATTTTGGGTGCAGTAGATTCATTTCTCCTGAACTGCTTCTTGTTAATAAATCCTTTACAGAATCTTAATGCATAGTGTTACACCAGGTCTCCGGTGTTTCTCTTTTCATGAAAGTCCACTGTATATTTTAAACCAAATCTGCCTATCTTCTTTCTTTGCTAAGCACCTGTACTAGAAAAAGACTCTATAATAAAATACACACCAAAGTGTTAAAATTTTATTGTACTATGAGATCAAGTCACTTAGAAGGAAATTCAGTTGTAGATTTAATTCATGGAAACAATTTCCATTTTCTATTTTTTTCCCTTCTTTTTCCTTCTAAGGCATTTATTTCCCTATCCCATTTACATTTTAGATTACTGCTTAAAACCAGTATACCAATATATTCAGTCCGTAGTTGACCATGACTTAGTACAAATTATTGTGTGTGTGTGTGTGTGTGTGTGTGTGTGTGTCTATGATTGGTGTTGGAGCTCTGAACTCAGTGCTTTGCAGTTTCTATGTAAGTGCTGCAAACTGTTTTTTATTAAAGAATTTACATCATATTTCAAATGACGTGTTTAACAAACAAGTATTCAAGAAGGAAATCTCTATATACAATCACAGGCACTTAGATTTTAGAACATAATCAAAATCAGGCTAAGGGTTTGTATATCATAGATATATATTAATCAATGTAATAAAACATTATTTCTCTAGAGGCATACATTTTTATGTCTATGTAGTTGTGTTTATGTTTCCCGTACCATGTCCATAGAATTGGGTATGCAAATATTGAGTCCTCACTCTTGTACTGTTTGGATCTAATAGCTGCATATTAAGGATACCATGCACCTTTTGTTCCTTTGGTCTTGACTTGTCTCACTCAACATGATTTGCTCTAGATTCATCCACTTCCCTGCAAATGCCATTATTTTATCTTGTCTGTTGGCTATGTAGAATTCCATTGTATATATATGTATATATATATCATACTTTTTGTATCCATTCATCTGCAGTAGGGCATTTGGATTGTTTCCATCACCTGGGTATTGTGAATAGTGCAGAGATAAGCACAGTTGAGAAGGTATCCTTATCATATCTTGGCTTATGATGTTCGGGGTAGATGCCCAGAAGTGGTATGGCAGGATTGTAGGGAAGGTCAATTTTCAGTTCTTTTAGAAACATCCACACTGCTTTCCAGAGTGGCTGAACTAGTTTACAATCCCACCAGCAGTGCAGTAGGGTTCCGTTTTCTCCACAACCCCGCCAGCAACTGTCATTGTCTGATAGGTGAATATCTTTTCCAAGTTGGCTGGCTGTCTCTCTACTTTTGTGGCTAAGTGCTGCAAACTTTGAGTACTGTCCTCAATCCTTTTTTTCCCCTGCCATTGTTGTAGAGGCTCTCAAGATTAGGGGCCAACCAGACTTTTGCTGTAACCTGCTTATCTCCGTCAATAGCAACTATATACCCACCATATCTAGCTTGTTTGTTAAATGGGTTCAGTCTATTGTCTCAAGTAACAATCCTCCCTGTCTCTGCCTCCTTGGTAACTGTTTACATCAATAAGCCACCTGGTCTAGCCTGAACCTGTTTAAAGAATTGGACTGTGGCCAGTCACTGGTGGCTCATGTCTATAATCATAGGCTAGGATATAATCTGAGGATTGCAGTTAAGATGCAGACTTATCAGGACAGTCTATGAGATTCTTATCTCCATTAAACCAAGTGGTGCTTTCCTTGAGGAAAGAAGCTCAAGGATAATACCCAGACTCCAAATTTAAGCCCAAGGACCAATAAAGAAACAAATAACAACAATAAAACAAAACAAAAAATAACCAAACAATAAACGTCAACTGCACTGTACATCTAGCAGACTCTCCATTTATTATATTGAATTTAAAAAAATATCAAGTAGTATAACATTAACTTGTAACACTGTGACACATTACTATTATAATTATGAACAAATTCTGCATTTCATTATGGAAAATTATTGAAACACTTCAAGTTATTGTGGAAAAAAATGTACTTAAATTTAAGTCAAAATATGTTGTAGACTTTTGTTTTAAAGTTGAATAGATATATGAATATCAGAATTTGAGATGCTTTTAACTCTTCTGCCTAAAATGATAACCTCCTCAAAAATGAATAAAGAATTGACATGCTATGTAGTATATTAATGTATATATCCTTTTTTTGTTCAACAGGTAGATACTAATTTTCAAACATGCCAAACCAGTGATAGTGGAGTTCTTGCTGCTGAGGCTGGCTGAAAATCCAGTGCTGTTGAGGCTGTATGCCGCACTCTTCTCATTCATATACGGTGGCTCTTTTGGAGAATGTGATCATCCTAGTCCTTACTGTTCTTTACCAGCACCTCCACACCCCAATGTACTACTTCCTTAGGAATCTGTCCTTCTTAGATCTATGCCTCATTTCTGCCACCCTTCCCAAGTCCATTCGCAACTCTGTCATCCTCACTGCTTCCATCTCCTTCTTTGGGTGTGTGCTACAGCTTTTTGTGGTGATCCTACTGGCTGGATCAGAGATTGGAATCCTCACTGCCATGTCCTATGATCACTACGTGGCCATTTGCTGTCCTCTGCACTATGAGGCCATCATGAACAGAAGGTTCTGTGTCTTGCTAGTGACTCTATCCTGGCTTAATGGTGGTGCCTTTGGAATCTTGTACTCATCTGGGACATTCCTCCTGGATTTTTGTGGCTCCAACAGGATCCATCAGTTCTTCTGTGATGTCCCCTCAATTTTAAAGCTCAGTTGTTCTAAAGATCACATAACCATTAATGTCAGTGTGGCCATTGGTGTGTGTTATGCCTTCTCCTGTTTGGTTTGCATTGTGGTCTCCTATGTGTATATTTTCTCCACAGTCTTAATGATCCCTTCCAGACAGAGCCAATCCAAGGCCTTTTCCACCTGTGTGCCTCATTCCTTCTGATAGGTGCTGTTGCTTACTTAAAGCCAGTTTCAGATGCACCCTCAATTGTTTGAGGAACAGGGATGTTAAATCAGCTCTAGGTAAAGTACTGTGGAGTTCCAGAGTTTGTAAAGCTTTGAAATGATGGTAAAAGTTGAAGCTAAGAAGTAGCATGTCCTTTGATAGTAGCATATCTTAATTGCAAAATAATGAGTTTCATCATCATAGTTTCAATCTAGATATAAGATACCAGGATCATGTTTACACCCCACAATAGACACATCTACTCCCTTCTCACTCCTTCCAGGTCTCTTCATGCTGTAATATGTCATCAACAATTATTTTTTTGCCTTTTGAGATAAAGATTACACATGAGAGGAAATACATAGATACTTCTCCAAATCTGTCTTCAATTTTGTTTAATACAATAATTTCCACTTCCATCCATTTTCCTACTAAGGGCATAATTTCATTCTTTTTTTGTGGGGGGAAGTATTAAGGGTTGGATTTGGGACTTCAGACTTAGTAGAGTTTAGCTCTTGAGAGCAATGTCTCCAGTCCCATTTTTTAATTTATTATTTTTGCAATAAGCTCTCAATGCCTAGACTGGGCTGGGTTTGGATGCTCTTACTTTTCCTTTACTTCATTGCTGGGTTTGTAGCACTGTGCTTATCCAGTAGCTGGGATAATAATTGCATTCTACCACCCAAGCCAGGTATATGTTGAGATGGAGGGGTTTTTCCCAGGGTTGCCTTGAATTACAAACTGCTAATCTCAGCCTCTAAGGAACTTGAACTGCTGCAGCCATCTAACTTTATTGTTCTTTATATGTTTATAATACTCAGTATATATGGTACATTGTCTTTGTGTATTCATCCACTGTCAGGGTTGAATGACTTGGCTACTTTGTATACTGCACACTAAATATAGGTATGCAGTATTTCTGTTTTATGCTTGGTTTGATTAATAGGTTGTGACATGGAAGGATAAGTTGATACTTCTATTCTTAGTATTTGAGAAACCTAAATATTATTTTCATAAAGACTTGAACTTACTATATTTTAAATAGTGTTTAAGGATTCCTCTTCCCTCCTAATCCTTACTGGCTTCTGTTGTTTATTTTCTTCAGGCAAGAAGTTCCAATTGAGGTAAAATAGAATCTCAGGGTGGCTCTTGTTTTCATTTCACTGATGGCTAATATTATTGGATATTTTCAATGTATACATGGTCCATTTGAATCTTCTCTTAGAAAAACATCTATTCAGTGTGTTTGTTCTGAGTTTAGCTTCAGATTTGTTTAAATATTCTGTTCTGTCAGATAAATAACTGCTCAGATTTCTGTCATTCTGAAGGATGTTTCTCTATGCTAGTAACTGTTTCTATTGCTGTTAGAAGTAGGGACTGTTTCTATTGCTGTCAGAAGTCTAAAAATAGATAATGATTACTTACAATGAAAAGAAAAATGTACTTGAGATGACAGAAATTCTCATTTCCCTGGTTTGATCATTGTACATAGCATATATATCAAAATAACACATAGTACCCCATAAATATGTACCATTATCTAAATGTATATGTTATATGTTAATTGCATGCTAACTTAAAACAAAATATTACTAAGAAGAAGTTGGATAGACAATTGGGCTATCAAATATGCCCTCTGAAATTGCACATATAAATTATGTACTTGAGAATGTGCTTAGCATGACTTAAGGACTTTGGTTACTTAATTTTTAATTAATATGAATTTAAAGACTCATACTCCATTCATTTTAATAACATGGGATATATTTAAATATGCATGTAATAAACTAAGTCTAATAATCTCTTTTTTCCACCACAAACTTCATACATTTAAGTATAATTTATTTTCAGTGAAAGTTTAGTGCTCCAATAAGTACGTCTAAAAGCATACTTCATGTACTCAATATAAGTGATAAATTATCACATTCATAGTTTTACTAGTCATTAGGTATTGAAATGGCAATTTCTAAGTTATATTTTTTAAAATATGATTCCAAAAGTAAGAAGGCCAAGAATTCTGGCACAGAGCTGTAATATCCACACTGAAGTGTGAGAGATGGTATGATCATATTTGAAGGGCATTCTGAACTATACGACAACATTCTGTCTCAAAAGACTAAGAGACAAATGTGGTTCATCAACAACAGGCACCACTCTTTGCTGTCACCAAAAACAAGAAATCACATCTCCAGAAATGTGATTTATATAGCCACAGGGAAAATGTGCAAGTTTGTAAGGTAGAGGGTAAACAGAAGAGATTGCATCTAGAGAAACTCCAAAAATAATGCAGTCTCAATTAAAAAAAACAAAACAGGGTTGGGAGTTTGACTTAGTAGTAGAGTGCTAGCCTAAAATGCACCAAGACCCAGGTTCAATTCCTTGGTACCACATACGGAAAAAAAGCTGGAACTGGTGCTGTGGCTCCAGTGGTAGAGTTCTAGTCTTGAGAAAGCCCAAGGATAGTGTACAGGCCCTAAGTTCAAGGCACAGGACAGGCTAAGAAAACAAAAAGAGACAAAAAAAACCAGAGTAAACTTTAACTAGAGTGTACTTTTCTAATATTATTTCTTATATGACCACACTAAATGTCAGGAGGTCTGACACGGAGAACTCCATTAGGATCTTAGTCTCCTACAATCCCCAAGACTTATTTGGAAGGAAATTGATCAATGAGTAAAATAATTATATAAATAATTATATATTATATGCATTATAGAATATTAATATAAATATAATATATCAACACATAATATGTAGATATGAATTATATTCACCAAATAATATATACATTATATCACTTATATGTTAATATATTAATATATCCAACATTAAATATAATATGCCAGTATACTATATATTAATTATATATATATATATAATTGGTTTATCATGGATCTTGAACTGAGGGTCTGGGACTATCACTGGGCTTTTTTTCCTCAAGGCTAGAATATCTCCACTTCTGGATTTTTGTGTGGTTATTTGGAAATAAGAATCTCAAGTCTTTTTTCTTTCTTTTTTTTTTTTTTGGCCAGTCCTGGGCCTTGAACTAAGGGCCTGGGAACTGTCCTTAGACACTTCTTGCTCAAGGCTAGCTTTCTGCCTCTTGTGCCACAGTACCACTTCCAACTTTTTCTGAGTATGTGGTATTGAGGAATCAAATCCAGGGCTTTGTGCATGCTAGGGAAGAAGTCTAACACTAGGCTATGCTTCTGATCAGAGTTTCAGGTCTTTTCATGCCTGAGTAGCTAGGATTACAGATGTGAGCCACTAGCACCCAGCATATGTAATAATTAGATAGGAGTAATTCTAGTGTATACTTCATAGCAGCATGTGTGTGTGAACAATGATACACTTCTTTCCCTTCTCTTCTTTCTCTTCTCTTCTCTTCTCCCTCCCTCCCTCCCTCCCTCCCTACCCCCCCCCCTCTCTCTCTCTCATCTTTGGGTTTGAACTCAGGACTTGGGTGCTATCTCTGAACTTTTTTCTTGCTCCATTAGAGAAACAGCTCCAATTTTGACTGTTTGCTGCCCAGCGCATTCTGTTTGCCCCTCTCCTGACCCAGCGGGCTCCTCCGGGCATCTGCCTCACCTGCCTCCTGGGCCTCTGCTGCCGCCCCCCAGCGGTGTATGTCTTGATCTCCAGCGGCAGGTTTCACGGGCTCCTCAGGATTATGATGCTGCCCAAGTTGCAGCTGCTGGCAGTGGTGGCCTTCTTGGTGGTGGTGTTCTTCCTGGAGAACCAGGTCCAGAAGCTGGAGGAGTCCCAGTGGAAGCTAGATACTTGAGGCTCAGTATATAGTGGGTCACTTTCACCACTGAAGTTCTTCTTTCTGTGTCATATAAAATCCATATTAATAGTTGTTTTTTTTTAACAAAAATTGGAGATGATTGAGAGGGGGACTGGGAAGGAAAAGTGGGAGAAAAGCATGAGAAGGGATATCAGTGTTCAAGAATTAAGGTACCTACTACATCATGAATGTAACTGTAACCCCTCTGTATGTTACTCCAAAAATAAAATACAATTAAAATAAAAATCTTATGAGAATGGTTATAACACGACAGAAATTGCCAAGATCCAGAGCATCATAAGGGAATACTTTTTAAACCTTTATGCAAACAAGTTTGAGAATCTAGAAGAAATGGAAGAATTTCTAGCCAATATAACATACCCACACTGAACCAAGAAGACCTAATCCAACTAAATAGACCTATTTCAAGCACTGAAATAAGAGACCTCCCATCCAGAAAAGCCCAGAGCCAGCTGGATTCAAAGCTGAGTTCTATAAGGTCTTCAAAGCAGAGCTCACACCAATAATCCTCAAGCTCTTCAACAAAATTGAAAACGAAGGCTCTTTGCCAAACTCATTCTACCAAGCCACTATACCCCCTCATCCCCAAACCAAACACATTCATCAAAGGAAGAGAACTATAGACCCATTTCTTTGATGAGTATTGATACAAAACTTCTCAACAAAATACTGAAACACAACAAATCAGAGAAAGTTTGGATAAGTGGGACTGCATTAAACTGCAGAGCTTCTGTATGGCAAAAGACATAGGTAGCAAATTAACTAGAAAGCCTATAGAGTGGGAGAAGATCTTCACTAACCATACAATGGACAAAGGCCTCATATCTAAAATATATCAACAGCTCAAAAATTTGAATCACTCCAAAACTAATCTCCAAAGAAACATCCATCCCATTAAAAGTAGGGCCAAAGACTTAAAGAGAGTCTTCTCTGAAGAAGAAGTAAGAATGGCCTATAGACACATGAAGAAATGCTTGACATCTCTGGCCACAAAAGAAATGCAAATCAACACCACTCTAAGTTCCACCTCACTCCTGTTAGAATGGCCAGGATCAAGAAATCTAATAATAACAGATGCTGGAGGGGATGTGGCCGGGTGGGGTCACTACTACACTGTTGGTGGGAGTGAGAACTCATTCAATCACTATGGAAAGCAGAATGACAGTTCCTCAAAAGACTAAACATAAAGCTTCCCTATGATCCAGCAATTCTACCACTTGGCATTTACTCACGCATCCAAAAACAAAGACATATTAAATCCACTAGCACAACGATGTTCATTGCAGCACTATTTACCATAGTAAAGGTATGGAACCAACCCAGATGCCCCTCAGTTGATGAGTGGATCAGCAAGATGTGTTATTTATACACAATGGAATTCTATGCTGCTGTCAGAAAGAATGACATTGCCCCATTTGTAAGGAGATGGAAAGACTTGGAAAAGATTATATTAAGTGAAGTAAGCCAGACTCAAAGGAACATAGGCTCAATGGTTTCCCTAATTTGTCATAATCAGTAGAAAACTTGGGCTCTCCTAGGAGAGATTTACAATAGAACAAAACCTAGATACATAAGGCCATATAGGATGACGCTAAATGAAAGGTCCTCCAGGATATAGAAACAAAATCCATATTGTTGTCCTTAATGTACTATGTTTTCTCTCATCTTTTTTGCTGTTCCTTGGTTAGCTCATATTGTCACAGTATTTTACCTTGTTTTCTGATATATTGTATATATGCTGATTTGTTTATTTGAAATTGGATTGGGAAGGAGGGAAAACTAGATGAAGGGCAGAGATGTGGGGAAGGAAATGGGGACCAAGACATGAGAAAGGGTATCAATATTTGTGAAGTAATGCACTTTCTATCTGATGAATATAAGGTAACCCTTCTATTAATTACAATAAAAAATAAATTAAAATCTTAATAAAAAATTAAAAATCAGGGGCCGGGAGTTTGCCTAATGGTTAAAGTGCTTGCCTAGCATGCATGAAGACCCGGGTTCGATTCCTTGGTACCACATATAGAAAAAAGCTGGAAGTGGTGCTGAGGCTCAAGTGGTAGAGCTCTAGCCTTGAGAAAGTCGAAAGACAGTGCTCAGGCCCTGAGCTCAAGCCCAAGACTGGCAAAAAAAAAATTCAAAATCAGCCCCCTTTCCCCTCCAAAATGGGGTGAAAGTTTTTTTTTCTTTTTTGCCAGTCCTGGGAATGTGCCTGAGCTTACATGAACTTTTACATTCATGGGGTAGTACCTCTTAAAAGATAAATATGAAAAAGACATCTATCTCATTTAATATTATTCACATCACTGTAATAATTTCTGTAATAAAATGAAGACTTGAGGAAGAAGCTAAGCCTCATTTTGTTTTTATTCTAGACTTGATGCACTTGATGTGAATAAAGGGAAAGTTATGAACTAAGTACAATAAACTGTAGACATTTCCCCCTCCCCAAAAAAGGGAAGACTTCTCTGGAGAGGAAATAAGAGCCAATACACACATGAAGAAATGTTCAATATTTCTTTCCATAAAAATGCAAATCAAAACTACATTGAGATTCCACTGCACCCCATATAGAATGGCCAGTATCAAGAAAAGAAATAATAGTAGATGCTGGAGGGGATGTGGCCATTCCACTGTTGGTGGGAATGTAAACTGGTTCAACCATCCTGGAGAGCTGTGTGGAGGTTCCTCAAAGGACTAAATATAGAACTCCCTTATGACCCATCCATCCCACTCCTAGGCATTTACCCAAAGGCCATACTAAATCTGCCAGCACAACCATGTTCATTGCATCATTATACAACCAACCCCGATGCCCCTCAGTACATGAATGGACAAAAAATGTGGTATATATACACAATGAAATTCTATGCTTCCATCAGAAATATTGGTATCACTTGTATGATTTGGCATCATTTGTAAAATCATACAAATCATATTAAGTGAAAAAAATCATATTAAGTGAAGTAAGTCACACCCAAAGAAATATAGAGTCCATTGTTTCCTTCCTTTGTAATTAGTATTGGGTCATTCTAGCAGAGGATCAGAATAGTTCAATAGCTATTGATGCTAATCAAAATGAAGTCCAAGATATGGAAATGAGAGTGTTTTGTGTGTGTGTGTGTGTGTGTGTGTGTGTGTGTGTGCATTTTTGTTTTAGTTTTAATATATGGTATGAAGTTATTTCTGTTTTCTTTTTCTTTTGTTTTATCCCTTGTCAGTTTCTTATTTTGGTACCTTTTGTCTTATATATAAATTTATCTGATTTGGAGAAGGGAAGTGGAACAACAAAATGGTGAAGCAAAGGACAAAGGGGGAACCCAATGCAACAGTGATACATGACACTATGCTGGATGAACTTTACAACTTGGTGGGGGAGGGGAGTTGAGGAAGGAGGCAAGTGGGAGAAAAATGGGGTATAAAAATGTTTGACAAGAAATGTACTCCTTACCTGAGTTATGTAACTCTAACCCCTCTGTACATTACCTTTACAATAAAATAAAATTTAAAAACCCTCTTGTTTCCATTTCTTGGAGTTAATTTCAAGAATCATCATTTATATGTTCATATATACAGCTATTGATCCATTGTGATCCTCCCGTTGGAATATACTCTCTTGTTCTCAGTGAGTCTGTGTTGGAATTCCCAATATCTTATTCAATAAAACTTTCTGCTTAATGCTCATCTCACTGTCCAAAACTTTCATTCTTAGATTGTCTTGGGACACAAACTTGGCTCACATCAACTGGTATTAATTTGAAACTATTATGTTATAACTGAAAAAATAATTACTGAAGTGGGGCTTTCTTCACATCTTTGTTTCTCAGGGTGTATATGAGAGGATTGGCCAGTGGAGTAAACACACCATAGAACACTGATACCACCTTACCAATGGTGAAGTTGTACTTGGCTGGAGGGTGGACATAGGCAAAGATTATGGTGCTATAATAGATGGAAACCACGCTGAGATGGGATGCACAGGTGGACAAAGTTTTCTTCCGAGCCCCATGATGGTGACCACAATTTTGCCATAGGAAGACATAGAAGAAAAGAACTTAGAATCACAACCGAGCTGTATGTATACTCCACAGCCTCAACAAAGAATGTATCTGAGCAAGAAAGTTTAAAAATGGGGTCTGAGTCACAAAAGAAATGGTTGATTTTCCAGGGACCACAGAAATCTAAGTAGGGTGTGTAAGAGCAGAGGCATAAAGCCCCCAGCCCACGATCCAGCAGAAAACTGCAGGCAAGCCTGGAGACTCACGAGCCGCGAGTAGCGGAGCGGGCTGCATATGGCCACGTATCTGTCATAGGCCATCACAGCCAGCAAGATGCACTCGGTAGCTCCCATTGAGAAAAAAAGTAGTACTGAGTAACACAGCCAGAGACAGAGATGGTGACAACCTTTGAGAGGCATGTGGACAATAACTTAGGCACTGTGGCTGTACCAGATCTCTAAGGACAGATTTCCTAGGAAAATGTACATGTGTGTCTGCAGTGCAGGATCCATCAGAAGAATGAAAATGATGCGAGTGTTTCCTTTGAGTAAGAGAAGATACAGGGTGAGGAATCCCACAAACAATGCAGAGAGGGAGCACCTAAAAAACCAAGCAAAATGAACTCTGTCACTCTTGTATGGTTTGTTACATCCATATTTCATCATCTCTGATCTATGAGGAATAACAATACCTAGATGATGATAGATAGCCGAGAAGGAAAAAAATGGTTTATATAATTATTATATAGTAATTCAAAAGGAGGTGAAAAAATATGAACAAAAGCGTTGTAATGAAAGACAAGACTAAATTTTAGAATATCTTTCCTATATACCTGGTTACATAAGGAAAAAAAATCAATATTTATGTCATCTTTAACAGACCAAATATTTAAACTGTTTCTCATTTGTATGAAAGAGATATAACAGGGACTTTTTTTCAATCAAAAGAAACCATGTGTTTTTTTTTATTTTTATTTTTGGTCAGTCATGGAGCTTGAACTCTGGGCCTGGGCACTGTTCCTGAGCTCTTCAGCTCCAGCGTATCACTCTAAACATTGAGTCACAGTGCCAGTTCTGGTTTTGCTGGTGGTTAATTGGAGATAAGAGTCTCATGGAATTCCAGTCTAGGGCTGGCTATGAACTGTGATTCTCATATTGCAGCCTCCTGAGTAGCTAGGATTACAGACATGAGCGACTAGGAACTGACACAATGTATTGTTTGATATGAGATAAACCAAAGGCCAAAAAACAGAAGAGAAATAACATAACGCATTAAGAACAACAATCACACAAGATAAAGCTCTTGTTTCCATATCCTGGAGGCCTTTCATTTAGCCTCATCCTATCTGGCCTTATGTATCTAGGTTTTGAGCGATTGTAATCCTCTGTTAGGAGAGTCCTAGATGTGTACTAATTATTACCAGTGGGAGAAACCATTGAACATATATGTTCCTTTGGGTCTGGCTTACTTAATATGATTTTTTCAAGTCTTTCCGTTTCCTTACAAATGGAGCAATGTCATTCTTTCTGATGGCAGCATAGAATTCCATTGTGTATAAATGCCATATCTTCTTGATCTAATTATCTACTAAGGGGCATCTAGCTTGGTTTGATATCTTTTCTATGGTAAATAGTGCTGCAGTTAACATCATTGTGCTAGTGGCTTTAGTATGCCCTGATTTCCGGACAATTGGGTAAATGCCAAAGAATGGAATTGCTGGGTCATAGGGGAGCTCTATGTTTAGTCTTTTGAGGAACCGCCATACTGCTTTCCATAATGGTTGAACAAGTTTGCACTCTCACCAACAGTGTAGTAGTGATCCCTCTTGGCCCCGTCCCCACCAGCATCTGTTATTAGATTTCTTGATCATGGCCATTCTAATGGAAAGAGGTGGAATCTCAAAGTTGTTTTAATTTGCATTTCTTGTATGGCTAGAGATGTCAAGCATTTCTTCATGTGCCTAAGACCATTCTTATTTCCTGTTCAGAGAAATTTCTCTTTAAGACATTAGGCCATCTTTTAAGAGCATGGTTCTTTCCTTGGAGATTTGTTTTGCCGAGATTCAATTTTACCTTTATCTAAGATAAACCATTTTCTCTCTCACTGTCTCCCTCTCTCTCCCTCCATCTCTGGCTGTCTGTTATAGTATTCTATAAGGAGTTATTGGGATCATGTCATTGACTCTGCTTAAGATGCAGGATATATAGTGCCTTAGCAATTTATACATTTACACCAATGCACTTTGCAGATGAGAATGCATATATAATGCATATCTTATTTTTATGAATTTGTTTGGTCATTATTTACCTACCCAAAGATGACATTGTTTCCACAAATTTAACTCTTATGCATTTCTTGGTTTTAATTGGGTCACTTGATCTCTAGAGATCAGTACCTGCCAGAAATTATACCCTGCTGTCACAGGATAATGAGGGCCCTGCTCCCAGAGTGTTTGCTTATGATTTATGAACATATATTTTTGATAAAAGGCACATTACTGATTCTTCCTTTGAATGCACAATTGTGTTTGCTTTATTGAAAGTCATCCTCAGCTCTCATATGAATGGGGAAATTGGATTGAATCACTGTTCCATCCCCAACTTAGAGAAGTTAATGTGGTGGGAGTCGATCTTCTCACAGGGTTTAGAAGAGCTGCTGATAGTGAGTACAATGTAACTTCTGTGCTGACTTGACCACTCATTCATAAATGATACTTTGATTCAATTTGGAATATTATCTTAGAATTTGGAAAGACATTCTAGTTAAAAATTCAAGCCATGCTTGTTTATTTTTAAGAGAGCTGCTTAAACTTGCTTTTAAAAATCAAAGCAATATAAACAAGAAATAAATCTTTTCTTCCCTAAATACTGAAATAGAAAGTATTCAAATGGGCATGACAGTTGAGAATAATTTGTCCTTATTTACCTCGATTTCTTTTACTCCTAGTGTTTGTGTATCCATTTGTGTGCATGTGTGGGGGGTATGTGTGTTCTGTCTTTTTTCTATACCATACATTAATGTCTGAAGAAATTTTAGCATTACTCTCCTTTCATAGAATGTGGCTTTAGTTCAGAGTTAACTCTTATTTTTTATCCAGCAATGGTGGTTCAAGCCAACTTATTCACAATGAGATCTAAAGATTGCAGTTTGATGCCATCCCTAACAAAAAAGTAATACTTTTTTTCTCCAATTAAATAGTGAAAAGCTGCAAATATATGTATAGCTCAAGAGATAGAATGCCAGCTTGATCTAAAACATCAGGGCTCTGAATTTAAGCCCAATACACACATCCCCCCCTTCTTCAGGGTTTTTTTCTAGAAATGCATTGCATCATCTGATCGTACTAGTAGTGACATTTTTATAATTTCAGCAATATTTTTTCAAAATACATTGTTCATGCTAGCACTGAATTAATACACTGAGTGGAATGTGTTTTGTTTGTGGTATGTACATCTCTACTTTGTTAGGTCTGAGGGGGAAGTTGCAAATTTTCACAACTGAGTGGGATGCATTTTTTTATTAAAAATATTTTTTCTTTTATATTTATGAGAAACTTATTGTAAATGACATTGAAATTTATGAAATATTCTTTCATGTGTTGGGATTGCCATGTGATTTTTGACATTCCATCTAATAATGTAGGCAAGCACAGTGGCTGATTGATTTGCTTATGTTGAACAAAGCCAAAACCAAGGATAAATTCCACCTGGTAAGAAGCTTCAATGATTTTAATGTACAATGTATATTTTGTTTATAAATTTGTATACACTTTTCTCAAGAATATAGTCTGTTTTCTGCTTTCCACATCTAGGTGATGGAGACATTAATTCTGCTCATAATGTTTCCTTTCATTAGAATTAATTCCATTTAATAATTACTTATTCATTCAAATTTCCTTGTCATGTTTTTTTCATTAGAATTACTTCAGAGTAGTATTACTTCTCTCTCCAAACCAATTTTTTCTCATTAATAAATATATTTCTGAATTCTTTGTTCACTGAATTTCTTAGCATGTGATTGTTGACATGTGATCATTTTAATTTGTGTCTTCTTTTCTAACTTTATTAAGAGAAATTACACTCGTATTAAAGTTATTCTCCATAACAGATTTATTTTGCTGCTTTTATGAGTATGAAGTGACTCAGTATTGTAATAAGTAGAACAAGAATGGTTGCTCCATTAAAAGAGGTTTCTGAAGTTAATGTTCATCCTTAAAAATGCTCAGAATTTCAGATTCATTGTGTACATTCTCTTCAATAACATTCCATGTATTTGCTATAAAAGATATGGCTGTATACACAAAAAATACTAAAAAGATAAAAATAAAATTTTCAAGTAATATCATTTGCTCAATGAGCTATGCAGGCCTTCAATCCTTTGCTTCTGAATGACCAGTAACTGCCAGGAATAGTTGAATTTGTTTGTTTTAATTTTGTTTAAATTGTGCTACCAGAAATTCATGTCAAAATCTGTATGGTATAGCTCTTTGAAAGTTACTTTCTGCTTATTACAAAAACATTGCAATTGTCAATATTTTTAAGGCTTCGTGTAAATTAATTCTCTTTATCATCCATAAGTTATTCTAAATTTATGAGCATTGATAGACTGTTAGAAGTTTTGGTTCATAAAATAAAACACAATTAATAAATCTATTAAAGTAAATAGAATCAAGTATGTTGTTTTGATGTTTATTTGTCTGTTTTACTTTCTTTTGCCTCTTCATAATTGTTTTGTTTCATTGTTGATTTTATATTTTTTCAGGTTGATATTATTTGAATATTTTTTCTTTATCATTTTACATTTATGAAACAATCTGTTATGACTACTATCTGGTGTTCTTAGATGTTCTTAGCATAATGGTTTAATAAATAAGTGACAGCTTACCTTTATTCGTGTTTAAAATTTCAACACTTTAGTAAAACATAGTTCATTTTACGAAATTCAAAAATAATTTATTTTTTTCATATATTGTTATTGTAATTAATAGTAGGGTTGCATTATATTCACCAGATTGAAGGTGCATTACTTCACATACATTGATACCCTTTCTCATGTCTTGGTCCCCATTTCCTTCCCCCACTCCCCCCAAAATACTTTATTTTAAATGGGGGTACCCAATCATGATTTTGTAGTAACAACTATACTTAATATTTTGCTCTTTGTGTGCTGCATGTGTGTGTTTGTGTGTGTGTGTGCATCCTTGTTGGTGTTGGGACTTGTCCCTTAGCTGTTTTACCCCAGACTTGTGCTCTAACACTTCAGCTACCACTCCCCTTTTAGCTTTCTGGTAGTGAATCAGTTATGAGAATGTAAAAGACTTTCCTGCAGGGGCTTGCTTCGCAACTTGGTTCTCAGATCTCAGCATCCAGTCTCCTGTGTATTTAGGATGACAGGTGGGAACTACTGGTTCCCCAGAATACTTTTACTTTGGGTTAAAAGTATTGATGCACTCTCATTGCAATATTATAGTCTTTTGTATTTCTCTATATACTTACTTTACCTGTAATAATTACAATTTTAGAAGTTCTTAACTTGTTGTTTAGTGTCTTTAGGTATCAATTTGGACCACACCCTTCAGCTTCTGTTGGAAACCATGTCTAATAAGCCAGATGCTGTGATCATTGGGAAAGGACTGGTAATGGAGTTTCTACCTTGGTGGGACATACTGGGTTTTCCATATGTTTCCCCATCATTTTCTCTGCAGCCATCATTTTTTAATTTGTTATATTTTCATGTTTCATATGTTTCCTTTGTGAGAAGCCAACCTCCTGAAAGTAATATTTGTTTTCTTCTGCTGTAATTTTTGACTCATCTCGACTGATCTGACTTGGTGCAAGAATCAAAATGTCTTGGAGTCTACAAAGAAATATGTAATATCTTACTTCTTTTATTTTCCATTTTATTTTTCTTTTATTTTTCTGTTCATTTTTTCTTTTTTATTGTAAGTAATAGAGGGACTACAGTTATATTTGCCAGATAGAAGTTGCACTACTTCTCACACACTGATACCCCTTTTTATGTTTTTGGCCCCATTTACCTCTCACTATATATATATATATATATATATATCACTAATTGAACCCAATAGTTATAATACTTTATTTCTATTCTAGAACTTATATATTTCATTAAATCAGTGATTTGTCCAGATAGATTATTCCATAAGCCATATATATAATCAATTTAAGCTTCACTGAGGCAAAATAATTTATGAGCTGGATAACATTATTAATCAAGTACCCATGCTAACATTGCCAGTGTGCATAGAGCATTCTATTTCCTTGGAATTTGTTTGTTTATCACTTACAATGGGAAAAGTTTACATGAATAATGACACAGTAAGGTCAATTGAATAAAATAGAAATAAACAACAACCAGAAAAGTGTACAGCATCATTTTACAAAATGATTTTATTCTTTTTGTTTCTTTTGGTCCAGATACATCATGATTTTCAGAGGCTGGGCAATGCCAGTACAGTGATCGGGTTTCTCCTGGAAGGCTTTGCTGAGGCTTGGGAGCTCAGGCTCCTGCTCTCCATGCTGTTTCTGCTCATGTACCTGGCTACAATGCTAGGTAATCTGATCATCGTCATTGTCACCTCCATTGACCAGAACTTGCAGACACCCATGTACTTCTTCCTCAGAAATCTGTCCATCACAGATATGTGCTACATTTCTGTCACTGTCCCTAATACCTGTGTCAATTCCCTCACTGGCAACAGAGCTATCTCTATGGTTGGCTGTGCAACTCAGATTTTCTTAGTCCCATATTTCATTTACGTGGAGATTTTGATCCTTACCATAATGGCCAGAGATCGGTATGTGGCCATTTGCCAGCCCCTCCAATACCCTGTCATCATGAATCACCAGTTCTGTGTTCAGAGCACATTGGCTTCCCTACTCTCTGGTCTCCTGTATTCAGCTGCTCACACTGGCAACACATTCCGACTCTCCTTCTGTCATTCCAACCTGGTCCCTCAGTTCTTCTGTGACATCCCATCTCTGCTGAGGCTATCCTGCTCAGACACCTTCAGCAACAAACTCTTAAACCTTCTTTCTACCATGTTCATAGCAGGTAGTTGCTTTACCTTAATTGTCATTTCATATGTGCGCATATTTTCTACTGTGTTGAAGTTCCCAGTAAAGGAAAAAAGAGGCAAGGCCTTTTCTACCTGTATCCCACACATTCTTGTGGTATCCATACTTCTTAGCTCCAGTGCCTATGTGTATCTCAGACCTCCACTAGTCAATAAAATATCCCAGGACATTATTGTTTCTATATTCTATACCATTGTCCCTCCATTCTTGAATCCTGTGATTTACAGTCTTAGAAATAAGCAGATAAAGCAGGCAATGAGGAAGGTAGTACTAGGAAAATTTTATTCAAGAATATTGTAAGAATTGATTTGGATTTATTATATCACTAAGACTTCCATTTTAAAATAATCTACCCTTGAATTTAATTGACCATTTCACTGACTCCCAAGTCAGTCCAATGAAACCACGAGGAATCCATTTTTTAACTTATACTCACAAGATTTATTTTCATGTGTCCATTCTGGCATATAATATAGTTTGATCATTTAATACTGTTATTCTTTGTAATTCATGCTTTCCTTCTCCCATTTAAAGATTCTCATATGCTCCATTTTCCTGTATGAATTTAATATATTTTGATTATCTTCATCCATGTGACCCACTTCTTCATTCTTCTTCCTTTCTATTAGTTCTCCAAATGCTGTCCTTTCTGTTCAGTCATTATTATTGCTTTGTTTTGTTTTATTTTGTTTTAGGTCTAGATTCTACACACAGTAGAACATGTGATAGTTCTCTTTCTGATAATAGCTAATTTCACTGATCTTGAAAATCTCCATGTCTCTTGTTTTTTCTTGAAACTGCATAATCTTCTCCTTTCTGTCTGAATGACAGCTACTCTTTTGTACATATTACACATATGAAATCCATTTAGTAGCAATAGGTTCCTTGGTGTGGCACTTTTAAATAGTATTGTAATAAACACTTGCATGCAGGGCCGTGGGTGTGGCCTAGTGATAGAGTTCTTGCCTTGCCTGCATAAAGCCGTGAGTTTGATTCCTCAGTACCACATACACAAAAAAAGACAAAAGTGGTTCTATGACGCTAGTGGTAGATCACTAACCTTGAGAAAACTCAAGGACAATGTCCTCAGGACTGCCAAAATATATTACTATGAAGGCATCTCTGTAGAATTCAGACTACATTCCTTCAGATAAATGCCCAGGAATGATAATGTAAGATCACACTACAATTGTGTTTTTAATTTACTGAAGAACTTCCACACTGATTTCAATAGTAGCATAAAAATATATGAAAATCGAATAATAATGATGATAATTATTTTTCAATAATTATCCTTACCATTTCACATCTAAAAATGAATATTTACAATCAATAAAATTTTATTGTGAACAATTTATGGTACATCCTATGGAATTGATACCTGTACCAAGTTAGTTATTAAGTTAGAGTAATTAGAATTTTCTTCTCTTCAAACATGCATATTTTAAAAATTCTGTTGCTCAGTGTTGCTAGAAATTAAACCAAGTATGTTTACCATCCACATGTATTTAGCTTTTCTAATAATAACTCAATTTGCAGCACTTTGCAAGTTGACTTTGAACTGCAATCCTCAGATCTAGCCTCCTGATTGGTGAGAACTACAGGCATGAACCACCAGTGCCAGGCTTTATCCTATTTTTAATTTCCAATTTTGTTAATTCACAAATAGAATTCTATCAAATAAGCACATTTCTGTATTAAAAGAACAATTACCAGACTCAAGTGAAAATTCAAACTGGAAGAAAATATTTGCCCGCTAATCAATGGGCAATTGATTAATATTCACACTATACAAAAAGCTCAACATACTAAAAAACAAAAGAACAAGTAATCAATTTAATGAAGAGGAAAATAGATGATGCACAATTCTCAGAAGACATACAAATGGCTGGTGGATACATAAGTGTTCAATATCCAAGAAAGTAAAACAATATAGTTCTATCACATTTCAGTCACACAATAAACATTAAAACACAAGCAAACAGAAAATCTGGGTGCTAGTGGCTAATGTCTATAACCCTAGTTTCACAGTAGACTGAGATCTCAGAACTGTGGTTCAAAAGACAGGCCTTGGCAGAAAAATTGATGATATTCTTATCTCCAATAAACAACCTATAAAAAGCCAGAAAATGATGCTGTTTCTAAAGTGGGAGAGTGTTAGCTTTTGAGCTTTGAGAAATAAAAGAACAGTGTGTAATCACTGAGTTCAAGCCTCAGGACTGGCAGGCACACAGACACAGACAAAGACACACAAAGACACAGACACACACACAGACATAGACACAGACACACACACACACACACACACACACACCTAAATGAACAAATAAATACATAACATACATAAATAAAGCACGGAAACCTAATACTAGGGGGAAGGAGTAGTATATTTTGCTGACAGGATTGTAAATTAGGGCAACCATTATGGAAGCAGGCATGAAATTTCCTGAAAAACACAAACTGCAGACTTACTAATGACACTGAAACTATATCTAAAAGACTGTAAATAAGTGTAAAGTGGTGTTCTTATATCTTCATGTTTCTTGCAGTTCTGTCTACAACAATAAGCTACAGTTAGCTGAGGCCCTCACTAGCTAATGAATGGATAAAGAAAATTTGGTGCAAATATACTATGGAATATTGCACATCTGTGAACAAAATGAAAAGTTATAATTTGGAGGAGAATTAATGGACTGAAGATCATCATGCTGACTTGAGTTAAATAAGCCAAAGTAAAAATAAACAAATAAAAAATATCATATGTTCTAACTCATCTGTGGAAGGTAGAACAAGGGGTTATCAATACTGAAGTACATTTATTGTATATTTGAAGAGACTGTAGGATGCTCTCTATGAGCTTCTGGACAATAAAGGAGAGGGATAGGAAAAGAGAACAATAGAGACAGGTAATTTGGTTAATGTATCATGCATACGTGTGCAAGAATGCAAGAAAACAGGACAAAGTTACTGTGGGGGTTTTTAGTCTGTTCCTACCAACCTGCAAGAGGGATAGAAAGAACACGCCCTGACCAGGACAAGCTGAGAAAGGCAAGGGTCGACTGATGGTCCCTACCCAACCCTCCCTCGCTGGAGGACAGATGCATCAGGGAGACCAGTCAAGGCAGGAATTCCTTTATTGAGGAAGTACATTTAGCTAACATAGGATGCAGGAGCCTATCAGCACAAAGGTGGGCAGGGTGGGGGAGGTAGGTAAAGAAGGGGAATCAGGTACTGTTTCAGAGGGCAGATGGGTTCGGGGCCAATCCCTGAGGTAGACTTACTTTACATCACAAACCACAGCCACACCTTCCAACCAGGCGACAGGCAGATTGGGTCCCCAAACCAGGAAATGAGCACTGGACCACTAGTTAGGCCTCCTTTTCTAAAGCATAGGTTTCCATTTCCCTGATGTGACGCGCTCCACAGTTTCTATGGTTGAAATTATATGTATTGAAAACATGAACGGCAGCAAAGTGGCAGCAAAATTAGCAGTTTCTTTTGGGGAATATATATCACTGGAAAGGAAGACGCAAAGAGGAAAAGTGAATAAGAATGCAGAAGAATGCTTTGAACATATTAATATATAATATATAAAACATAACATGCATAATTAAAAAGTAGATGAGGCAAGGAAAGAAATGAGATTTATTTACATATAGCATATGCATACCTGGTAATATCACAATGAACCCGTTTTGAACAACTAATATATATTGGTAAAAATCTTAAGAAAAATAAATTAGTAGAACAAGAAAAAACATATTTATATCTTCAGTATGAGAATCATTCACTTAACTAGGGCCTGAATAGAATGAAGTCTGAACATCAGACTTCTGTCAGATGTACAGATTTCAGAAGTGTCTATTTCCAAGCCACATGAACAAACATATACTCAGCTATATGCTTCTTCTTTGGAGAAACTTGACAAAGAAGCTTACTTCAGAAATTTTTGTGAAAATGTTTAAACAATTTTTAGTACTGGAAAATTACAAACTGTGTGTATTTTATTGTTGTAAATTGTGTAGCTAAATTTGAACTCATATAATTCTTTTAACAGCAATAACAACTAGACAAGAGAGGCACAGATAAACTAAACTAAAATTAAAAACATCATCAAAAAGCATTTCCAGGCCAAGTAGAACAACTGTTTGGTGGTTCTTGATCTGGATGCATGCATGCTATGGCCATAGCTTTGTCATGGCTGCTCTCTAATTTATGTTAATATCTGATATTTAATGATCAGATTATAACCATCGGTTATTGTAAATAATATTGCATTCCACATAAGAAAGTTTCAAAATGGATAATTTCCTTTGAGATCTTTATTTATTTATGTTTTATTGTCTGGACAAGGTATAGAGGGGTTATAGTTACATTCGCCAGGTATTAGGTGCATTACTTCTCACACCCTGATACCCCTTCTCATGTTTCTGTTCCCATTTCCTGCTCCCTACCTCCTCCCAATATCTTGTTTTCCCCACTTCACTATTCTATTGTAAATAAATAAATGTATAGACAAGGCACCAGGTAGCAAGTCAGACACAGTAACAATATGAGATTAACCAAAGGGCAACATAAGAGAATTGACATAGTACATCAAGAACAACAATCACACAAGATAAAGCTCTTGTTTTTATATCCTAGAGCTCCTTTCATTTAGTCTCATCCTATATGACCTTATGTATCTAGGGTTTGAGCTATTGTAATCCTCTGCTAGGAGAGTCCTAGATGTGTACTAATTATTAAACATGAGAGAAACCATTGAGCCTATGTTCCTTTGGGTCTGGCTTACTTCACTTAATATGATTTTTTTCCTCGTTTTTCCATTTGTTTACAAATGGAGCAATGTCATTCTTTCTGGTGGCGGCATAGAATTCCATTTTGTATAAGTACCACATTTTGTTGATCCAATCATCTACTGAGGGGCATCTGTGATGGTTCCCTATCTTTGATATGGTAAATGAACATTGTTGTTCTAGTGGCTTTAGTAAGTTCTTGTTTCTGGATGACTGGGTAAATACCAAAAAGTGAGATTGCTAAGTCATATTGGAGCTCTATGATTAGTCTTTTGAGGAATCACCATAATGCTTTCCATAATGGTTGAAGAAATTTACACTCCCACCAAAAGTGTAGTAGCAATCCCTCCTGGCCACATCCCCATTAGCATCTGTTTTATTAGATTTCTTTCCTTTTTTTTTTTTTCTATATATGTGGTACTGAGGAATCGAACCTAGGTCTTCGTGTATGCTAGGCAAGCACTCTACCACTAGGCCAAGCTCCTGGCCCCTGTTATTAGATTTCTTGATCATAGCCATTCTAACTGGAATGAGCTAGAATCTCAAAGTTGTTTTGATTGACATTTCTTGTATGGCCAGAGATGTCAAGAATTTCTTTATGTGTCTATAGGACATTCTTATTTCCTGTTCAGAGCAGTTTCTCTTTAAGTCTTTAGTCCACCTTTTAAGGAGATGGTTCTTTCTTTGGAGATTTGTTTTAGAGAGATTCAATTTTACATTTATGTGAGATAAACCTTTCTCTCACTCCTTCTCTCTCTCTCTCTCTCTCTCTCTCTCTCTCTCTCTCTCTCTCTCTCTCTCTCTCTCTTCCTCTCTCTTCCTCTCTCTCTCTCTCTCCTCTTCCCCTCTCTCTCTCTCTCTCTCTCTCTCTCTCTCTCTCTCTCTCTCTCTCTCTCTCTCTCTCTCTCTCTCTTTCTCGTGCTCTTAGTCTCTCTTACAGTATTCTAAAAGTGTTATTGAGATCATCTGATCAACACTGCTTAAAATGCAGGACACATAATGCCTTAGCAGTTTATACATTTATACCAATGTACTTTTCAAATGAAAATTCATATAAGAAATAAGAAAAATATGCCTATTTTTATGATTTACTAGTTTGGTCATTATTTACATACCAAAAGGTGACATCGTTTCCACAAGTTTAACTCTTGTGCATTTCTTAGTTTTAATTGGATCACTTGTTCTCTAGAGATCAGTACCTGCCTGAAATGACCCATGGGCACCCTGCTGTCACAGGATAATGAAGGCTCTGCTCCTCGAGTGTGTTTAGTGTGTTTGCTTATGATTTATGGACATGCATTTTTGATAAAATGCATATTACTGATTCTTCCTTTAAATGCATAATTGTGTTTGTTTTATCGAAATTTAATTGATCCACTGTTCCATACCTGACTTAGAGAAGTCATGAGCTGGGAGGTGTTCTCACTGGGTTTAGAAGGGCTGCTGACAGTGAGTACAATGTGACTTCCATTTTGGTTAGATCAATCACTAATAGCATACTTTAATTCACTTGGGAATATTATCTTAAAATTTGAAAGGATCATTCCTAGCCCAGATTAATTTTTTTGTATTTTATCCTATTTTTTATTTTTATTCCTTTCAGTTTATTTTTTATTATCGAGGAATGATTCTTTAGGTGATGGGCAAAAGGGAATCCATTGTGGTTACAAAAAATTTGTTTATGTCAAGTGAGTGATACCTAGCCCTCAGAGATCCAAAAGGAACTAAAGGATTTTTTAATTTCATCTACTTTTTGTGTTTTTTTTCAGGTTTTAGATATAATGTCAATAACCAAACATATGATAATTGCTGAATTATATAATACAATGTATACATTGTAATATTTATTTGTATTAGTAATAAAATTACATTGAATGTTAAAAAATAGAATATGAAGGAAATCCAATTAAAAATACAGTCAAAGAAAATCTGTGTAACATATGACTTTTTTCAAGTCCATGGCCTTGAACTTTCTCAAGACTAGAGCTCTACATCTTGAGTCTACATCTTTGCATGTTGTAATGAGAAATTGAACCTGAGTCTTCATGTATAGTAGGCAAGCACTCTACTACTAGCCCAACCCTGGCCAACATAACATTTTTTTTCTGTGAAATGCTTATTTAATTTAAAGAAGAGGTGAAGACAATGGAAAGTGATATTAATGTTCAAGAGGTGAGGTACCCACTACCTGATAAATATAACTGTAACCCCTCTATATATTATTACCTCAATAATAAAATACAATTTAAAAAATAGAGTAGATTAGGACAGTAAACTTACTGTAGATTTGTAAAGGCCAAAGCAATCTTTGGGCATTTGTGTTTGTAGTAGTTTGGGCCATTTCAGATGTATCAGAAGAGCATCAGGGATGTAGATTCAGCATAATTGATCATTGTTTCATATGCCATCTGATTTAAAATTTATTTTGAAATGGAAGATGTTAAAGTACTACCATGGCCATTATTTGACACATGTATATATGCACATAGTATAACTCAAATTTTGTAAAGGCATGGTTGTGAAATCAGTTTTTTTCATATATTTTTATTGTAATTAATGGAAGGGTTACATGATATTTGCCAGACAGAAGGGTGAAATCAGTTTTATATATCATTGTTGTACTTTTTCTTTGACATGGAGTATAAGATGTCTTTCTCTCTTGAAATACATACCTAACACTTTCCGTTGAATCCTTTTTATATTTCTGCTATGCTTGAAGGACATCTTAAAACTATTAAATATGCATCTCATATCAAAGAAATGTGCTATTGAATATATCAAGTAGATTGAATAATCTAAAAATAATCACTTAGTAAAGCTAATATATATTTTATGTATTGATACAATTGTTTCATTGAATTCTGTTGCTGCTGTATTTGCCATCATAATACTTCAAAACATGTAGTATTTTTGTACTAGACCTGTGGCTTGACCTCAGGCCCAGGGCGCTATCACTGAGCTCAAGGCTAATGCTCTACGACTAGAGCCATAGCTCTACTTCTGGCTTTTTTGAGTAGTTTATTGGAAATAAGATTATCTTGAATTTTCTTACCCAAGGTTGATTCAAATTCTGATTCTCATATCTCAGCTTCCTTAGTAGCATGTATGGCAGATGAACCATTGGTGACCAGAAACATCACTTAGTTTTTTAATGAAATTATAAAGAATATAAGATATATTAGACAAATAATTTAAACATTAAATATTCAAATTTCATATGGTATTAAATTTCTAATTATACTAAGTAACTACTACCTTCATAAGATTTCTCCAAAGATTTAAAATTATATTTGTCACAGGCAAAAATATGTGGGTGTAGGGCCAGGAGTGTGGCGTAGGGCTACAGTGTTTGCCAGGCTTACATGAAGGCCAGGGTTTGATTCCTCAGTACAACATATATAGAAAAAACCAGATGTGGTGCTGTGGCTCAAGTGGTAGAATGCTAGTCTTGAGCAAAAGTGCTCAAGACCAGTGTCCAGATCCTGAGTTTAAGCCCCAGGGCTGGAAAAAGAGAAATGAGGGTTTATTGTACACATCTCACCACTTATTGTAATGTAAACACATTGATTTCATGATGGAAGACTCATATGGATTTTTGCTGGTTAGAAAGTGAAAACTTTCTCTTTGCAGGGATTCTTGAGCCATCAAGTATCACTAGATCCTGCACTGTCAGACATGTGACTCTCGTCACGTATATGTGTGTTGTCATAAAGGTTATAAACATGTAAAACATGAATCACCCGGAAGTTTATTTAACATACTGCCTAACAAAGTGGAATACCTTCTTTTCCAAATTGCTGTCGGATATTAAAGTATCATTAAATATTAATATTTTATCATAAAGAAATTTAAGTTTAACAATTATAATTAGAAATTTTAAATTCAAGCCATGCTTGTTTATTTTTTAATGGGGCTGCTTAAACTTGCTTTTACAAATCAATGCATTCAAGGAGGGAATCTCTATATACAATCACTGGCACTTAGATTTTAGAACATAATTAAAATTAGGCTGAGGGTTTGTATGTCATACATATGTATTAATCTGTATAATAAAACATTATGTCTATAGATTCATAAATTTTTATGTCTATACAGTTATGTTTATATTTCCAATACCATGTCCATAACATTGGGCATGCAAATATTGAATCATTGCTCTTTGAATACTTGTCTGCCAAACATGTCATTTGAAATATGATGTAAAAATCTATGTTAATGAATTCTTTAATAAAAAATCAAAGCAATATAAATGAGAAATAAAAACTTTTCTTCCCCAAATATTGAAACAGAAAGTATTCAAATGGGCATGATAATTGGAATATGTCTCTTCTTTATCTTCATTTCTTTCACTCCTACTGTTTGTGCATGCATGAGCATGTGTGTGTGCGTGTGCGTGTGTGTGTGTGTGTGTGTGTTCTGTCCTTTTTTCTAAAACCTATTTACGATGAGATCTAAAGATTGCACTTTGATGTCAGCCCTAGCAGAGAAGTAAACTTTTTTCTCCAATTAAATAGCAAAAAGCCGAAAATGTATGTATAGCCCTAGTGACAGAGTGCCAGCTTTATCTAACACATCAGGGCTCTGAATTTAAGCCCACACAATCTCTCTCTTTCTCTCTCCTCTCCCTCCCTCCCTCCCTCTCTCTCTCTCTCTCTCTCTCTCTCTCTCTCTCTCTCTCTCTCTCTCTCTCTCTCTCTCTCTCTCTCGCTCTCTCTCTCTCGCTCTCTCTCTCTCGCTCTCTCTCGCTCTTCCTCTCCTTTCCCTTCCTATTTGTCATTCTTTTTCTCTCACTTACATATATACTCAGATAGAGAAAAAGAGAGAGAGAGAGAATTCTCAAACATAAATACAATATTTTTTAAAGGCTAATAAGGCTTAGTACTCATTTGTGCCTTTGTTGTATAGACATTATCTGTGAAGCAAATTAGAATGTTCCTGCCTAACTATGATGATGGCAAGCCTCAAATGCTCAATTTTTGAAGTTTTCCTGTGAGAAAGAAAAAGTCAAAGAGTACTGAAATTCCTAAATTTTAAATTGGTCACGCAAGCAAAAGAATTGTTTAGTCATATTCAGGCTATTCAAGCCAGTTATAAGATAATTCGCTAAGTTTCACAGGTAGATAAATAACAAGACTGCTCAGTGCAAGAAATGAACATGTTTCCATCATTCCTGTGGGATATCTTATATCTTAACATGCCTTTTAAAAATTACTGTATTGAGGAATGATTTGTGTAACTGTATATACTTTACACTTGCAACCTGATGAATTTGAGATAAGAAAACAAAACCAACAAAGAAAAATAGGTTACCTTTCCAGAAATGAACAAAATATGAAAAAAGAAATTACGAAAATAATTGTATTCTGAAAAGTTTACTTTTTATAGAAATACATTGCATCATCTGATCATATTAGCAAGGACATTTTTTTATTTCAGCAATATTTTCCATATAACATTGTTCACACTAGCACTGAATGAATACACTGAGAGGATTTTTTTTTTTTTTTGCGTGCGAGGGGAGTATGTGTATCTCTACTTTGTTAGGTGTTAGTGGGAAGTTACAAATTTTCACAAGTGATTGGGATGAATTTATTTTATTTTTTAATTAATATTTTTTCTTGAGCTGGGCACTGTGGCTTACGCCTGTAATCCAAGCTACTACAGAGCGTGAGATTTGAGGATCAAGGTTCAAAGCCAGCCTGGGCACAACAAAAGGAGCTGAGACTCTTATCTCTGATTAACCTCTAGAAAATGGGAAGTGGGGCTTGGCTCCTGGTTAGGGTGGTAGCCTTGAGCTAAAGAGCTCAGGCACAGGACCTAGGCCAAGTTCAAGCCCTATAACCTACAAAAATATATTTTTTCTTTTATAATTATGAGAAACTTTTACTGTAAATGACGTTGAAATTTATGAAATATTATTCTTGCATGTGTTGGGATTGCCATCTGATTTTTGACATTCCATCTATTAATGTAGGTAAGCACGGTGGCTGATAGATTTGCTTATGTTGAACAAAGCTCAAAACCAAGAATAAATTTCACTTGGAAATTCGATTATTTCAATGTACCAAAATATACAGTCTTGTATATTTTGTTTATAGCTTTTTTTTTTTGCCAGTTCTGGGCTTGAGCTCAGGGCCTGAGCACTGTCCTTAGACTTTCTCAAGGCTACGGCTCTACCATTTGAGTCTCAGCACCAATTCCAGCTTTTTTTTCTATGTATGTGGTACTGAGGAATCAAAGCCGGGTCTTTGTGAATGCTAGGCAAGCAATCTACCTCTAGGCCAAAATCCGGCCCCTGTTTATAACTTTTGTATACACGTTTCTCAAGAATATAGTCTGTTGTCTGTTTTTCATGTATGTGATGCAGACAGTAAAATCAGCTCATAATTGTTACTTTAATTAGAAATTATTCCATTTATTAATTACTTATTCATTCATGTTCACATGTCATGTTCCTTTCATTAGAATGACATTAAAGTAGTATTACTTCTTTCTCCAAATTTCTATTTTTCTCATTGATCCATATGTTTCTGAAATCTATATTCACTGAATTTCTTAGCATGTGATTGTTGGCATGTGATAATTTTATTTTTTGGAATCAGTTTGGATATCTTCTTTTCTAATTTTATTTATATGACTTACACACTTATGAAAGTTATTCTCCATAACAGGTTTATATTGCTGCTTTTTATGAGTATGAAGTGATACAGTATTAAAGTGGAACAGAAATGTTTGTTCCATTAAGAGGTCTCTGAATTTAGTGTTCATCCTTCAAAATGTTCGTAAATTTCAGATTCATTGTGTACATTATCTTCAACAACATTCCATGTATTTGCTACAAAAGATATGATCGTATACACAAAAATATTAAAAAGATAAAAATAAAATTTTCAAATCATATCACTTGCTCAGTAAGCTATGTAGGCCTCCAACCCTTTGCTTCTGAACGGCCATTAACTGCCACACATAACTGAATTTGTTTGCTTCATTTTTTCATTTAAATTGTGCTACCAGAAATTCAAGTCCAAGTCCATATGCTATAGCTCTTTGAAAGTTACTTTCTGCTTATTATACAAACATTGTAAATGTCAATACTTTTAAATGCTCAATACTTTATGTAAAATTATACTCTCTATTACCCATAAGTTATTCAAAATTTATAAAAGTAAAACTTCTAAAAACTTCTAAAAAGATGTTTTGGTTCATAAAATAAAACACAATCAATAAATCTATTAAAGTAAATAGAAATTATGGTGTTTTGATGCTTATTTGTCTGTTTAACTGTCTTTTGCCTCTTCATAATTATTTTGTTTCATTTCTGATTTTATATTTTTTCTGGCTGATATTATTTGAGTATTTTTTATTTTTCTTTTTATATTTGTGAAACAATCTATTATGGCTGCTATCTGGTATTCATAGATGTTCTTAGCATAATAGTTTAATAAACAAGTGACAGCTTATCTTTATTTGCATTTTAAATTTCAACACTTCAATCAACCATATTTCATTTTATGAATTTCAAAATAATTTATTTTAAATGGTGGCATCCATTCATAAGTTTGTAGTTACAATTATACTAAATATTTTTCTGTGTGTGTGTGTGTGTGTGTGTGTGTGTGTGTGTGTGAGTTTGTTGGTGTGTTGAGGCTTGTCCCTTAGCTGTTTTGCCATAGACTGGTGCTCTAACACTTGAGCTACAGCTCCACTTTTAGCTTTCTGGTAGTGAATCAGATATGAGAATGTAAAAGACTTTGCTGCAGGGGTTTGCTTTGGACCTTAGTCCTCAGATCTCAGCTGCCAGTGTCCTGTGCATCTAGGATCACAGGTGAAAACTACTGCCACCCCCACAATGCTGATTATTATTTTTTATACTGTAGTTAAAAGTATTGATGCCCTCTCATTGTAATATTATACTCTTTTGTATGTCACTATATACTTATTTACCTGTAATAATTACAATTTTAGAAGCTTTTGACTTATTGTTTGGTGTCTTTTAGCATCAATGTGGACCACACCCTTCAGCTCCTGTTGGAAACCATGTCTAATGAGCCAGATGTGGTGATTGTCGGGAAAGGACTGGTACTGGAATTTCTACCTTGGTGGGATATATTGGGTTTTCCATAAGTTTCACCATCATTTTTCTCTATAGCTATCACTTTTTAATTTTGTTACATTTTTATGTTTCACATGTTTCCTTTGTGAGAAGCAAACATCCTGAAAGTAGTATTTTGTTTACTTCCACTGTAATTTTTTGCCTGATCTCGAGTGATCATACTTGTGAGAATCAAAAAGTTTGGGAGAATCCAAAGGAATATGTATCTTACTTCTACTCTGGAATTTCTGTATTTCATCAAATAAGTGATTTGCCCAGGTAGTTTACTCCATAAAAGGAATTAGCCATAATTTAATAGGAATAGACACAATTTAAAGGGAAATAATAGCCATAATTTAAGAGGAATTAGCCATCAATTTAATCTTCCTTAAGGGAAAACAACTTCTGGGTTGGATAATACTGTTAAGCAAGTAACCATGCTAACATCTCCAGTGTGCTTAGAGTATTTTACTTCCTTGGCACTTGTGTGTTTATCACTTACAATGGGAAAAGTTTACATGGATACAGACACAGGAAGGTCAACTGAATAAAACAAAAATAAAGAACATCCAGAAAAGTATGCAGAATCATTTTACATAGTGGTTTTATTCTTCCTTATTTTTCTTTTTGTCCAGATACATCATGATTTTCAGAGGCTGGGCAATGACAGCCGAGTGACTGGGTTTCTCCTGGAGAGCTTTGCTGAGGCATGGGAGCTCAGGCTCCTGCTCTCCATGCTGTTTCTGCTCATGTACCTGGCCACAATGCTAGGTAATCTGATCATCGTCATTGTCACCTCCATTGACCAGAACTTGCAGACACCCATGTACTTCTTCCTCAGAAATCTGTCCATCACAGATATGTGCTACATTTCTGTCACTGTCCCTAATGCCTGTGTCAATTCCCTCACTGGCAACAGAGCTATCTCTATGGTTGGCTGTGCAACTCAGATTTTCTTAGTCCCATATTTCATTTACGTGGAGATTTTGATCCTTACCATAATGGCCAGAGATCGGTATGTGGCCATTTGCCAGCCCCTCCAATACCCTGTCATCATGAATCACCAGTTCTGTGTTCAGAGCACATTGGCTTCCCTACTCTCTGGTCTCCTGTATTCAGCTGCTCACACTGGCAACACATTCCGACTCTCCTTCTGTCATTCCAACCTGGTCCCTCAGTTCTTCTGTGACATCCCATCTCTGCTGAGGCTATCCTGCTCAGACACCTTCAGCAACAAACTCTTAAACCTTCTTTCTGCCATGTTCATAGCAGGTAGTTGCTTTACCTTAATTGTCATGTCATATGTGCGCATATTTTCTACTGTGCTGAAGTTTCCAGTGAAGGAAGAAAGAGGCAAGGCCTTTTCCACCTGTATCCCACACATTGTTGTGGTGTCTGTACTTCTTAGCTCCGGTGCCTATGTGTATCTCAGACCTCCACTAGTCAATAAAATATCCCAGGACATTATTGTTTCTATATTCTATACCATTGTCCCTCCATTCTTGAATCCTATGATTTACAGTCTTAGAAATAAGCAGATAAAGCAGGCAATGAGGAAGGTAGTACTAGGAAAATTTTATTCAAGAATATTGTAAGAATTGATTTGGATTTATTATATCACTAAGACTTCCATTTTAAAATAATCTACTCTTGGGTTCAATTGACCATTTCACTGACTCCCAAGTCAGTCCAATGAAACCATGAGGAATCCATTTTTTAACTTATACTCACAAGATTTATTTTCATGTGTCCATTTTGGCATATAATATAGTTTGATCATTTAATACTGTTATTCTTTGTAATTCATGCTTTCCTTCTCCCATTTGAAGTTCTCATATGCTCCATTTTCCTGTATGTATTTAATATATTTTGATTATCTTCATCCCTGTGACCCACTTCTTCATTCTTATTCCTTTCTACTGGTTTCTCCAAACACTATCTTTTCGATTCACTCATTATTATGTTTTGTTTTGTTTTATTTTGTTTTAGGTCTAGATTCTACACACAGTAGAAAATGTGATAGCTCTCTTTATGATAATAGCTAATTTCACTGATCATGAAAATCTCCATGTCCCTTGTTTTTTCTTAACACTGCATAATCTCCTCCTTTCTGTCTGAATGATAGTTACTTTGTCGCATATTTTACATATATTAAATCCATTTATTTGCAGGAGGTTCCTTGGTGTGGCACTTATAATTAGTATTATAATAAATACTCTGTGCAGGGCCAGGGGCCTATTCTAGTGACAGAATTCTTGCCTTGCTTGCATAAAGCTGTGGGTTTGATTCCTCAGTACCCTTACACTAAAAAACACAGAAGTGGTTCTATGGCTCAAGTGGTAGAGAACAATGTCCAGGCCCTGGTTCAAGCCCCAAATCTTCCAAAATTTATTACTGTGAAGGCATCTCTGTTTGATGTAAACTCCTTTCATTCAGAGAAATGCCCAGGAATGATAATGCAGAATCACACTGTCATTGTGTTTTTAATTTACTGAAGAACTTCCCACTGATTTCAATCGTAACATAAAAATGAGTAAATGATAGATAAATTTAATATTTATGAAAAGTGTAAAACAATTTATACACACATAGAAACTATAAATAAATACATAGCTTTACATTCCACCAGGTGAAGATAATTTGTATATCAAGAAATGAACGGAGTAATATGTTTAAAGGGACAATTAAGGGGTCTGTTAGAATGAAATATGAATTTATCAAAATAAATCATATTAATTAAATACCCTCATGGTGAACTTTAAAAATTCTGGATGTTCCTTTACAGTTGGTTAATACAAGTACTCCTGTGTGTTGATGAGCCTTCAGTGAGGTCATGTAAAGAAAGATGTAAGTCTCTGGACATAAAAAATGCAAATCAGAACAACTTTGATATTCCACCTCACTCCAGTTAGAATGGTCATTATCAAGAAATCTACTAACAACAGATGCTGCTGATGCTGACAGGGATGTGGCCAGGAGGGATTGCTACTACATTGTTGGTGGGAATGTAAACTCATTCAACCACTATGGAAAGCAGTATGATGGTTCCTCAAAGGACTAAACATAGAGCTTCCCCTATGACCCAACAATTTTCACTACTTGACATTTACCCAAAAGTCTAGAAGCAAGTATATACTAAAGTCACTAGCACAAGGATATTCTTTGCAGTACTATTTACCATGGCAAAGATATGGAACCAACCCAGATGCCCCTCAGTTGATGAGTGGATCAACAAGATGTGGTATTTATACACAATGGAATTCTATGCTGCCATCAGAAAGAATGACATCACCCCATTTGTAAGGAAGTGGAAAGACTTGGAAAAAATCATATTAAGTGAAGCAAGCCAGACTCAAAGGAACATAGGCTCAATGGTTTCCCTCATTTTTAATAATGAGTACACATCTAGGTCTCCCCCAGCAGAGGATTCCAATAGCTCAAACTTAGATGCATAGGTCATATAGGATGAGACTATATGAAAGGATCTCCAGGATATGGAAACAAGAGCTTTATCTTGTGTGATTGTTGTTCTTAATGTACTGTGTTATTTCTCATCTCTTTTGTTGCCCTTTGCTTAATATCATATTGTTATAGTATCTGACTTTTTTCCTGACATATTGTATACACATTTATTTGTTTATTTGAAATATGAAAGGGAAAGTGGGAAAACTAGATAGTTGGGAGGGGTGGGGGAGGGAAACGGGGACAAAAACATAAGGTGTATCAATGTTTGAAAGGTAATGTACCTACCATCTGGCGAATATAACTGTTACCCCTCCACAGATTGCAATAAAAATAAAATAAAATAAAACAAAATGCATGAAAATAAAAAATAAAGATGTAGGGTCTCTGATAAGTAGTATTTTGTGAACCTATTTTGTATCAGCTGAGTAAAATTTGTTACCTAATAAAATGACTAATTTTAAGCTCCGGCGATAAAGTGAGATGAATAGAACAAAATTAGTGTAAATATGCAGAGCACACACACTTAATTTTAATTTGTTCAGCCAACAATTTAGTAAATTGTAACCAACAAGAAAATAGATAAGTGACCATCAATATGATGATCAGCACTCTGTAGATGTAAGAGACAAGATATACATATATAAAGATTCTAAAGTCTTAAATCAAAAGAGAGGAATGAAACAACTAGGTACATAAAGACCAATGTATCTACCTTAAATTAGGATTACTTGTGGCTGGATTTTAGTTAATGGTTGTGGGTAAAGGTTTCTACTTATGAAGTGAGGTACCCGGTATAAAAGTAAATTTGAACCCACTGCTTCTTCTCCCAGGTCTTCTGCTTTTGAGTTGTGAATATTGACCAGTTTCAGGACACTCACAAAAGTGCAAAACAGGAATTATGAACTTTCACTACCATTCATGGGTAGATCTATTAGCAGTGCCTCTACACATAAAGCAGCACCTTGCAAAACTCCAAAAATGTACCCATAAGAGTCATCAAAATGTGCCATAGGAATGAGCCAAAGTTATAGCTGATTAGGAAATATAGATATATCCTGTTTGAACTATACTTCTTCACAAATTAGGATCCGTTTCACAAAGGGAGTCCACAGAAAAAAATGATATAGGAGAAGCAGACACTAAGCTTCCATATGTTTCATAGAAGCCTATAGGAAATCCTTAGTTCTCATCTCAAGAATAAATGTACTCACTACCTTACGAATGTAACTGTAACCCCTCCTCTATACATCACTTGACAAAAAAATAAGTTTTTAAAAAAGTAGTTTATCATACCAAATAATACCTGCCACAGTCAAAAAGAGAATGACTTCAACAAATGCATGAAAAACACTTGTGATGATTGAAATGATTTTGCTCCCAAAATTTTCATCATTAATAGCTTGATTAAGACATCGAATCTTATTTTTGCAGCATAGCATGGCTAATGAAATGCACGTGAAATATATATCTCTGTATGATTTGGTACTACATGTGAAATTATTCATAACATTCATCACATGTGAAATAAACATTTATTTTATTTGAATTTATTTTTATATCAATTATTAAAAGTAAATTAGGTAATTATTATTTTGATAGTGATATTTTAAATTTAGCACACACAAGCTATTACTACAGAACATAGAAAGTGATATGAATGTAGTAAAGTTCACTATTTCCCAAACTTACATGGTTAAAATCAATGGCTGCAATAAAGAAAATATTCCCTAACATGTGAAATGATGTTCTTGTTTTATTTTTTTCTAAACTAAGGTGCATTTTAATTTGACTATGAATGTACATGTGAAATAAAACAAGTAAAGGAGGAGGCAGAGGCTCTAGCAAAGTCAATTCTGGCATCAGAAGGGTTGTTCAGACCAGCTGTTCCTTTTCTTCATTTCTCTGCTCATTGGTCAGATTATTAACTCAACCAATTTCAGTTCCTCAGTCTACAAAAGAGGTGAAACAGTAGCATCCACTGTAATGGTTAATTTATATGTAAAGTTGAATAGCTGCCTAGCTTTTGATTAAATTTTAGGTGTTTCTGTGAGAATATGTATGGATGAGTTCTATATTGAAATTGATATTCTAGGTAATACATGTGAATTACTCACAAGTGAGCCTCACCCACTCAGCTAAGGTCTGAGCAGAATAATCAAACCCACTTCCTAGAATAGAAAGATTTGTCCTGACTGACATCTTCTCTTCATACATGCAAGCAGCCCCTGACATCCACGTGCCTGGTTGCACCAGTCCTGAGGCTTAAACTTAGAGCCTGGATACATTTCTGTAGTGTGTGTGTGTGTGTGTGTGTGTGTGTGTGTGTGTGTGTGCATGTGCCATCATATGCATGTGTGTTCTATATATTGCTTAAGATAAGTTACATAATTTCATGTTCATAAAAATTGCTCATATTATGCCAAATGATGGATGTCATTCATGTCTTTCCTCTGACTCTCTGTAGCCACTATTTTCACATGCAGCAAGGACACTGTTTCTAAATGTTCAATCCTGGCCTCATTCCCTGGATGTTACTTGGTACCTATTTTGCCCTCTGGAGATCCTCATCTCTCAAATTACCTTATGCAACCTGCTGTCACAACCCAGTAAGGACTCTGTTCCTAGAGTATTTGCAGGTGATTCCTGAGCAGGCTCAGGTTGTTAGAGGTACATTCAAGAAAGCGTTTGGGTTTATTCTGAAAGGTTTAAAATCCTTTAAGACAAAGATGACTGTTAAACTATCTTTAAGTCCTTGAGGTGAAGACACTAGTAAGAGGTATTGCTGCCTTCACCTTCATATCAAGAAGATTCTGACAGTGAGTTAGCAGTGACGACTGTTGTTCTCTTAATTTTTCCTCATTCATATATGGAATTGCCAGCCATCTTTTGTTGCTTTTTCTTTATATAAGTTTTTGACTTTAGAAATGGAAAATAATTCACAGTTAAAAGCAGGAATAGACTATATTAGTGCAATAATCAAATTTAAATAATTCCTATGAAACAACCAGTAATATAATTATAGATACAAATCAAGGCAGAAATGTAAGAATTGGTATTTAGAAAAACAATTAAAATTACAGAAGAATTATAATTATTTTATAGCAATTGCTGTCATGTCAAATGTCTCATAATGGTATTGGGGAGTGTCATAGAATCATGTCCACCATTAAAAAGCATTAAATTTAAAAAACAAGATTAAAAACTGCCGTTTATCTTTTTTTGACAGTCATGGGGCTTAGTGGTTAATCAGAGATGAGAGTCGCATGGACTTTTGTGCCTGGGCTGGCTGTGAACCATGATTTCAGATCTCAACCTTCTGAGTAGCTAGGATTACAGGTGTGAACCTCCAGCACCCAGGTTTTCGTTGTTGTTGTTGTTTCTTAATGACTTCTTTATTGATTCTGAATTTTTACTTACAGCCTTTAGTAATAAACACAGAAAATGTGTGGAACTGTTCCAGAGCAGACATCAGCTCTAGAGAAATGATGGCGCACAAATAGTTTATATATAAGCACATTTGTATATAAATTTTACAAGTTCCAGTCTGTTATTCCTGACCAAAATTTCTTTGCTTGTTAGAGGATTTGTAGTTCCATTGCAATCTAAGGATTGTTTCTGTTATATACAAATGATTTTGTAGGGTTATGTTGAGTCTATAGATTTATTTCACGGGCTTTTAGAATTTTTTATCGTTATTGTAAAAGTGATACACAGAGGAGTTAGAATTGCATTATTCAGATGATGAACACATGACTTTTTGGAAAATACCGTCTCCATTCCCTCACTGTCTCCAAGATTTTCTCCTCCTGTCCCTACTCAGCAATTGTGTAGTTCATTTTCAACACAGTATCTTACTGCTGCATTGATTCATGTATTTGTCCCTCCAATTCTAGGCTCCCTTTACCCCTGCAAGAACAGATATATGAGCAAGAAGATAAAAATAAAAGAAAACCCAAAGAAATAACAAAGAAAAATCCTTTTGTTTCCATTTACTGAAAGTTATTTCGAGAAATATTTTATATGACCAGAGACATCTAGGCATTATGTCTTTGTGGTTCTCTCCTTAGAAAAGGCTCCTTTGGTCTCATTGTATGTCAGTGCCTATAGTTCTGTGCAATATCCCTCATTAGCTTTTTATATTTTAAAACAATATTTAAGTATCCACTATTTTTTATTAGTATATCTACTTGCTTTACATTGCTAGAATTTTTAGTATATAAACTCTTTAAAGTCTTACATTAACTTTGTCTTGTCATTATATCACTTTTGATGTTATTGTAAATTATTGTTTTGCATAATTTTCTAGACCCTTTGATGTTTAAGTAATATATTTTGCATTTTATTTTGTCTCTACAGCTTTGGTAGTAGAGTTTTGAACTCTTTGTGTAATTCTTTTTTTGTCAGTCCTGGGCTTGAATTCAGGCCCTGAGCACTGTCCTTGGAATTTCTCAAGGCTAGAACTCTACCACTTGAGCCTCAGCACCACTTCCGGCTTTTTTCTATGTATTTGGTACCAAGAAATCGAACCCGGATCTTTGTGCATGCTAGGCAAGCACTCTACCACTAGGTCAAACTCCCGGCCCCCTGGAAATTTTAAGATTGCCTACCTATGAAACTATGAACTTGGTTAATTCAGGTCATTTTCTCCTAAGTTTTCCTTTGGTTCTAATTTCCTTCATGATTGTTCAGGCCAGGACTTCTACAAGATATTGAATTGTAGATGTAAAAACTCATGTTTATATAAGATATAATTATGAGTTGTTTTACTCCAAATAATAGAGCTTAATTAAAAATGTTTACCTATGATTCTACATTGTTTCACCCAAAATGTGTAACAGCCTTAACAGCCAAACTTGTGGGTTATTTTGAAGAAAATTTTCTTCCTCAGGCATGCAGGTTTAATTACACCTTTCAAGTCTACAAGTGTAAGAGAAGACTAACACAGAGAGAAGTTTCGTACAATTTTTTCCTCTTTCTTTCTCTATAAGAAACAGATGTGTTGGTTCATTATAGCTAAAATTACTTACAGAATTTAATTCTAGACAAATTACAATCCCATTTGCTATAGGTAAATATATGTCACATATTTCATATAAATATACACAAACAATTTATGTTAAATGTATATACAAATAGATATCTCTATTTCTGAAAATTCTGTGGAAAGGGTTGACTGATGATTATTTACTCTGGAAGAGGAATTGGCAGCACAGAGATAACAGGGATAATAAAGCTCATGAGCTGAATATAATTGAAGTAAATGAGTGATACACATTCACCCAAACCATTATATTGGAGGTCCATATCTTCATTTGTATATTCACATGACATTGAGTTACAAGTAAAAAAGTGTTATACTGTGCGAAGGCATAATAGCTGGAGTTTATGACAGAGGGTCAGGTACAAAAATAGAGGTAAACAACATCAAGGAAAATGCTCACTAACATTTTACTAATTATTTGATTCTCTCCATTCTTTTATTTTTCAGATGAGCCAGTACGTCCTGAGCATGGCCAATGCCAGTCAGGTGACTGAGTTTCTCCTGGAAGGCTTTGCTGAGGTGTGGGAGCTCAGGCTCCTGCTCTCCACGCTGTTTCTGCTCATGTACCTGGCCACCCTTCTAGGGAATCTGATCATCCTCACTGTCACCACCCTTGACCAGAACCTGCACACGCCCATGTACTTCTTCCTCAGGAGTCTATCCATTGTGGACATGGGCTACATTTCTGTCACAATACCCAATGCCTGTGCCAACTCTCTCACTGGCAACAGAGCCATCTCTGTGGCTGGCTGTGCAATGCAGATATTTCTTGTAATTTTCTGTGCATGTGTGGAACTGTTGCTCCTGACCATCATGGCACATGATCGCTATGTGGCTATTTGCCAGCCCCTCCACTACCCTGTCATCATGAACCACCAGTATTGTGTTCAGACCACACTGGCTTCTCTACTAGGTGCTCTTGTCTATGCAGCTATGCACACTGGAAACACATTCTGGCTGTCCTTCTGTCAGTCCAACGTGGTTCCTCAGTTCTTCTGTGACATGCCCTCTCTGTTGAGACTGTCCTGTTCAGACACCTTTAACAATAAACTCATACTTTTTGTATCAAGTATAGGAGTGTCTGGTAGCTGCTTTATCTTCATTGGTATGTCTTATATTCATATATTTTCAACTGTCCTGAAGTTTCCAGTGAAAGAAGAGCGAGGGAAAGCCTTTTCTACCTGTGTGCCTCACATCCTTGTGGTGACTGTGTTTCTTGGCTCAGGTGCCTATGTGTACTTAAGGCCTTCAGTAATCTCTAAAGTGGGTCAGAATATGGTTCTTTCAGTTCTGTATAGCATTATTCCACCATTCCTGAATCCTATTGTCTACAGTCTTAGAAATAAGCAGATAAAGCAGGCTGTAGGTAAAGTAATATCAAGAACATTTCCTTCTGGGAAGCTGTAAATATCAGTTTAGGGTTTATTCTGAGATGTCCCTAAGTAGGATTGATACTTATGTTTTTTATACTATACCATCTAATCCGTTGCCAACTCTGATAAGTATGACCATTTCATCTATAAATTGAAAAAATATTCTTTAAATGATGTTATTTGATTTTATATATTTGTACAATATAAATATTAGATATCGCTACAATAAGAGATCCTCAAATGGAGGTAATTATATTTCTTTTGTCTTCCAACATAGTTGTCTCTTTTATTTTAAATTTTCATGAAACTAATTTTGTGATCCACTTTTAAAGGAAAATTTACCAGTACAAAATCAAAACCTAAGAAAATTAGTGATTTGCTTCAATATCCTGGAGGTCCTTTCAATTAGTTTCATACTATATGGCCTTATGTATCAAGGTTTTGCTCTATTGCAGATCTCTGCTAGTAGAGCCCAAGGTTTTTACTGATTATGACAAATGAGGGAAACCATTGCCATATAATGAATGATTGTTGTCCTTAATGTACTATGTTATCTCTCATCTCTTTTGCTGTCCCATGGTTATCTCATATTGTTACAGTATCTCACTTTGTTATCTGATATAATGGATTTATTTGTGTTTGGTTATTTGAAATTGGATAGGGAAGGGGGAAAACCAAGATGGGGGGGTGGTGCAGGGGAGGGTAATGGGTACCAAGACATGTGAAAGGGTATCAATATATGTGAATTAATGCACCTTTTATCTGGCAAATATCATGAAACCCTTTTATTAATTACAATAAAAAATATATAAAAAAGAAAATTGGTGATTTGCCTTACTTTTGAATGTTATAAGAAGATTCTTGTCTGTCCTTATATCTGCCCTTGTACTCTTTGTCATTTTTTTGGCCAGTTCATGTTGAATGCTTTAATTTTAAGGAAAATATTTGCTAATTGTTAAGGTGATCATTTTTTTGTTTTAATGTTTGTATTATTTTCTTCTCCAATAATATCTTGTTTTCTCATAATATAAATAATATAATCTAATTTAACCCAAATCTGCATGAGCACAATTTTATTTTACTTTCATATTTATCTTCATAATGTAAAACTGTGTATGTATACATAATTAGAGTATGCATAAACTTTTCTCATAATGGAAAAATGTTAGTGTATTCAGAACTCTTTTCCAAAAAAGTATTTCACAAACAAAATGCCAAATGTGTTTGTTCTGAAAGTCCTGTTACTAAAAACATTTAATGCAATAAGTGAAATTTGAGAAAAAAATTATTAAAACTTAAAAGAATGTAGTTGAAACAATTTCAGATGTTTTGTTCTACAATGGAGTACTGGCATGTAAATTTAATAAGACAAATGAAAATATTCTACACATCTACAAAACAATTAGCAAATACATTTTTGATTGACACTAGCTTTAAGACATGCTGCATGTCTAGAGATCTGCTAAATAATATTAATGGAAAATGTATATACATTTTATCACTGGAAAATGTCTTTAATGTGAGCCATATGTTAATTAACCACTCAATATGTATAACATTAATTGAATGAATGAAGAATATTCATTGGTTAGTATAAATCTTGTATTTAGTCAGTAGAACCTTTAATGCTGTCATGTTAAATGGGAATAAAATCTTAGATTTCTGAACTACTTTGGTCTCTTATTTACTTAAACCACGAATAACTTGTCATGAAATATAATGGTCAAATTTGGCAACATTGTACACATGGAATAGTAGAATGTTCTTTTTCTTCTTAAACCTCTCTGGTCATGTTTTATGGCTGATAGAATGACTGCTCAGCATGGTGGTACTATGTGCTCGGATCAATAGCATAATTTGTAAATGATTCATGCTGCCTTTCCTCTTCATTCAATGGTGTCAGCTGACTTTGTTCTACTAAGTAGCAAGGCCACTGGTTGAGTTTTGCCCAGAGCTGACACTTGGCTGTGCACGGACATGCCAGCTTCACGGAACTGGAGAAGCCCGCAATTTGTGAGTACCTCCAAGTAGAAGTTTCCACTGCTGCTCGCAGAATGGCATTGGGAGGGAGCCTCCTCCCCCACAAGCTGAGAGCAGCGCCATCTTGACTGCTGGCACAGACCCGGTCAAAGCAATTGGAGCCTGAGAGGTGTTGCTGACAGTGCCATCTTTCTAACCAGCAAAGGATTTCCCAGAGATCCCGTACCTGGAATTCCAGCCACAGCACTGCTGAAGTCGGTCCCCTGTGCCGGCCACAGACCTTGTAAACAAAGCCGCCCACGGATATTTCATCTTTGTTTTACCAATCAATCTGACCCGAAAAACCGCAAAGCCAAATCACAAAAGCAAATGATTTTGTGAAGTGTTTGGATCCCGAATTTAGTGGAGACACAAGTTTCCTATCCTGCACCCCCACAAAAAAAAAAAACATGAAGAATACCCTTTTTTTTGATTCTTCTACCCTTTTCATTTGCATTTTTAGCTGTTCTTATTTTCTCTTAGCCATTTTACCTACACATTTTTTTCTAATGTTATGATTCATTCCTTTTTGTTCTTTTTTTTCCTCTTTTTTTTTCTTCTCTCTTTTCACACATTCCTTCTGTCACTGTGGTCATTCCTAGAAACACAGTGACAGCTCTAGGTACAGTCTGAATAAAAATGATATCTATATTGATACAGTCACCTGCTTTTTAATCTCCTGGTTATCAACCATAGTATCTCTTGGGTAAGAACTCACAATAGTGAGGAATCTCTCCCCATCCCCCCACTTTTTTTTGGTGTGTTTTTTTTTATTTAGTAGTTGTTTTGTTTCTTTTTTCTTTTTAAAATTTGTATCATTGAAATCTCCTATATCTACCTCCCTCTTGTCTCTATACATTCTTCTTATTACTCTTCTTATTTTCATAAGTTTTATCTAAGTTCTTCTAAACTTTTACTCAAATATTCTACCTGTTTATTACCTTAGGTCAGTTATCCTTACACTATACCTTTTCTTCATTACTATAATAATCTTACACTCCTGCATTATTCTTTTCCTACTTCCCTTGTTGTCTTTCATATTATTTTTCTATCTCTGGTCTTCTGTTTATCCTTCAACTCTTATAATGCATGGATCTACATTTGATGGTTGTTGAGCAATGCTGTGTATCTAGGTGTTCAATTATACTCTAGGTCTAGAGGTGTTGGGGACCGACTGTGGGGTCAGTGACCATGACTGTGTGCTCACTGACCATGACTGTGGGGTCAGTGACGTTGGACCCACACAATTGAGTACACAAGGAAGAAATCTCTTATCATGATTTTGGCCTGTGTCTATCACTTCTATTTTAACCTGTTTGGGACTTGATACTGTTTGTATGAATGTAGCCCCTGGCAGTTCCCTAGTTTAATGAAGTGTATTTAAGGTCAGAACTTGAAATAAACTGGGCTACAATCTTAGGCTACCGTCTTCTTAAGCTGTGGCTGCTGACTTGGGCTGTAGCCCTCCCAAACCCCATCTGTTTGTCTCTCTTCTATTTTTTCCTAGTCTCTGCCCCTTATTTCAGGAATCCCAATTTGCTGCTGGGTGGCTCCAGCACAGAGGGACTTAAATACAATAGAGATTGGATTGAGGGGCTTATTGTTTTGGTCATAAATCGGCAATCAGTGGTTGTATTAGATTTGTAGGTAAGTGCACAAAAAGAAAGAGAGTGTGATATTAGCAATCTAAAAGAGTGAACATCTATTGTTAGCCAACTAAAAAGGTCTAGGTTGGTTATATCTGAAAAATTATAATCTTGTTTAGTATTAATCTTGCTCCCATTTTCAAATTGGCTGAACAAGAAACTCAAGAAAAATGTCAAATCAAGGAATAGCATCTCCCACCCAATATAAACAGGCATTGGAGCAGACAGTGGCAAATCTAGAGGAGAGTCTTCCAAGTGCTATACAAATGCAATTGATAAACTTCATTAATGAAAAGTGTGAAAACATAAAGAAAGAGATAAGAGAGGAAGCCATAGCTAAACAAGAGAAAACCATAAACAAGGTGATAAGTGAAAAATGAGAAGCCATGAGGGAGGCCATAATTAAGGTTTTTCAAAGAAAAATGGACGAATTCATAGAATTCCACTCAAATGGAAATCAAGGAGCTAAAGAAATCCATACATGGTCTAAAACAAGAGATGCAAGGCATCAAAACTGAGCAATTAGAAGCAAGGGAGATGAAGAATGAAGTAGAAAGCTTTGATAGCTGGTTAGAAAATGCAGAAGAGAGAATTTCTGGGGTTGAAGATAATTTAGTTGTTATAGAGAAAGAACAGAAAATGAGCCAATCCAAATCTAGGAAATATGACAGAACGCTACAGGAGGTCCAAGATACAATTAGGAAGCCTAATTTAAGGCTAATTGGTATTGAGAAGGGTCTGGAGAAAGAGGTCAATGCTATTGGAAATATACTTCAGGGAATCATCTCAGAGAACTTCCCAAATATCCAGAAGGGCAGGCCCATCTAGATACAAGAAGCTTTTAGAACTCCAAACAGACCTGACCAGAAAAGGACATCCCACCGCCACATTATAATCCAAACTGGATCAATAGAGACCAAAGAAAGGATCCTAAAAGGAACCAGGGAGAAGAGAACAATCACCTATAAAGGAAAACCAATCAGAATAACCCCAGATTTCTCAGCAGAGACCATGCAAGTAAGAAGAGATTGGAAGGATATATGTCATGCCCTGAAGTCAAATAACTACTAACCAAGAATACTGTACCCAGCTAAGCTCTCATTCATAACTAAGGGAACAATAAAAACATTCCATCCCAGGGAAAAGCTGCAACATTATGTAGCAACCAAACCAACATTACAGAAAATTCTCAAAGATGCTCTACACATAGAAAACCAACACAAACGTAATACAGAGAAAGACATGGCACCTAAAACTCATACCCTATCAGTATCAAAAGAACTGTCAAGACACACGCCCTAATGAAACCTTGTAAAAATGGCAGGAACTAATAAATATTTCTCAATCCTGACTCTCAAAATCAATGGACTTAACTCTCCAATTAAATGACGTAGACTGTCTAGTTGGGTCAAAAAGCAAGATCCATCGTTCTGCCATCTTCAAGAGGCACATCTTACCCAAAAAACAAACATTTTTTTGACAGTGAGAGGTTGGAATAAACTTTATCAAGCTTATGGCCCCCATAAACAGGCTGGAGTTGCCATCCTCATATCAGATAAAATAGACTTAAAACTAAAATTAGTGTGAAAAGACAAAGAAGGTTACTACATACTACTAAAGGGATCTGTCCTCCAGGAGGACATAACCATCCTAAATATCTACACACCTAATCCCAGAGCTCCGAATTTGATCAAGAAAACTTTACTTTCACTGAAACCATACATAGATCGAAACACACTGATTGTTGGTGACTTAAACACACCGCTCTCAACTATGGACAGATCAACCAGGCAAAAATCAACAGAGAAACCTTAGAATTGAAGGACTGTATAGACCAACTAGATCTAACAGACATCTGCAAATTATTCCACCCAGCAACAAAACAATATACATTTTTTCAGCAGCACATGGAACATTTTAAAAAATTGACCAAATTTTAGGGCATAAAACAAACCTGGGCAGATTCAGAAACACTGAAATTATTCCCAGCACTCTATCAGACCATAAGGGCAACTAATTGGAACTGAACACCCATATCCACCAAGGAAAACCCCGTAACTCATGGAGATTGAAAAACACATTGTTGAATCACTAATGGGTCCTCGAAGAGATCAGAACAGAAATCCAACAGTTTATGAAATTTAACAAAAAGCAACACACAAAATACCAGCTCCTTGGGACACGGCAAAGGCAGTTCTAAGAGGAAAATTTATAGTTCTGAGTGCCTACAATAACAAATAGGAAAAATCGCAAACCAACAATTTAATGTGTCTAATTAAACTCCTGGAAAAAGAGCAACAAACCAACCCTAATCCCACTAGAAGGAAGCAAATTATTAAAATCAAAGCAGAATTAAATGAATTGGAGTCCAAAAAAAACTATAGAAAGAATCAACAAAACAAGGAGTTGGTTCTTTGAAAAAATTGACAAACCTTTAGCAAATCTTACCAAAAAAAGAAGGGAACATACCAAAATAATCAAATCACAGACAAAAATGGTAATATCATGACAGAAATTACCAAGATCCAGAGCATCATGAGGGAATACTTCTCAAACCTTTATGCCAACAAATTTGAGAATCTAGAAGAAATGGATGAATTTCTAGCCAATATTAATATACCCACACTGAACCAAGAAGAACTAACCCAACTAAACAGGCCTATATCAAACACTGAAATAGAAATGGCAATTAAAGACCTTCCACCTGAGAAAAGCTCAGGGCCAGATGGATTCACAGCTGAATTCTATAAGGTCTTCAAAGCAGAGCTCACACCAATACTCCTTTAGCTCTTTAATGAAATTGAAAATGAAGGTTCTTTACCAAACTCATTCTATGAAGCCAGTATAACCGTCATCCCCAAACCAGCCCGAGATGGATCAAGGAAAGAGAACTACAGACCCATTTCTTTGATGAACAGCAGTGCAAAACTTCTCCACAAAATACTGGCCAACCATCTACAACAACTCATCAAAAAAAATATACACTATGATCAAACAGGATTCATTACAGGGAGGCAAAGTTGGTTCAACATACGCAAATCAATTAATATAATTCAAAACATCAACAGGATCAGGGACAAAAATCACATGATTGTCTCAATAGATGCAGAAAAGGCACTTGACAAGATCCAACACCCCTTTATGTTAAAAGCTCTGCAGAAACTAGAAATCCATGGAACATTCCTCAGTATAACAAAGGCTGTGTATCACAAACCCACAGCTAGTACTATACTTAATGGTGAAAAGCTACAGACATTCTGTCTAAAATCAGGAACAAGACAAGGATGCCCACTCTCTCCACTTGTCTTTAACATAGTATTAGAATTCCTAGCCAGAGCAATAAGGCAAGAAGCAAGCATATAGAGGCTCCAAATAGGGAAAGAGGAAGTAAAACTTTCCCTCTTTGCAGATGACATGATTCTGTATTTAAAGAATCCTATAGACTCCCAAGTTGCTTGAGCTGATTTGAAACTTTGGCAAGATAGCCTACAGAATGGGAGAAGATCTTCACTAACCATACAACAGAAAACAACCCCATAGACTCCACTCCCAAGCTCTTGAGCTGATTCAAAACTTTGGAAAGGTAGCAGGGCATAAAATTAACCCTCAAAAATCAACTGCCTCCCTCTGTGCTAAAGGTGAGAGGAATGAGGCAAGAATCAGTAAAGTAACTCCTTTTTTAATAGCCTCAAAGAAAATAATTAGGAATTATCTTAACTAAGAATGTAAAGGACCTTTTTGATGAAAACTTTAAAACCCCGAAAAAGGAAATTAAAGCAGAACTGAGGAAATGGAAAAACCTCCCATGCTCCTGGATTGGAAGAATCAACATCGTGAAAATGACAATCTTGCCAAGGGCTATCAACAAAGTCAACACAATACCCATCAATATCCCAATGTCATTCTTTAAAAAAATAGAAGAGGCAATCCAAAATTTCATATAGAATAATAAAAGAGGAAGTGAAACTTTTCCTCTTTGCATATGACATGATTCTGTATTCAAAGCACCCTGTTGACTCCACTCCCAGGTTGATTAAGCTGCTTTGAAACTTTGTCAAGGTAGCAGGGAATAAAATTAACCCTCAAAAATAAACCCCCTTCGTTTATGCCAACAACGAGAGGATCGAGGTAGTAATCAGGAAAGCAACTACTTTTTCAATAGCCTCAAAGAAAATAAAGTACTTAGGAATGAACTATGAATGTAAAGGGCTTTTATGATGAAAACTTTAAAATCCTGGAAAAGGAAATTAAAGCAGAAATGAGTAAGTGGAAAAACCTTCTATGCTCCTGGATTGGAAGAATTAACATCGTGAAAATGGCAATCTTGCCAAGAGCTATCTACAAATTGACTGCCATATCATTCAATATCCAAATGTCATTCTTTGATAATATAGAGGAAGTAATCCAAAAATTCATATGGAATAATAAAAGACCCCCTATAGCAAAAACAATTATTAGCAGAAAGAACAGCATAGAATGAATATCAATACTTAACTTTAGACTTTATTACAGAGCTATAGTAACTAAAACAGATTGATACGAACAGGAGTAGGCCTGAGGACCAATGTGATAGAACTGAAGACCCAGAAAACAACCGACAGACCCATGGCCATCTAACCTTTGCTAAGGAAGCCAAACAAATAACATGGGAGAAAGACAGCTTCTTTAACGAATGGTGCTGGCAGAATGGGTAAGCACCTGCAGAAATCTAAAGTTAGTTCCTTCTATGTCAACCTGCACCAGGATTAAGTCAAAAGGGATGAAAAACCTGGAGGTAAAAGCAGATATCCTGAAAACTTTACAAAAGGAATAGTAGATACAGTATGTCTCTTTGGTATAGGTAGAAACTCTCTTAGTAAAGGTCCAGAAATACAATGATTCAAAGAAAGTTTGGACAAATAGGGCTGCATTAAACTTCAGAGGTTCTGTATAGAAAGTACATAGCTAGCAAGTTAAATAGAAAGCCCACCGAGGGCAAGAGCTTCACTATCCATACAACAGACAAAAGCCTCAGATCTAAAATATATCTACATCTCAAAAAAATGAATTTCTTCAAAACAAACTGTAAAAGAAACAACTATCCCTTTGAAAGATGGCCCAAAGAGAGTCTTCTCTGACGAGGAAACAAGAATGACCTATAGACACATGAAGAAATGTTCCACATCTCTGGAAGTAAAAGAAATGCAAATCAAAACTACTTGGAGATTCCACCTCACTCCAGTTAGAATGGGCAGGATCAAGAAAACTAATAACAACAGATGCTGGCAGAAATGTGGCCAGGAGGGTTTGCTACTAAACGGTGGGAGTGTAAACTCGTTCAACCACTATGGAAAGCAGTATGGTGGTTACTCAAAAGACTAAACATAGAACTCCCCTATGACCCAGAAATTCCACTCCTTGGTATTTACCCAATCGTCCAGAAATAAGCACTACTAGAGCCACTAACACAAAGGTGTTCATTGCAGCATTATTTACCATAGCAAAGATATGGAACCAACCCAGATGCCCCTCTGTAGATGATTGGATTAACAAGATGTGGTATTTATACACAATAGACTTTTATGTTGCCATTGGGAAGAATGGCATTGCCCAATTTGTAAGGAAATGGAAAGACTTGGAAAAAATCATAGTAAGTGAAGTAAGCCAGACTCAAAGGAACATAGGCTCAATGGTTTCCCTCATTTGTAATTATTAGTATACATGTAGGACTCTGCTAGCAGAGGATTACAATAGCTAAAATGCAAGATACATAAGGTCATATACCATGAGACTAAATGAAAGGATCTCTAGATATAGAAAGAAGAGCTTTATCTTGAATGATTGTTGTTCTTAATGTACTGTTATTTCTCTTTTCCTTTGTTGCCCTTTGGTTAATCTCATATTGTTACTCTATCTGGCTTTGTTACCTGGCCCATTGTATTTATGTTTATCTGTTTATTTGAAATAGGAAAGGGGGAAAACAAGATGATTCAGAGGTGGTGGGGGAAGGGAACTGGGGACAAAAACATGAGAAGGGGTATCAATGTGTGAGAAGTAATGCACATACTACCTGATGAATATAACTGTAACCCCTCTATACATTACCTTGATAATAAAAAATAAAATGGAAAAAACCAAATCACTACAGCATTGCAAGTCTAAAAAGTCACTAACTATACTTCGAAGCCAACTAAAACTCAAAATTCCAAATTTCATATTTCCAATTTACATATTTATTACACATACCCAAAGGTATTTACTTCCAAACAAAATTGTAAATTATAGTAAAACTCTTTTGGCCAAATTTATTTCTTAGAAAACTTTAAAGTTGTAATAAAATCAAATGTAGATTTTCAAAGTAAAAAATGATACAAACAATTCTAATTATCTTGCTCATGTTAATTTATAGTATTGATAAATTAGGATCATTGCTGAAATTCCCATCTAAAGCCAAATATGATAGATGCTGTAAAATCCAGAAAAAAGGACCTCTTTAAGGTTACTTGAAAATCAGATTCATTTTTGAGACATTATTGATTTACTTTCTAGTTAATTCATTCTATTGTAATAACATTTTAAATTTTATTCACTGGGCCCTGTCAGTTTCCCTGGTTATAAAGAACTCAGCTTTGTTGTCAGAAGTAGGGGGAAGGACACAACCAGACCTATGATTGCAGTCCCCGTTTTATACTTGATAGTACCAGAACTTGATTATATATTGATTTTTTCTAATTTTTTATTTCAAAAACAAACATTTGGAACCATTAGTCTCTGTCTTACAGCTTTGCTCTAGGGCTTTATCTGTTCCTTGATTGGTTGTATCTTTAACGAAAATCAAAGGTTCAACTGAAAAAAAAAGCAAAGACTAAACATAGAGCTCCCTTATGACCCAGCAATCCCACTTCTTGGCATTTACCCAAACAATTATGAAAAATGCCACAGTATGGATACCAGCACAATTATGTTCATTCTAGTATTATTTACTATAGCTAAGATCTGAAAGAAACCCTGATGCCCCTCAGTAGATGAATGGATCAACAAAATGTGATATATATCCATTCTTGATTTTTTACAGTCCTATCTGTCCTTTCAAGTTCATTACTTGCCTGAAATTACCACTGGGACCTCTGCTCTCAGAAGGCAATAGGACCATGCCCCTAGTGTGACTCTTGCGCAGGCACACATCTTTAATAAAAAAACAACTGCATTCAGCCATTGTTAAAATAGTGCCTTGATTTTTTTATTCTACCACTAGTCCAAACTCTCGGCCCCTTTATAGGAAGATATTCTTAAAACATGCATTTTGTTAAGTCACCTTGATGTTGTGGACACAAGAGAAAACTGCATGCTTTTCTTTGGGTTAAGAACAGTCACTGACAGTGAGTATACTGTGGTTATTGTGGATGCCTTGTATTCCACCTTGTTCATGGTAGGATTCCCCAGTAATGCCTTGATTCATTTTGAAATAATGCTTTTTGTTAGCAAAATATATGGACAGAGAAACAAGTACAAACCTTTTTTGGTCAAGAACTAATAATTTTACTAAGAAACTACTAAGAGATACATTATGTTTTTAAACAAGCACCTCTGGATAAAATGTAATTGTTCTGTAGAAGTTTTTTCCCCATTTCAACAGTTGCAGGCTAATACCAGGGAATGCAACAAACTCATAAGGACTGTATTTAACAAAAAAATATTTGATGATTGCTTTTTATAGCATCTGCTTCAGAATTTAGGTTTCCAAGAAATTTTTACAAAGAAATCAACCTGTTCTTAAAGTAAACATAATTACAGCACACAATATGCAAATACCATCACCAGAAATCATTCATTAAAATCACTTTGTGTGTATGAAATCAAAATGTTACTAAAGCAAGATCACCAAATACTTTTGAATACTAAATGTTACTCTTGAGTCAACAATGTTAAAAATTTTAACCTATGCTAAATAACTCATCTTTTCATCAGATTTCTCCACTAATCTAAAATTATCCTAGATTTAAAAGTGTGGATTTATCGTATATATTTTACTATTTATATAAACAGACATGTGATGTATTCTTAACAGAAAGATTTGTTCTTCATGCCAGAAAGAGAAAATATTGTAATATAAAAATGTTTTTTGCAGGGAATCTTTCTGCCCCATTGGTCACACGATGTTGCCATGCCTGACACACTGCCTGTCTATTTTAGATCTTGTAGGTTTTTTTAACCAAAGCAACGTTTATAGTATGTGTTGATTTACATATTCTGAGCTGGTTTAATGTATTAAATCTTCACAAATCATTACTGAATTTGTAGGCTTACAATTGTTTATCATCACCCATTGTAATTCTTTTATTTCTATGGCATGACTTTTAACTTAGGTATTTATTTATTATGCCTAGTACTGGGGCTTGTGGATTTGGCTTACACAGTTGGCTTTCTCTCTACTACTTGAGCCATGCTGGCTTTTTCTACTTAACTAGAGATGGAGTTCTTCGGATTGTCCTGCCTGGTCTGTTTTTTGAACACGGATACCTTAGGACAAAGAATCCTAAATATTTAGCATTGCAGGAGTGAACTTCTGGTGCTTGTCCCAGTAATTTTAAAGTTTCCTTCTCTTGTTTTGTTTACATTAATTATTTGTTTGATTGCATGTTTGTCAGTTAAGTAATCTTTTCAAAATAGTTTTTTTTAACCAGTGTTTCAGGAGCTAATACCCCTAATCCTGGGCATTCATGAATTGAGGTTCAAAGCCAGCCCACATAAGAGAGTATGTGAAGCTAAAATGATCAATTAACCATAAAAAGCTGAATGCAGAGCTGTGGTTGAAGTGGAGCTGTGGTAGAGTGTCACCTTTGACCAAAAAAAAATAAAGGACAAAAAGCTGACTTTGAGTTCAAGTCCCAATTGCACAAAACATAGTTAAAATGCAACTAGTATTCATTTCTTAAATCTGTGTTTAGAATTAGTATTTGATGTTGTTAGCATTGCTACTAGAAGTTCATTAGGTATTGAAGTTTCACTCTCAACATTGCGATGGTTCTATGGGAATCTGCACAGCAATGTGCTAGGTCTTAACTAATTATAGTGGATATGTTCCTGGTTTTCAATATTTACCATACCACCACCTATTTTAGTTTCTCTCAACAATGCATAATTTTCTCCACTATTTTATTAAATGAAATTTTTTCTTTGATATAAAAGTATGAATATAGATTAAGATATTGTAAATGTTCATGCTTTTTATGACTCAAGTTTCTTTCTTATCACTTGGTTATAATTTTCTATTCAATGACACTGTTAAACCATTACAAGTTTCTGATTCATAAAATAAGATGCTAACTTAACATTTTAAAGATTTTTATCAATATTTTTCACTCCTTCATAGTTGATTTTTTTCTTTCTTCCTATGCTGTCTGGTTTCTAATTGAAGATTTTTTAATGATAAATTTTAATATTTTTATTACTATACCACCATATGAGGAACACATAAAAGTTCTTAATATGTTATTTTATTGAGCTTGAACAAATCATCTTCAATACAGTGCAAAAATTTTCAACTTATCTTTTTCAGACTGTAATACATTTCACAATTTACATTTTTATATAATTGGGTTGCATGTCCATTCAATTCTTTACTGTCACTTTTATTGATTTGCCTATTATTTTCTTTTAAGGGTGAACATTTTATAATCCCATTTGCAATATCATATTATTCTCTAAAATTTAACATGATTTTACCTTTACACTTTAATATATTTTGCATTTGCTATTTAATAAACATCATCTTCAACTTGTACATTACTCTTTAGGATCTGTTGTGAATCAGGTGTAATAAGCCAGCTGCTATGAACATTGGGAAAAGGATACATTATAGGTGTTTGTAGGCTGGTGAAATGTTTCTTTAATATTAGGATAATTCTCATCAATTATTTTCTTATATTTTTCCCCTTTGGCTTTTATTTTTTCATCTTCTGTGATAAAAATTTATTTAGCACATAATTCCTGTCCAAAAGACGTTATAACTTGAACCCTATTTCCTTAACTGTTACGTGTTTTCATGATGCCTTAGCATATGTCCAGTTATGTGTCATCTATTACCATCAGAGCTAGAATAGCAGGTGCACAATATTTTACACAGCTCACAGGTGAGAAGGACTCTTGCAAAGTTTTCTATCTTGATTGAACTCAAACCAGAGTCCTTCTAATCTCAGTCTCTCAGAAGTAAGGGTTACAGATAAAAGTTACCAGTGCCTTGTTTGTTTTCTGTATATATAAAATTTTTACCTGTAGTAGCATATGATATATATTTACTTATATATTTATAATACATAAAATATGTTTCTTCAAAACTATATCTATATATTATTTATTTGCTTCATATATATTTGGTAGAGTCACATCTAATAGAATGACTGGTTTCTTGTAAGCCTTCTTATCTGAATTATACATGAGCTGATTTTGAGCAAAATATGAAGCGATTACTAAAGAAAAATTAGGCTAAAATCTAATTTGAGCCTATCAAACAATAGCTAATGAGTTTCTTTGTTCTATCCCTATATGTACTTACTTCAAACAGTGACATTTAATAAGAATTTAAGAATTGCTAGAGCTGTTACCAATAAATTAGTGTAGGGAATAATATTAGTGATAAATCAATTATACTGAAATAATCTTATCCACCAGGCATGTAACATTTATTTGGTATCAAATATATAAAGAAATACTACAGTATGATTCACCATTGAGTAAGATTGTGTATTATTGGGAAACAATCATAATACAGCCTATATAACTCGGGACAAAGCAAAATATAAAGCTAGTTGAATAAAATTGGCAAGCGATTCATTTGAAATTTAAAAAAAATCTAATGGAGAAAAAAATCAGGACATAATGATTATGACCTGAAAGCTTAAAATTGATAAATATGTAAGATTTCAGTTCTTTAATCAAAATGACAGACTAGCCAATGTAAATGAACAGAAAAGTATTCACATGCTGTATTATAGTGAATTTCAAAGATGTACATGATCATGAAAAAAATCTTATTTGCTTGGACAGTGACTCTTAAATGAGCTACTCTATAATTGACCACATTATACCACGAATGAGTGCAGACATGGTCTTTTCAATATCGGCACAAATAAATGCTGGAACAAAAATTATATTTAAAGGTATATAGCATACAACAAGTAACATGGAATGTATACTTGGATAGTAGGGCAATAAGTGAGAATGTGTGTACGTAGATGAAAGAAACACATGTTTATGGCTGACACCAGTGTCTCTCACCTGTAATCCTAGCTACACATGTGGCTCATATTTAAGGATTTCAGTTGAAAGCCAGCCTAAGCAAGAAATCCCATGAAATTCTTATATCCAATTAAAAACCAAAAAAGACAAAAGGGAAGTTGTGTGTAAACTTATAGAGCTCTAGTCTTGAGCAAAAATCCTCATAATGGTACCAGGCCCTAAGTTCAAGTGACTGATGCTTCAGCCCAATAAAATACCATTTATATACTATGTTTATATCATATCTGAAAGCTAATTTTCATTCTTAAATATGTAAATCTGTGATCATATTACACAATGAAATGAACAGAATGACAATGATCAATATACAAGGGTTGAAATTTATATGTATATATAATCTACAGGTCAGCCCTCTCTGAGCGTTCATGACTAGTGCAGATAATTATTTGGTAAGAGAAAATGGACAGATAATAAACAAGGCGGTGAATGTTGTGAACTTTTTAAAAAATTTATATTTATTATTATTATTGTCATTATTATTATTGTGTTGTTGTTGTTGTTGTTGTGGTTGTTGATCATGGGGCTTGAACTTGGCCTGGGCACTGTCCCTGAGCTCTTTAGCTTGAGGCTACCACCCTACCCCTGGGCCCAGGCATTGTCCCTGAGCTCTTCAGATCAAGGCTATTAGCCCTGACTCTTGAGCCAAGCTCCACTTCTAATTTTCTAGAGGTTAATTGGAGATAAAGAGTCTCAGGTACTTTTGTGCTGGGGCTGGCTTTGAACCTTTCTCCTCAGATCTCAGCCTCCTGAATAGCTAGGATTACAGGCCATGAGCCACCATGCCCTGCAAAGCTTTTTATTTGATTGAAGAAACAGAGTAATCCTAGTTAAATTAATTTGTATTGTATCGATAAAGTGGAGTGCCCTCTTTTCATATTCTAATAAAGATGGGGTAGTCAAAAATGTATGTGATCACTAGAAATGTCAACATATGTCTGACATATATACAACAGAAGACACATTAAAAGAAATAGAGATCATCTTATCAAATATTTTATACTCATTATCTTTTTCCTTTCACTTTGCAGAGCATGGTCAATGTCAGCACAGTGACTGAGTTTCTCCTGGAGGGCTTTGCTGAGGCGTGGGAGCTCAGGCTCCTGCTCTCTACACTGTTTCTGCTCATGTACTTGGCCACTCTGTTAGGGAATCTGATCATTGTCACTGTCACCACCCTTGACCAGAACCTGCACACACCCATGTACTTCTTCCTCAGGAATCTATCCATTGTGGATGTGTGCTACATTTCTGTTACTGTCCCTAATGCCTGTATCAACTCCCTCACTAACCACAGGACAATTTCAGTAGCTGGCTGTGCAATGCAGATATTTTTTGTATTTATTTGTGCATCTGTGGAGCTGATGTTTCTCACCATCATGGCCCAAGATCGCTATGTGGCTGTCTGCCAGCCTCTCCATTACCCTGTCATCATGAACCACCAGCTCTGTGTCCAAGCATCTCTGGTTTCCTTACTCAGTGGTATCATCAATGCAGCTGTTCACACTGGTAACACATTCCGCCTGTCCTTCTGTCAGTCTAACATGGTCCATCAGTTCTTTTGTGATATTCCCTCCCTACTAAGGCTGTCCTGCTCAGATACTGTTAGTAGCAAACTCTTAATTTTTTGGTCTACTTTGGGACTAGGTGGTGGCTGCTTTATCTTCATTGTCTTGACATATGTTCGCATATTTTCAACAGTGATGAAGATTCCTGCCAAAGAAGAGCGAGGAAAGGCCTTTTCCACATGTGTGCCTCACATTCTTGTGGTATCTCTATTTCTTAGTAGCGGTTCTGTGGTGTACCTAAGACAGTTATCAAGCACTGAAATAGCTCAGGACATGATTCTATCAGTATTTTATACCATTGTTCCACCATTCCTGAACCCTGTCATCTACAGTCTTAGAAACAAGTAGATAAAACAGGCTGTCTGTAAGATATTAAGAAATGTTAATTCAAAAAATATTAATATGTGGGCTGTGAGTTGGGCCTAGTGTTAGAGTGCTTGGCTAGCATGCACAAAGACCAGGGTTTGTATCCTCAATATTACATTTATAGCAAAAGCTGGATGAGGTGCTTTGGTCTGGTGACAGAACACTAGACTTGAGAATGCCCAATGAAAGTGCTCAGGCCCTGAGTTCAAGACCCAGGACTGGCAAAAATATATTAACATCTCATTATACTTAAATTTATTGTTTCTTGTTTTCTTTTGACTTTCCTGGGTTGTGACTCTGGACTCTGTCCTTGAGCTTCTTTGTGCTTAACCGTATCTTTATACCACCTGAGCTACAATAACACTTCTTTCTACTTTTGAGTAGTTTTGGGGTAAGAGCCTCATGAGTTTTCATGCCTATGCTGAATTTGAACCTAGATCCTAAGATCTTAGCTTCTTGGGTAGCTAGAATTACAGTCTTGAGCCGCTGACATCTGGGTACAATTAATTTTAATTTTAATAAAATATTAAAATTTGATATTCTCCTAGGGAGATTTAAAATATAAAAAAATAACAACAGCATCAAAAAGCCCAAAAACCTGTGGGCTGTGTTTGGCCTAGTGGTAGAGTGCTTGCCTAGCATGCACGAACAATCAGGTTCTATTCCATGGTACCATATATATTAAAAAAAAAAAAAGCTGGAAGTAGTCCTGTGGTTTAAGTGGTAGAGCTCTAGCCTTGAGAAAGTCCAAGGACAGTGCTCAGCCTCTGATTTCAAAACCCAGGATTGGCAAAGAAAAAAAATAAACAAAACACAAAAAAACAGAAAACCTTTTTTGTTCTATGAATTACATTGCTTATTAAGTCACTCCATTGAGAGCTTGAGTAGATTATTTTAAAATTTTTTTACATTGTACTTTCTATTGTGTGGGAACTGAATCAAATTTCTTAAAAATTAACCACTATTTTATCATAGGTGGACTATATCAAATTTTGTACATATTAACAAATATTTTATCATTGATGACTATGGGGTTTAAGTGTGATTTGAAACATATACAAATATGCATACAATCTATGATAATCATTTTAGGATACTTAACATTTTCCTATTTTATCTTGTTAATGAGTTTTCAGAATTAACATAATTAAACAAATTAGCTGTATGTAATTCAATAATTTGGAAATACTGATTATATATCAAAAGAGCCTTTGATAATTTAAATGTAATTTAATCTTACAACTTTGTAATCTGATTTATTTATGTACATGTAAAATAAATTTTATAAACTTTATTGAACCAAAGCAAAGGTTTTGAAGAACTAAAATATAAAAGCCAAAAGAAATTAAAATATCTTGTTCTAAAACCAATTTTATGATCTAATCCTAAGTAGAGAGTATATATCCAAAGAATGAATAAAATTGTGGTTTCAGCCTCTGGTTTGAATGTCAGAGTAAGGTCCTAGTACCTGAAATCTACTTGTGATTCATTGGCTGTGATCGTATGTGTCTGTGTGTGTCCTTATGTTTGTGTGTATGTGTGCATGTGAGGGGTTAATGGGGCTGAACTCAAGGTCTTGTGCTCATTCTTAGCTTTTTTTAAATCTTGTTTTGATTACAAGGTAGCATTGGGATGGTCTGTTCTTTTTTGGTCTATTTTCTGTTCTAGAGGTTTTTTTTAATCTGAATGTCTATTCTTTTGGATGTTCAGGAAGTTCTCTGCTAGGTTCTGTTATTTAGGAGAAGAGATTGTATGTAGTTGTAATTAGTGAACAAATCTGTCATGACCTTTAAAGGAATATGAATCAAAGGCATAACACAACAAACTGCTTTAACACAGTCTAAATGATATAGATAGTGTAGCTCAAAGACTTCTAGAGATCAACATAGTAAAGAAAATAACCAAGGCATGAAAGACCACAATAAAGGAAAATTGGTTGAGATGAAATTAGAAGAAGAAAGAGCAAGAGATATAATAAAAAATAAAGGAAGAGAAAATAAGAGCAGAGAAACAGAAAGAATAAACTAAGACCTAAATTCGGGGATAGAAATAAGAAAAAAACAAGAAAGGAAAAAGTAAAGAAAGGAAGAAAATATAATGTATATGAAGCAATAATATCAAAATTAAAAATAGTTAAGATTGAGGCATAAAATTGAGTAATCAAAATATAACCTGAATTCAGTATGCATACGAGTAAGGATGATGAATAAACAGGATGTTTATGAAGAAGAAACAAAAATTGGAAACAAGGAGAAAAAAAGAAAAAATACTAACAATATAACAAAAAATAGAAAATAGAAAAAGTTAAAAATTAATACTTAGGAAAAGTAATCTTCAAATTATTTGTTGGATATTATGTCACCCTGATGTCTGCTAACCAGTCTCTTGCCAGAGCCTTTGATTTCCTTATTGTAGTCAGTTTCCCTTATACAACTGGTTTCTCAAATCAGCTTTTTTGAGAAGGCAAAAAAAAAATATCTGCCTTATCAACTTAAAGTCTTTGTTTCCCTCCTCCCAGATTAATTTAGTGGGAGTGGTTATACCACAGATGAAATTAAGGGAAAGAAAGCATATTGGAATGGCATGAGATGTGGAGTGGAGGCAGTGCAAAACTGTAAACCACAAATACATTATTTATTATTTGACTCAGGTAACACTAACACATCTGTATATCAACTCTACAATAACAATAAAAATATAAACTATTTTTTCTTATATTGCTGATATCTTAATATTGTTTGTGCAGAATTTTTATTATATCAAAATTTCTTCAGTAATGTAACTTATAATATGTATTTCTGTATTCAGTTAGGAGTACAAAAATTTTAATGACAAAATTTTATTCATAGGAAAAAATATATATCAAAATGAAAGAATCAAATTAACTTTACAGTTAGTAAAGCATCAAAATATTCCCTTTAAGTTGTTAAGTTAGGCAAGGAATGGTCATTATACACACATGAATACATATATGTATATATAATTGTTATGGGGATATAGTTACATCTGTCAGATAATGAGTTAATTTATATTTTATAAGTTATGTCTTTATTTTCAGAGAGAGAATGATAACTTCCTATAGGAAAAAAGAAATGTGAGTAAGAGAGCAAGAATATTGACTGTTGTTTCAGTTCTCTAAATAAAAAAGATCATTTATCAGAGAATTCTTTAAAAAATAACAGGCAGTATGACAAACCCACAGCTAGCATTATACTTAATGGTGAAAAGCTAAAGCCATTTCCTCTAAAATCAGGAATGAGACAAGGATGCCCACTCTCTCCACTCCTCTTTAACATAATATTAGAATTCCTAGTCAGAGCAACAAGGCAAGAAGCAAGAATAAAGGGGAACCAAGTAGGGAAAGAGGAAGTGAAACGTTCCCTCTTTGCAGATGACATGATTCTGTATTTAAAGAACCCTATAACTCCACTCCCAAGCTCCTCGAGCTGATTCAAAACTTTGGCAAGGTAGCAGGGTATACAATTATCAAAAATCAACTACCTTCCTATATGCCTCAATGAGAGGTATGAGGCAACAATCAGGAAAGCAACTCCTTTTGCAATAGCCTTAAAGAAAATAATGTACCTAGGAATTAAATTAACTAAGAATTTAAAGGACTTTTTGATGAAATCTTTAAAACCCTGAAAAAGGAAATTAAGCCAGGATTGAGGATATGGAAAAACCTCCCATGCTCCTGGATTGGAAGAATTAACATTGTGAAAATGGCAATCTTGCCAAGGGCTATCTACAAATTAAACACAATACCCATCAATACCACAATGTAATTCTTTAAAGAAATAGAAGAGGCAATCCAAAATTTCTTATGGAACAATAAAAGACCCTGTATAGCAAAAACAATTCTTAGGAGAAAGAACAGAAGCAAAAACAATTCTTAGGAGAAAGAACAGCGCAGGATGAATTTCAATAGCAAACTTTAGACTCTATTACAGAGCTACAGTGACCAAAACAGTTTGGTACTGGCACAAGAACAGGCCTGAAGACCAATGGAATAGAACTAGGGACCCAGATATTAACCCACAAACCTATGGCCACCTAATCTTTGATAAGAGAGCCACAAAAATAGTAGAATGAAGAAACACAGCCTCTTCAACAAGTGGTGCAGGCAGAACTGTTTAAGCACTTGCAGACACCTGAAGTTGGATCCTTCTTTGTCACCCTGCACCAGAATTAACTCCAAATGGATCAAAGATCACGAGGTAAATGCAGATACACTAAAAACCTTATAAGAAGGAAGAGGAGATACACTAGATCTTTTTGACACAGGTCGAAATTTTCTTAAAAAGGACCCAGAAGCAAAACAAATCAGAAAAAATCTGAATAAGTGGGACTGCATTAAACTGCAGAGCTTCTGTGTGGCAAAGGACATAGCTAGTAAATTAAATAGGAAGCCTACAGAGTGGGAGAAGTTCTTCACTAACCATACAACGGACATAGGCATCATATCTAAAATTTATCAACAGATCAAAAAATTGAAACACTCCAAAACTAATCTCCAAAGGAACAATCATCCCATTAAAAGATGGGCCAAAGACTTAAAGAGAGTCTTCTCTGAAGAAGAAACAAAAATGGCCTACAGACACATGAAGAAATGCTTGACATCTCTGGCCATAAAAGAAATGCAAATCAAAACAACTCTAAGTTTCCACCTCACTCCAGTTAGAATGGCCAGGATCAGGAAAACGAATAACAACAGATGCTGGAAGGGATGTGGCCAGGAGGGATCACTACTACACTGTTGGTGGAGTGCAAACTCATTCAACCACTATGGAAAGCAGTATGGCAGTTTCTCAAAAGGCTAAACATAGAGCTCCCGTATGACCCACCAATTCCACCACTTGGTGTTTACCCAATCATCCAGGAACAAGGACATACAAAATCCACTAGCACAACGATGTTCATTGCAGCACTATAGCAAAGATATTGAACCAACCAGATGCCCCTCAGTTGATGAGGAGATCAACAAGATATGGTATTTATACACAATGGAATTCTATGTTGCTGTCAAAAGAATGACATCGCCCCATTTGTAAGGAAATGGAAAGAGTTAGAAAAAAATCATATTGAGTGAAGTAAGCCAGACTCAAAAGAACATAGGCTCAATGGTTTCCCTCATTTGTCATAATCAGTAAAAACCTTGGGCTCTTCTTGCAGAGATTTACAATAGAACAAAACCTAGATACATAAGACCATATAGTATAAAGCCAAATGAAAGGACCTTCAGTATATAGAAACAAAAGCCATATAATGAGTGATTGTTGTCCCTAGTATACTATGTTATCTCTCATCTTTTTTGTTGTCCCTTGGTTATCTCATATTGCTACAGTATTTCAACTTGTAATCTGATAATTTGTGTATATGTGATTTTGTTATTTGAAGTCAGATAGGGAGGGGGTAAAACAAGATGAGCGGCAAGGGTAGGGGAGGAAATGGGGACTAAGACATGAGAAAGGGTATCAATGTTTGTGAAGTAATGCACCTTCTATCTGGTGAATATAATGCAACCCTTCTATTTATTACAATAAAAGTATATGGAAAAAATGACAGGCAAACTTAAGAAATGTTGCACAGGGACCTGTCAACTAGTGTTCAAACCCCACAATTTTTTTCAATTTTTTTTTGCAGATCAAATACATTCCATAGATGGTCACTGGTTATTCATGCATATAAACCTAGGTTCTTAGGAGGCTGAGATCTGAGAATCTTGGTTCAAAGCTAGCCTGGGCAAGAAAGTCCATGACACACCTACCTTTATTGAATGCTCAGAAAAACAGAAGTGGAACTGTTACTTAAAGGGGTAGACCTCTATCTATGAATGAAAAAGTTTAAGTACAATAGTCAGGCATTGAGTTCAAGTTCAATAAATGGCAAAGAATAAAAATTTCCAAAGAAAAATATATTTTAGCTATAATTTTAAGGAATGTTATATTATTTTGCAAAATACTTTATTTGCTTGTACTTTGACAGAATGTACAGTTATTTTACATGGAATTAAATCAGAAAATATGGCCTTAGTAGCAATTTTCTGTTTGATTTTCTGTGATACATATTTAACATGATTAATATTTGATGAACTACATGCACATCTATTATGAATTTCGTACAACTAATATTTTTAGGTTTATCATTCATTAACTTATGCTCACCAAATCCTTCAGAACCAAAAAGGATATAAGTATTATAATTTAAATATGATTTTTGCACACATATGTCAAAACATTGTGTTTCAGTTACACACAATTAAAATGATTAATTTTTAAAATATTTATTCTTGAATACTAAATTAAAATAATAATTTAAAAGACTGTTAGTTTTCTTTCAAATGCCTTAAGGACTAACTTTGATATACACAGCACAATACCCATTAACCCAACATACTATTATTTCAAGTTTAAATCTCACTCAGATAAATCTCAGAGCAAATTCTAACTAGGTATTAATGTTTTCTGAACATAAATTTTTAGTTTTACTTTCCCCATAGCGTTCTTTGTTTGTTCCTAAGACTAATGATAGAATTAAAGCCTAGTGAAACAATAGTACAAATACAGACAGAATCATATCCTGAATTCTTTCAGTGCTTGATGATTGTCTTAGGTACTCCATGAACACTAATAAGAAACACAGACACCACAATAATGTGAGGAACACAGGTGGAAAAGGCCTTTCTCTGCTCTTCTTTGGCAGGAAACCAGCACTGTTGAAAATATGCGAACATATAACAGGAAAATGAAGGCAAAGCAGGTAGCACCTAATCCCACAGAAGATAAAAGAAGTACTGGTTGGCTGCTAAAAGTGTCTGAGCAGGACAACTTCAGCAGAGAGGGCATGTCACAGAAGAACTGACTGTTCACATTGGACTTGCAGAAGGACAGTCGGAGTGTATTACCACATAGTAAAACTGCCATAATGAGACTGCAGAGTAGGGAAGCCAGTGTAGTGTGGACACAGAACTGGTGGTTTATGATGACAGGGTAGTGGAGAGGCTGGCAGACAGCCACATAGCGACATAATAGTGAGAAGGATTAGCTCCACACATGCACACACACACACACAAATACGAAAAATACCTGCATTGCAAAGCCAGCTACCGAAATTGTCCTGTTGTTATTGAAAGAGTTGATACAGGTCCTGGGAACAGTGATAGAAATGTAGCAGATGTCCACAATGGATAAATTCCTGATGAAGTAGTACATGGACGTGTGCAGGTTCTGGTCAATGGTGGTGACAGTGATGATGAGAAACTTCCCCAACAGAGTGGCCAGGTATGTCAGTAGAAACAGGGTGGAGAGCAGGAGTCTGAGCTCCCACATCCTCCAGGAAAAAAATTACTTACTGTGCTGGCATTGGCCCTTCTCTAAAAACACAGATCCATCTTGAAATCAGAGCCATGGAGGGGACTCAAAACACTGATAAAAATGATTGTGGACCTGACAAAGGTGGCTCACACTTGTCATCCTAGATACTCAAGGTCCTAAGAACTGCAGATTGCAGTTGGAATCTAGCCAGGCCTTGAGGTTCTTATCTCCATTTCTACATAAAATCCAGATGCACAGCCTTGAGCACAAAACCTAAGCAACAACATCCACACCTTGAGTTCAAACATTAAGACCAGCATATCTGGACAGACACGCACAAAAACAAATAGATTCTAAGCAACTTTTTTTTATTTTTTTGAACAGCTGTTTGATTAAAAATTCTCTTTTTTTTTATAAAAGTCCCATTTTCATTTTCTCTTTTTTGTGTGGCGGGGGAGGGAATGGGGCTTGAACTCAGGACACTGTCTTTGAGCTCTTCAGCTCAAGGCTACCAATCTACCCTAGAGCCAAGCCCCACTTCCCATTTTGTAGATGTTAATTGGAGATGAGTCTCAGGTTGTTTTGTGCCTTGGGTCTTTGAATATTGATTCTCAGACCTCTGCCTCCTTACTAGCTAGGATTACAGGAGTGAGCCACTACAACCAGCTAAATAGATTAACCCCCCCCCATTTTTTTTGCTGGTCCTGGGGCTTGAACTCAGGCCCTGAGTTCTGTCCTTGGTCTTTCTCAAGGCTAGAGCTCTACAACTTGAGCCACAGCACCACTTCTGGCCTTTTCTAAATATATGGTACCAAGGAATCCAGCACTGTAATATTAACATGTAATGTGTAAAAGTATAGGACACTCTTTCCAGTGACATATTACAAAGCACTATCATATTGTTTCTTCAGTAATACCCACATCTTAGTAGCACATTACAGTCTTTTTTTCTCACATTATAGTCTTAATGGTGTTTGAACAGACTTATATAGAGCCAGTTACAGTTACATACTGAATTATCTGAACCAAGAATATTCTAATATTAACAAGTTTATATATATGTACACTCATATAATAATATATGCTTATAGCACAATATATAAAATGATTATATAAACAAAAATAGTAAAACAAATATATAAACAGTTATATGTATATATATAATTTTCACAAGAAAACAAAAAGAGAGAGAGGCAGAAAGTTTGGGAAAATAAGGAACTAGAAAGAGAGAGATTTGAAGATACTACCCGTAAACTTGGAACTCTGAAACAATTGTACTTGTATAACTATGGAAAATTTTTGGATTCTCAGAAAGACCTAAATTTTGATCTCTTGAAACTTTTAATCCCATTCATATTAATATTGTCATTCTTCATTACCTAGCATCCATGACTTGGATATGTGAAGTACATCTAGAAAAATACCAACGTAGTAATAACCAATAATTGTTTCTTTAAAAACTGTACACTGGATTCAAACTCTTAGAACCAGACATCAAACTGCTCATGAAGTGCTGTTAAGCTTTATCAGAAATTGAACTATAAGTATGGTTCTATAAATATGAACTATGAATATAAATGTTGATGTTGTTAAAAGTCTTGTGACTGTTTCTTGCATATGATACATAAATATATATGTGGCCAGTTAGTTGACTTCTTCATAATTGGGATTAAGTACCGGATAATTTTACTTGTTTAGAATCGATGTATTCATTTATCATATAAATTCAAAGATCTTTCTATAATATATTCTGCTTAGGACAATTGAGCTTTCAGAAGATGGTGACTATTATTTTTTTCTATGATTGTCCCTTCCACTGAAAAATACCCAGAAAGTTGACTGAAAGAGTCTGTTTAATCAGAGAAAGCCTAAATAGCAGAATATGTATTTCAATTTAATCCTTTTCTAAAGGTTTGCTAGCTCACAAATGCTACACTGATATTACTTAATTTCAAGATTTCTGTAGCCTACAAGTGTTGCGTTGTTTTAGGCAAAAAGGGACAGGTCATTAGAGGGAATCTATGTAGCATATGTTTATTCTAAAGGTATCTGATGAATTACAATTTCTTGATCAAGTGCCATTGAAGTACCAGTGTATTAAAATGTTGGAGAATAGCACAATTACATGATTGAATTTGTGTGTGTCTGAAATATCTGGCCATGGATTAATGAGTTCTATTGGATCAGGCACATCAGACTATGACCAGTTGGTCATCATTTTCCAATGAATAGTGATCTAGATTAAGTACAAATGAAGAAAAATTGGATATAAATCTATGCACAAGAAGCCTAAAAGAAACTTGGAAAATTGCTTTAAAAGCAACAGAAAGGAACCATTCTTGGAGCACAGAGAGCCATATTCAGTATGCATCCAACGAATGTCACCAAATGTCCTGACAACTTGAAAATTCACATCATACACCTTTTCTTTTAGCAGATCATGGGGCTTGAACGCTGGGCCTGAGCACTGTCCCTGAGCTCTTCAGCTTAAAGCTAGTGTTCTACCATTTGAGTCACAGCACCACTTCCGGTTTCCTTGTGGTTAATTGAAGCTAAGAGTCTCATAGACTTTTGTTCCAGGGCTGGCTTTGAATTGTGATCCTTAAATCTTAGCCTTCTGAGAAGCTAGGATTACAAGCATGAACCAGTGGTGCCCTGCTAATACTCATTTTGTTTTTGTTTGTTTCGTTTTGTTGTTGTTTTGCAGTTACAAGAGATTTATATCAATGACAAAATATAAATGTTTACCAATATGCGGAAGTTAAAGTATACATTTTGGGGGTGGTAATTCTATTTGTTTTATTAATTTACTCTTTGAGTAGTTTTAAGAAGGACTTGCCATTTATCAAAACAATATATGAATACAATTCATTTTGATCAGTGTCACAATTTCAATATTCCACTATCCAACACAACCCCCTTGCATTATTTATCTTAATATTGTAGAATACACATTAAATTATTGACTGTATTCTTCCCTTTTGTAGTCTTTATTCATCAACTTCTAGTCCCTTGAATACACCCTATCTCTTTCAAGTTCCCTGGTATTTATTTTGTTTAACTTTCAATTTGTCTTCTTAAAGAATTATTCTAAATGAGGTTTCCTTTGAATGAAGTATATTACAGTTACTACATTTGTATGTGCTTACAAATCATCCAATGTATGTTATATATTTACAAACAAAGCTTCTATATATAAGGGAAATCTTGCAACTTTTCTCTCTCTGTGCCTGAATTTAATGTATGAAATTAAATTGCAGGGATGAATATAGAAAGAAAAAGTACAAATGTGAAACAAATGACACATGCCAAATTTATGGGAACACAGTTATTACTGAGGAAATATTGTTATGAATAAATGCCTAGGTTTTAGAACAAAGATTTCAAATAAACATCTGGCTTTTATGTATAAAGGAGCAGAAACCAGTAAAATAAATACACTCAAAATTAAGAGAAGAAATATTAATAATTAGGTCAAAAGGTTTACATATAAGAACAGAATCCTTAGAAAAGATATCTTTTTTTGCCAGTCCCAGGGGCTTGAACTCAAGGCCTGAGCACTGATCGTGGGTTTTCTCAAGGCTAGAACTATAACACTTCAGCCACAGCACTACTTCTGACTTTTTATATGTATGTGGTTACAGAGGAATCAAAACCGGGTCTTTGGGCATGCCAGGTAAGCACTCTACCACTAGGCCAAACTTCTGGCCTCCATAGAAATGTTAATTTTGGTTTCTGAAAAGTATTAGAACAATTGTCCAAAACTTATAAACTACATGTAAAGCAAATTCATACTCATGATGAATATAGTTCATATAAATAACTTAAAGTAGTTAAACTAACAACATGGAAATAAATGTTATAATGGGCTTAGATTAGAAATGGCCATGCAACAAAGTCAATATGCAGAATGAAGATCTTCTTAGGTGTATACCAGTTATTAAAATCAATTAAATTATTTAGGAACTCAATTAACAAGTGAATGACTGAATTGGTAACACTGACACTTTCACTAGAAGGACATCCTGAGATCACATTGCTTTATGTGCAAATGTAAAAAAAATACAAGGAAAATTAATAGTAGTAAAACTTATTTAATAAAAGACAAATGAGGACCTGGGAGTTTGGCCTAGTGTTAGACTGCTTGCCTAGCATTCATGAAGACATGGGTTGGATTCCTTCCTACCACATACATAGAAAAAAGCCAGAAATGTACTGTGATTCAAGTGATAGGGCTCTAGCCATGAGAAAAAACCCAAGGACAGTGCTCAGGCTCTGGACTCAAGCCCAGGACTGGCAAACAAAAAGACAAATGAAAGAATACTAACAAACTGGTTTTAGTGCATACCATGTATTAAAGAGATTCAAGGTACTAAAATATAGAAGGAAGTAAAATTTATCCTAAGGTAGGTATATTGTTCACAATAATAAAATCAACCAATATACATCAGTACATTAACAACAGAAATAACAAAACTTCATGTGGAAATATTAATACACAGGGGCAGGTAATATTTTGAAATCAGCTACCAATAAAAAGTTGCAAGTGAATTGTATACAGAAGGAAATTGTTTTCTTGAGTTAACACCAGGATAGAAGTACATACAAAATTGGCCTTATGGGGCCAGGAGTGTGGCCTAGTATTAGAGTGCTTGCTTCACATCCACGAAGTCCTGGGTTCAATTCTTTGGTACCATGTACACAGCAAGAGCTGGAAGTGGTGCTGTGGCTCAAGTGGTAGAGCCCTAGCCTTAAGAAAGCTCAAGGACAGTGCCAGGCCCTGAGTTCAAGCCACAGGACTGGCAAAAAAATTTCACCTTATATAAACAGAAAAAATTTCCAATTATTAAGGAAACAATCTTATAGAAAAAATAAAATTGAAAGTATGTACTTTTAAGTGCACTATTACTGTAAATAAAATTTGACAGAAATAGTTGTTTGTGTAAATGGAATCTAAATTTTACAATTTGAACTCAGTTTCGAATCAACTTTCTTTCTCCTGCATTCACTTATTGTTGAGGCACTAGACATTATTCTGATAAATGCTCAGAAGACCTGCTAAAGTGAAGTTACTTATTACTATTCACTCTGGAATAAGTAAGCAAAAGTTTCCTGGGGCATACAGATATGCTGATGCAGGAATTCTCAATGTCCTAATTTGGTCCTTGCCTATTTTAAGTATCAGTTGCTCCTCCCAGTGAAGTGACCAGCTCAGTATACCATTGTTGTCATTTAATTTCCTCTCTCTTTAAAATTTTGTAATTATCTGAATATATATTACATGAATTTAACTAAGAATTTCATACTTGTAAAAATTATATTTCTCTTTTCAAATTAAAATTCAACACATAAGCCTATCTTTTTATAAGAAGAGACATTTAGTGTATTTAAAATATTGTTGTATGACACTCATATTTCTAATTAACAACCAAGAAGGCAGTAATAAAGCTGTGGTTCAAGTTGTAGAGCACTGGCCTTGAATCAAAAGCTGGAGGGCAGTATGCAAGCATTGAGTTCAAACCCCACAGCACTGCTGTACAATAATTAAAAGATGTCAAGTGTTTTCAGGGATTATCCTCTGGGCAAGCAAGTCTTTTATGAGCAAGAAATTCTTGTTTCCTATGAATCACTTAAATATCCAATTGTTCAGTTTGGCAGTTTTCTGTTGGCATTTTGCTCAGTTGATCTATCCAGAGGTGCAGAGCTTTGCTAAAGTCCCCAACAATCAATATGCTTGATCTATGTTTGATATGAAAGCAAGATGTGATTATTTCTTGAATTTGACTGTTCTGGCATTTGGTGTATAGAATTGTTTCTATTCATGATTATTACTTCTTCCTCTGAGAAACTGTCTCTCTTTAAGTCTATAGCTCATATTTATAAATTTGGTTGTTGAAATTTGAGGAATTATTTCTTCTTTTATGTACATATGACTATATGTACGCCCACACAGACCATGCATACACACCATTCACACAGATCCACTGGGACATGATAAATTATATACACCCCAGACATTCACACACTGGGGCAAGGGAGAATATGCATAGAACTGGTTGACACAGGCTCAATAGCTATGCATCTATCATCATATCAAGATATATTTTATGAAATAAACTCCAAAAAATGTAACCAAGTGACTTTTGAGTTGCCATTGTTGCTCTATTTGTATTTATCTCCTTTTGTCTTGCTTATTTTTTATATTTGGGATGGTAAGGGGGCACAGAATAATGAAAGAATGATGAACAAACATCACAATGGTACTCACTAAATACTATGTGGAAAATGAACTATACGGCTTGTGGGTGGGAACAGGAATGAAAAACTGTAAGGGAGCAAGGACCTAGAGACACTATTTAATGAGAATTTTATTCATTATCAAATTCTTGTAACTGTAACAATTCTGTACATCATCTGTACAATATGAATCAAAATATAAACTGAAGTAATTTTTCTTATACTGCTGATATTTGAATATTATTGGTGTAAAGTTTTACTTTATCAAAATTTCTTCACTAACATAACTTACTTTATCATTCTGTGTTCAGTTGGGAAAATAGACATTTTAATGACCAATAATATTTCTCCCTGTGGTAGAAAAAAAAGCATAATATATAGATCACAAGTAAAGAATAAAATCAAATTCATAATCAGTAAAGCACCAATAATCTTCCCTATAGTTAAATTAGAAAATGTGTGGTCATTATGCTTATACATAATTTTTATTATAAATATAAAAATGGGGATATATTTATGTGTCATGTAATTAATTTATTTTTCATTAGTTGTCTTTTGTATTTTCAGAAAAAATTATAGAAGTACTAAAGTCTAAAATGTTGACCGTAAGAAAGCAAAAATGTTAATTGGTAGCTCAGTTCCCTAAAAATAAGAGAGCAAAAACTATCAGGAAAACTCAACTGATGTGGAACAATGGATTGTCAACTAGCATTCAAATGCAGGCAATTTTATAAATTATTATTTCTTTTTTGGAAAAGAATGCATTTTTAGACAGGTGCTAGTGGTCATGATTGGGTATCATACTGTGTATATTAAAGTTATTCCCTAAAATATTGAGCAGAAAAGTCTTATAATCATTTTGATTATTTTAATTTATTATCCAAAAAGAGTATTTTTTAAAATATTTTATTGTAATTAATAAAAGGGTTACATAAAATTTGCCAGATAGAAGGTGTATTAATTCACATACATTGATACACTTTCACATGTCTTGGTCCCCATTCCCCTCCCCCCCCCATCTTGGTATTCCCCCCTTCCCTATCCAATTTCAAATAACCAAATACAAATACACCCAATATATCAGATAACAAAGTGAGATACTGTAACAATATGAGATAACCAAGGGACAGCAAAAGAGATGAGAGATAACATAGTACATTAAGGACAACAATCATCAATCATTCATTATATGCCTATTGTTTCAATATCCTGGAGGTCCTTTCAATTAGCTTCATTCTCTATGGCCTTATGTATCAAGGTTTTGCTCTATTGCAGATCTCTGCTAGTAGAGCCCAAGGTTTCTACTGATTATTTTATATAATTAATAATTATTTCAAAGTTATGTAACCATGAAATACAATTTAATGATTTGGTATATGCATGTAAAAAATCAGCTTCAAGTTATAATATGTACTAATATTTCTTTTGCTTTTGAATTGTTTTGGCAAAAATTAGTTAATGAATGATGAGCCTGAAAATACTAGTTGAACAAAATTTTAATGGAAGTGTATGCATTTCATCAAATATTAATACTGTTAAAGCAATATCACAGAGGACCTTAAAAAAATCAAAGAGAAGTTTTTACTCAGGCTGTATTATCTGATTTATTTAATTCCACATAAAATATCAGCACAAATTAAGCATTTTGCAAATTAAGATAACAACTGTAAATGAAATTAAAATCTAAAATATATTTTTCATTGGAAATTTTTCTTATGGGGCTCGTTATGTGGCTTCAGTACCACTTCCATTTTTCTGGGCTCTCATTAAGGATAAAACTCTCACAGACTATTTTGTTCATGCTGGCTTTGAGACATGATTCTCAGACTTCAACCTCCTAAGAAGCAAGGTTTATAGGCATGAGATTTCAGTGTCAGATTCTTAAATGTATCTTTTCCAGAAAAAATTAATTACCGATATTGTGGGTTTTGCCGCAAATTTGAATGTTAATTGACAATTCTCTGTTCTACATTGGTTTACTTTTGCATCTCACTTTTTCAGTACTCACTGATAAATGACATTATTTTAGAGAACATTTTTGCACTCGTAAAAATTTATTAAATTGTATTGCATAATTACATGACATTAAATTAATGATTATTTATTAAAGTATTTATTCTTGGATAGTAAATTAAAATAATAATGAAAATGAATCAATGTTTTCTTTTCTCCAGTACTTGTTTATTCTTTTCAATTTTATGTCAGGATAATGAATAGAGGGGTTATAGTTACATTTGTCTGGCAGTAGGTGCATTATATCTCCCACCTTGATACCCCTTCTCATGTATTTGTCCTCATTTCCCTCCCAATCATCTTGTTTTCCCTCATCCCTTCCATATTTCAAAAAAACAAATAAATGAGTATATATCATATACTAGGTAATAAGGTCAGATACAGTATGGAGAAAAAAAGAGAAAAGAAATAACTTTACATACTATATTGAGAACAGCAAAAACAAAGTAAAATCTGCTGTGGAAATAAGATTTTCTATCCATTGTATTAAGTACTAATATTAACATAAACAGAACAGTACACATTACCGCAAAATACTATTTTTTATTGTAATTAATAAAAGGATTACATGATATTTGCCAGATAGAAGGTGCATTAATTCACATACATTGATACCCTTTCACATGTCTTGGTATCCATTACCCTTCACCCCACCCCCCTACCCGTCTTGGTTTTCCCCCTTCCCTATCAAATTTCAAATAACCAAATACAAATAAATTCAATATATCACATAACAAAGTGAGATACTGTAACAATGTGAGATACCCAAGGGACAGCAAAGGAGATGAGAGATAACATAGTACATTAAGGACAACAATCATTCATTATATGGCTTTTGTTTCAGTATCCTTAGGTCCTTTCAATTAGCTTCACATTATATATATAGATTTTGCTCTATTGCAGATCTCTGCTAGTAGAGCCCAAGGTTTCTACTGATTATGACAAATGAGGGAAACCATTGAGCCTAAGTTCTTTTGAGTCTGACTTACTTTACTTAATATGATTTTTTTTCTAAGACTTTCCATTTCCTAACAAATGGGGCAATGTCTTTTTTTCTGACAGCAGCATAGAATTCCATTGTGTACAAATACCACAACTTGTTGATCCACTCATCAACTGAGGGACATCTAGGTTGGTTCCATATTTTTGCTATGGTGAATAATGCTGCAATGAACATTGTTGTGATAGTGGATTTAGGATGCCCTATTTTCTGGATGGTTGGGTAAATGCCAAGTAGTGGGATTGCTGGGTCATAGGGGAGTTCTATGTTTAGCCTTTTGAGGCACTGCCACACTGCTTTCCATAGTGGTTGAATGAGTTTGCACTCCCACCAACAGTGTAGTAGTGATCCCTCCTGGCCACATCCCCTCCAACATCTGTTATTATTCGTTTTCCTGATGCTGGCCATTCTAACAGGAGTGAGGTGGAATCTTAGAGTTGTTTTGATTTGCATTTCTTTTATGACCAGAGATGTTCAGCACTTCTTCATGTGTCTATAGGCCATTTTTGTTTCTTCTTCGGAGACTCTAAGTTTTTGGCCCATTTTTTATGGGATGGTTGTTACTTTGGAGATTAGTTTTGGAGTGATTCAATTTTTTGAGCTGTTGATATATTTTAGATATGAGGCCTTTGTCCGTTGTTTGGTTGGTGAAGATCTTCTCCCACTCTGTAGCTTCCTAATTAATTTACTAGCTATGTCCTTTGCCATACAAAAGCTCCGCAGTTTAATGCAGTCCCACTTATCCAGCCTTTCTCTGATTTGTCGTGATTTTTGGTCCTTATTAAGAAAGTTTTGACCTGTGCCAAGGAGGCCTAGTGTATCTCCTATTTTTCTTGTAAAGTTTTCAGTGTGTCAGCTTTTACCTCGAGGTCTTTGATCCAATTGGATTTAATTCTAGTGTAGGGTGACAAAAAAGGATCCAACTTTAGTTTTCTGCAGGTGCTTAACCAGGTCTGCCAGCACCACTTGTTGAAGAGGCTATTTTTCTTCCATTCTATTTTTTTGGCTCCCTTGTCAAAGATTCGGTGGCCATAGGTCTGTGGTTTAATATCTGGGTCCTCAGTTCTATTCCACTGGTCTTCAGGCATGTTCTTTTGCCAGTACCAAGCTGTTTTGATAATTATAGCCCTGTAATAGAGTCTAAACTTTGAAATTGAAATTCCTCCAGCACTGCCCAAAATGCTATTATTTTGAGTTTAAGTCTCCCACAAATAATTCTCAGAATAAATTCTAAGTAGGTATTAATATTTTCCAAATATGAACTTTTTTTCTTTCTGAATACGAACTTTTAGCATTACTTTCTCCATAGCTTTTTTTATCTGTTTATTCCTAAGACTATAAATGATAGGATTCAAGAATGGTGGAACAATGGTATAAAACACAGATAGAACCATGTTTTGAATTATTTCAGTGCTTGATGACTGTCTTAGGTACACAATGAAACCACTAGTAAGAAACACAGTCACCACAATAATGTGAGGCACACAGGTGGAAAAGGCCTTTCCCCGCTCTTCTTTGGCAGGAAACTTCAGCACTGTTGAAAATATACTAACATAAGATAGTAACATGAAGGTAAAACAGGTAGCACCTAACCCCACGGAAGACAAAAGAAGAATAAGTTGGCTACTAAAAGTGTCTGAGCAAGACAACCTCAGCAGAGAGGGCATGTCACAGAAGAACTGACTGATCACATTGGACTTGCAGAAGGACAGCCGGAATGTATTACCACATAGTAAAGCGGCCATAATGAGACTGCAGAGTAGGGAAGCCAGTATAGTGTGGACACAGAACTGGTGGTTTATGATGACAGGGTAGTGGAGAGGCTGGCAGACTGCCACATAGCGATCCTGGGCCATGATAGTGAGAAGGATCAGCTCCACAGAGGCACAAAAAACTACAAAAAATACCTGCATTGCACAGCCAGCTACAGAAATTGTCCTGTTGTTGGTGAAAGAGTTGATACAGGCCTTGGGAACAGTGACAGAAATGTAGCAGATGTCCACAATGGATAAACTCCTGATGAAGTAGTACATGGGTGTGTGCAGGTTCTGGTCAATGGTGGTGACAGTGATGATGAGAAAATTCCCCAACAAAGTGGCCAGGTATGTCAGTAGAAACAGGGTTGAGAGCAGGAGCCTGAGCTCCCACACCTCAGCAAAGCCCTCCAGGAGAAAATTACTCACTGTGCTGGCATTGTTCATGCTCTGGAAATGAAGGGTCATCTGGAAAACAAAGCAATGGAGAGTAAAAATATTGATAAAAAGTGTTATCTGGTATAGTGTATATTTGTTAATCTGCTTATTTAAAATAGGAAAGGGAAGAGGAAAAATAAGAAGATTGGAAGGGATTTTGGGGAGGAAAAATAGGGAACAACATGATAAAGGGATATCCGTCTTTTAGAAGTAATGTATGCACTATGTGACGAATTTAACTATAACCCTACAACCCCATATATTATCTGAATAATAAAGTGTAATAAATAAATAAATAATAGAAAAAAAAGTGATTCTGCACCAAACAAGAGTGGCTCACTCTGTCATCTTAGATACTCAGGAGACTGAGATCTGAATGTTGTGCTTGAAAGTCAGCCAGGCCTTGAGACTCTTATCTCCAATTAAACACAAAAGCCAGGCGTGAAGCTGTGGCTTAATGGTAAAGCAACAGAGTTGACTTCAAAATCAAAGGATCAGCACCCAAGCCTAGAGTTCAAACCCTAGGAGTGTCCTACAGAGACATACATACACAGACAAAAATAGATTCTAAACAATTTCTTTGACGTTATAATCAGTTTGTAAAAATGTTCTTCTTATATCAAATGTCCCCCTTCTTGTTATTCAGATTAATGTAAACATTAGCACCTATTTTAACATTTAATGAACCAAAAGGTAGGACACTCCTGTTCAGTGATATATTCACCTACTCCAAAGAACTATCATAATTTTGTTCAGTAATACCGAGATCATAACCATCAATATCCCAATGTCTTTCTTTAAGGAAATAGAAGAAGCAATCCAAAATTTCATATGAAGTAATAAAAGACCCCAAATAGCAAAAACAATCCTTAGCAGCAAGAACAGCGCAGCAGGAATATCAATACTAAACAGGTCGAAAGGCTAGCACTCTACCATGTAAATGCCAGCACCACTTCTACATTTTTCTGTGTATATGGCAATAAGGAGTCAAGCCCAGGGCTTTGTGCATGTTAGGCAAGCACTCTACTACTAGGCAACCCTTCTGGACCATAAATGTTCTTTTCTGAGGAAAATTTCTTCTTTTTATTTTATTATCTTTCAGTAGTTTCACAAAGTACTTGCCATTTAACAATGCAGTATATGAAGACAATGTATCCTTTTTTAAGACAATGCATCTTGATCAAAGTCAATCTTTCAATATTCCACCTGTCCTTCCCAGACTCCTTCACTCTTCCATCTAATAATTGCAGATTATACATTAAGTTATTGAGTATTCTACGCCCTCTCTCCTATTTATTCCTCTATTCCTCTCCTCTTGACTCCCCCCTATCCATTTCAAGTTTCCTGGTGTTTACTTTGTTATGTTTGGCTTTACATTTCTAAGGAATTACACTTTCTCAGGAATTTCTTTTGAAACAATCATATTTTAGTTAGTACATTTGTATGCACTTATAAGCCATCCAATGCATTCTTTAAAATGTTTACAAACAAAGCTTTCACACATGAGGACAAACTTGCACTTTTGTCTCTCTGTTCCTGAAATTAAAATATGATTTTCAGTTGCCAAAGGAATATTGAAAGAAAATATACACATATAATGAGACAAAATAAATATACAAAAATTGTGGAAACAAGTTCATCACAACACATGGGAAGGGGTAACAATGTTCAAGAAGTAATGTACCTACTTCATGATGAATGGAATTGTAAACTCTCTGTACTGCACACCAAAAATAGAATAAAATTAAACAAATTCATTATAAGATAAATATTATGAATAAACGCCAAGATTTTAGAATAAGCATTTTAAATCAACAACTGGATTTTATACATAAAAGAACAAAAATGAATTAAGGCTTATGAACAGATGAAAATCAGGCAAACCTAATCTTTGAAAAGGGAGCCAAAAAAATAGAATGGAAGAAAAACAGCCTCTTCAACAAGTGGTGCTGGCAGACCTGGTTAAGCACCTGTAGAAAACTAAGTAGGATCCTTCTTTGTCACCCTACACTAGAATTAACTCCAATTGGATCAAAGACCTCGAGGTAAAAGCTGACACACTGAAAACTGTACAAGAAGGAATAGGAGATACACTAGGCCTCCTTGGCACAGGTCAAAACTTTCTTAATAAGGACCAAAAATCACGACAAATCAGAGAAAGGCTGGATAAGTGGGACTGCATTAAACTGCAGAGCTTTTGTATGGCAAAGGACATAGCTAGTAAATTAATTAGGAAGCTACAGAGTGGGAGAAGATCTTCACCAACCAAACAATGGACAAAGGCCTCATATCTAAAATATATCAACAGCTCAAAAAATTGAATCACTCCAAAACTAATCTCCAAAGTAACAACCATCCCATAAAAAATGGGCCAAAAACTTAGAGTCTCCGAAGAAGAAACAAAAATGGCCTATAGACACATGAAGAAGTGCTGAACATCTCTGGTCATAAAAGAAATGCAAATCAAAACAACTCTAAGAGTCCAACTCACTCCAGTTAGAATGGCAAGGATCAGGAAAATGAATAAAAACAGATGCTGGAGGGGATGTGGCCAGGAGGGATCACTACTACTTGTTGGTGGGAGTGCAAACTCATTCAACCACTATGGAAAGCAGTGTGGCAGTGCCTCAAAAGGCTTAAATAGAACTCCCCTATGACCCAGCAATCCCACTACTTGGCATTTACCCAACCATCCAGGAACTAGGACATACTAAATCCACCAGCACAACAATGTTCATTGCAGCACTATTCACCATAGCAAAAATATGGAACCAACCTAGATGTCCCTCAGTTGATGAGTGGATCAACAAGTTGTGGTATTTGTACACAATGGAATTCTATGCTGCTGTCAGAAAAAAAGACATTGCCCCATTTGTTAGGAAATGGAAAGTCTTAGAAAAAAAATCATATTAAGTAAAGTAAGTCAGACTCAAAAGAACTTAGGCTCAATGGTTTCCCTCATTTGTCATAATCAGTAGAAACCTTGGGCTCTACTAGCAGAGATCTGCAATATAGCAAAACCTTGTCACATAAGGCCATATAGTATGAAGCTAATTGAAAAGACCTCCAGGATACTGAAACAAAAGCCATATAATGAATGATTGTTGTCCTTAATATACTATGTTATCTCTCTTCTCTTTTGCTGTCCCTTGTTACAGTATCTCACTTTGTTATCTGATATATTGGATTTATTTGTGTTTGGTTATTTGAAATTGGAGGGGAATGTAATGGGTACCAAAACATGTGAAAGGGTATCAATGTATGTGAATTAATGCACCTTCTATCTGGCCAATATCATGTAACTCTTTTATTAATTACAATAAAAATATAAAAAAAGAAAATCAGGCTAAAATTTACATACAAAAATAAAATATAAATTTTAAGGTTGATTTCTGAAAAAAAATCAGACATTTTATCAATATCTTATGCGGACTAAAAATGAATACAGATTTCACAGTTAAAATGAATAAAATTTATAGTTAACATATTATTTAAAAAAGAATTACAATGGATGCCACAGAAATTCAAGGGTTATGATGAACTTACATAAACAATTTTAAGCCAACAAAAGCAATATACAGAATGAAGAGGTTGTCTGAACTACATCAGTTTTTAAATTTAATAAAATTTTAGGATCTCAGAACAGAAAATTAAAAAACAATTAACTGATTTGGAAATGTACACTGTCACACAAAAAACACCTTAGAATCACATTGTTTTGTCTGTAAATCACCCCCAAAATGGTAGAAAGTATTATTACTAGTAAAACATTCAATAAAACAAAATAAACAGAATACTAATAAATTGGTTTTAGCAATATATATTACATATTTATATATTTATCAAGTAAGCTAACAATGTTACAAAAAAAATAAAACACAATCCCCGGAAGTGTGGCCTAGTGGTGAAGTGCTTGCCTAGCATAGACAAATCCTTTCGTTTGATTTCTTGGACTCACACATATGAAAAAGTAGGAAGTGGTGATGTTGCTCAAGTGGTAGAGCAATAAGCTTGAGAAAGCCCAAGGAAACTGCCTAGACCCTGAGATCAAGTCCCAAGACTGGCAAAAATAAATACATATATAAATACATAAATAAAATGAAACACAGGCCAAGGTCTTTTAGAAACATGAAAGAAGCATTCCAAGCAATAAATTAGTATTCCAAAAAGAGTTACACCATTCGAATCCTCCACTGAATTCACTGTAGTTGAGTTAATATATTTATTATTTATTCATATGACCACATTTATATTTATATATATATTTATAATTTAGATGTAACTTCCACTCCTTTGGGGGAAAAAAACATACATACTTAGTCTCTATGTGCAGGACTTAAGTTTTCCAGCTGCTTCTATTTCTCTGCACATGACATGACAGCCTATCTATCATCTGTCTATTCATCTACCTGTCAGTCTGTCTGTCTATCAGTGTATCACAATTTATTGATCTATTCATCCATTAAAGGGCATTAGTGATACATCCATGACTTGTTTATAATGAATAGAACACCAAATTTTGGATAAACAAACTAGAGTGGTAATGATAGTGGGTAAAAATATGCAGGGGACCATTCCTAATTGGTAGTTCTTTGAACAACTTTTGTAGCTGAAAAATATAAATGTTATCAAGCTTGAATAATATGTGATCTGGTGTGATGAGGTCACTGGAAGGGGCCAACAATTTTAGAGAAGAGGGTGAGGATGCACTGTTCATACTAAATGTACTCATATGAAATTAGAACCAAGTAAATTGAGAGGATGGGTGGGGTAGGGAGAGATGGGAGAGAATAATAGATAGGATGACATTGATCAAAATGTACTTAATATTAAGATGTTGAATCAAACCACATTTTCATAAATAAAGACAATTAAAAATAAGTTATTCGACAAATAGTGACCAACATTTGCATACCTGGTATTTCAGTGATTCAAAACACCAAAATATCTAAAGAAGTAAAAGTTATGCTTAGGTATTCTATTGCTCACAATAATCAATCAACCAATGTTTATCAGTATATTAATAGCAGATGGAGCAAAAACTAATGCATATGAATACAGGTTAGACAATGTCATTTTTTAAATACTCAATATAAAAAAATCTGCAAATGGATTGTGTACAGAGAAAAATGTTTGTATATGTAACAACAGAATAAATGCAAGCTTTAAATCTCATTTCATATAAACAGAAATTTTCCAAATTGACAAGAACAAATAGGAAAAAATAAACTTGAGCATGATGGGGTCAAAGGAGGAATATTCTTATTTCCTGACTTCAGATAATGATTGAGAACCTACACTGATCAAAATTATGTGATAATTTCATTAAAAAATGGCAAGGTGCAGGTGGCTCAGTCATATAATACTAAGAACTAATGATGATCAAATTTGAAGAACTGATGTTCCAAGCCAACCTACTTCCAAAATAACCATTAAAATGACGGCTGGAAATAGGACTCAAAAAGTGATTACTCAGCAGAGAGTAAGCCAGCCAAGAAATTATGAGGCTTTCAGAAAAAGACTTATCAATTGTAGAACAATAAAAAACATACTCCAGGAGCTTTTTGTACACATGTGAGAACATATAGTCAAGATGGACAGTGACTTCATGAAATGTTCCTGGCCCAGCAATCTCATTATTGAAACTACATCTTAAATCTTAGAGATGATCTTGAGTTCCCTGGGTTGTATACTAGCTGCAGCATTTCTCCTAAGTTCTAAGATGTGGAAGAACCTAAATACCAAGCATAGGCAAAATAGGATGCCTTTTCCAATGGAATTTATCTTGTAATTATAAAACTAAAGTTATGCCATTTAAAAATTGTTCAACATGGGACCTGGAGTTTGGACTAATGGTAGAGTGTTTGCCTACTGTGCACAAAGACCCGAGTTTGATTCCTTGGTACCACAACATAGAAAAAAGCCAGGAATGGTGCTATGGCTCAAGCTGTAGAGTGCTAGCCTTGAGAAAGTCCAAGGAGAGTGTTCAGGCCCTGAGCCCAAGCCAAGGACTGGGATCAAAAATGTTCAACGTATATTTTAAGATTAAATTCAATACATTATAAAAGAGAAAATTACACACACACATGTGAAAGTATTACCTTATAATTTCTATAACTGTTTTACATTAGTCTTCAATAAAAAGAGTTGTACTGTGAGGAGAAAAAACCAAGGACACCTTTAAGGGAGAAACATAAAGGTACCATAACTATGGGCTTCTTCATATTTATATAAACAATATTTTTTTAAAAAACTGATGATACTGGAGATTATTTTTGCTATGTGAAATCAAGCACACAAAGAATAACCAACATATAGAGTAGCATAGGGCAGAATGATGAATGCAGGGCAAAGGAGGAAACAAGATATTTGTTAAAAGTAATAGAGATTCAGTTTGAAATGATAAATAAAACTGTGAACTACCACATCAGATCCTATGATGTACAATATTGCACTTCTTCTCCATTGTAAAACAATATTCCAATGACCTCATTATGTTTACTGTACATCATATAACATTGAAGTATGTAATTTGAAGGCAGGAATGGAAGATGGGAAAAGGAGGACAGCAATAGAAAGCGTCACACATATTAAGATGTATTATGTTCATAACCTGATGTGTGGCATTTGGAACATCTTGGTACAAGTACTTACCAATAAAAAAATAATCCAAAGTGAACTGAAAGATCCCTAGGCAATCCAGACATAGATATGAACACAGCAATAGTAATTATGTACTTACTATTAATGACTGTTCTTAACTCAGAGATGAAGAGAAGTCTTTCTCTAATTAATATCTACAAATGGAGGACTTAATGCTGCCTTATCCAGGAGCAGGATTAAGAATGTCTTAAGATAAGCCATTTCCATTCTGATAATGAATTTTAAGATGAGTGAATCACATCACCTTTTATTGAAAATGTGAGCTTGTACATGTGTCACTAGTGAACACACTGAGAGCAGAGTCCTAATTACCTTGTGAGAGTAAGTTGTCCATAGATGATTTCAGGCCAGTGCTGATCTCCAGAGGACAGGTTAATAGCACCCAATGAAAACTCAGGTATTGACACACAGTTGAACTTGAAGATAGTGCTGTCTTGGGACATGTGTAAAAGATGAAGTTAGCAAACTAGTTAGGCAATTGAAAAGTAAATTAGGGTACATGCATGGAGCTCAAAGAAAACTCGAAATAATGAAATAAAATGATTCATTCTCTCTATAGAACATATATTATGTGTACACTTTTTTGCTTAGCTATGACTTAAATTAATAGAACTAAATAGAAATCATCCCTTTCAAAACTCTCCTTTAAAATATTTAAGTAAATGAATTACATTCATAAAGTGAGAAAATGTAGACTGATATAAATATTACAGTCCTATGACACAACTTACTTTGGGAAATTTAAAGTAGTGAGGGGTTCCAGCAATTAAGGAAATGTATAAGCAAAACATAACAGATATCATGGTGAAAACTCTTTTAACAATTAACATTCTCTTGGATTGTAAAAAAGGAATAAAAATGTAAAATAGGTCCTCTTAGATATCAGTAGTATTGAGAAGGAGACATGATCAAAACACTGTAGAAATATAAATGTAATTATGAAGCTTGATGAGATTGTTTTGGGAAATAGAGGAGAAGAAGAGGGAAGTGATGAAGGGAGTTAGTCTGATCAGGTAGATTGTGTGCAGACCTGGAGATGTCAAAATGAACTCTTATGACAACTACTTGATGCCAATAAAAATTTGGGCCAGGAAGCAGGATAGAAATCAATGGGCCAATGGTCTGGGAGCATACTCTAATGGTGGAGCGCTTACCTAGTATTCACAAACCCTTCAGTTCGACTCCTTGGTACCACATAATCAGAAAAAGCTGTAACTGGCACTGTGGCTCAAGTGGCAGAGCACTAGCCTTGCGCAAAAATGCCACAGATCCGCAGAGGATCTTCATAGCTACACAACATCCAAGGTACTCATATCAAAAATATAGCCCCAGCTCAAACAATTAAACCCCCCAATAACAAATCCTCAAAGAAATGCATACATTCTGTGTCTTTTATTAACATATATTGTTACCAATTCTTTTATGATTTTCCCTAACTGAATCTCGTGTACTTCACTTTCAAGTCTTTCAGAATGTCTGTTCCTTTAAAACCAGTGTAAACAAAAAAATTATTATCATGGCCAAATGAGTTTAGCTAAGCTTTAATTATTAAAAAAATTATTGAAAAATTTAACCTAGTTTTTAAAGTGTGTATGTATTCTACATAAACAAATGTGTATTTATATAATCGTGTATTTATATAAACAAACATGTGCTGTAGTCTTAGCAGAGGCATGCCAGAAACAGGAAAGTGTGAACTGAAAAAGGTTTTCACAGGGATTTTTTGGCCTCCATAAGTCAGGAAATGCTGTCTGGAGTGTATTTTAGTTCTTGTAGTGTTTTTGAATGAAGAAAAAATATATAAAATATGTGTAATATGTGTTGGTTTACGCTTTCCGAGTTAATTTAATGCATTAGGGCTTTATAGAGTTTTATTGAATTTGTGGGTTTACAATTATTTATCCTAATCCATTATGATTCTTTTTTTCTTTTAAATGTTTTCTACTTATGTATTTATTTATTAGGCCTACTATAGGGGCTTGCTGTGGATTTGCTTTCACATTTGGTTTTCTTTCAATCACTTTAGCCAAACTGGCTTTTTCTAATGAATTAGAGATGGAATTCCTTGGATTGGCCTGCCTGGTTTGCTTTTTGAAGATGGATAGTTCAGCACTCAGCATCCTGGGTATTGAGCATTACAGGAGTGAACCTCCAGTGTCTCCTGGCTTGTCCCAGCAGTTTTATTCCTTCTCTAGTTTTGTTTACATGAATTATTCCTTTGAAATCCTATTAATTGTAAGTTATCTTTTTGAAATAGGTTTTTACCAGGGTCTCAGTAGCTGGTACCCATAATCCTAGGTACTCATGAGCTGAGGCTGAAAGCCAGACCAGGTAAGAGAGTATGTGAGGCTAAAATAATCAATTAAAAACAAAAAAGGACAAAAAAGCTGAAAGTGGAGCTGCAGTTGAAGTAAGTGGTAGTAGAATGTCAGCTTTGAGCAGAAACAGATAAAGGACAAAGTGCAACTCTGATTGCACAAAGTGTTGTATTTTAAAATGTTAAAAGTACTAATTTCTTATTTTCTACTTATAAAATTGGATTTGTATTTTTAGCATTGCGATTAAAAGTTCATTAAATATTTATTATTTACTCTCAACATTGCAGTGGTTCTATGAGAATCTACAGATCAATGTGCTTAACATTGACCTTAACATAGACCTTAACAAAATATGAGTATGGCCTGATTTTCAATAATTTCCCTACAAACACCAACTTGAGCCACACAACATTGGATCTATATTGGAAAACAGTATGAGATTTCTAAGCAAAATATAAAGATATTTGAATAACTTTGTAAGTATTGATAAGGAAAGTGTCTAAACCAATATTTTCATTTGACATCCTTTAATATTTTCATGGAGAAAAACAACAGCATATCATGAATATGGTATGAATGCCTAAGGTGGGTAAATATATTCAGGGAATAAAGTAGAAAAATACCCAGTTCTTTAATTAAAATGAAATACTAGTCAATAGAAAAGTAGTTTCCTGCTGTATCACAGTGAATTGCAAAGATGTACATGATCATGAGGAAATCTTCCTTCTTGCCTGGACAGGGTCTCTCAAATGACCTATTATGTAACTGAACCCATTACATCCTGAATGAGTGCAGACATTGTCTTTTCAATGTCAGTACAAATAAATGCTGGCACAAAATTTCTATTTAAATGACATCTAGCACAGAATACATACCTGTCTAGTAGGGCAATGCTAACTTGGAAGAATGTGAGGCCGTGGATGACTGTGGCACCTCTTGATGGCTGACACCCATGTCTCTCACCTGTGGTCCCAGCTCCTGTGGCTTAGATCTAAGTATTTCAGTTCGAAAGCAGTCCAAGCAAGAAAGCTTGTGAAATTCATGTTCAATTATGCACAAAAAGGCCAAAAGAGAACATGTGACTGACCTTGTAGAGCACTAGTCTTCAGCAAAAAAATCTCAGAAGAGTAGCCAGGCCATGAGTTCAAGTTCCAGGAGTGAGCCTTCACAACCATATATGTTTTACATAATATGCTTGTAACTATAAGTAAAAGCTAATTGCCATTCTTATAATAAAAACACATATATGAAACATATGTATATAACTATAAGTACATATAAATACATAATCATATTATATAGTGAGATAAATAAAATGGCAATGATACATAAACAGGTTTTGAAATTTATATTTATATTTGATCAATGCTATTTGAATATTCATGACTAAAGAAGATAGTTAAGCAGAAGAAGAAATGGGCAGTTATTCAACACTTTAATCCCCATGAGGCAGTAATATTATGAACCACTTTTTATTTAAGAAATGAGTAACCTTAATTTAAATAAATCTGTGAAATAAAATACTGTCCACTTTTCTTTTTATATTTTAATCCACTAACAGTAATCAAAATGTATGTCAATCAGTTGAAAAATTTTGACATGTGCCAGTTACAAGAAAAGGAAAACACTTAAAAAAACAACTGGAGATCATCTTATCAAATATTTCATACTCAATACCTTTCTACTTTTATTTTGCAGAAAATGAATGGCCAATGTCAGCACAGTGACAGAGTTTCTCCTGGAGGGCTTTGCTAAGACGTGAAAGCTCAGCCTCCTTCTCTCCTTGCTGCTTCTCTTCATGTACCTGGCCACCATGCTAGGGAATCTGACCATTATCACTGTCATCACCTTTGACCAGAACCTGCACACATCTATGTATTTCTTCCTCAGGAATTTATCTATCTTGGATGTGTGCTATATTTCTGTCACTGTCCCTAATGCCTGTATCAACTCCCTTACTAAACACAAGACAATTTCTTTAGCTGGTTGTGCGATGCAGATATTTTTTGTACTTTTTTGTGCATCTGTGGAGCTGATGTTTTCACCATCATGGCCCCGGATCGCTATGTGGCAGTCAACCAGCCTCTCCACTATCCTGTCATCATGAACCACCAGTTCTGTGTTCAGACCACACTGGTTTCCCTACTCTGTGGTCTCATCTATGCAGCTGTACACACTGGCAACACATCAGGCTGTCCTTCTATCAGTCTATCATGGTCCATCAGTTCTTTTGTGATATCTCCTCCCTGCTAAGGCTATCCCGCTCAGATATTTTAGTAGCCATGTCTTAATTCCGTGGTCTGCTGTGGTGGCTGCTTTATCTTCACTGTCTTGACATATGTTCACATATTTTCAACAGTGATGAAGATTCCAGTCAAAGAAGAGCGAGGAAAGGCCTTTCCCACGTGTGTGCCTCACATTCTCGTGGTGTCTCTAATTCTTAGTGGTGATTTCATCGTGTACAGATATCAAGCACTGAAATAGCTCTGGACATGATTCTATCAGTATTTTATACCATTTTCCCACCATTCCTGAACCCTGTCTTATAAACAAGCAGATAAAGCAGGCACTATGTAAAGTTATATTAAGAAATGCTAATTTGGAAACATTAATATCTAATTGGAGTTTATTTCATTTCTTTTCACATGCCTGGGGTTTGAACTCTGGGCCTCTTTATTTTCTAGGGTAGTGTTTTACAACTTGAACTACATCAGTAATTCTTTCTACTTTTGAGTAGTTTGGGGGTATAAGTGCCTCTTGGGCTTTCTTGCCAAGGCTGATTTTGAACCTAGATCCGCAGATCTTTACCTTCTGAGTATCTAGAATTACAGTTATGAGCCATTTGTGCCTGGTGTAATTAATTTTAATAAACTATTAGTATCTGAGATTCACTTTGGAAGATTTAAACTTTAAAACCTTTTGTGTTGTAGGAATTGCATTGTTTATTTACTCTATTGAGAGCTTAAATAGATTATAAGCGTGTTATCATGTTCTTTCTATCATATGGGAAATGAATCAGATTTTTTTTTGTGGGTCATGGGGTTGAATTCTGCGTGGGCACTGTCCCAGAGTTCTTGAGCTCAAATTTACCACCCTAACCTGGACCTGGGCACTGTTCCTGAAATCTTCAGCTCAAGAATAGCAGGTTACCCTTGAGCCAAGCCCCACTTCCCATTTTCTAGAGCTTAATTGGAGATAAGAGTCTCAGGTCCTTTTGTGCTCAGTCTGGCTCTGAATCTTGATCCTCAGATCTCAGCCTCCTGAGTAGCTAGGATTACAGAAGTGAGGCACCACTCCCGGCTGAATCAGATTTCTTAAATATTAATAATTATTTTTATCATAGGTGAGTCTGAGGTTTAAATGCGATTTGAAACATATACAATCACATATAAACTGATAATCATTTTAGGATATTTAACATTTTTCTATTTTCCCTTTTTAAAGAGTTTTTCTGAATTAACATAATCAGCATATTAGTTGTATGTAATTTAATATTTTTGGAAATGTTGATCATGTATGAAAAGAGACTTTGATAATTTAAATGTTAATTTAATTTTACAACTTTGCAATCTTATTTATTTCCATGTAAAATAAATTTTATAAACTTTATTAAATTGAAGCAAACTTTTTGAGTATTTAAAATAAAAAAACCAAAATAAATTACTATACTTTATACTTTATACCAGAACCAATTTTGTGGTCTACTTCAAAGTGAAGAATATATATTCAAAGCAGAACTTATAAAATTGTGATTTCAGCCTCTGTTTTGAATGTGATAGTAAGACCCTACTAACTGAATTTTGCTTAGGTTTCATGGGCTGAGACCTTGGTGTGTGTGTGTGTGTGTGTGTGTGTGTGTGTGTGTGTGTGTGTGTGTGTGTGTGTTTGTGTGTGACTGGGGCTGAACTTAGGACCGTCAGCTTTCTTAGATCTCTTGCTCAAGGTGTCCTCTACCACTTGAGCTTCATCTCCATGTAGATTTTTTCTTTATCAACATTCCCTACAAAATGTCCAGATTTTAGGTTATGGAAGCATGCCCATTGGGTTAACATTATTGCTGTTTTTTTTTCAACAACAAATATCTCATATTACTATTCAGAATAAAAAGATGACCACTCATTCTTTATCTTAATTACAAACGTGTGTGAATTCCAAAGTTCAATGTGTTTTTTTTGACAATTGATTCTTTATTGATTAAAAATGAAGAAAACATGCAGTAAAATAGAATATCCAGAAAACAAAACAAGAGGGGGTGGGGGGAAATGGACTATTTTACATCTCTCATCATCTAACAGGTCATCTTTTTATGGCTGCATCATCACTCTAGCCCCCAGATGATTCACTATTTCCAGCTGGCTCTAGGACTTGGTACAAAACAGAAGCGCAAATAACAAAAAAAAAATTAAAAAAAATCCACTCGTCATGAAAAGCAAAATCATTTCACCATTAGCATTGGCACATTTTCCCCTTGTGCTCAGAGTCAGTCCATTCTTACTCCAGCTATCAAGAAAGCTGGGGAGGCCAGTGGATGGAGTGGGGCTGTGGTACAATCCTGGGTGACAATCTCACCCACTCAGGCAGTTCCTGGCCACTTATTTTTCCTGGGCCTCGCCGAGCCAAGCTAGCAGAAGAGAATACACCTCCCTGACATGTAAGGGGTGAGGGGTGGAAAGAAAGTTAACATTGTGTGAGGCTTGGCAGTTCACGTCTGTAATCCCAGCTACTCAGGGAGGCTGAGATTTGTAGATGGCAGTTCGAAGCTAGCCTGAGCAGGAAAAGAAAAACAAAAAACAAAAAAACCTGTGAGGCTCTCATCTCTAATGGATTACTGGAAAAAGCTAAAAGTGGAGCTGTGGCTCAAGTGGTACAGCACTAACCTTGAGAGAAATAAAAGCACAGAAATAGGCCTGAGTTCAAGCCCCAGGACTGGCACCAAAACAAAACAAAAACAAACCAACCATAGTCTCCATACAATATGACACAAGCCTTGTCCTACAGAGGGTACCACCCCTCATTTCCAACCTCATTTCCGCCTAGGAGGCCGGACCACTTCCACCAAGAGAAGGAAAAGGCAGATTTTCTTCTCTACCTGGTCCTTTTCTTCCTTACTCCTTCCCTTCTTTTATCAGTTCTGCTGGAATCTGGGATTCCCCCATCTGCCCTAACTCCTAATCCATCCCCAATTCCTTTTCCCAACATGCCTTTGTACCCACAAGTATCAAAAAGTCTAAACTACAGCCTCAGAAAGAAGAAAGAAAAAAAAAGTTGAGTTGGTTACAAGGGATGCTTTTAACTTTTCTAAATTGCTGGGTACTGCCCTTTAGTGTTGTGGCTTTTTTTGTGTGGTGGTGGGGGGTGAGACTCAAGCTCAAGCTGCCATTTCTGGCTTTTGGGGTGCTTCACTGGAGAATTTTATGAGCTTTGGACCCCAGCCCTCAGATCTCAGCCGAGTGGTGAGGATTACAGACGTGAGCCACCAGCCATGTCTGGCTCCAGGTATTTCAAGAGAAAGTTAGTTGATGCCCAGCACAGAAACAAACCAAAAAATTAGAATGCCCCCCCCCAAAAAAATCTTGTTCCTAAGATCAACATAGTAAAGGGCTCAAGTGATTCTGTTAAAGGCAACTCTCCCCTTTTGGTGGGCCTGAGGCTCATTTTTAAGGCTAGATAAAGAGTACCTCATTCATATGCAAAAACTTGGTAAAAGAGGGTATGGTTATTAACAGACTAGGAAATAGTAGGAAAGAAAAGAAAAAAAAAACAGGAAAAAAGATCAACCTCACAAGAATTATTCACATATTGCATTACGAGTGCTCTTAAAAAAACACTGAGGAATAATTTATATTATTTTTGTAGAAAAGAAAAATCAAATGAACACTATCTACTCATAAAACCTAAGGATGTGTTTTTTTTGGTCCATCTTGAATGGGGTTCAGTGGGCTGACACCCCACTCCAGGAGTCAGTGTGGGAGAGGGGTAGAGGCAGGCCTGAAGTCTTGGCCTCGAGTGGGTCTCCTTATTGCTGTAGAAATCTCAGCCTGTACACACCGCTGCCTCAGGATGGGAGGCCAAGCAAATCCATGACCAGAGTAGGATCCATTTTTTTTCCTTTTTGGTGCCCATACTGGTGGCTTGAACTTAAGAGCCCTGGGCACTGTCCATTAGCGTTTTTGCTCAAGGCTGGTGCTCTATCACTTGAGGCACACTTCCATTTCTGGCTTTCTTGATAGTTCATTGGAGAGTGAAGAGTCTCTTGGATGTGTCTGCCCGAGCTGGATTTGAACTGCGATCCTCTTATCTCAGCCTTCCCAAGTAGCTAGGACTTACAGGCATGAGCTACTAATGGCCCAACTTCATTTTTTGTTTTTGTTTTTAATTTGAAAAATACTTCCCCACTGATATTGTCGTAGGAGTTTTTGTGTTCTGGTTCACAAACTGTCTCTGGCCACGTTTCCTTTTTCTGGCCACATTTCCTTTTTCTGTTTTGTTTTGTTTTTAGAAGCCATTACTTGATGTTTTGTGCAAGAAAACAAAACAAAACAAAAACGATGAACAAGAACCAGTCCAAGGTTCCACACTGAAGGATCTGGTGGTGGCTGGTGGGGGATAGCCCGAGGTTTTGCAGGAGCTGACATTAAGGCTTGGTCACCCCTTTCTGGAGGCCAGTGGAGGGGGCGTCTGAGAAACAACTCCAGCAAAACGTTGACAATAGATGAAATAGGAACCATAACAACAACAAACAGGTTTTAGGCTGCCTCCAGACAAGAGGTTGTGCTTTTTTTTTTTTTTTAATCTCCCCTCCCCCTAAAACAAAAGATTGCTAGAATTCACATTAGGTACAAAGCAACAATAATAAAATAAAAAATAAACACACACACAAACACATACACACAACCTCCCCACCCCCCCCCCCCCCACACACACACCACGAATCAAATTCTCTGGGCTCCAGTTGAACACTCTTAGCTTTGCACTGTTGCTTCATGGGCAAGATGTATTCCCCAAGGAGCCCCCAAAGTCCCCTCCCTGGCCCCTCAAAACATCTTGGCAGGAATGGGGTCAGCTGGGGCTAGTGGAGACTACTCACGATAGTTACCTAGTCTTCACACCGGGGCCATGGTTGGAGTAAGGCAAGAATGAGCTGAGATGTCCCTGGCTGGGCCTTGAGGCAAACAGGGGTCCGTGCTGCAGGTCTGGGGGGGGGCAGGGGGAGTAGGGGGAACGTAACCGAAAGGGCCAATGTTGTAGGTTTAATAACAGAGCTGTCAAGAGGGAGGCCTGGGGTCTTCTCTGTGGGGCGCACAGTGGGAGGGAAATGACAGTGGAGCAAACAGAAAGATGAAGAGCTCTAAAGTTCTCCACCAGGAGACTGGTGGCTGGATTCTTTGGCAGTAGTGGACTGAGGCCAAGAGACAGGAGAACAGAGACCCCATCAGGTGGAAATGGCCGGCCCCGGGTAGCAGGGGGGTTTAGCTGATGCTGAGCTGGGCGAATCCGATTAATTTGCCATCATCCGGGATTTCGGAGCCTTCCACACCAGAGGCCAGTTTGAAAGTGACAGATTTGATTGAGGTTCTTCCACAAATGTTCTGCAAATTAGCTGCCACAATAACTAAGTCCTTCCCGTCGACCAGGCCGGCAGAGATGTGCTCCTGTGAGACGCCCTCCGCCGTATCTCTCCCAGGAGTAAATTAAATGACAGCAATGATATACTAAGCTGGTCACTGCACTGGGAAAAATAACTGATACTTAAAATAGACAAGGACAAAATTCAGACATTGAGACTTCCTTCATCAACATATCTGTGTGCTCCAGGAAACTTTTGCTTACTTATTCCTTAGTGAATAGTAATAAGTAACTTCACTTTAGGATTCAGGAAATTGAATCATGTAAAATGTCTGGAAATTTATATGCTATTTACCTGAGCCATCAGCCTGCTTAGGAAAACAACAATCAAATCATTAAGGATTTCCCAACACACTTCAAATCTTACAAAAATGACTGTGCTCTATGAGATTACACACTTTGAAACTATTTGTTTGTGATTGCACAAGTAAAAAAGGTTGATGGAAAATTTAGTTAAAATTGTAAAGTTTAGAGTCCATCTACATAGACAACTATTTTTATCAAATTTTTATCTAAAGCAATAGTGCACTTGAAAGTATGTACTTACAAAATTTTTGTGTAACTGTTCCTACATTTATTATGATAACGTCTGTCAGCCGTAAGGAAAAGATATACAAAATTTAGTGTGCAGAAATAGCTGATGATTTTACAATATAAAGTTAATAAAACAAATTGAGAGTGCTCCGCGAAGGCTCCGGGCGGAGAGGGCGGGACGGCGGCTGCTCTGCGCGGCCATTTGGTTTATTTAAAATACTTTTGCATGATGCACATATTTCTCATTAGCAAGCAAGAAGCCAGTAATAAAACTGTGGTTCAACTGGTAGAGCACTGGCCTTGAATCAAAAGCTGGAGGGAAGTATACAGATCATACGTTCAACCTCCCCCCAACCAGCACTGCTGTAAAAAAAATTAAAAGATGCCCAGTGTTTTCAGGGATTATTCTTTGAGCAAGCAAATCTTTTTTTCCATATATTTTTCATTGTAATTAAAAGAAGGGTTACAATATTCACCAGATAGAAGGTGCATTACTTCACAAACATGTCTTGGTCCCCATTTTCCCTCCTATCACCCCCACCCCTCATCTTGTTTTCCCCTTCCCTAGCCTATTTCAAATAACCAAATAAACGTATTTACAATATATCAGAAAATAAGGTGAAATACTGTAACAATATGAGATAACCAAGGGACAGCAAAAGAGAAGAGAGATAACATAGTATGTTAAGGATAACCATCACTCATTATATGGCTTTTGTTTCTATATCCTGGAGGTCCTTTCATTTAGCATCATACTATATGGCTTTATGTATCTAAGTTTTGTTCTATTGTAAATCTCTGCAAGGAGAGCCCAGGTTTCTACTGATTATGACAAATGAAGGAAACCATTAAGCCTATATTCCTTTGAGTCTGGCTTACTTCACCTAATATGATTTTTTCTAAGTCTTTCCATTTCCTTACAAATGGGGCGATGTCATTCTTTCTGACAGCAGCATAGAATTCCATTGTGTATAAATACCATATCTTGATCTACTCATCAACTGAGGGACATCTGGGTTGGTTCAATATCTTTGATAGGGTAAATAGTGCTGCAATGAACACCATTGTGCTAGTGGATTTAGTATGCCCTTTTTTCTGGATGGTTGGGTAAATGCCAAATAGTGGAATTGTAGAGTCAAAGGAGAGCTCTGTTTAGTCTTTTGAAGAACTGTCATACTGCTTTCCATAGTGGTTGAACATGTTTGCACTCCCACCAACAGTGTAGTAGTCATCCCTCCTGGCCACATCCCTGCCAGCATCTGTTGTTATTAGCAAATCTTTTTTGAGTAAGAAATTCATGCTTCCTTTGAATCACTTAAATATCCAATTGTCTATTTTGACAGTTCTCTGTTGACGTTTTGCTGAGTTGATCTATCTAGAGGTGCAGAGCTCTGCTAAAGTCCCCAAGAATAAATATGCTTGGATCTGTTTGATATGAAATTAAGATGTGATTATTTCATGAATTTGGGTATTCTGGCATTTGGTTTATAGACACTTAAAATTGTTTCTATTCTCTTTAAGTCTATAGCTCATATTTATAAATTTGGTTGTTGAATTTTTGAGGATTTATTTCTTCTTTTTGTACATATGATTATATGTACATCCACACAGACATATACATACACACCATATACAACCATCCACTGGGACATGATAAGTTGTATAGACTCCAGACATTCACACACTGGGGCAAAGGAGATAGGCATAGGAGTTGACACAGGCTCAATAGCAATGTACCTATCGTCATATCAAAGTATATTTTATGAAATAAACTCCAAGGTAAACAACTGACTTTTGAGTTGCCATTGTTGCTGTTCTTGTATTTATCTACTTTTGTCTTGCTTTTTTATATTTGGGATGGTAACGGAGGCACAGAAAAACTAAAGAAGAATGAACAGACATCACAGTGGTACTCAGTGAAAACTAGGTAGAAAATGAACTATATCTCTTGTGTGTGGGAACAGGAATGAAAAACAGTAAGGGAGCAAGGACTTGGAGACATTATTTAATGAGACTGTAACTCTTCTGAGCATCATCTCTACAATAACAATAAAAATATAATCTAAAATGCCTTTTCTTATATTGCAGATGCTTTAATAATGTTGGTGTAAGGTTTTAGTTTATCAGAATTTCTTCACTAATCTAACATACCTTATACATTTATGAGTTTGGTTGGAAAAATAAACATAGTAAAAAAAAAGCACAAAACATACATCACATAAAATCAACTTTATACTCAGTAAATCACCAATAATCTTCCCTATTAATTATTAAGTTTGAAAATGAGTGGTCATTATACCTATGTATATATAATTTTATTGTAAATATAAAAGATGGGGATATATATATTTATATTTTTTTTGCCAGTCCTGGGCTTGAGCTCAGGGCCTGAGCTCTGTCCTTGGACTTTCTCAAGGCTAGAGCTCTACCACTTGTTCCTCAACACCACTTCTGGCTTTTTTCTATGTATGTGGTACCGAAGAATCGAACCTGGGTCTTCCTGCATGTTAGGCAAGCACTTTAACCACGAGGCCAAACTCCCGGCCCCTCGATGGGGATATATTTGTATGTCATTTAATTAATTTATTTTTTATTAGCTTTCTTGTATTCTCAGAAAGAATTATAGAAACTACTTTTGGAATAAAGTATAAAATATTACCTGTAAGAAAGCAATAATGTTAACTGTTACCTCAGTACCCTAAAACTAAGAGGGTATTTATCAGACTAGTTAAAAATAACTGGTAAACTCAACTGATGTAGAACAGGGATTGTCAACTACCATTCAAATGGAGGCAATTTTATTAATTATTATTTCTTTTTTGGGAAAGAATGTATTTTGTAGACAGGTGCTGGTGGCTCATGCTTGGGTACCATTCTGTGTACATTAAAGTTAGTCCCTAACATATTGAGCAGAAAAGTCTTACAGTTGCTTTGGTTATTTTAATTTTATCCAAGAAAACTATTTTAAATAATTAACAATTACTTTAATGTTATGTAACCATGAAACACAATTTAATGATTTGGTATTTGCGTGTAAAATATTAGCTTCAAGTTCTAATACCTTTTAATGTTTCTTTTAGTTTTGAAGTGTTTTGGCAGCAGTAAGTTAATGAATGATGAGCCTGAAAGTACTGATTGAATGCAAATTTAATGGATGTGTATGTATTTCATCAAATATTAAACCAATATCATAGAGGACCTTAAAAATCAAAGGGAAAGTTTTTACTCAGGCTGTATTATCTGATTTAACTCCATATAAAATATCAACATAAATTAAGTATTTTGCAAATTAAGATAAAAACTCTGAATGAAATTAAAATCTAAACTATATTTTTCATTGGACATTTTTGTTATGGGGATTGTTATGGGGCTAACAGTACCACTTCCATTTTTCTGAGCATTCATTAAGGATAAAACACCCACAGACTTTCTGTCCAGCTGGCTTTGAGGCATGATTCTTGATCTCAGCCTCCTAAGAAGCAAGGTTTACAGGCATGACCTACCAGTGCCGGATACTTAAATGTATTTTTTCCAGTAATAAATTAATTAGCAATATTACGATTTGCCTCAAACTTGAGTGCTAATTTGACAGTTCCCTGTGCTACATTGGTTGGTTTTGCCTGTCCTTTTTTTTAAGTACTCTCTGATAAATGATTTATTTTACAGAACATTTTTGCACTTGTAAAAAATCATTAAATTATGTTGCACATTTACATGACATTAATAATATTTTAAAATATATTTATTCTTGGATAGTAAATTAAAATAATAATGAAAATGGTTCAAGGTTTTCTTTTTTTCCAGTGCATCTTTATTTTTTAAAATTTTATTGTGATTGTAATGAATAGAGGTGTTACACTCGTCAAGTGGTAGGTGCATTATTTTTCGAGCTTCGATACCCCTTCTCATGTTTTTCTCCCGCTTCCCTCCCAGTCATCTTGTATTCCCTCATCCCTTCCCTATTTCAAATAAACAAATAAATGAGTATGTACAATACACCAGGAAACAAAGTCAGATGCAGAAACCACATGAGATTAATCGCATAGAAAAGAAAAGAGAAAAAATAACTTTATAGAGCACATTGAGAACAGCAATCAAAAAATAAACCTCTTGTGGAGACAAGATATTCTATACATTATACTAAGTACTAGTATTGACATAAACAAAACAGAACCCAGTACCCCAAAATACTATTATTTGAAGTTTAAATATCATTCGTATAAATGATAAATTCTAACTAGGGATTAATGTTTTCTGAAAATAAATTTTTAGTATTATTTTTTCCACAGCTTTCTTTATCTGTTTGTTCCTTAGACTATAAATGATAGGATTCAGGAATGGTGGAACAATGGAATAAAACACAGACAGAATCATGTTCTGAATTATTTCAGTGCTGGATGACTGTCTTAGGTACACCATGAAACCACTACTAAGAAACACAGACACAACTATAATATGAGGCACACAGGTGGAAAAGGCCTTTCCCCGCTCTTCTTTGGCAGGAAACTTCAGCACTGTTGAAAATATGCGAACATATGACAGACAAATGAAGGTAAAGCAAGTAGCACCGAATCCCACAGAGGACAAAAAAAGTACAAGTTGGCTGCTAAAAGTGTCTGAGCAGGACAATCTCAGCAGAGAGGGCATGTCACAGAAGAACTGACTGATCACATTGGACTTGCAGAAGGACAGCCGAAATGTATTACCACATAGTAAAGCTGCCATAATGAGACTGCAGAGTAGGGAAGCCAGTGTAGTATGGACACAGAACTGGTGGTTTATGATGACAGGGTAGTGGAGAGGCTGGCAGACTGCCACATAGCGATCCTGGGCCATGACAGTGAGAAGGATTAGCTCCACAGATGCACAAAAAACTACAAAAAATACTTGCATTGCACAGCCAGCTACAGAAATTGTCCTGTTGTTGGTGAAAGAGTTGATACAGGCCTTGGGAACAGTGACAGAAATGTAGCAGATGTCCACAATGGATAAATTCCTGATGAAGTAGTACATGGGTGTGTGCAGGCTCTGGTCAATGGTGGTGACAGTGATGATGAGAAAATTCCCCAACAGAGTGGCCAGGTATGTCAGTAGAAACAGGGTGGAGAGCAGGAGCCTGAGCTCCCACACCTCAGCAAAGCCCTCCAGGAGAAAATTACTCACTGTGGTGGCATTACTCATGCTCTGGAAATGAAGGGTCATCTGGAAAGCAAAGCAATGGAGAGCAAAAATATTGATAAAAGGGTTATCTAATATACTGCATATATGTTTATTTCTTTATTTGAAATACAAATGATCAGGGGACAAACAAGAAGATTGGGATAGGGTTTGGGAATGATATGTAGGAAAAAAAAAACATGAGAAGGGGTGTCATTGTTCAAGAAGTAATGTTTCCACTTCCTGACAAATGTAACTATTACCCCCATATTCATTCCCAACAATAAAATACCATAAATAACTAAAAATGAAAAAAAATGATTCTGCACCAGACTCCAGTGTCTCACCATGTCATCGGAGATACTCAGTATCCGGAGATATGTAGATTGTAGTTGAAAGCCAGCCTGGCCATGAAACTCTTATCTCCAATTAACCACACAAAGCCAGAAATGCAGTTGTGGCTTAATGGTAAAGAAATAGTTTTGACTACAAATTCAAAGTAACAACACCCAAGGCCAGCGTTCAAACCCCAGGACTGTCCTACAAAGACATACATACACAGACAAAAATAGATTCTAAATAATTGCTTTGATATTATAATCACTTTGTTAAAAAGATCTTCTTATATTAAAATGTCCCCCTTTTTGTTTTCATATCAGTGTAAAAATTAGCACTGTAATTTTATTAACATTAATATACAAAAGATAGGACACTGCTGTCCAGTGATATGTTCACCAACCCCCAAGCACTATCATATTTTTGTTCAGTAATGCCTAGATCATACCCATCAATACCCCAATGACAATCTTTAGTGAAATCAAAGAAGTCCAAAAATTCATATGGAATAAATAGAGACACTGAATAGCAAAAATAATCCTTAACAGAAAGAACAGCACAGGAGGACTATCAATACTAAACTTCAGACTCTATTACAGAGCTATAGTAATCAAACCCCCTTGCTCTTGGCACAAGAACTGTTCCTGAGGACCAATGGAACTAAAGAACCAGAAATCAACCCACAGACCTGAAGCTACCTGTCTTTGCTAAGGGAGCCAAGCAAAAACTTGGAAGATGCTCAGGCCCTGAGCTCAAGCCCAGGACTGGCAAAAAAAAAAAAAACAAAAACAAAAACAAACAACAAAAAAACTTGGAAGAATAACAGCTTCTTTAACAATTGTTTCTTGTAGAATTGGTTAAGCACCCGCAGAAAACTAAAGATGGATTCTTATTTGTCACCCTGTACCACAATTAATTCCAAATGGATCAAAGACCTTGAGGTAAAAGCAGATACCCTCAAAATATTTTACAGGAAGGAATAGGAGATACACTAGGGCTCCTTGGCACAGGAGGTCCAGAAACAGAGCAAATTAAAGAAGTTTGGACAAATGGGGCTGAATTCAACTGCAGAGTTCTCTACGGCAAAGGATATAACTAGCAAGGTAAACAGAAAGCCCCTAGAGTTGGAAATGATCTTCAGTAGCCATACAACAGTCAAGGTTCTCGTATCTAAAATATACGTACAGCTCAAAATCTGAATGTCTCAAAAGGAAATCCTAAAAGGAACAACCATCTATTAAAATGCGGACTAAAGACTTAAAGAAAGGCTTCTCTGAAGAGGAAATAAAAATGGCCTATTGACACATGAAGAAATACTCGACATATCTGGCCATACAAGAAATTCTACCGCACTCTAGTTAGAATGATCATGATGAAGAAATCTAATAACAAGAGATGCTGGGGGGTATGTGGCCAGGAGGGATCACTACTCCACTGTTGGTGGGAGTGTAAACTCATTTAACCACTATGGAAAGCACTATGGTTATTTCTCAGAAGCATAAACATAGAGCTCCCTTATGACCCAACAATCCCACTCCTTGGCATTTACCTATATGTCCAGAAGCAAGGATATACTAAAGGTACTAGCACATTAATGTTTATTGAAGCATTATTGACCATAGATAACAAACAAAACTATCCCTGATTCCCATTCAGTGGATGAATGGATCAAGCAAATATGTTTGTATTTATATAAAATGGAATACTATGGTGCCATCAGAAGAATAACATTGCCCTATTCTTAAGGAAATGCAAAGTCTTGGAAAAAATCATAGAAGTGAATTAAGCCAGATAAAAAAGAAATAGGCTCAATGGTTTCCCTCATTTGTAATACTTAGTACACATCTAGGATTCTCCTTGCAGAGGATCACGATACCTCAAAAGCTAGATACATATGGTCATACAGGATGAGACTAAATGATGTGAACTCTATCAGTGTATCACAATTTATTGATCTATTCATTCATTAAAGGGCATCAGTGGTTCATCCATGACTTGGTTATAATGAATAGTACATTGGTTATAATGAATGAATAGTAATGACAGTGGGTGGAAATATGCAGGGGTGAATTCCTAATTGGTAGTTTTCCAAACAACTTTTATAGTTGAACAAAATAAATATATTATGAAGCTTGTATAATATGTGATCTGGTGTGATGAGGTCAATGGAAGGGACCAATGATTTTAGAGGAAGAGTGTGAGAATGCAATACTAATACTAAATGTACACATGTGAAATTGGAAACAAGTAAACTGAGAGGAGGGGTGCGGTAGGGAGAGATGGGAGAGAATAATAGAAAGGATGATATTGATCAAAATGTACTTAATATTAACATGTTGAATCAAACCACATTTTCATAAATAAAGACAATTAAAAACAAGTTATTTGAAAAATAGTGATCAACATTTGCATACCAGGTATTTCAGTGATTCAAAGCACCAAAATATATAAAGAAGTAAAATTTATGCTTAGATAGATATATTGCTCACAATAATCAAATCAACCAATGTTTATCAGTATATTAATAGCATAAGGAGCAAAAACTCATGTATATGAATAAAGATTAGACAATATCATTTTTAAAAAGCTCAATATAAAGAAATTGCAAATGAATTATGTATAGTGAAAAATGTTTTATATATGTAACAACAGATATGCCTGTTTTAAATCTCATTTAATATAAACAAAACTTTTCCAAATTAACAAGATCACAAACCAAAAAATAAAATTGAGCATGATGGGATCAAAGAAGGAATGTTTTATTTCCTGCCTTTAGGTAATGATTGAGAACCTACACTGATCAAAACTATGTGACAATTTCATCAAAAAAATGGAAAGGTGCAGGTGGTTCAGCCATAAAATACTAAGAACTAATGGTGCTCAAATATGAAGAATTGATGTTCCAAGCTAATTTACTTCCAAAATAACCATAAAAAAGACAGCTGGAAATATGATACAAATAGTAATTACTCAGCAGAGAGCAAAGCAGCCAAGAAATTCTGAGGCTTGATATTCAAGCTGCAATGCCAGAAAAAGACTTATCAATCATAGAAGAATAAAAAGCATACTCCAGGAGCTTTTGTACACATGTGAGAACACATAGTCAAGATGGACAGTGACTTCATCAAATGCTTTTGGGTGAAAAAAGATCTCCATACACCAGATGAGCAAAAGTCAGATGTTTATCTTTAGCTTAATTAAAAGTAGCTCCAAACTGGCTCAACTACATAGACATAAAACCTTGAAGTCTAGTATTACAAAGGGAAAATAGCAGAAGTTTCTTTCCATTAGTCTTTTCAATTTTTAATGACCCTAAAAGTATAAGAAAGTAAAACTAAACAAATACAAATATGTGACACTAAAAAGCTTTGGCATGTCAATTTTACAAAGGAACAAAGTTAGAAAAATTCATTGAAAGAAAACACTGTTTTTTACTGTTTTTTTTACTGTTTTTTACTGGTGTTTACTGGTTTAATAGCCAAAAAATAACACTAAACAAAAATACTACCAACTCAAGTGATAAAAATAAGAACACTGCAAATTGTATTAAAATATGTAAATATATTTAGCAAAATACAAGAAAGAACAGCTATTAGATTAGAGAAAATAGGTCTAGTTTGGCTATTAAGAAGGGAAATGCAAATCAAAATATTGAGGGATGTTACATTACAAGTTTTAGGATAATTAATATAAATTAAGCAACAGAGAAGTGTTGAGCGGGATCTGAAAAAAAACACTTCTTTACTCTTTTCAGAAGTATATTGATATGATCCATTGGAAATGAATACAGAAGTTCTTTAATAAAGATCAGCCTGATATGACTGTGGTTCAGCACTCTCAACTTTTTTCTTTGCTATTCCTGAGACTTGAACTCAGTGCCTGGGCAATGGCCTTGAGCTTTATCAATGATAGCACTCCACCATGTGAGCCCAAGCACCACTTTCAGCATTTTCTATGTATGTGGTATCAAGGAATCAACCCTAGGACTTCATGCAGGCTAGGCAAGAAGTTTACACTATGCCTTAATACTGGCCCAGCAATCTCACTTTTGATTCCATGTCTTAAATCTTAGAGATGATCCCTAGGTCCTTTGCTACTTGCAGCATTTTTCCTAAGTTCCAAGATGTGGAAAAACCTAAATACTAATCAAACCATTCAAGTATAGGCAAAATACGATGCATGTTTCCAATGGAATTTATCTTGTAGTTATAAAAGTAAAGTCATGCCATTTAAAAATTGTTCAACCTGGGGCTTGAAGTTTGGCCTAGTGATAAGTATTTGTCTAGCATGCACTGAGCCTGGGGTTTGATTCATCGGGACCACCTGCATAGAAAAAATCCAGGAGTGATGCTGTGGCTCCAGTGGTAGAGATCTAGCCTTGAGAAAGTCCAAGGACAGTGTTCAAGCCCAGAGCCCAAGCCAAGGACTGGCAAAAAAATTGTTCAACTTATATTTAAGATTAAATTCAATATATTATAAAAAGAGATAAATTAAGCACACCCATGTGAAAAGCTTACCTTAAAATTTCTAAAACTATTTTACATTAGTTTTCAGTAAAAGCAGTCTCACTATGAAGAAAAACACCAAGGATATGGTTAGGGGAGAAACATAATGGCAGCATACCTATGTGCCACTTCATATCTATATAAATAATATTTCTATAAAACTGATGATATTGGAGATAATTCTTGCTAAGTGAAATGATGCTCACAAACAATAACTAGCCTACTAGCAGAGATCTGCAATAGAGCAAAACCTTGATACATAAGGCCATATAGTATGAAGCTAATTGAAAGGACCTCCAGGATATTGAAACAAAAGCCATATAATGAATGATTGTTCTCCTTAATGTACTATGTTATCTCTCATCTCTTTTGCTGTCCCTTGGTTATCTCATATTGTTACAGTATCTCACTTTGCTATCTGATATATTGGATTTATTTGTGTTTGGTTAGTTGAAATTGGAAAGGGAAGGGGGGAAAACAAAGACAGGGGGGAGGGGAGGGTAATGGGGATGAAGACATGTGAAAGGGTATCAATATATGTGAATCATGTAACCCTTTTATTAATTACAATAAAAATATATAAAAAAAACAATAACTAGCATATGTAGTAGCACATCGCAAAATGATGAACACAGAGTGAAGCAGGAAAAAAGGTGTTTGTTAAAAAATAGAGATTTTGTTTGAAATAATAAATAAACCTATGAACTATCACATCAGATGCTATGATGTATAATATTGCACTTCTTCTCCATTGTAAAACAATATTCCAATGATTTCAAATGACATCATTATGTTCACTGTACATCATGTAACAATTGAACTACATAACTTGAAAGGGGAATGTAAGAGGAGAAAAGGAGGACAGCATTGGAAAGCATCACACGTATTAACATTTATTAAGTTCATAACCAGATGTGTGGTATTTGGAACCTCTTGGCACAACTATTTATCAATAAAAAATAATCCAAAGTGAAGTGAAAAATCCTAGGCATCTTTCTGAGATCCAGACATAGATGAGGACACAGTAGTAGTCATTATGTACTTACTGTTAATGACTGTTCTTAACTCAGAGATGAAGAGAAGTCTTCCTCTAATTAATATCTACAAATGGAGGACTTAATGCTGCCTTATCCAGGAGCAGGATTAAGAATGTCGTAAGATAAGCCATTTCCATTCTGATATGGAGTTTTAGGATGAGTGACTCACATCTCCTTTTATTGAAAATGTGAGCCTGTACATGGGTCACTAGTGAACACACTGAGATCACAGTCCTAATTACCTTGTGAGAGTAAGTTGTCCATAGATGATTTCAGACGAGTGCTGATTTCCAGGGGACAGGTTAATAGCACCCAATGAAAACTCAGGCATTGACACATAGTTGAACTTGAAGATAGTGCTGTCTCTGGACATGTGTAAAAGACGAAACAAGAAAACTAGTTAGGTTATTGAAAAGTATATTAGGTATCTGCATGGAGCTCAGAGGAAACACCAAATAATGAAATAAAATATAATGACACACACAAATGTAAGCACCTAGACTAAAAACTTAAAATAATGTTTGGTGTTAGTGTGCTGATAAGCCATCTTCCTCTCAAAGTCCAGCTATGGCCATTGGGGTGATGTGTAATGTTGTGGTTTTGAAATGTTCTAAATACAAATATTCTAACCACAGTGAAAGCCTAATGTGATGCCTCTAAACACAGAGGGGGAGCTGTTCATACAACCAGCTCCACAACCAGGACAAGATGCTCCTGCACAACCTCCCAGGGATGTCAATCCAGTTGATACTACAGTTGGACATAAGAGGGCTACTCAGAGGAAAAAGAGTTGGAAATCAAGCTGTCTGAGTTAGAAGAAATGCCCGTCTTCAAATTTATAGTCATATCCTATGTTAAAGCCTGATAAATACACATAAAATCTAAAAATCTCCAACAGTTCACAGGGTATCAATAGAAACAAAAACGGACACATTAGGTATACTTACAAAAATCTGCTCAAGAAATGGATGAGTATATAATTTTTTAGTTACTCTGGTTTCTAGATTTTAAGAGGTGTACTACTTTTCCACAAAAATCGACTATGAAAATGATTATGCATGTTCCTAATTCCACTCTGTCACTAACAATGTCATTTACCAATCTCCACAGGCAACCTGTCTACCCCTTAAAAACTGTATCCATTTTGTACTTTTTTAAATATGATTTTATTTTAGAGTATTCTTTTTCTACAGTGGGGTTACAATTACATGCACAAAGTAGTGAGTACATTACCTCTTGAACATTTTACCAATTCCCATATTTTTCTCCCACCTTCCTTGCCCTACCACCCCCCTCCCAAGTTGTAAAGTTCATTTTCAACGCATTGTTCTGTGAATATCATTGTTAGAGTGGTTCAACTTTTGTCCTTTCTCCTCATCTTGTTTTTCTCCTTCCCTTCCCTTATTCAAATAAACAGACGATATACAGAATACTTATAGTTATTTAAGTAAGGCAATGAGATAACTTCTTTTAGAAAAATTTTATCTCTTCGCTCCCTATTATCTTCCTGCTTTCCCTCCAGTCCCTGGCTCTCCAAGTTGTAAAATTCATTTTCAATATAGTGTCTTGTGAGTCTTACTGTTGTATGTGTTCATCCTTTGTCCTTTGTCTCCCCATTCTCTTAATCTCCTTAGCTTCCCCAAATCAGATATATATGACATAGGGAGTCAAAATCTAATACAGTGAGAACAGTGTTTAACCCAAAGAGATAAAATTTAAAAACAATGGAACAAAAAATAACACATTACATTCAAAACAATAATAAATGAAAACAAAGGTTATTTTCAAATCTTAGAATTTGTTATGATTCACACCTTATTTATATCCTCATATGTATATAGATATTGAAGAATCATGATCCTTTTCTAAGAATATCCTAAATGTATACTAACTAATAAAAATGGGGGAAAATATACAGCCCATGTTTCTTGGGCTCTTACATATTCCACACAATATGAGCTTTTTATCTTTGAACTTCCTTACGAATGGTGAGTTATTCTTTCTGAATTGACATAGCTAGTCTGATAGAAATGCCACAGATCTTCAGAGGATGTTCAATAGCTACACAACATCCAAGGTACTCATGTCAAAATTACAGCTAGAAGGTTGGAAGATGGCACCAAGGCAATCGGGACCCAGCCTAGCTCTCTCACACAAAAAGAGAGAACAAGGGAAGCCTATGAGCCAACTATCTTAAGAAATCCACAACTATAAAGTCAAGAAGCAACACTAGACCTGAATATCAAGTAGTTGCCTCCAAGAGAACCACCTCACTGCCAAAGACAGAAACAAACTCCAAACCAAAGGATAGAAAAGAATTTTCCACTCCAATGCACTGGGCAAAAAAGCAGGAGTAGCAATCTTAAACTCTGACAAAATTAATTTCTCAGCAAATTCAGTACATAAAGATAAAGATGGCCAGTCCATATTAGTAAAGGGTACAATCCATACCCAGAATATTATAGTTATAAACATTTACTCCCCCAACACTCCGCACCAGAAGATCAAGGGAACAATATAGAAGACCCGGAAATAGAACCACATACTTATAGTTAACTTGTATTTGACAAAGGAGCAAAAGACATACAGTGGAACAAACACAGTCTATTCAATTATTGGTGCTGGCAAAACTGGGCAGCCACATGCAGAAAACTAAAAATTGACCCTAGTCTTTCGTCATGCACAAGCATTAACTCAAAATGGATCAAAGACCTCAATGTCAGACTGGAAACCATGAAACTGCAACATGATATGGTAGGAGAGACACTGGAACTCATAGGCACAGGCAAAAACTTCCTGAACAGAATCCAAGGTTCACAACAGATTGGAGAGAGACTCGATAAATGGGACTACCTAAAAATAAAAAGTTTCTGTGCAGATAAAAACATAGACACTAAAGTAGAGAGACAGCCAACTAAATGGGAAAAGATATTTACCAATAATACATCAGACAATTGCTGAATATCCAGTATCTACATGGAACTCAAGAAACTAATCCCCCCAAACCCAACAAAACAATCACTAAATGGGCAAGGGAACTAATGAGAGACTTGTCAAAAGAAGAGGTTAAAATGGCAGAAAAGAATATGAGAAAATGTTCCTTTTCCATGGTCATAAAGGAAATGCAAATAAAAACAACCCTAAGATACCCCCTTACACCAACAAGAATGGCCAAGATTTTGAACTCAGACAATCACAGATGTTGGTGAGGCTGTGGAGAAAAAGGAACCCTACTATACTGTTGGTGAGATTGTAAGCTTGTTCAGCTACTCTGGAAAGCAGTGTGGAGGTCTCTTAAAGAACCGAAAATTGACCTTCCTTATGATCCTGCCATATCACTACTGGGCATCTATCCTGAACATCATAACCCAAGATATGATAAGGACATCTGCTCAGCTATGTTTATCTGTGCACTATTCACAATAGCAGGTGATAGAAACAATCCTGATGCCCTACTGCAAATGAATGGATACAGAAAATGTGGTGTACATACATATATATAAATATATATATACATACATACACATACATACATACATACATACATACATGCATACATACATACCTACAACGGAATTCTACATAGCCAATAGACAAGATAAAATAATGGCATTTGCAGGGAAGTGGATGAATCTAGATTGAATCATGTTGAGTGTGACAAATCAAGACCAAAAGAACAAAAGGTGCATGATATCTTTAATATGTGGCTATTAGATCCAAACAGTACAAGAGTGAAGACTCAATAGTTGCATATCCAATGCTGTGGACATGGTACTGGAAATATAAAAACAACTACATAGACTTAAAAACTTATGACTATAGATATAATGTTTTATTGCACAGATTAATATGTATCTTTGACATACAAACCCTCAGCCTAATTTTGATTATTTTCTATAATCTAAGGGCCAGTGATTTTACATAGAGATTCCCTTCTTGAATACATGTTTGTTAAACCTGTCATTTGAAATATGATGTAAAAATCAATGTTAATTCAATCTTTAATAAAAAGTCTATAATACTGATTATCATTCATCAGATATATTACAATTTTCTATCTTTTGGCATTCTCACAATGGTCGCTGAAGCATTAATCAAATTGCCAAGATTAATTACATTTCCATAGCTATTTTTTTAAGTTTCTGCCCTAGATCTGGATAGCTGTTTTCTCTGCACATTCATTCTCCCCCTTCCTGTATCTCCTAAATGAGCATTTCTTGTATTCTCATCACATTTTTAATGGTCAGTGGGCAAGGCTGGCAAAACCATTGAGGAAAACAAGGAACTAGAAGGAGCGTGATGCTAGAGAGCTCTCACCAGGGTTAAATTTAAATTATTACTTGTTTCTTATGTGGAGATATTTGTAATACAAGACTACTCGATGTTTTTTTCTCAATCAGCATAGTTTGAAATTCCAATCTACGTGAAACAGAAATGCATGTTTGCAGAGCAATATTGAATAATGATCAGTTTTTGGTTTATATGTCATTTTCAAGACATATTTTGCAAATAAAAAATACACTAATATTTCTTGGCGTGATTCCGCCCTGCGTCTCTGATCTTCCGCGGAGCCCACACCTCCTTCAGCCCTCACCGCGCGCCGCCCATGGAGGACTCGATGGACAGGGACATGAGCCCGCTGCGTCCCCAGAACTACCTTTTCGGTTGTGAACTGAAGGCTGACAAAGATTATCACTTTAAGGTGGATGATGATGAAAATGAGCACCAGTTATCACTAAGAACGGTTAGTTTAGGGGCTGGTGCAAAAGATGAGTTACATATTGTCGAAGCTGAAGCGATGAATTATGAGGGAAGTCCAATTAAAGTTACACTAGCAACGTTGAAAATGTCTGTACAGCCAAAGGTTTCCCTGGGGTGGGGTGGGGTTGAAATAACACCTCCTGTGGTGCTGAGGCTCAGGACCTGTGCACATCAGTGGACAGCACTTGGTTGCTGTGGAGTGGAAGCAGAGTCAGAAGAGGAAGAGGAAGAGGATGTGAAACTCCCGAGTGTGTCTGGAAAGCGGTCTGCCCTTGGAGGTGGCAGCAAGGTTCCACAGAAAAAGGTAAAACTTGCCGAGGAAGATGAGGAGGAGGATGAAGAAGTTGAAGAGGAGGAGAATGATGTTTTTTGTTAACAAAATGTAATTCTAGTGAAAAGTATGGACAGGAAATAGAAGTGCAAACAATGTTTTGCTGTCAAGAACCCATAATTTCATTAGGATACTACTAAGAAATAAATTTTTTCACAATAATAAAGCAGTTTTATTAGGGAAATGAAAATGACAGAGTAAATTGATACTGGATTGTAAAATGGTCTGAAATTTTTCTTTATCATTCTTTAAATCTTGAGGCTTTTCTAATTCAGTCTGGAGTTGAGCAGTTTCATGGTTTAATTACCCTAAGAAACCTAATGTTTGAAGTGCTGTCACTGCTCTCCTTCCAGTCAATGGTGAGCTCACAAGATAAATTATTTTTTAAAGAGCAATTCTGCATAAAAGTCTAATTGCTGGGGCTGGGAGTTTGGCCTAGTGGTAGAGTGCTTGCCTAGCATGCATGGAGACCCGGGTTTAATTCCTCAGTACCACATACATCCAAAAAAGCCAGAAGTGGTGCTGAGGCTCAAGTGGTAGAGCTCTAACCTTAAGAAAGTCCAAGGACAGTGCTCAGGCCCTGAGCTCAAGCCCAGGAGTGGCAAAAAAATCTAATTGTTTAATTGTTCTGTAGATGTTTGTCCCATTATAATTGTTACAGACTAATATTATGGAATGTGATGAACTCATGAATTATATATAAAAGAAAAAATAATTGGCAGTTGCCTTTTTATAGCATCTGATTTCCATTCAATATTTAATTCCTACTGAGAAAATACTATGCTGACAATCTGCAAAAAACCTTATATGTTCTAAATGTAATAAAATTTACAGTATTTTGAACAGTGTGCATATGATATTTGGTATGTCAAATTATATGAAGAAATAATTTTATCTTCTGGAAATGCATATATTCTATGTCTTGCATTTTATTAACATACATTTTTACCAGTTCTTTTATGATTTTTCTTAGCTGAATCTTGTACACTTTTTCTTGAAGAATTTCTGGAGTGTCTGTTCCTGTTAAAAAGCTTTGTAAACATTATTGAATACATATATAACTCATCATATTTAGCATAATCTTATATATTAAGTATAGATGTAAAGAATCATCTTATGAATATATACTTTATTATTGAAGCTTACGTGTTCAAATTAAGTGTACTTACCATCACCAGAAAATGTATACTAAAACACATTTTTTTTCTTTCTGAGCTAATTTAAAGTATTAGGGTGTTATAGAGGTTTATTGCATTTGCAGGCTTACAATTTTTTTCACTAATTCATTGTGATTTTTAAATTTCTTTTACATGATTTTAACTTATGTATTTATTTATTATGCCTAGTATTAGGGTTTTCTGTGGACTTGGCATAGTTGGTTTTCTCTCTACCACTTAAATCAAACTGGCTTTTTCTAATTAATTGGAGACAGAGTTCCCTGGATTGTCCTGCCTGGCATGTTTTTGAATATGGATAGATCAACAATAAGCATCCTGAGTATTCAACATTACTGGAGTGAACTTCCAGGGTCTCCTGGCTTGTCCCAGCAGTTTTATTCCTTCTCTAGTTTTGTTTGCAAGAATTATTTCTTTGAAAACCTATTGATTGCATGTGTCATTTAAGTAATCTTTTCAAAATAATTTTTTCCAGGTTTTTCCATTAAAAGGTGGGCTAAACACTTAAAGAGATATTTCTGGTGAGGGAATGAAAATGGCCAATAGACACATGAAGAAATGCTTGACTTCTCTAGTAAGAAAACAAATGGAAATCAAAATAATTGCTGTTTATTTTTAGGGAGGGGAAAAACGCATGTTATAGCCAGTTGCTGGTGGTTCATGCATATAATTTCAGATTCTTAGGAGGCTGAGAACTGAGACTCATGGTTCAAAGCTAATCTAAGCATAAAAGTCTCAGAAACACTTATTCTCAAAGAATACTCACAAAAATGGAAGTGGCACTATAGCTCAAAAGAGTAGAGCTGTAGCCTTGAGTTGCAGAGCTCAAGGACAATGGCCAGGGCCTGAGGTCAAGCACCATAAACAAAATGAAAGAAAAAATCCTCAGTAAAGGACATTTTGAATTTAATTTCCTTCAGAGATGTTTTACTTTGCAAAACACTTAATTTACTTGGAGCTTGATAATAGTTAAGTAGTTATTTTATATTATATTAAATAAGCAGATAAACATTTTATTTGATTTTTCAATGTTATCTGAGATATTGGCTTAATATTATTAATATTTGATGAAGTGTATACACATCCATTGTAAATTTTGTTCAATCAATATTTTCAGGCTGATCATTAACTTCACTAAACCCTACAAAATAAAAAAGAAATACTAACTCACAGAACTTGAATAATATTTTACACACATATATCAAATCCTTAAATTATTTTTCACTGTTATAAGACAATAAAATAATAATTAATTGTTTAGAGTATTTTTCTGGGATAATAAATTAAAATAATCAATATGATTGTAAGATCTTTCTATTCAATGGGTGAAGAGCTAACTTTAACATACATAGCAGAATATACATTACCCAAAAATAAATTCTTTTGAAGTTTAAATGTTACTCACTCAAAACTCAGAGTAAATTCTAACTAGGTTTTGATGTCTTCTGAATAAGTATTTTCCCTAAAGCATTCTTTATTTGTTTGTTCCTAAGGCTATAAATGATAGGATTCAAGAACGGTGGAACAATGGTATAAAACACAGTTAGAATCATGTTCTGAATTATTTCAGTGCTTGATGACTGTCTCAGGTATACCACAGAACCACTACTAAGAAACACAGATACTACAAGAATATGAGGCACACAGGTGGAAAAGGCCTTTCCTCGCTCTTCTTTGACAGGAAACTTCAGCACTGTTGAAAATATGCGAATGTATGACAGGACAATGAAGATAAAGCAGCCACCACCAAATCCCATGGCCGAAAAGAGAAGTAAGACTTGGCTGCCAAAAGTGTCTGAGCAGGACAATCTCAGCAGAGAGGGGATATCACAGAAGAACTGGGTGATCACGTTGGACTGGCAGAAGGACAGCCGAAATGTATTACCACATAGTAAAGCTGCCATAATGAGACTGCAGACTAAGGAAGTCAGTGTGGTCTGGACACAGAACTGGTGGTTTATGATGACAGGGTAGTGGAGAGGCTGGCAGACAGCCACATAGCGATCCTGGGCCATGATAGTGAGAAGGATCAGCTCCACAGAGGCACAAAAAACTACAAAAAATACCTGCATTGCACAGCTAGCTATAGAAATTGTCCTGTTGTTGGTGAAAGAGTTGATACAGGCCCTGGGAACAGTGACAGAAATGTAGCAGATGTCCACAATGGATAAATTCCTGATGAAGTAGTACATGGGTGTGTGCAGGCTCTGGTCAATGGTGGTGACAGTGATGATAAGAAAATTCCCCAACAGAGTGGCCAGGTATGTCAGTAGAAATAGGGTGGAGAGCAGGAACCTGAGCTCCCACATCTCAGCAAAGCCCTGCAGGAGGAAATTATTCACTGTGCTGACATTGCTCATCCTCTGGAAATAAAGGTAAAGTATAGAGGAAAATCAAAACATTGGTAAATAAGATTCTGGGCCTATTATCTTACACTTTAGCCTGAGGTCCGAAGATTGCAGTTGGAGTCGAGCCAGTCCATGCCACTCTTATTTCCAATTGATCACAAAAAGCCCAAAGTGCACTGTGGTTTAATGGTAAATCAGTAGTTTTGACCACAAAATCTAAGGAGCAATACACAGGCAGAGTTCAAACTCTAGACTGTCCTAAGGACAAAGACAGTAATACAAATAAATATCTTTGATGTAGTTGTAATCCATTTGTTGAAAATGCCTTCCTAGGTTAAATATCCACCTTTTTATTACTCTGATTAGTGCAGAAAATTAGCACTGTAATTATATTAACATTTAATGTGCATAAGGACACTCCTGTTCAGTAATACCACAACTTACTACAAAAGTATCACATTATTTCTCCAGTAATTCACAGGTGATATACTCATACCCTTAATGATCATCTTTTAATGGGTTTATATAGAGCCACTCACCATTACTTATAATTCAGTTAATTATCTGAACCAGGATTGGTCAGAATATACTAACATTATATATATGCAATGCCAGAAAAATAATTAGCCAATCACAGAAGAATAAAAATCAACTCTGAGTAGCCGTTTCAGTTTATTTATTTATTTTACCAGACCTCAGGATTGAGCCCAGAGTATAAGCACTGTCCTTGCACTATTTCAGGGCTAGAACTCTACCACTTGAACCACAGTACCGGTTGTGGCTTTTTCTTTCTATGTATGTGGTATCAAGGAATTAAAACAGGGTTTCCTGCATGCTATGCAAGCTTTTTACCCCTAAGCCTAAGTCCAGGCCTGTGACTGGTGTTTTGTATGCTTGTACAGAATTCAAGGTGGACAGGGCCTTCATCCAATGATATTGGGGAAAAAAAATCTTCATGTACCTGATGAGCAAAAACTACACATTTAACTTTAGCTTAATAAAAAGTAGCTCCAAACTGGCTCAAATATATAGACATAAAACCTTGAACTCTAATACTTCAAAGGGAAAATAGCAGAAGCTTCTTTCCATTATTCTTTTCAATTTTTAATGACACTAAAAGTATAAGAAAGTAAAACTAGGCAAATGGAACTACATGAGATTAAAAGCTACTGCAAATCAATTGAATAAATGAATAGAGTTAGAATAATTTATGAAAGAAAATACTTAGTAACTAATTTGTTTACTGGTTTAATATTCAAAAATCAGTACTAAACAAAAATATCTCTATCTCAAGTGAGAAAAATAAGCAGACTGCAAATTGTACTGAGAAGATGTAAATATATTTAGCAAAATACAAATAAAGAACAGTTACTAGGTTGAAGAAAATAGGCCTACTCTGGCTATTAATAAGGGAAATGCAAATCTAAACACAGGGAGATAAAACATTACAAATTTTAGGATGTCGACTATCAATTAAGCAAGAGAGAAGAAGTGTTGAACTTGAACTGAGGAAAATATTTCTGTACTATTTTAATGAGCACATTGCTATAAGCTTTGGAAATAATTAGGGAAATTCTTTAATAAAAATCAACCTGATTTGGCCCTTGATTTAGCCATCTTACTGTTTTTTGGTTTTGTTTTGTTTTTTGCCAGTCTTAGGGCTTGAACTCAGGTCCTGGTTACTGTCTTTGAGCTTTCTTAATAATAGAACTATACCACTTGAGCCCAAGCACACTTCCATTTTTTCTTTGTTTGTAGTACCAAGGAATCAACCCCAGGACTTCATGCATACTAGGCAAGAACAACCCCTATGCCCCACTCTCATCCCAAAAATCTCACTTTTGATTCTAGGTCTTAAATCTTAGAGTCTATCTTGTGTTCCCTGAGTTGTATGAAAGTGGAAGCATTTTTTCCTAAGTTCCAAAATGTGTAAGAATCAAATTCTAATAGAAAGATTAGGGGTAGGTAAAAAGTGTTACCTTTTTTTTCCCGATGGATAGTATCTTGTAATTATAGAACTAAAGTCATGCCATTTAAAAATTGTTCAACTTATATGTAAGATTAAATTCAGTATATTTTAAAAGAGAGATAAATTTGAGAAGTTGATGATCCTAGAGGATTTTAGAAACTCACACATGTGAAAGTATTACCTTATAATTTCTATAATTATTTTACACTAGTTTTCAATAAAAATCTTACTGTGAAGATAAAATATCAAAGATAAACTGAGGGGAGAAACATACACATGAAATATCTATGTGCCTCTTCATATTTGTATAACTCTTACTTTTTAAAATTGATGATACTGGAGACTATTTTTGCTGAATGAAATAAAGATCACAAAGAATAACCAACATATGATGTAGTACAGGACAGAATGAAGGATGCAGGGCAAAGGAGGAAATAAGACGTGTTAAAAGAAATAAAGGTGGGCACAGTGACTCATGAACGTAGTCCTAGCTGCTCAGGAGGCTTAGTTCTAAGGATCACAGTTCAAAGCCAGCTCAGGAAATAAAGTCCATGAGACTATTTTTTGTAATGTATACAAATGTATACGTGTAAAATATGGGTTGCGGTTAGATTCGCCAGAAAGAAGGTGCGTTACTTCTCACACATTGATACCCATTATCAGGGTTTTGTTCCCATTTCCCTCTCTGCCCCTCCCAAACATCTTGTTTTTTTCCCTTCCCTTTCCTATTTCAAATAAGCAAATAAACCTATATACAATATACTAGGTAACAAAGTCAGATACTGTAACAATAAGAGATTCACCATGAGGCATCAAAAGAGATGACAAATACCATAGTACATTAAGAACCACATCACTCAAGATGAAGCTCTTGTTTCCATATCCTAGAGATTCTTTTATTTAACCTCATCCTATATGACATTATGTGTCTAGGTTTTGAGCTGTTGTAATCCTCTGGTAGGAGAGTCCTAGGGTTGTACTAATTATTACATATGAGGGAAACCATTGCATAGGCTTTACCACAGCAAAAAAATGTAACCAACCTAGATGCCCCTAAGTAGATGATGGGATCAAAAAGATGTGGTATTTATGCACAATGGAATTCTATGCTGCCCTAAAAATGACATTGCCATATTTGTATGGAAATGGAAAGACATGGAAATAATGATATTAAAAGAAATAAGCCAGACTTAAAGGACCATAGGTTCTATGGTTTCCTTGAGACTCTTATCTCCAATTAAACACTAGAAAATCAGAAGAGGTACTGTGGCTCAAGTGGTAGGGTAGTAGCCTTGAGCTGAAGAGCTCACAGACAGCACCCAGGCCCGGAGTCCAAGCCCCATAACCCACACAAAAAAGAAAAAAATTGAAATGGAGATTCTGATGTCTTCTTGAAATAATAAATAAACCTATGAACTACCACATCAGATCCTATGATGTATAATATTGCACTTCTTCTACGTTTTAAAACAAAGGTCCTATGATCTCAAATGAAACCATTATGTTCAATGTACATCATGTAACAATTGAGCAATGTAACTTGATGGCAGGAATAGAAGAGAGGACAGGAGGACAGCATTGGAAATAGTGACATTTATTCATATTTATTATGATCATATAAAGATTCGTGGTATTTGGAACCTCTTTGTATAACTAATTATCAATAAAAAATAATCCAAAGTGAACTGAAAGATCCCTAGGCAATCTACCTGTCAACTAGACATAGATAAGGACACAGCAATAGTCATTATGTACTTACTGTTAGTGACTGTTCTTAACTCAGAGATGAAGAAATATGCTTCTCTGATTAATATCTACAAATTGAGGACTTAATGATGCCTTATCCAGGGGCAGGATTAAGAATGTCTTAAGATAAGCCAATTCTGATATGGAGTTTTAGGATGAGTGAATCACATCACCTTTTATTGAAAATGTGAGCCTGAAAATGGGTGTAACTAATGAATACAGGGGGATCTCAGTCCTAATTACCTTGTGAGAGTAAGTTCTCCATAGATGATTTCAGGCTAGTGCTAATCTCCAGAGGACAGGTTAATAGCACCCAGAGAAAAATTCAGGAATAGACACAAAATTGAATTTGAAGATAGTGCTACCTCTGGACATGTGTAAAAGATGAAGTTAGCAAACTAGTTAGGCAATTGAAAAGTAAACTAGGGTATCTGTATGGAGCTCAGAGAAAATGCCAAATAATGTCATATATTATAATGATTAGCTCATTCATTCTCTCTATAGAACACACAGAGTTAGGTGTACACTTATTTGCTTAGCTGTTTCTTTATAAAAGTAAATAGAAATTATCCCTTTCAAAACTCTCCTTTAAAATATTTAAGTATATGAAATATATTCATAAATTCAGAAAATGTAGATCGATATTAAATACTATAGATATATGACTCAAGCCTCTTTTGGGTCCAACAATTACTGAAATGTGTAAGCAGAATATAGTAAATATCACAGCGAAACCTCTTTTAACAATTAATATTCACTTGGATTGAACAAAAGCAAAAATGTAAAACAGGTCCTCTTAGATATCAGTACTATTGAGAGGGAGACATGATCAAAACTCCATAGAAGTATGTAAGAAAAATGTAATTGTGAAGCTGGATGAGATTGCTTTGGGAAAGAGAGGAGGAGATGAGGGAAGTGAGAAAGGGAGTTAGTCTGATCAAGGTAGATTATGTGCAGACCTGGAGATGTCAAAATGAACTCCAATGAGACTACTTGATGCCAATATAAATTTGGTCCAGTAAACAGGATAGAAATCAACGGGCAATGGACTGGGAGTGTAGTCTGTAGGTGGACTGCTTGCCTGGTGTTCTCAACACATTGAGTTCTAATCCTTGGTACGACATAATCAGAAAAGGCTGGAACTGACACTAGCTCAAGTGGCAGAGCAGTAGCCCTAAGCAAAAATGTCTGAGGACAGTGTCCAGACTCTGACTTGAAGCTCCATGACTGACAAATAACAACAACAACAAAATAATAATTAAAAATTAGATGGGCAATTATAAAATGATGACACATACAAATATAATCACCTACCTGAAAACTTAAAATAATGTTTGTTGTTAGTGTGCTGATAAGCCATCTCCCTCTCAAAGTCCAGCTACAGCCATTGGGATGATGTAGTTTTGAAATGTTATAAATGTATATGTTCTAACCACAGTGAAAGCCCAGTGTGATGCCTCTAACCACAGAGAAGGAGCTGTTCATACAATCAGCTCCATCACCAGGACAAGATGTTCCTGCACAACCTCCCATAGATGTCAAACTTCAGCTGTACATAAGAGGGCTACTTGGAAAATTGAGTTGGAAATCACGTTCTCTTAGTTAGAAGAAATACATGTCTTCAAATTTATAGTTATATCCTTTGTGAAAGTCTGATAAATAGCCATAAAATCTACTCTCCACAGAGTAGCAATAGAAACAAAAAAGTACACTCTAGGTATAGTTACAAAAATCTGCTCATGAAATGGATGAGTATAGAATTTTTTACTTACTCTGGGTTCTAGATTTTAAGAGGTGTACTATTTTTCCTCACAAATTGACTATGTAAATGATTATTCATGTTCCTAAATCCACTCTGTCACTAACAATGCCATTTACAAATCTCCACAGGTAACTTTGTCTATCCCTAAAAAATGTGTCCATTTTGTTGTTTTTAAATATAATTTTATATTATAGTAGTCATTTTCTATAGTGGGGTTATAGTTACATGCACAAAGTAGTGAGTACATTACCTCTTGAACATTTTACCCCTTCCCATGTTTTTCACCTTCCTTCCCTTACCCTGCCACTCCCCCCAAGTTCTAAAGTTCATTTGCAAAACATTGTTCTGTGAATATCATTGTTACAGTGGTTCAACATTTGTCCTTATTCTCCTCACCTTGTTTTTCTCCTTCCTTTCCATTATTCAAATAAATCAATTTTATTTTTGTATACAGATGATATACAGAATGGTTACAGTTATTTAAGTAAGGCAATGAGATAACTTCTTGTAGAAAAGTGTTATCTCTGCCCTCCCTGTTATCCTCCTGTTTTCCCTCCAGTCCCTGGCTTTCCAAGTTGTAAAATTCATTTCCAACACAGTGTCTTGTGGGTCTTGCTGTTGTATGTGTTCATCCATTGTCCATTGTCTCCCCATTCTCTTAATCTCCTTTGCTTCCCCACATCAGATATATATGACAGAGAATCAAATTTTAACACAGTGAAAACAGGGGATAACCCAAAGAGATAAAATTAAAGAACAATGGAACAAAAAATAAATTAACACATTACATTCAAAACAATAATAAATGAAAATAAAAGTTGTTATTTTCATATCTTAGAGTTTGTTATGATTAGCATCTTATTTATATTCTCATATGCACATAGATATTGAAGTATCCTGATCCTCTTTTAAGAATATTCAAAATAAATACTAATTAGCAAAAATGGAGGAGAACATATAGCCAAAGTTTCTTGGGCTCTTATTCAATATGGGATTTTTGTCTTTGAACTTCCTTAGAAACAGTGAATTGTCATTCTTTCTGAATTGACATAGCTATTCTGACAATCAGAAATGCCACAGATCTTCAGTGGATCTTCAATAGCTACACAACATTCAAGGTACTCATATCAAAAATATAGCTAGAGCTAAAAAAATTAACCCCCCAATAACAAATCCTCAAAGAAACAAGTCACTCATTGAAAACTGGGTAAAGAATTGAAAACAGAGTTATTGGAGAGAACATAGAAATAGCCAAGAGACACATAAATTATAGTTAAACATCTCCGGCCATAAAAGAAAGGGAAATAAATACCACACTGAGATTCTGCATCATCCAGTTAGAATGGCCATTATCAAGAAAACCAATAATAGTAGATGCAGGGGGGGTGATGTGCCCCAAAACAAAGGCCACTGTAATGTAGATGTGATGTAATGTGATTCGAGCACTCTGAAGAGAAGTATGGAAGTTCCTCAAAAGACTAAGCATCAACTCATCTATGATTTATCAGTTTCATTTCTGAATTTAACCAAACAATCACAAAGAAGACCACTCTAAATTTCCCAACACAACTTTGTTCATTGCAGCATTGTTAACCATAGCTAAGATCTGGAACAAACCCTAATGCTCCTGAGTAGATGAATGGATCAACAAAATGTAGTATATAACCATTTTTGATAGTTTTGGGTCCTATTCTGTCCTTTGGAGTTCACTGCTTGCCTGAAGTTACCTCTGGGACATCTGCTCTGTGGAGACAATGGATCGTGCTTCCAAGGTGAACCTTGTGCCAGCACACACCTTGAATAAAAGACAGCCTCGTTCAGCCATTGACAAACATTGCCATTGCATGAAATGTTGTTTATATGAAGATATTCTTCAAACCTGCATGTGATTAAATCACCTTGATATGTGGATATAAGAAGAGAAAGCTGTGTTTTCTTTTTTGGGGTTAAGAATATTCACTGACAGTGAGTATACTGTGATTACTGTGGATGCCTTGTATTCCATCTTGTTCAAAATTAAATTCCCCAGGAATGCCTTGATTCATTTTGAAATAATGTTTTTGTTAGCAAAATGCAATTCTAGTTAAAAGTATGGACAGGAAAGAAGTGCAAACAATTTTTTTCTGTCAAGAATCCATATTTCATTAAGAAACTACAAGAGATAAATTATTTTTACAAAATATTAAAGTAGATTTATTAGGAAAATGAAAATGATAGAGTAAATTGAATCTGGATTGTAGAATGGTCTGAAATCTTCCTTTAAGCTTGGGATCTTCTAACTTCAGTCTGGAGTTGAGCAGTTTCATGGTTTAATTACCCTGAAAAACTGTTACTGCTCTACTTCCAGTAAATGGTGAGCTCATAAGATAAATTTTTTTTAAGAGCAGTTCTGCATAAAATGTAATTGTTCTGCAAATGTTTGTCCCATTACAATTGTAACAGAATGATATTATGGAATGTGATAAACTCATCAAGTACATATAAAACAAAAACTTAATTGCCAGTAGCCTTTGTAATTTTTTTTGCTAGTTCTGGGGCTTGAACTCACACACACACAATGGCGTTCTATATAGCCAACAGACAAGATAAAATAATGGCATTTGGAGGGAAGTGTATGAATCTAGAGAGAATCATGTTGAATGAGACAAGTCAAGACCAAAGGAACAAAAGGCTCATGGTATCCTTAATATGTGGCTATTAGATCCAAACAGTACAAGAGCGAGGACTCAATAGTTGCATACCCAATGCTGTGGACATGGCACTAGAAAATAAACACAACTACATAGACATAAAAATATATGACTCTATAGACATAATGTTCTATTACATAGATTAATATGTGTCTAGGACATACAAACCCTCAGCCTAATTTTAATTATGTTCTAAAATCAAAGTGCCAGTGATTGTATATAGAGGTTCCCTTCTTGAATGCTTGTGTGTTAAATATATCAATTGAATTATGACTTAAAAAAATCTATGTTAAGGCCAGGGGGGATTGGCTTAATGGTAGAGTGTTTGCCTAGCATGCACGAAGACCCAGGTTCAATTCCTCAGGACCACATACATAGAAAAAAGCTGGAAGTGGTGTTGTGGCTCAAGTGGTAGAGCTCTGGCCTTGAGAAAGTCCAAGTAGAGTGCTCAGGCCCTGAGCTCAAGCCAAAGACTGGCCCCCCAAAAATCTATGTTAATATATTCTTTAAAAATAAAATTAAAAATAAAACCAAGTAATGTATTGGCTACAAAATACAAATATGTAAATATATAAATTGTGAAATTTATAACAGTCTGGAAATGTTACAGTTCAAAATTTTTACATGATGTTAAAAGTAAGCTTTAAATAGCTCAATAAATACATATAAAGAATTTTCATGTATTTCTCATATTAATAATAAATGACAGTGTAATGAACAAAAAGAATTTTTAATATTAAGGTTTTTCATTTTGAAAAATCAATCAGAATCCAGACATCATACAAAAAAGGAACAGAGCAACTATGAAGGAGTGAAAAAATACTATGTGAACTTTTGTTTTCTTTTGCTTTTCTCATTTCTTGTTTATTACCTGTTGTTTCTGTATATGCTTTTGCTACCTAATGTGTTTTATATACATTTACTTGAATTAGGGAAGGGAAAGGAAATAACAAAATAGACAAAGAACAAAGGTGAACCAATGCAACAGCGATTCCCACTGGACTTGCAGGAGAGATGTCAGGTAAAGGGAAAGTTTCCTGCATGTGGCTGCCCAATTTTGCCAGCACCATTAATTGAATAGACTGTGTTTGTTCCATTGTGTATCTTTGGCTCCTTTGTCAAATGCAAGTTGTCTATAGTTATGTGGTTCTATTTCTGGGTCTTCTATTCTGTTCCACTGATCTTCTGATCTGTTTTTGTGCCAGTACCAAGCAGTTTTTGTTATTTTGGCTCTATAGTAGAGTTTGAAGTCTGATATTGTAATACCAGGATTGCTCTTTTTGCCTAGAATTGTTTTGGTTATTCTAGGTCTTTTCTTGTTCCATATGAATCTTTGGATTATATCTTCAATTTCCATAAAGAATGTCTTTGGGATTTTGATGGGGATTGCATTAAATTTGTATATCAGTTTTGGCAGTATAGCCATTTTCACTATGTTGATTCTCCCTAGCCATGAGCATGGGATGTCTTTCCATTTCCTAGTGTCCTCTTTCATTTCTTTCATTAGGCTTTTATAATTTTCATTGAATAATTCCCTTACATCTTTAGTTAAGTATATTCCTAAGTATTTTATTCTTTTGGGGTCTATTGAAAATGGGATCATTTTCTTGATTTGGACTTCTGTTTGTGTATTATTGGTTTACAAGAAGGCTACTGACTTCTGAAGGTTTATTTTGTATCCTGCCACTTTGCTAAAGTGGTTTATTAATTCTAGGAATTTGGGAGTGGAGCTTATTGGGTCTCTCAAGTAGAGGATCATGTTGTCTGCGAATAAGGATAGTTTAATTTCTTCTTTCCCTATGTGGATCCCTTTGATGTCCTTTTCTTGTCTTATTGTTCTGGCTAAGGATTCCAGCACTATATTGAAGAGAAGTGGAGAGAGTGGGCATCCCTGTTTAGTTCCTGATTTTAAGGTGAATGGTTCCAGTCTTTCACCATTTAGTAGAATACTGGCTGTAGGTTTTTCATATATGGCTTTCACTATTTTGAGGAATGTACCTCTTATTCCTATTTTTTCTAGTGCTTTCAACCTGAATGGATGTTGTATTTTGTCAAATGCCTTCTCCGTGTCCAGAGAAATTATCATATGATTCTTATCTTTAGCTCTATTGATATGATGTATTACATTGATTGATTTGCAAATGTTAAATCAGCCTTGCATTTGTGGGATGAAGCCCACTTGATCATAGTGTATGATTTTTTAAAATTTGTTTCTGGATTCTGTTGGCTAATATTTTATTGAGGAGTTTTGCGTCTGTGTTCATTAGAGAGATAGGTCTGTAGTTTTCTTTTTTTGTTGGGTCTTTCCCTGGTTTGGGGATGAGAGTAATATTAGCTTCATAAAATGAGTTTGGTATTGCTCCTTCTGTTTCTATTTCTCGGAAGAGTTTCAAGAGTGAAAGTGTTATTTCATCTTTAAACGTCTTGTAGAATTCCGCAGTGAATCCATCTGGACCTGGGCTCTTTTTAGTTGGCATTTCCCTGATTGCTTCCACAATTCGTTGTAAGAAATTGATATGTTCAATTTGTTTATCTCATCGTTGTTCAGTGTGGGTAACCTATATTTAAGAAATCATCCATTGCTACTAGGTTTTCTTGTTTCTTTGAATATAGGCCCTGGTAATACCTATTCATTAGGTATTTCTTGGGAATCAGTTGTGATTGTTCCCATGGGGTCTGTAATCTTGTTTATTTGAGTCACCCCTTTCCTTTTTTTGATTAATCTTGCCAAGGGTCTGTCAATTTTGTTGACTCTTTCAAAGAACCACCTTTTTGATTTATCAATTTTTGTGTATAGTAGATCTTATTTCAATCTCTGAAATTTCCGATTTTATTTTTGTTATTCCTGTCCTTCTAGCTGTTTTAGAATTAACTTTTTCTTGCTCCTCTAGGTGTTTCAGGTTTTTTTAAGGTTATTTACATGCTCTTCTTCTGTCTTTTTAATATGCGCTCGTAGTGCGATAAATTTCCCTCTTAGAACTGCCTTTGCTGTGTCCCATTAGTTCCTTTGTGATGTTTCTTGATTGTCATTACATTCAAGGATGTTTTTAATTTCATTTCTGATCTGATCTGTTACCCAGGGGTTATTCAGAAGTGTGTTGTTCAGTTTCCATGTGATTGAATGTTTTTTGACTTTGACTGCATTGTTCAGAATTAGTCTGACTCCACTGTGGTCTGATAGGATAAACTATTATATGATCTATTTTGGCATGTGTCCATGTGCTGCTGAGAAAAATGTAAAAAGTTTCGCCGTTGGGTGGAAGACTCTGTGTATCTGTTAAGCCCAGCTGGGCTATGCTGTCATTTAAGTCGATGGTGTCTTTGCTTAACTTTTGTTGAGTTGACCTGTCATTTGTTGAGAGTGGTGTATTGAGGTCACCCACAATGATTGTGTTTGACAATCATTGTTCTGTAATTTTAGAAGAGTTTGTTTGACGAATTTGCGTGCTCCCGTGTTGGGGGAGTAGATGTTTATAACTGTAATATTATGGGCATGGATTGTACCCTTTACTAATATATAATGGCCGTTTCTATCTTTATGTACTGATTTTACTGAGAAGTTAATTTTGTCGGAGATTAAGATTGCTATGCCTGCTTTTTTGCATGATTCATTGTAGTGGAAAATTCGTTTCCATCCTTTCACTTGGAATTTGTTTCTGTCTTTGGCAATGAGGTGGGTCTCTTGGAGGCAACATATGGATGGGTGGTGCTTCTTAATCCAGTCTGCTGCTCTGTGTCTTTTGATTGGATTGTTCATCCCGTTCACATTTAGGGAGATTATGGAGAAGTGGTCAGTGTTCATTGTTGTTATTTATTTTTACTTCTAGGTTTCTTTCTCTCTCTTTTTTCCCCTTTTGTGTTTAGTGAATTATAGATGTTTGCTTCTTGATGGGGGTTCTTGATGTTCTACAATTTGTTCTCGATTAATTAGTATTCTTTGTAATGCTGGTTTAGTGTGCACGTATTCATAAAGCTTCTCTTTGGAGTGAAATATTCTTGTTTCTCCCTCAAATGTAAATGTTAGTTTTGCTGGATATATCAGTCTGGGTTGGCAGTTGTTGGTCTTCAGGACATCAATGATGTTTTTCCAAGCTTTTCTTGCATTTAGGGTTTGCATGGAGAGATCTGCTGTAATTCGAATATTCTTCCCATTATAATATAGTTCCTTCTTTGTTTTTGCAGCATTTAAGATCAATTCCTTGGTATTCGGGTCTAATGTCTTTACTATGATATGTCTAGGTGAGTTCCTTCTAGGATCTTGCCTGCTTGGGGTCCTGAAACCTTCAATAATGTGAGTATTTTCCCTTTTGAAGTTGGGGGAGTTCTCTGCTATGATTTTGGTGAATAAAGGATGCATACCTTTGTCCTGGAATTCGGCCCCCTCCTCAATCCCTATTATATGAAGATTAGACTTCTTTGCTGCATCTGCCAGCTCCTGGAGCTCTCTCTGGTAGATTCTGACTGATTTTTCCAAGGTGGGATTCTCTGTTCCAGCTCTTGTGTTTTGTCTTCCGTTTCTGATGTTCTGTTCTCCATCTCCATCAATATGCTGCTTAATGCCCCCATTTTTGCTTGAAGTGTGGACACTGAGCTGATCATGTCTGCTCTGAGGGTATTAATCTTTTCTTCCATTTCTCTTTTGAATTCGAGGAGCTCTTTGGAGATTTCCTGCTTATGTTCCTGGAATTGTTTTTGGAATTCTGTTTTAATCTCTTTAGTCATGTTCACAATCATCTCCTTGAATAGGGTCATGTTTCATGTCTCTTCAGGTGTCATTTCTTGGGATGGTGACATCTCTCTCGTTCCTTCCCTCTTGTTACATTTTGGGCTTTGTGTGGGACTTTGATTATTTATGTATGTCGTAATTCTTTTTTGCGCTCTCCTTGGCATGGAGAACTGTTGTTGTAGTTCGCTCTGTGGTCAGTAGGTAGTGGTCTTTACTTGGATTGGGACTGTGGTTTTGGGAATATGTGAATACCTGTGGTTCTCGGCCAAATTGATTCCTCTGCTGACTAGGTCAGAGTTTGCAGTTTTTGCAGGTGTTTGGTCGATTCCCAGAGGCTGTGTGCTGCTGCATGACTAGCTCTCAGCCCAACCAGTGGCCTCACAGTGGGCCGTGGGATGGCTCTGCGAGCTTTGGTCTCAGCATGCTGGGCAGATGGTTGGTTTTCCTGTGCTGCTTCTAGGGGTGGGCCCCCGACCAAGGGTCTGGTGTTTGGGAGTTTCTAGGGGCTCTCAGCAGGACCTGCAGCTGTCTGCTCTGTTCCCAGCAGAGGGGCCCAGCTGAGGATGTGAGCTCCAAGGGCGGAGCCTCGCCTTTCTGATTCTCAGAAGAGGAGCCTGGCTGCTGGTAGGCCCTTCAGTTCCCTGCTGCTTTGCCAGAGAGTCTGTGAATGTGGGGGGCCCCTCGGTGCTGTCTTGCTCAGGATTCCCAGCTGGAGGATGCCCGGCTCAAGATCTGAGGGGGACAGATGCTGGCTCCTATTCCCCCCCCCCCCCCCCCCCCCGCTGCTGTAGGGCAGGGTCTCAGATCTCCCCACTCTCCAGACCCAGTGGCCTGGGAGAGGAACCTGGTGGGCGGGCTGGGACTGGGACACCTCACCTCCGCCTCCCTTGGTGGGGTGCTGGGTCTTAGCGCTACCCGCCTGTCAGTTGTCAGTCAATGGCCTGGGGGAGGGAGCTGTTGAGGGAGCTGTTGATTTTATTCTTTTCGGGGGTATTGCAAATGAGATCATTTTCTTGATTTGGCCTCTTTGTGTGTATTGTTGGTGTATAAGAAGGCTACTGATTTTTGCAGGTTAATTTTGTATCCTGCCACTTTGCTAACGTGGTTTATTAATTCTAGGAATTTGGGAGTGGAGCTTATTGGGTCACTCAGGTAGAGGATCATGTCATATGTGAATAGGGATAGTTTAATTTCTTCTTTCCCTATGTGGATCCCTTTGATGTCCTTTTATTGCCTTATTGCTCTGTCTAAGGGTTCCAGAATTATACTGAAGAGAAATGGAGAGAGTGGGCATCCCTGTATAGTTCTTGATTTTAAGGTAATTGGTTCCAGCCTTTCATCACTTAGTATAATGCTGACTGTAGGTTTGTCATATATGGCTTTAATTATTTTAAGGAATGTACCTCCTATTTCTATTTTTTCTAGTGCTATCAACATGAGTGGATGTTGTATTTTGTCAAATGCCTTCTCTGCATCCAGAGAAATTATCATATGATTCTTAGCCTTAGCTCTATTGATGTGATGTATTACATTGTTTGATTTGCGAATGTTAAACCAGCCTTGCATCTGAAGCCTACTTGATCATAGTATATAATTTTTTTATTTGTTTCTGGATTCTGTTGGCTAGTATTTTATTGAGAAGTTTTGTGTCTGTGTTCATTAGAGAGATAGGTCTGTTGTTCTCTTTTATTGTTGTGTCATTGCCTGGTTTGGGGAGGAGTGTAATATTAACTTCATAAAATGAGTTTGGTATTGCTCCTTCTGTTTCTATTTCTTCGAAGAGTTTCAAGAGTATAGGTATTACTTTATCTTTAAAAGTCTTATAGAGCTCCCTCCTGGCCACATACCCTAAAGATATGGAACCAACCCAAATGTCCCTCAGTCGATGAGTGGATCAACAAGATGTGGTATTTGTACACAATGGAATTCTACACTGCTGTCAGAAAAAATGACATCTTCCCATTTGTTAGGAAATGGAAAGACTTAGAAAAAATCATATTAAGTGAAGTAAGCCAGACTCAAAGGAACATAGGCTCAATGGTTTCCCTCATTTGTCATAATCAGTAGAAACCTTGGGCTCTCCTAGCAGAGATTTGCAGTACTGCAAAACCTAGATTCATAAGGCCATACAGTATGATGCTAAATGAAAGGACCTCTAGGATATAGAAACAAAAGCCATATAATGAGTGATTGTTGTCCTCAATGTACTATGTTATCTCTCATCTCCTTTGCTGTCCCTTGGTTATCTTATATTGTTACAGTATCTTACTTTGTTATCTGATATATTGGATATATTTGTATTTGGTTATTTGAAATTGGATAAGGAAGGTGGGAATACAAGATGTAGGGTGGGGGTGGGGGGGAGGGAAATGGGGACCAAGACATGAGAAAGGGTATCAGTGTATGTGAATTAATGCACCTTCTATCTGGCAAATATAATGTAACCCTTCTATTAATTACAATAAAAATATATGAAAAAAAGTCTTATAGAACTCTGCAGTGAAACCTTCTGGACCAGGGCTCTATTTGGTTGTCATTTCCCCCGATTGCTTCCACTATTTCATTGTATGAAATTGGTTTGTTCAATTTATTTACCTCATCATTGTTCAATGTGGGTAGCCTATATTTATTTAAGAAGTCATCCATTTCTACTAGATTTTCTTGTCTCTTTGAACATATGCCCTTGTAGTTCTTATTCATAATGGACTGAATTTCTTGGATATCAGTTGTGATTTTTCCCTTATGTCTCTAACATTGTTTATTTGAGTCTCTCCTCTCCTTTTTTGAATAATCTTGCTATGCGTCTGTCAATTTTGTTGACTCTTTCAAAGTACCATTTTTTTGATTTATTAATTTTATGTATAGTGAATTTTATTTCAATCTCTGATATTTCTGATTTTATTTTTTTTATTTCTGTCCTTCTAGTTGTTTTAGAATTAACTTTTTCTTGCTCCTATAGGAGCTTCAACGTCTTCTTTAGGTTATTTACATGTTCTTGTGTCTTTTTAATATTGGCTCCTAATGCTATAAACTTGCCCCTTAAAACTGCCTTTCCCATAAATTTCTTTGTTATGTCACTTGATTGTCATTACATTCAAGAAAGTTTTGAATTTCTTTGATTTGGTCTGTAACCCAGAAATTATTCAGAAGTGTGTTGGTCAGCTTCCAAGTGTTTGAATATTTTTTACCTTTTACTGTGTTGTTCAGAATTAGTCTGATTCCACTGTGATCAGATAGAATGCTTGGGATTATATCAGTCCTCTTATATCTGCTTAAGTTTTCTGTGTGAACTATTATATTATGTATTTTGCAGTATATTCCATGTGCTGCTGAGAAAAATGTATAAAGTTTCGCTGTTGGATGGAAGTGTATATGTGTTAGCCCAGCTGGGCTGTGGTGTCATTTATGTCAATGGTGTTTTTGCTTATCTTTTGTTGCCTATTTTTTTATTTCTTTATTTTACCTACTTTTGTATCAAGTTAAAAAGTTTTACACTAGCAATATTAAATTTTTCTCTATTTTGATATGACTTTATCCTTACATTTTCATATATTTTGCTTTTGCCAGTCAGTGAACACTGTCTTCAACTTGTATGATAATCCTAAGAATCTGTTGTAAGTCATATGTAGTAAGCGAGCTGTTGAAATTTTAGGGAAACATTGATTATGGCTTTTTATAGGCTGATGATATGTTTCTTTTCTATAAGGATTATTCCTATTCTTTGTTAGTGTTTTTTTTTCTCATCAACTTTCTTTTTAAATGTGCTGGGTTAGCATTTTAGCCAATAATTATTGTTCAAAAGATGTTCTTACTTCAGATCCCAACTTCTTATGTGTTCTTCACTGTTTATATTCAAGGTAGAGGCTTCCATCTTGTCTGAGCATGTGCCTTGTTGTAAGTCATCAATTCCCATCAGAGCTAGAATAGCAGGTGCACACAACTCATCCAGCTAATATCTGAGGAGTCTTGTAAAGTTTTCTATTTTGGCTGACCTCAAACCAGGGGCCTTCTATCCTTAGTCTCCCAGTAGCAATGATTACAAATAAAAGGTACAAGTCAGAGTACCTGCTTATTTATTATATAAATATTATATTTATTAATACATCATTTTAATTATATTTTATAGAAATTATATTTTATAATTATATTTTATAGAAAATTAGATTCTAAATACACATGATTCAAAACCTTTGTATATATTCTCTTTTTGCTCTAGGTAGAATCATATCTCATAAATTGCCTAGTTTTCTTCCAACATAAGCTTTCTTATCTGAATTACATTGTAAGGAAAATGTGAAAGAATTTCTGAAGACTACAAAGGATATGACAAAATCTAATTTGTTCTAGTCAAATCTTAGCAAGTGAGTTTCTTTATTCTATGCTCATCCATACTTATTTCATAGAGTTGCATTAAATAAGAATTAAAGAGTCCTCAATCAGAGGATTAATAAATTAGTTTAGAGAATATTATTAGTTATAAGTCAAATATACTGAAATAAACTTGTCCTTGGGGTTTGTAACATTTATTTGGTGCCAAATATACAGTGAAATAGCCATTATTTTTTCACTAAGGTGTGAGAATTATATAATATATAATAATCACACCATTGGATCTATATTGGAGGGCAGTATGAGATTTCTAAGCAAAACATAAAGCTATGAGAAACTTTGTAAGTTTTGATAGGGAAAGTGTTTATACCAATATTTTCATTTGACATTAATGTTCTGATGGAGAAAAAATCAGCATATCATGAATATGATCTGAATGCCTAAGGTTGATAAATATATTCAGAGATTAATGTGGGGAAAATATCCCAGTTCTTTATTCAAAATGACATGCAGGTCAACAGAAATGAATCCAAAGCATTCACCTGATAAATCACAGTGAATTTCAAAGTTGTACATGATCATGAAGAAATCTTCCTTCTTGCTTGGACAGTATCTCTCAAATGACCCACTATGTAACTGAACCCATTACACCCAGAACGAGTGCAGACATTGTCTTTTCAATGTCAGCACAAATAAATGCTGGCACAAAAATTCTATTTAAAATGACATCTAGCACAGAAGGCATACCTGTCTAGTAGGACAATGCTAACTTGGAAGAATGTGGGGCCATGGATGACTGCGGCACCTCTTTATGGCTGACACCCATGTCTCTCACCTGTGGTCCTAGCTACTCCTGTGGCTCAGATCTAAGCATTCCAGTTCAAAACGAGTGCAAGCAAGAAAGCTTGTGAAATTCATGTCCAATTCAGCCCAAAAAGGTCAAAATTGAAGATGTGATTGACCTTGTAGAGCTCTAGTCTTCAGCAAAAAAATCACAGAAGGTACCCAGGCCATGAGTTCAAGTCCTATAGTTGACCCTTCACAACCATATAAGATTTACATAATATGCTTATAATCTTAAGTGAAAGGTAATTTCTATTCTTAAAATATTAATGCATATATAAATTATATATACATGAATTATAAATACATAAAATTTTATAATCATATTATATAATGAGAAAAATAAAATGGTCATGGTAAATAAACAGGTGTTGAAATTTATATTTATATATAATTCACGGTCTTTGAAAATTCATGACTAAAATGGATAATTAATCAGTAAGAGGAAATGGGCAGGTATTAAACAATTTAATCCTCATAAGGCTGTAATAACATGAATCACTTTTTACTTAAGAAAATGAGTAACTTTAATTTAAATGAATCTGTGAAATAAAATAGAATGTCCTCATGTATTTTCATATTTTATCCACTTGGAATAAACAAAATGTATGCCATTAAGTTGAAAATTCTTGACATGTGACAGTCACATATGCAATAGAGAAATACATTTAAAAAGAAACAACTAGAGACCATATTATAAATACTTTATACTCATTATCTTTTGACTTTTATTTTGCAGAGCATGGTCAATGTCAGCACAGTGACTGAGTTTCTCCTGGAGGGCTTTGCTGAGGCGTGGGAGCTCAGGCTCCTGCTCTCCATGCTCCTCCTGCTCATGTACCTGGCCACCCTGCTAGGGAATCTGATCATCGTCACTGTCACCACCCTTGACCAGAACCTTCACACGCCCATGTACTTCTTCCTCAGGAATTTATCTGTCCTGGATATGTGCTACATTTCTGTCACTGTCCCTAATGCCTGTATCAACTCCTTTACTAAACACAGGACAATTTCTTTAGCTGGTTGTGTGATGCAGGTATTTTTTGTACTTTTTTGTGCATCTGTGGAGCTGATGTTTCTCGCCATCATGGCCCAAGATCGCTATGTGGCTGTTTGCCAGCCTCTCCACTACCCTGTCATCATGAACCACCAGTTCTGTGTCCAGTCCACACTAGTTTCCCTACTCATTGGTCCAATTTATGCAGCTGTACACACTGGCAACACATTCCGGCTGTCCTTCTGTCAGTCTAACATGGTCCATCAGTTCTTTTGTGATATCCCCTCCCTGTTAAGGCTGTCCTGCTCAGATACTTTTAATAGCCAACTTTTAATTCTTTTGTCTGCTCTGGGACTAGGTGGTGGGTGCTTTGTCTTCATCATCCTGACATACATTCGCATATTTTCAACAGTGATGAAGATTCCTGCCAAAGAAGAGCGAGGAAAGGCCTTTTCCACCTGTGTGCCTCACATTCTGGTGGTGACTGTATTTCTTAGTAGCAGTTCCGTGGTGTACCTAAGGCAGTCATCAAGCACTGAAATAGCTCAGGACATGATACTATCTGTATTTTATGCCATTGTTCCACCATTCCTAAACCCTGTCATCTACAGTCTTAGAAACAAACAGATAAAGGGGGCTGTAAGTAAAGTTATATTAAGAAATGCTAATTCAAAAAAATAGTATCTCATTGATGTTTAATTATTTCACTTTTTTTCAGCATTCCTGGGTTTTAAACTGAGGACCTGGATTCTGCCCTTAGCCCACTTTGTACTCCAGGGTAATTCTTTATCACTTGGTTAAAAGACCAATTCTGTTGACTTTTGAATAGTTTTTGCATATAAAAGCCTCATAGCCGGGCCGGGAGTTTGCTCTAGTGGTAGTGTGCTTGCCTAGCATGCATGAAGACCCGGGTTCAATTCCTCAGTACCACACATAGAAAAAAGCTGGAAATGGTGCTGAGGCTCAAGTGGTAGAGCTCTAGCCTTGAGAAAGTCCAAGGACAGTACTTAGGCCCTGAGATCAAGCCCAGGAATGGCAAAACTCCCCCCCCCCAAAAACAAAGCCTCATATCCTTTCCTTTTAAGGCTGACTTTGAACCCAGATACTTAGATCTAGGATTATAGCCATGAACCACTTGTACCTGGCTACCATTAATTTTAATAAAGTATTACTATCTGAGATTCACTTAGGAAGATTAAAATTTTAAAACTTTTTTTAATCTATTAATTACTCTGCTTATTAATAGGTCACTTTGTTGAGAGCTTAAATTTTATGAGTGTTATCTTATTCTTTCTAATGGAACTGAAACAGATTTCTTAAATATTAATTATTTTATCACAGGATACTATGTGTTTTAATTGTGTTTTGAACTGTGTCTCTTAGGTGGGATTCGGAATGAAAAACTGGTAGAAAGCAAAGAAGTGTAGACATGATTTAATAAGAATATTACTCTTTAATCATTACCAAATTCATGTAACTGTAGCCCTTCTGTACATCATCTTTACAATAACAATAAATATGAACTAAAATCTTTTGTTATACTTCTGATATTTTAATATTTTTGTAAGTTTTCAGTAACACAACTTACATTATGCATTTTATGTGGTCAGTTGCGAAGTCAGACATGTTAGTGAAAAATAACATTTCTATTCATAGTTAGAAAAAAGTACCCAAAACATTAATGACAAGAATTAAAATGATTTAGAGGTGGAATAGGGTGATGGAAAGGATAAAATATGACAATACTGGGTTCCAGTGTTTGAGAAATAATGCACCCAGGACTGACATATGTAAGTCTAGTCACTCTATACATTACTCCAACAAAATAATACAATAAAAGAAGAGAAGAAAATTAACTTTACAGTCTCTAAAACACCAAAAATCTTTCCTGCTCATTGTTAAGGTAGAAAAATGAGTGGCTATTGTATACACACACACACACACACACATACACACACACACACACACACACACACACACACACACATATATATATATAATTTTATCATAATTGCAAAAGAGGGGATAAATTAAATGTGTCATGTAATTAGTTAATTTATTTTTCATTAGTTGTCCTTTTTATTTTTAGAAAAATTATAGATGCTAAAATATTGAAAGAAAATAAAATTTGGTAACTGAAAAAAGCAAGAATGTTAACTGTTGCTTCAGTTCCCTAAAACTAACAGGCCATTTATCAGAGTAGTTAAAAATAACAAGTATGGTCATATAGGTTGAGACTAAACAAAATGAACTGTAGGATATGGGTACCAGAGGTTTAACTTTTTGATAGTTGTTATAAATGTACTATGTGAAGGCATTTCTTTTCCCTATTTTCACCTTATAGTTAATCTCATGTGGTTAATGTATCTGACTTTGTTACCTGGTATATTGTATGTGCATTTAGTTGTTTATTTGAAATAGGGAAGGGAATGGGGAAAAGATGATTGGGAGGAGGTGGGTGAGTGAAATTGGGAATTGTTTTCAAAATAACCATCAAAATACTAGCTGGATATGTGACCCTAATATTAATTCCTCAGCAGAGAACAAGCCATTGAAGCAATTCTGAGGCTTTGAGTTTCAAGTTATAATGCAGAAAATACTTATCTAATCATAGAAGAATAAAAACATATCTGAGTACCTGTTTTATTTTATTTGTTTATTTATTCATTTTACCAGTCCTCAGGATTGAGCTCAGAGTATAAGCACTGTCCTTGGGGTTATCTCAAGTCTACAACTCTAGTTATGGCTCTTTCTTTCTATGTATGGGGTATCAAGGAATTAAATCTGGGTCTTCCTGAATGCTACACAAGCACTTACCCCTAGGCCAAACTCCTGGCCTGTGAGTGGTGTTTTGTATGCTTGTATAGAATTCAAGGTGGACAGGGCCTTCATCCAATGATATTGGGGAAAAAAAGATCTTCATGTACCTGATGAGCAAAAATTGGACATTTATCTTTAGCTTAATAAAAAGTAGCTCCAAACTGGCTCAAATGTATAGACATAAAAACTTGAACTCTAATACTTCAAAGGGAAAATAGCAGAAGCTTCTTTCCATTACTCCTTTCAATTTTGAATGACACTAAAAGTATAAGAAAATAAAACTAGGCAAATGGAACTACATGAGATTAAAAGCTACTGAAAATCAACTGAATAAATGAACAAAGTAGAGTTAGAATAATTTATGAAAGAAAATACTTAGTAACTAATTTGTTTACTGGTTTAATATTCAAAAATCAGTACTAAACAAAAATATCTCTATCTCAAGTGAGAAAAATAAGCAGACTGCAAATTGTACTGAGAAGATGTAAATATATTTAGCAAAATACAAATAAAGAACAGTTACTAGGTTAAAGAAAATAGGCCTAGATTCGGCGGAAGATGGTGGCAGTTCAGGGTGAGACATACTGAGCTCCTGCCAAGATTCATGTACTGGCAGTGCAGGAGACAGTCCTCTATCAGAAATTGATCCTAAGTAAGCTTTAGGACCACAGAGAACTCAGGCAGAGAGGAAAAAAAGGCAAAAAGGAAGAATACCAGCGCAAAAAGAGAGCATGGAGCTCTGCCGCAGAGCAGCTGGGAGACAAAGGCTCTTCTGAATCAGAGCAGAGAAAGTGCTCCACAGCAGCGCAGACCCGCCTGCTGCAGACAGAGCCACACAGAGCCTGCAGGAGCCCAGAGCCGACACCCAGCCTTGCACGGACCTGCCAGCTTTACGGAACCGGAGAATCCAGCATTTTGAGAGTACATCGAGAAGTTTCCACTTCTGCTCCAGGAACGGCATTGAGAGGGAGGCCTTCCAGCACCAGCTGAGAGCAGCGCCATCTTGACTGCTGGCAAGGACCCAGGCCAAAGCAATTGGAGCCTGAGAGGTGTGCTGATAGCGCCACCTAACTGGCAAAGGATTTCCCAGAGATCCCTTAGCCAGAAATCCAGTGCTGCTGAAGTCCATCCCCCTGAGGCACCCATAGACCTGGTAAACAAAGCCGCCTGCGGATCTTTCAGCTTTGTTTTACCAAACAAGCAATCTCATCCGAAAAACCGCAAAGCCAAATCACAAGAGAAAAAGACCTTGTCAAGTATTTAGATCCCGAATTTAGTGGGACACAGCTTCCTAACCTCTCCCCCCACTAAAAAAAAAGAAAAAAAACTGAAGAACAGCATTTTTAAAATCTTTTTTTTACCCCATTTCATTTATATTTTTAAATGTTCTTATTTTTCTCTTTGCCATTTAACCTACACCTTTTTTTCTAATGTTATGATTCATTCCTTTTTTTTTTTCTTTTTTTCTCCTCTCTTTTCCCGCAACCCTGCTGTAACTGTGGTCATTCCTAGAAACACAGTGACAGCTCTGGGCACAGTTTGAACAAAAACGATATCCATATTGATACAGTCACCTGCTTTTTAAACTCGGGGTTCTCAACCCTAGTATCTCTTGGGTAAGAACTCAGAACAGTGAGGAATCTACCCCACCTTTTTTTTGTTGTTGTTGTTTTTGTTTTGTTTTTATTTTTGTTTTCGTTTTGTGTGTGTGTGTCTCTCTCTGTGTGTGTACTGTTTTCTTTTATTTTGTTGCTGTTTTGTTTCTTTTTTTTTCTTTTCTTTCTTAAATTGGTATCATTGAAATCTTCTATATCAACCTCTCTCTTTTCTCCATATATTCTTCTTATTACTCTTCTTATTTTCATAAGTTTTATCTAAGTTCATCTAAACTTTCTAATCAAATACTCTGCCTGTCTATCACCTTAGGTCAGTTATCCTTACACGATACCCTTTCTTCATTACTATAATATTCTTACACTCCCGTATTATTCTTTTCCTACCTCCCTCGTAATCTTTCATATTACTTTTCTATCTCTGATTCTCTGTTCATCCTTCAGCTCTTATAATGCATGGATCTACATTTGATGGTTGTTGAGCAATGCTGTGTATCTACGTGTTCAATTATACCCTAGGCCAGAGGGACTCAAATACAATAGAGATTGGATTGAGGGGCTTATTGTTTTGGTCATAAATCAAAAAAAATTATACACTATGATCAAACAGGATTCATCACAGGGAGGCAAAGCTGGTTCAACATACGCAAATCAATTAATATAATTCAACACATCAACAGGAGCAAGGACAAAAATCACATGATTGTCTCAATAGATGCAGAAAAGGCATTTGACAAGATCCAACACCCCTTTGTGTTAAAAGCTCTGCAGAAACTAGCAATCCAAGGAACATTCCTCCATATAATAAAAGCTTTGTATGACAAACCCACACCTAGTATTATACTTAATGGTGAAAATCTAAAGCCATTCCCTCTAAAATCAGGAAAGAGACAAGGATGCCCATTCTCTCCACACCTCTTTAACATAGTATTAGAATTCCTATCCAATGCAATAAGGCAGGAAGAAAGCATAAAAGGGATCCAAATAGGGAAAGAGGAAGTAAAACTATCCCTCTTTGCAAATGACATGATTCTGTATTTAAAGAATTCTATAGACTATACTCCTAAGCTCCTTGAGCTGATTCAAAACTTTGGAAGGGTAGTAGGCTATAAAATTAACCCTGAAAAATCAACTGCCTTCCTTTACGCCAACAGTGAGAGGACAGAGGCAACAATCAGGAAAGAAACTCCTTTTGCTATAGGCTCAAAGAAAATAAAGTACCTAAGAATTAGCTTAACTAAGAATGTAAAGGACCTTTTTGATGAAAACTTTAAAATCCTGAAAAAGGAAATTAAAGCAGAACTAAGGAAATGGAAAAACCTCCCATGCTCCTTGATTGGAAGAATCAACATTGTGAAAATGACAATCTTGCCAAGGGCTATCTACAAATTCAACGCAATACCCATCAACATCCCAATGTCATTCTTTAAAGAAATAGAAGAGGCAATCCAAAATTTCATATGGAATAATAAAAGACGCCGTATAGCAAAAACACTTCTTCGCAGAAAGAACAGTGCAGGAGGAATTTCAATACCAAACTTTAGACTCTATTACAGAACTATAATTATCAAAACAGCTTGGTACTGGAACAAGAACAGGCCTGAAGACCAATGGAATAGAACTGAGGACCCGGATATTAAACCACAGACCTATGGCCACCTAATCTTTGACAAGGGAGCCAAAAAAATAGAATGGAAGAAAAATAGCCTCTTCAACAAGTGGTGCTGGCAGAACTGGTTAAGCACCTGCAGAACACCAAAGTTGGATCCTTCTTTGTCACCCTGCACTAGAATTAACTCCAAATGGATCAAAGACCTGGAGGTAAAAGCTGACACATTGAAAACTTTACAAGAAGGGGTAGGAGATACACTAGGCCTCCTTGGCACAGGTCGAAACTTTCTTAATAAAGACCAAGAATCACAACAAATCAGAGAAAGGCTGGATAAGTGAGACTGCATTAAACTGCAGAGCTTTTGTATGGCAAAGGACATATCTAGTAAATTAATTAGGAAGCCTACAGAGTGGGAGAAGATCTTCACCAATCATACAACGGACATATCTAAAATATATCAACTGCTCAAAAAATTAAATCACTCCAAAACTAATCTCCAAAGTAACAACCATCCCATTAAAAAATGGGCCAGAGACTTAAAGAGAGTCTTCTCTGAAGAAGAAACAAAAATGGCCTATAGACACATAAAACAAATGCAAATCAAAACAACCCTAAGATTCCACCTCACTCCAGTTAGAATGGCCAGGATCAGGAATACTAATAACAACAGATGCTGGAGGGGATGTGGCCAGGAGGGATCACTACTACACTGTTGGTGGGAGTGCAAACTCGTTCAACCACTATAGAAAGCAGTATGGCAGTACCTCAAAAGGCTAAACATAGAGCTTCCCTATGACCCAGCAATTCCACTACTTGGCATTTACCCAACCATCCAGAAACTAGGGCATACTAAATCCACTAGCACAACAATGTTCATTGCAGCATTATTCACCATAGCAAAGATATGGAACCAACCTAGATGTCCCCCAGTTGATGAATGGATCAAAAAGATGTGGTATTTGCACACAATGGAATTCTATGCTGCTGTCAGAAAAAATGACATCGCCCCATTTGTTAGGAAATGGAAAGACTTAGAAAAAATCATATTAAGCAAAGTAAGCCAGACTCAAAGGAACTTAGACTCAATGGTTTCCCTCATTCATCATAACCAGTAGAAACCTTGGGCTCTAATAGCAAAGATTTGCAATAGAGCAAAAACTTGATACATAAGGCCATATAGTATGAAGCTAATTGAATGGACCTCTAGGATATTGAAACAAAAGCCATATAATGAATGATTGTTGTCCTTAAGGTGCTATGTTATCTTTCATCTCTTTTCCTGTTCCTTTGTTATCTCATATTGTCACAATATCTCACTTTGTTATCTGATATATTGGGTACATTTGTATTTGGCTACTTGGAATTGGACAGGGAATGGGGGAAAATCAAGAGGGGGGGTGGGGGGAGGGTAATGGGGACCAAGACATGTGGAAGGGGGAAGGGGGGAAGGGGGAAAGGGGGAAGGGTGGAAGGGGGAAGGGGGGAGGGGGAAGGGGACCAAGACATGTGGATAGGGAAGGGGGAAAAACAAGATGAGGGGTGGGGGTGGGGGGGAGGGAAATGGGGACCAAGACAGGTGGGAATTAATGCACCATCTATCTGGCAAATATCATGTAACCCTTCTATTAATTACAATAGAAAATATATGAAAAAAATTAAAAAAAGAAAATAGGCCTATTCTTGCTATTAATAAGGGAAATGCAAATCAAAACACAGGGACATAAAACATTTCAAATTTTAGGATGTCGACTATCAATTAAGCAAGAGAGAAGAAGTGTTGAACAGGAACCGAGGAAAATATTTCTGTACTATTTTAATGAGCACATTGCTATAAGCTTTGGAAATAATTAGGGAAATTCTTTAGTAAAAATCAACCTGATTTGGCTATGGGATTTAGCAATCTCACTGTTTTTCTTGGCCAATTTTCGGGCTTGAACTCAGGTCCTGGTCACTGTCCTTGAGCTTTCTTAATAATAGAATTCTACCACTTGAGCCCAAACACACTTCCACCTTTTTCTTTTTATGTGGCATCATGGAATCAACCCCAGGTCTTCATGCATGTTATGCAATAACTCTACCACTATGCCTCACTCTCAGCCCAGAAAATCCCTTTTGATTCTAGGTGTTAAATCTTAGAGACTATCTTGAGTTTCCTGAGTTGTATGCAAGTGGAAGTGGTTTTCCTAAGTTCCAAGATGTGGAAGAACCTAAATACCAATTAAAGCTTCAGCGGTAGTGAAAATGTGATACATTTTTCCAATGGAATGTATTCAAATAAAATGTAACTAAAGTCATGCCATTTAAAAATATTCAATTTATTTGTAAGATTAAATTTAATATATTTTAAAAGAGATAAATTTGAGAAAGTGATCCTCCTAGAGGATTTTAGAAAATCACATGTGTGAGTTACATTAGTTCTCAATAAAAATCTTACTGTGAAGAAAAAACATCAAAGAGAAACTGAGGAGAGAAACATACAGGTGAAGTATCTATGTGCCTGTTCGTATTTGTATAACTCTTATTTTTTAAAATAGATGATACTGGAGACTACTTTTGCTAATTGAAATCAAGATCACAAAGAATAACCAACATGTGATGCAGTACAGGGCAGAATAACGGATGCAATGCAAAGGAGGAAACAAGATGTGTTAAACAGAGGTGGGCACAGTGACTCACGAATGTAGTCCTAGCTATTCAGGAGGCTTAGACTGGAAGATCGCAGTTCAAAGCCACCTCAGGCAATAAAATCCATGAGATTATTTTTTGTAATGTATACAAATGTATATGTGTAATATATGGGTTACAGTTATATTCGCCAGAAATAAGGTGCATTACTTCTCACACATTGATAACCCTTTTCATGCTTTTGTTCCCATTTACCTCCTTGCCCCTCCCAAACATCTTGCTTTCTCCCTTCCCTGTCCTATTTCAAATATACAAATAAACCTATATACAATATACCATGTAACAAAGTCATATACAATAAGAGATTAACCAGGGGACATCAAAAGAGCAGAGAAATAACAGTACATTAAGAACAACAATCACTCAAGATGAAGCTTTTGTTTCCATATCCCAGAGATTCTTTTATTTAACCTAATCCTATATGACCTTATGTGTCTAGATTTTGAGCTATTGTAATCCTCTGGTAGGAGAGTTCTAGGTGTGTACTGATTATTACAATGAGGGAAAACAGTGCATAGGCTTTACCATAGCAAAAATATGTAACCAACCTAGATGTCCCTCAGTAGATGATTCGATCAAGGAGATGTGGTATTTATGCACAATGGAATTCTATGCTGACATTAAAACAAATGACATTGCCCCATTTCTATGGAAATAGAAAGACATGGAAATAATGATGTTAAGTGAAATAAGCCAGACCTAAAGAACAAAGGTTCTATGGTTTCCATGAGACTCTTCTCTCCAATTAATCACTAGAAAACTGGAAGAGGTATTGTGGCTCAAGGGTTAGGGTAGTAGCCTTGAGCTGAAGAGCTCAGAGACAGTGCCCAGGCCCGGAGTCAAAGCCCCATAACACACATACAAACACACACACACACACACGCACGCACGCACGCACGCACGCACGTACAAATAGAAATAGAGATTCTGTTTGAAATAAGAAAGAAACCTGGGAACTACCACATCAGATCCTTTGATGTATAATGTTGCAGATCTGGTGATATCAAAATGAAGTCTTATGACAACTACTTGATGCCAACAAAAATTCAGCCAAAGTTTAAATACAGTAAGCAGGCAAAAAATCAATGGGCTTTGGGCTGGGAGCTCATTCATTCTCTCTATAGAACATACAGTGTTATGTGTCCACTTGTTTGTTTAGCTGTTTCTTAGTAGACTTAAATAGAAATCAACCCTTTCAAAATTCTTCTTTAAAATATTTAAGTATATGAAATATATTCATACATTCAGAAAATGTAGATTGATATTCATTTGGATTGAAAAAAGTATAAGAAGTATAAAATTGGTCCTCTTAGATATCAAATGTATTGAGAGGGAGACATGATCAAAACACCATAGAAATATGTAAGAAAAATGTAACTGTGAAGCTTGATGAGATTGTTTTGCGTAAGAGAGGATTAGGAAAGTGATGAAAAGAGTTTGTCTGATTAAATTAGATTATGTGTAGACCTTGTGATCTCAAAATGAAGTCCTATGAGAATTACTTGATGCCAACAAAAATTGGGTCAAAGTTTAAATAGAGTAAGCAGGCTAAAAATCAATGGGTAATGAGCTGGGAGCGTAATCTAATGGTAGACTGCTTCCATAGTGTGCACACAGCCCGGAGTTTGATTCCTTGGTGCCACATAACCAGAAAAAGCTGGAAGAGGTGCAGTGGCTCAAGTTGCAGAGAACTAACCTTGAGTAAAACCTGTCTAAGGATAGTGTTCAGACTCTGAGTTGAAGCTACATAACTGATAAATAACAACAGTAATACAAATAAAAATTAAATGGGCACTTATAATAACAATGACACATACAAATCACCTAGCCTAAAACTTAAAATAATGTTTGTTGTTAGTGTGCTGATAAGCCATCTCCTGCTGAAAAACCAGTATGGTCATGGGGACCCTTTGTAATGTTGTGGTTTTGAAGTGTTTTAAATGGAAACATTCCAACTGCAATGAAAGCCAAATTACCAATGTGATGACACTGAACACAGAGGGGGAGCTGTTCATACAACCAACTCCTCAACCATTAAAAGATGCTCCTACACAACCTCCCATAGATGTTAAATCAGATGATACTTCAGCTGGACCTAAGAGGGCTTCTAGGAAATAAAGTTGAAAATCAAGTAGTCTGAGTTAGAAGAAATGCCTGACTTCAAATTTATAGTTATATCCTAATGTAAAAGACTGATAAATACACATAAAATCTAAAAATCCCAACTCTTCACAGGGTAGCAATATAAACACAAAAGTATAATCTAGATATAGTTACAAAATTCTGCTCAAGAAATGGATGTATAGAATTTTTTAGTTACTCAGGGTCCTAGAATTTAAGAGGTGTACTTACTATTTTTCATCACAAATCCACTATGCAAATGATTATTCATGCTCCTAAATCCACTCTTTCACTAACAATGACATTTACCCATCTCCATAGGGACCATTGTCTACAGCTGAAAACTGTGTCCATTTTGGACTTTTTTTGCCAGGAGGTATAAAATGTATTTTAAAAATCATAAGCAAACAAAATAACATCAACAGAAACCCAACATGTGTACAGTTTTAAAATGAGAAGTCATTCAGGAGTTGATACCTCACACCTTTCATGTAAACTACTCAAAAGGCTAAGATTTGAAGATTACAGTTCAAAGCCAGCCCAGCTAGGCAAGTCCCTGACATTCTTATTTCCAGTTAACCATCAAAAAGCCAGAAGTGGAGCTGAGGCATCAGATTAGAGTGACAGCCTTCAGTGAGTTCTCAGGCCCTGATTTCAAGTCCTAGAACTGGAAACCCCACCCCCAAAAAAGATAGAAGCATAAATTTTCTTAGAGAGCAAGTTCTCCAACAGATTTACTGCATGGAGGTGGTAAGCATGAGGTTAATTTCTAATCCTATGATAGAATGAAGCCCAGAGAGCTTACCTCTACACAAACAGAAGGGCCAGTTGTAATTTTTTTTTCAAGGAGGGAATCTCTATTTACAATCACTGGGACTTAGTATTTAGAACTTAATAAAAATTAGGCAAAGGGTTTGTATGTCATAGAAACATATGAATTTATGAAATAAAACATTGTCTATAGAGTCATAGGTTTTTATGTCTATATAGTTATGTTTATATTTCCATTACCATGTCCATAGCTTTGGGTATGCAGTCATTGAGTCCTCGCTCTTGTAGTCTTTGGATTTAATATCCACATATTAAGGATACCATGCGCCTTTTGTTCCTTAGGTCTTGACTTGTCTCACTCAACATGATTCTCTCTAGATTCATCCACTTCCCTGCGAATGCCATTATTTTATCTTCTCTGTTGGCTATGTAGAATTCCATTGTGTATATATACCACATTTTCTGTATCCATTCATCTGCAGTAGGGCATCTGCATTGTTTCCATCGCCTGGCTATTGTGAATAGTGCAGAGATGAACATAGCTGAGCAGGTGTCCTTATTATATCCTGGATCATGATGTTCAGGATAGATGCCCAGAAGTGGTATGGCGGATTGTAGGGAAGGTCTATTTTCAGTTCTTTAAGAACCTCCACACTGCTTTCCAGAGTGGCTGAACTAGTCTACATTCCCACCAGCAGTGTAGTAGGGTTCCTTTTTCTCCACAACCCTGCCAGCAACTGTCATTGTCTGAGTTCAAAATCTTGGCCATTCTTGTTGGGGTCAGGTGGTATCTTAGGGCTGTTTTTATTTGCATTTCCTTTATGGCCATGGATGATGAACATTTTCTCATATGCTTTTCTGCCATTTTAATCTCTTCTTCTGATAAGTCTCTCTTTAGTTCCCTTGCCCATTTAGTGAATGATTTATTGGGTTTTGGGGGGATTAGTTTCTTGAGTTCCCTGTAGATACTGGATATTAAGCATTTGTCAGATGTATTGGTGAATATCTTTTCCCAGTTGGTTGGCTTTCTCTCTACTTTGGCAACTATGTTTTTATCTGTACAGAACCTTTTTCTTTTTAGGTAGTCCCATTTATCAAGCCCCTCTCCAATCTGTTGTGACCCTGGGATTCTGTTCAGGAATTTTTTGCCTATGCCTATGAGTTCCAGTGTCTTTCCTACTTTATCATGTAGCAGTTTCACAGTTTCTGGTCTGATGTTGAGGTCTTTGATCCACTTTGAGTTGGTGCTTGTGCATGGCGAAAGGCTAGGGTCAATTTTTAGTTTTCTGCATGTGGCTGCCCAGTTTTGCCAGCACCAATAATTGAATAGACTGTGTTTGTTCCAGTATATACCTTTGGCTCCTTTTTCAAATACAAGTTGCCTATAGGTATGTGGTTATATTTCTGGGTCTTCTATTCTGTTCCACTGATCTTTTGGTCTGTTTTTGTGCCAATTCCAAGCAGTTTTTGTTATTATGGCTCTATAGTAGAGTTTGAAGTCTGGTATTGTAATACCACCAGCATTGGTCTTTTTGCCTAGAATTATTTTGGCTATTCTAGGTCTTTTCTTGTTCCATATGAATCTTTGGATTATATCTTCTATTTCCATAAAGAATTTCTTTGGGATTTTGATGACTGAATTTGTATACCAATTTTGGCAGTATAGTCATTTTCACTATGTTGGTTCTCCCTGGCCATGAGCATGGGATGTCTTTCCATTTTATTGTCTTTGTTTTATATAGAGGGGTTAGAGTTACATGCACAAATTAGTGGGTACATTACCTTTTGAACATTTTTCCCATATATTTTTATTGCAATTAATAGAAGAGTTACATTATATTCACCAGATAGAAAGTGCATTACTCCACAAGAATTGATACACTTTCTCATGCCTTGGTCCCCATTTGCCTTTTAAATGAGGGCTGATAAATCTGCCCGAAAATATAGATATGCAACATTGTTGAAAACTATAGATTATTCTTCTCAAGTACACATTGAGCATTTGAAAGGATTTTTGAGACCTAAGTAAGTTCAAGGATTTTGTTCATATTAACATTTTGAATAATAGGTAATTTAAAATAATTAATCTATTAACTATCTGTCATCTTTGTGTCTAACATCTCAACAAAGATAGAAAATATTTTCCCTCATTTTTTCATATATTCTTTATTGTAATTAGTAGAAGGGTTACATTATATTCACCAGATTGAAGGTGCATTACTTCACAAATATTGATAGCTTTTCTCGTGACTTGGTCCCCATTTCCCTCCCCCCATCTCCTTCCCTCATCTTGTTTTCCCCCTTTCCCTATCATATTTCAAATAACCAAATATTCATATATACAATATATCAGATAACCAGGTGAAATACTGTAACAATACGAGATAACCAAGGGACAGAAAAAGAGATGAGAGATAACATAGTACATTGAGAACAACAACCACACATGATATGGCTTTTGTTTCCATATCCTGGAGGTCTTTTCATTTGGCATCATTCTGTATGGCCTTATGTATCTTGGTTTTGTTCTACTGTAAATCTCTGCTAGGAGAATCCAAGGTTTCTACTGATTGTGATGAATGAGGGAAACCATTGAGCCTCTGTTCTTTTGAGTCTGCCTTACTTCACTTAATATGATTTTTTCTAAGTCTTTCTATTTCCTTACAAATGGGGTGATGCCATTCTTTCTGACAGCAGCATAGAATTCAATTGTGTATAAATATCAAATCTTGTTTATTCATTCATCAACTGAGGGGCATCTGGGCTTGTTCAATATCTTTGCTATAGTAAATAGTGCTTTAGTGAACATCATTCATAGGGGAATTCTATGTTTAGTCTTTTTAGGAACTGCCATCCTGCTTTTCCATAGTGATTGAACAAGTTTGCACTCCCACCACCAGTGTAGTAGTGATCCCTCCTGGCCACATCCCCTCCAGCAGCTGTTGTTTTTAGATTTCTTGATCATGGCCATTCTAACTGGATTGAGGTGTTATCTTAGAGTTGTTTTGATTTGCATTTCTTTTATGGCCAGATATGTCAAGCATTTCTTCAGGTGACTATAGGTCATTCTTATTTCTTGTTCAGAGAAGACTCTTTAAGTCTTTGGCTCATCTTTTATTGGGATGGTTGTTTCTTTGGAGATTAGTTTTGGAGTGATTCAATTTTTTGAGCTATTGGTATATTTTTTTCCGTTGTATGGTTCGTGAAGATCTTCTCCCACTTTGTAGGCTTTTCTAGTTAATTTGCTAGCTATGACCTTTGCCATTCAGAAGATCTGCAGTTTAATGTAGTCCCATTTGTCCAAACTTTCTTTAATTTGTTGTGTTTCTGGGCCCTTATTAAGTTTGACCTGTGCCAAGAAGACCTAGTGTATCTCCTATTCCTTCTTGTAACGTTTTCAGTGTGTCAGCTTTTACCTCCAGGTCTCTGATCCATTTGGAGTTAATTCTTGTTCAGAGTAACGAAGAAGGATCCAACTTTAGTTTTCTGCAGGTGCTTAACCAGTTCATCTGCCAGCACCATTTGTTGAAGAGACTGTCTTTCTTCCATTCTATTTTTTTGGCTCCCCTATCAAAATTAGGAGGTCATAGGTCTGTGGGTTAAAATCTTGGTCCACCGTTCAATTCCATTTGTCTTTAGGCCTGTTCTTTTGCCAGTACCAAGCTGTTTTGGTCACTATAGCTCTGTAATAGAGTCTAAAGTTTGGTATTCAAATTCCTCCTGCACTATTCTTTCTGCTAAGAATTGTTTTTGCTATACGGGGTCTCTTATTATTCCATATGAAACTTTGGATTGCCTCTTCTGTTTCTTTAAAGAATGACAGTGGGATATTGATGGGTATTGCATTGAATTCGTGGATAGCCCTTGGCAAGATTGCCTTTTTCACAATGTTAATTCTTCCAATTCTGGAGCATGGGAGGTTGTTCCACTTTATCAAAAATCCTCTATGCAAATGATTGTTCATAGTCCTAAACCCATTCTGTCACTAACAATGACATTTACCAGTCTCCACAGGGACCATTGTCTATGACTTAAAACTGTATCCATTTTAGGCTTTTAAAATAAATTTTGTTTTATTGTCTTCATTTTATATAGAGGGGTAACTGTTATATGCACAAAGTAGTGGGTACATTAGCTTTCCACATAATTATGCCTTCCCATGTTTTTCTCCCACCTTACTTTTGCCCACCCCCCACTGAGTTATAATGTTAATTTCCCATATTTTGTATTATACATATCATTGTTACTGTGGTTCAATGTATTTCCTTAGTCTCATCATTTTGTTTTTCTTCTTCTCTTCTCCAATTCAAATAAACAAATTTTGTTTTGATATAAAGATGATATATGGAGTGGTTACATTTACGTAAGTAAAGCAATGAGATTACTTCTTGTTTAAAAGCGTTATCTCTGCCTTTCCTGTTATCCTCCTGCTTTCCCTCCTCTCCCTGACTCTCTATATTGTAAAATTCAATTCCAACATAGTGTCTTGTGAGTCTTGCTATTGCATGGTTTCTTCCTTTGTCTCCTCATTTTCATAATGTCCTTTCCTTCCCAAATCAGACCTATATGACACAGGGAACCAAAAATCTAACACAAACAAAACAGGGTATAACTGAAAGAGATACAATTTAAAAAACAAAGGAACAAAAAGAAATTAAAATATTACATTCAAAACAAAAATAAAAGTTCCTTATTTCCATCTTGGAGTTAATTATAATTAGTATCTTATTAGTATCCTCATATGTACATAATGAAGTATCACGATCCTCTTCTAGGAATGTCCTAAATGTATACTAATTCGTAAAAATGGGGAAAATCCATGCAGCCATGTTTCTATGTCTCTGACTTATTCCACTAAATATGGACTTCTTGTTTTTGAATTTCCTTATAAATGGTGACTTGTCATTCTTTCTGAATTGACATAGTTAGCATGATAAATAGAAATGCAACAGATCCGCAGAGGATCTTCAATAGCTACACAACATTCTGGGAACTTATATAAAAAATATAGCTAGGGCTCAAAAAAATAACCCTTCAATAAATCCTCAAAGAAACAACCCTCTCATTGAAAAGTGGGATAAAGAATTGAAAAGACACTACTCTGGACAGGTATAAATATAGCTAATAGACTCATGAAGAATTGCTCAACATCTCTGGCCATAAGAGAAAGGGAAAAAAAACCACACTGAGATTCTACCTCATCCCAATACAAATCAACATTTTCAAGAAAACCAATAATAGTAGATGCTGGGGGGATTTGGCTAAAAAAGAAGGCCATTAAAGTGTTGGTGGGGATGTAAAGTTGTTCAACCACACTGGAAAGCATTATGGAGGTTCCTCAAAGGACTAAGCATACAACTCCCCTATGATTAGAAACTTACTTTCTGTGATTTATCCAAACAATCATAAATAAGTCCACTCTAAAGCTCCCAACACAGCTATGTTCACTGCAGCATTCTTAGCCATAGCTAAGATCTGGAACAAACCCTGATGCTCCTAAGTAGAAGAATGGATCAACAAAATGCAGAGTATATCCATTCATGATTGTTTTGGGTTCTATTCTGTCCTTTGGAGTTCACTGCTTGCCTGAAGTTACCTCTGGGACATCTTCTCTGCAGAGACAATGGACTGTGCTCCCAGGGTGATCCTTGTGCCAGCACACACCTTCATTAATGATAGCCTCGTTCACCCTTTGACAAACATTGCATGAAATGTTGTTTATATGAAGATATTCTTAAAATCTGCATGTGATTTAATCACCTTGATATATGGATATGAACAAGAGAAAGCTGTGTTTTCCCCTTAGGGGTAGAACAGTCACTGACAGAGAGTATATTGTGATTACTGTGGATGCCTTGTATTCCACCTTGTTCAAGGTAGGATTCCCTAGGAATGCCTTCATCCATTTTGAAATAATGTTTTTGTTAGCAACATGTAATTCTTGTTAAAAGTATGGACAGAAAATAGACGTGCAAACAATTTTTTTCTGTCAAGATCCCACTGTTTTATTAAAAATACTAAGATAAATTATGTTTTCAAAATAATAAACAGCTTTATTAGAGAAATGAAGACAGAGTAAATTGAATCTGGATTGTAGAATGGTCTGAAATCTTCCTTTAACATTCTCCAAACCTTGAGGCTCCTCTAATTTCAGTTTCAAGTTGAGCAATTTTATGGTTTAATTACCCTGAAAAACTTTATGTTTGAAGTGTTGTTACTGCTATATTTCCAGTCAATGATGAGCTCATAAAATAAATTATTTCTTAAAGAGCAACTGCTCATAAAATGTAATTGTTCTGTAGATGCTTGTCACATTACAATTATTACAGAATTATATAATGGAATGTGATAAACTCATCAAGTACATATAAAAGAAAAAATTGGCAGTTGCTTTTTTTAGCTTCTGATTTATAATTTGAATTTCCAATAAATTTTTATTTACTACCCAGAAAATACTATGTAGACAAACTGTAAAAAAAACCTCCTACATCTTCTAAAGGAACTAAAATTTACAGTATTTTAGAGTAGTATACATATGACATTTGATATGTCAAATGATATGAAGGAATATTTGTATCTTCTGGAAATTTAAGCATTCTATCTTTTATTTTATTAACATACTTTGTTACCAGTTTTTTTTTATGATTGCCCATAACTGAATCTTGTGTACTTCACTTTGAAGTCTTTTTGAGTGTCTGTTCCTTTTTAAAAACATTGTAAACAAAAAAAATATCATCAGGGCCAAATGATAGTTTAGCTAAGCTTTAATTATACAGAAAAAAATGGATTGCTATTTGCATTGCCACTTTGCAACCCAGATGCATTTGCTGACCATTTAAGTTATATATTCACCCTTTGTCAATATAAATCTAGGAAGTTTGAAAAAAATTGTAAAAAGTATTGGATGCATATGTAACTCATTAGGGAATCATATCTTATTTAACATAATATGTTATGTTAAGTACAGATGAAAAGAATCATTTTATGAATATACTTCATGATTTCTAAGTTTACTTGCCAGAATTAAGTGTACATACCATCAACAGAAAATGTATACTAAAACACCGGTTTTGAAACCAATAATGTTACATAAGCAAGTTCAACTAATAATTTTGAATATTATGTTACTTGGAGTCAACAGAATAAAATTTAAACCTATGCTAAACAACTCACCCTATCCTCAGAATTCTCCACTAATGAAAAATTTAATCTGGATTTAATGTTTGGATATATTCTATATAAACAAGTGTGTATTTATATTAACATGTATTTATATAAACAAACATGTGCTGTGTCTTAGCAGAAGGCATGCCAGAAGTAGGAAAGTATGAATTGAAAAAGGTTTTCACAAGGGATTCTTTGGAGTCTATAAGTCAGGAAATGCTGTTTGGAGTGTACTTTAGTTTTTGTAATGTTTTTGAATGAAGAAAAATACATAATATGTGTTGGTTTATACATTCTGAGCTAATTTAATGTATTAGGGCTTTGTGGAGGTTTATTGAATTTGTGGGTTTATAATTATTTATCCTAATCCATTATGATTCTTTTTTTTCTTTTACGTATTTTCTACTTATGTATTTATTTACTGTGCCTAGTACTGGGGCTTGCTGTGGATTTGGTTGTACAGTTGGTTTTCTTTCTACCACTTGAGCAAAACTGGCTTTTTCCAATTAATTGGACATGGAAATCCTTGGATTGTCCTACATGGTATGCTATTTGAATATGGATAGTTCAACAGTCATCATCCTGAGTATTCAGCATTACAGGAGTGAAGTGTCTCCTGGCTTGTCCCAGCAGTCTTATTCCTTCTCTAGTTAGGTTTACATGAATTATTCTTTGAAATCCTATTGATTATTATTTATGTAATTTAAGTAATCTTTTTGAAATAGGCTTTTAAATGAACAGAGGCGCAAAGTCAGACAAGGAAAGAAAATACATGAGACTAAAATAATCAATTAACAACCAAAAAAGGACAAAAAGCTGAAAGTGGAGCTGTGGTTGAAGTAAGTGGTAGTAGAATGTCACTTTTGAGCAGAAACAGATAAAGGACAAAGTGCAACTTGGATTGCACAAAGTATTATTTTTAAAATGTATTAATTTCTTATTTTCTACTTATAAAATTGGTGTTTGTGTTTTTAGCATTGATATTAGAAGTTCATTAGATATTTAAGATTCACTTTTAACATTGCAATCTTTCTATGGGAATCTACAGTGCAATATGCTAGACTTTAACCACATATCATGAGTATGGCCTGATTTTCAATAATTTCTGTACAACCACCAACTTGAGCCAAACAATTATTTTTAGTTTCCTCAAAAATGAAATTTTTTTCTATTATGAAACATGAATAAAGCCAGGCAGTATGACTCAGTGGTAGAGTGTTCACCTAGCATGCATGATGCCCTGGTTTCGAGGACTCAGTACCACAAATACAGAAAAAGCAAGTAATGGCCTTGTGCCTGCTGTGGCAGAGCACTAGCCTTGAGCCAAAAGTGTCTAAGGACAGTGCTCAGGCCCTGAGTGCAATCCCCAAGACTGGTAAAAACATATGCATAATGATTAAGATACCATACGTTCATTCTACTGTATAAATCAGTTTTCCTTCTTATCACTACATTATAATTTCACATTCACACTTATTGTTAAACCATTACAAATTTCTAATTCTTGAGATGAGATGCAATCTATCTGTAGGAAAAAAAGCCTTATTGGGTCCAGAATTTTGGCCTAATGGTAGAATATTTGTCTAGCTTGCATGAAGACTTCGGTTCAATTCCTCCATACTACATACAGAGAAAAGGCTAGAAATGGTGTTGTGGCTCAAGTGGTAGAGCTCTAGCCTTGAGAAAGTCCAACAAAATTTCCCAGTGCTCAAGCCCCAGAACTGGCAAAAATAAAAAATAAAAAATGATATATTGCAACTAAACCATTTTTGAGATCGTTTTTAATTTAAGTTTTTGTCAGGGTGATGGACAGGTTTACCCTTCTCTATGTAATGTAGTGAGTGCATTTCTTGTTGGACATTGTCACTCCTCCCATGCTTTTCTCCGACTTTCCCTTTATCTGCCACCTCCCCTGCAAGTTGTAAAGTTCATTTCCAACCTAGTATCCAGTGCGAATGTTGTTGCATTGGTTCAGTTTTGTTCTTTGTCTTGCCATTTTATTATTTCCCTAATTCCAGTAAATGTATATACAATACATTTGGTACCAAAAGTAGATGTAGTAACAGCAGGTAAGAAACCAGAAGAAGAAAAAACAAAAGAAAAAAGAAATAACTTCACGTAGTGTTTTTTCATTCCTTCATAGTTGCTTTGTATCTTTTTTCCTTTGACATCTGGGTTCTAACTGATGTTTTTTAAAATGCTAAGCCTTAATATTTTAATTCCTTATGTTTACTATACTGTCATTTGTTATTAATATGAGGAATACATGAAAGTTCTTAAGTTATTTTAATGAGCTATTTACACCTTACCTTTAATATCATGCAAAATAAAATTTTTGAACTGTAAATTCTCCAGACTGCTATAAATTTCACAGTTTACATTTTTATATTTGTATTTTGGGCCTAATCAATTCTTTGATGTTAATTATTTTGCCTATTTTTTATCAATTTTTAAAATTTTACACTATCACAAGAATAATATACTTTTTTCTATTATGACATGACTTTATACTTTCATTTTCATATATTTTGCTTTTGCTAGCTAGTGACCATTATTCTCAAATTATTTGATACTCCTTAAACTCTGTTGGAAATCATATGTAGTAAGCTAACTGTTGGGAATATAAGGTAAATACTGGTTATGTGCATTGATAGGCTGGTGATACGTGTTTTTCACTTGATATTCAAAGTAAAAATTTCCATTCTGATTTGCAATAAAGCAAAACGTAGATACATAAAGCCATACAGTATGACGCTAAATGAAAGGACCTCTAGGATATAAAAACAAAAGCCATAAAATGAGTTATTGTTGTCCTTAATGTATGTTATCTCTCATCTCTTTTGCTGTCCCTTGGTTAACTAATATTACTACAGTATTTCACTTTGTTACCCTGATATTTTGGATAAATGCATATTTGGTTATTTGAAATTGGATAGGGAAGGGGGGAAAACAAGATGAGGGGTGGAGTGGAGGGGAGAGAAATGGGGACCAAGACATGAGAAAGGGTATCAATGTATGTGAAGTAATGCACCTCCTATCTGGTGAATATAATGTAACCCTTCTATTAATTACAATAAAATATATGAAAAAATTTTTCATACTGTCTGAGCATGTGCCTGTTTGAAAGCCTTCTATTCCCATCTGAGATAGAATAGCAGGTGCATGAAATTCATTCAGATTAACAGTGAGGAGTCTTGCAGAGTTTTCTATTTTGATTACCCTCAAACCAGGGTCCATCTAATCTTGGTCTCCCAGTAGCAATGGATACAAATAAAATCTATCAGGACTAGTACTCTGCTTATTTTTTACATATATAAAACATTATATCTATTACTGTATAATATATTAAATTTAGTTATATTTTATGAAACATATAAATTTATGATTTTAAAAACATATGATTCACAATCTTTATATATATTCTCTTTTTTCCCCTGGTAGAAAAACATCTCATAAAATGACTAGTTTTCTTCTGACAAGACTTCTTATCTGAATTATATTGTAAGTAAAATGTGAAAGAATTTCTGATGATGACAGAAGAGTTGATAGGTAGTCAACTTTAGAGCTCCCCTATGACCCAGCAATTCCACTACTTGGCATTTACCCAATCATCCAGAAACAAAGACATACTAAATCCACCAGCACAACAATGTTCATTGCAGCACTATTTAACATAGCAAAGATATGGAACCAACCTAGATGTCCCTCAGTTGATGAGTGGATCAACAAAATGTGGTATTTATACACAATGGAATTCCATGCTGCTGTCAGAAAGAATGACATTGCCCCATTTGTTAGGAAATGGAAAGACTTAGAAAAGATCATATTAAGTGAAGTAAGCCAGACTGAAAGGAACTTAGCCTCAATGGTTTCCCTCCTTTGTCATAATCAGTAGAAACCTTGTGCTCTACTAGCAGAGATTTGCAATAGAGCAAAACCTTGATACATAAGGCCATATAGTAGGATGCTAAATGAAAGGATGTCTAGGATATAGAAACATAAGCCATATAATGAATGATTGTTGTTCTTAAGGTACTATGTTATCTCTCATCTCTTTTGCTGTCCCTTGGTTATCTCATATTGTTACAGTATCTCACTTTGTTACTTGATATATCGCATATATTTGTATTTGGTTATTTGAAATTGGATAGGGAAGGCGGGAAAACAAGATGAGGGGTGGGGGTGGGAGGGAGGGAAATGGGGACCAAAATATGTGAAAGGGTATCAATGTATGGGAATTAATGCACCATCTATCTGGCAAATATCAGTAACCCTTCTAGTAATTACAATAAAAATATATAAAAAAAAGAAAATGACTAACCTTAGTTTAAATGAATCTGGGAAATAAAATATTGCCCTCTTCTCTTTTCATATTTTAATCCATCCAGAGTAATCAAAAAGTATATCAATCGGTTGAAAAATTTTGACATGTGATAGTTACATATACAAGAGAGGAAATCATTTAAAAAGAAACAACTAAAGATCATCTTATCAAATATTTCATACTCAATACCTTTCTACATTTATTTTGCAGAGAATGAATGGCAATGTCAGCACAGTGACTGAGTTTCTCCTGGAGGGCTTTGCTGAGGCGTGGGAGCTCAGGCTCCTGCTCTCCATGCTCCTCCTGCTCATGTACCTGTCCACCCTGCTAGAAAATCTGATCATCATCACTGTCACCACCCTTGACCAGAACCTGCACACACCCATGTACTTCTTCCTCAGGAATTTATCTATCCTGGATATGTGCTACATTTCTATCACTGTCCCTAATGCCTGTATCAACTCCCTCACTAACCACAGGACAATTTCTGTAGCTGGTTGTATGATGCAGATATTTTTCGTATTTTTTTGTGCATCTGTGGAGATGATGTTTCTCACCATCATGGCCCAGGATAGCTATGTGGCCATCTGCCAGCCTCTCCACTATCCTGTCATCATGAACCACCAGTTCTGTATCCAGACCACACTGGTTTCTCTACTCTGTGGTCTCATTTATGCAGCTGTACACACTGGCAACACATTCCAGCTGTCTTTTTGTCAGTCTAACATGGTTCATCAGTTCTTTTGTGATGTCCCCTCTCTGTTAAGGCTGTCCTGCTCAGACACTTTCAGTAACCAACTCTTAATTCTTTTGTCTGGTGTGGGACTAGCTGGTGGCTGCTTTATCTTCATCATCTTGACATACGTTCAAATATTCTCAACAGTGATGAAGATTCCAGTCAAAGAAGAGCAAGGAAAGGTCTTTTCCACCTGTGTACCTCACATTCTGGTTGTGTCTGTATTTCTTAGTAGTGGTTCTGTCGTGTACCTAAGACAGTCATCAAGCACTGAAATAATTCAGGATATGATTCTATCAGTTTTTTATACCATTGTTCCACCATTCCTGAACCCTGTCATCTACAGTCTTAGAAACAAACAGATAAAACAGGCTGCATGTAAAGTAATATTAAAAATGTTAATTCAGGAAAATATTAATATCTAATTGCAATTAAATTATTGCTTTGTTTCTTCTGATATTCCTTGGGATTTAACTCAGTGCCTGGACTCTCTCCTTGAGTCTCTTTTAGGTCAAGGGTAATTTTCTATGACTTGAGCTACATCTTCTGGATTCTTTTGAGTGATTCTGGGGGATAAAAGCCTCATGGTTTCCTATCTAGGTTGCTTTTGAAGGAAGATCCCCAGATCTTAGCCTCCTAGGTTGTCAGGATTACAGTCAGGAGCCAATGATACAATTTATTTCAAATTAAATAAAATATTAAAATCTGATATTCACTTAGTGAGTTTTAAGTTTAAAGAAAGTGTTCTATGAATTATAGTGCTGATTATTGTTTTCAGGAAAACAACTGAAGATAGATATTGGAAAAAAATGAGAAGAGTTAATCGAAAGAATGTGAACTATTGCTTAAGTTCTCTAAAACTAACAAGATACACTGAAAACTTTACTGGAAAGAATAGAAAATATACCAGGGCTCTTTGGCACAGGTTGAAACTTTCTTAATAAGTACCCCAAAACACAACTAATTAAAGAAAATTTGGACAAATGCGGTGACTTTAAATTTCAGGGCTTCTGTATGACAAAGGACATAGCTAGTAAGTGAAACAGAAAGCCAACAGAGTGGGCGAAGATTTTCACTAGCCATGCAACAGGCAAGGGCCTCATATCTAAAGTATATCTACAGTTCTAAAAACTGAATCCATCAAAAGGAAATCCTCAAAGAAAGAACCATTCCATTTAAATGTGGGCTAAACACTTAAAGAGAGACTTTTCTGAGGAGGAAATAAGAATGACCGGTAGACACATGAAGAAATGTTCAACATCTCTAGTCATAAAACAAATGCAAATCAAAATAATTACTATTTCTTTTTTTGGTCAAAAATGCATTTTATAGACAGGTGCTGGTGCTTGTAATTTCAGATTCTTAGGAGGCTGAGATCTGAGAATCATGGTTCAAAGCTAGCCTAGGCAAAACAATCTCTGTTTCAGAGACTTATCCTCAATGAATGCTCAGTAAAATGGAAGTGGCACTATAGCTCAAAAGGATACAGCTGTAGTCTTGGGTAACAGAGCTCTAGGACAATTGCCAGGCCACGAGGTGAAGCCCTATAAACAAAATGCAAAAAAAAATTTCTTAAGAAAAATATATTTTAAATTTAATTACTTTTGTAGTAGTTATTTTACTTTGCAAAACACTTAATGTACTTGAAGTTTGATAACATTTACATAGTTATTTTATATTTTATTAAATAAATCAGAAAATACGGTCCTAGTAAACACATTATATTTGATTTTTCAATGTTATCCATGTTATTGTTTTAACATGATTTATATTTAATGAAGTTTGTATACATTCATCATAATTTTTTATTTTTTAAAATATTTTTTATTATAATTAATAAAAGGATTACATGATATTTGCCAGATAGAAGGTGCATTAATTCACATACATTGATACCCTTTCACATGTCTTGGTACCCATTACCCTCCCCCCCCACCACCCACCCCCCTTCCCTATCAAATTTCAAATAACCAAATACAAATAAATTCAATATATCAGATAACAAAGTGAGATACTGTAACAATATAAGATACCCAAGGGACAGCAAAGGAGATGAGAGATAACATAGTACATTAAGGACAACAATCATTCGTTATATGGCTTTTGTTTCAATATCCTGGAGGTCCTTTCAATTAGCTTCATACTATATGGCCTTATGTATCAAGGTTTTGCTCTATTGCAGATCTCTGCTAGTAGAGCACAAGGTTTCTACTGATTATGACAAATGAGGGAAACCATTGTGGCTAAGTTCCTTTCAGTCTGGCTTACTTCACTTAATATGATTTTTTCTAAGTCTTTCCATTTCCTAACAAATGGGGCGATGTCATTCTTTCTGGCAGCAGCATGGAATTCCATTGTGTACAAATGCCACAACTTGTTGATCCACTCATCAACTGAGGGACATCTAGGTTGGTTCCATATCTTTGCTATGGTGAATAATGCTGCAATGAACATTGTTGTGCTAGTGGACTTAGTATGCCCTAGATTCTGGATGGTTGGGTAAATGCCAAGTAGTGGAATTGCTGGGTCATAGGGGAGTTCTATGTTTAGCCTTTTGAGGCACTGCCATACATACTGCTTTCCATAGTGGTTGAACAAGTTTGCACCCCCACCAACAGTGTAGTAGTGATCCCTCCTAGCCACATCCCCTCCAGCATCTGTTATTATTCATTTTCCTGATCCTGGCCATTCTAACTAGAGTGAGGTGGAATCTTAGAGTTGTTTTGATTTGCATTTCTTTTATGACCAGAGATGTTGAGCATTTCTTCATGTGTCTATAGGCCATTTTTGTTTCTTCTTCAGAGAAGACTCTCTTTAAGTCTTTGGCCCATTTTTAATGGGATGGTTGTTACTTTGGAGATTAGTTTTGGAGTGATTCAATTTTTTGGGTTGTTGATATATTTTAGATATGAGGCCTTTGTCCATTGTTTGGTTGGTGAAGATCTTCTCCCACTCTGTAGGCTTCCTAATTAATTTACTAGCTATGTCCTTTGCCATACAAAAGCTCTGCAGCTTAATGCAGTCCCACTTATCCAGCCTTTCTCTGATTTGTTGTGATTCTTGGTCTTTATTAAGAAAGTTCCGACCTGTGCCAAGGATGCCTAATATATTTCCTATTCCTTCTTGTAAAGTTTTCAGTGTGTCAGCTTTTACCTCCAGGTCTTTGATCCATTTGGAGTTAATTCTAGTGCAGAGTGAGAAAGAAGGATCCAACTTTACTTTTCTATAGGTGCTTAACCAGTTCTGCCAGCACAACTTGTTGAAGAGGCTTTCTTTCTTCCATTCTATTTTTTTGGCTCCCTTGTCAAAGATTAGGTGGCCATAGGTCTGTGGTTTAATATCTGGGTCCTTAGTTCTATTCCATTGGTCTTCAGGCCTGTTCTTGTGCCAGTACCAAGCTGTTTTGATAATTATAGCCCTGTAATAGAGTCTAAAGTTTGGAATTGAAATTCCTCCAGCGCTGTTCTTTCTGCTAAGAAGTGTTTTTGCAATCAATGTTTTCAGGCTGATCATTCATTAATTTAAGTTCACCAAAACCCTTCAAAAATAAAGAATATTAATACATAGTAGAACTTGAAGAAGATTTTTACTCACATAAATCAAACCATTAAATTGTTTTACTTTCATATAGCAAAATAATTATTAATTTTTTTAAATACTTTTTCAGGGATAATAAATCAAAATAATAAAAATGACCTTAAGATCTTTCTATTCAATGTGTTGAGGGCTAACTTTAATAAACACAGCACAATACCCATTACCCAAAAATAAAATTTTTGAAGTTTAAATGTTACACAGAGAAATCTGAGTAAATTCTAACTAGATATTGATGTTTTCTGAATAAATATTTTCCCTAATGCTTTCTTTCTTTGTTTGTTTCTAAAGGTATAAATGAGAGGATTCAAAAATGGTGGAAGAATGGTATAAAAAACAGAAAGAATCATTTTCTGAAATATTTCAGTGCTTGATGACTGTCTCAGGTATACCACAGAACCACTACTAAGAAACGCAGATACTACAAGAATATGGGGCACACAGATGGAAAAGCCCTGTCTTCACTCTTCTTTGGCAGGGAACTTCAGCACTGTTGAAAATATACAAAAATATGACAGGACAATGAAGACAAAGTATCCACCACCAAATCCCACGACAGAAAACAGAAGTAAGAGTTGGCTGCCAAAAGTGTCTGAGCAGGACAATCTCAGCAGGGAGGAGATGTCACAGAAGAACTGATTGATCAAATTGGACTCACAGAAAGATAGCCAGTGAAAAAAACGTATATAGTGTTGTTGCTGGGTGGAATATTCTGCAGATGTCTGTTAGATCTAGTCTATATAGTTGTTCAATTCTAAGGTTTCTCTGTTGAGTTTTTGCCTTGTTGATCTGTCCATAGGTCAGAGTGGTATGTTAAAGTCAGCAACAATCACTGTGTTTCGATCTATGAAAGGGTATCAATGTATGTGAATTAATGCACCGTCTATCTGGCAAATATCAGGTAACCCTTTTATTAATTACAATAAAAATATTAAAAAAAGAAAGATAGCCGGAATGTTTTACCAGTTTGTACTGCTGCAAATATGAGACTACTGAGTAAGGAACCCAGTGTGGTCTGGACACAGAAATGGTGGTTTATGATGACAGGGTAGTGGAGAGGCTGGCAGACAGCCACGTAGCGATCCTGGGCCATGATAGTGAGAAGCATTAGCTCCACAGATGCACCCAAAAATACAAAAAATACCTGCATTGCACAGCCAGCTACAGAAATTGTCCTGTTGTTGGTGAAAGAGTTGATACAGGCCTTGGGAACAGTGACAGAACTGTAGTAGATGTCCACAATGGATAAACTCCTGATGAAGTAGTACATGGGCATGTGCAGATTCTGGTCAATGGTGGTGACAGTGATGATAAGAAAATTCCCTATCAGTGTGGCCAGGTATGTCAGTAGAAACAGGGTGGAGAGCAGGAGCCTGAGCTCCCATACCTCAGCAAAGCCCTCCAGGAGAAAATTACTCACTGTGCTGGCATTGCTCATGTTCTGGAAATGAAGGCTCATCTGGAAAATAAAACATAGAGGAGAGTCAAAATATTGGTAAATATGTTTCAGGCCCAGACACCAGTCGCTCAGACCTGTCATTTTAGGAGCCTGAGATTTGAAGATTGGGGTTGAAACCAGTCAGTTCATGAGACTCATCTCCAATTGACCACAAAATCCAGAAGTGCAGCTGTGGCTTAATATTAAAACAATAGTCTTGACCCCACAATCTACGGAATAACACCAGTGCCTATAGTTAAAACCCTAGGATTGGCATACAGAGACATACATATTCAGACAGAAATATATTCTAAACAATTTATTTGATGTTATAAACAGTTTGTAAGTAAAAGCTCTTCTTATATAAAGTCTCCTTTTTGTTACTCTGATTCATGTAGAAATTAGCGTTCTAGCACAAGGAGAGTACATTTTGTCTGGTGATACCTTCTCCTATTACAATGTACTTTCATATTTTTTGCAGTAATACCCAGGTTACATGCTTAAAGCCTTAATGATGTTTAAATGTATTTATATAGAGCCACTTCTAATCACACACTATTATGTGAATTTTCTGAATCAGGATTGCTCAGAGAATACTAACAAATATACATATATATATACATAGTTTAGACTTACAGAGGTTAGATAATGTTTTTTTAAACAGTGCACACAATAAAATAACTGCAAGTGAATTGTGTACAGAGAAAACATGTTTTGTAAATGTATCAACAGAATAAATGCAGGTATGAAAACATTTTATATAAGCAAAAATTTTCCAAATTATTAAGCAAACAAGATTCCTTTTACCAATAATAAAACTGAATAAGATGTGATCAAAGCAGGAAAAATCTTATTTCCTGACTTCAGGTAATGATTGAGAACCTACACTGATCCAAACTCTGTGATAATTTCATTAAAAAAATGTTCAGGTTTGGTGACTGGTCATATAATACTAGAAATTAATGGTGCCTAAATTCCATGAATTGATGCTACAAGCTAACCCTTTTTCCAAAATAACCATCAAAATGACAGCTGGAAATGTGACTCAAATAGTAATTTATCAGTACAGAGAAAGCCAGCCAAGCAATTCTGATATCTTGAGATTCAAGCTTCAATGCCAGAAAAATAGACTTATCCAATCATAGAAGAATAAAAACATATCCCAGTAGCCTTTTGTACACATGTAGAGAACACATCATCAAGATGAACAGTGACTTCATGAAATGCTATTGGGGGATTAAAGAGCTCCATATACCTGATGAGCAAATATTATATGTTTAGCTTAATTAAAACTAGTTCCAAACTGGCTTAAAAACATAGACATAAAATCTTGAACTCTAATACTTCAAGAGGAAATTATTAGTCTTTTCTATTTTTAATGATTAAAATACTTGAAATAGTGAAGGGAACGGCGGAAAACAAGATGATTGGGAGGTAGTGGGGGGAGGGAAATGGGGAGAAAACAGGAGAAGTGGTATCAATGTGCAAGAACTAATGCACTTACTACCTGGTGAATGTAATTGTAATGGCTCTACATATTATCCGACAATAAAATTAAAAAATATAGGAAAGCAAAACTAGACAAATGGAAATATATGAGACTAAAAAGCTTCTGCATGTCAAGTGAATAAATGAACAAAGTAAAATTAGAACAAAATTGAAAGAAAACACTTGGTAACCGTACTTTGTTTACTAGTTTACTAGTCTAAAATCAATACTAAACAAAAATAATTCTATCTCAAGTGCAAAAAATAAGCAGATTGAAAGCTGTACTAAGAATATGTAAATATATTTAGCAAAAATATAAGAATGGTTGGTTACTAAACACTTCTCCACTCTTGTAAAGAGCACATTGGTATAATTCTTTGCAAATAATTAGGGAAGTTCTTTCATAAAAATCAGCATGATTTGCCTACATGATTTAGCAATCTCAGTTGTTTTTGCCATTCTTGAGATTTGACCTCAGGATCTGGGCACTGTCCTTGTGCTTTCTTAATGCCATCACTCTACCACCTGAGAACCGGCACCAGGACCACTTCCAGCTTCTGTGTATGTAGTACCAAGGAATCAGCCCCAGGGCTTCATTCATGCTAGGCAAGCATTCTACATTGTACCCCATGCTTGCCCTAGCAATCTCACTTTTGACTCTATATCTTAAATCTCTGAGCTCTCTGGGTTGTACGCTAGCTGAAGTATTTCTCCTAATTTCAAGATGTGGAAGAACCTAAATATTAATTCAAGGGTAAGCAAAATGTCATACATTTTTTCCGATGGAACGTATCTTGTAGTCAAAAAAGTAAAGTCCTGTCATTTAAAAATTGCTAATCCTATATTTAAGATTATTTCAATTTTAATTTTAAATGATAGATAAATTTTAAAAAATGATGTTATTAGAGGGTTAAAATACTCACACATATGAGAATATTACCTCATAATTTCTATAGATATTTTACATTAGGCTTCAATAAAAATAATTGCACTGTGTACAAAAAGATCCAGGATATTCAGGGGTGAAACACAAAGATGTGATATCTACATGCTTCTTTATATTTATATAAATCATACTTTAAAAAATGAGGGTACTAGAGACCATTTTTGTTAAGTGAAATCAAGCTCACAGAGAATAACCAACATGTAGATTAGCACAGGGCAGAATGGTGGTTGCAAGGCAAAGGAAGAAATAAGACGTATGTTAAAAGAAATACTTGAAGAATTAATTGAAGGCAGGAATGGGAAAGGAGTAAAGAAGGACTGCATTGGAAATTATGACATTTATTCAGATTCATAACCTGATGTGTGGCATTTGGAAACTCTTTGTGCAACTATTTATCATTAAACAATATTCCAAGTGAACTGAAAGATCCTTAGGCAATCTTCCTGTGAACCAGACATAGATACAGCAGTAGTCAGTGTACTTACTGTTAGTGACTTCTTAATTCAGAGAAGAGGAAAAGTCTTCCTCTGGCTAAAGCTACACATCAATGACTTAATAATGCCTTAACCAGGAGCAGGAATAAGAATGCCTTAATTTCATTCTGATATCATGTTTAAGGATGAATAAATAACATCATCTTTTATTGAAAATGTGAGCCTGCAAATGGGTCACCAATAAACACTCTAGGATCACAAACCTAATTACCTTGTGATAGTAAGTTGCTCATAGATAATTTCAGGCCAGTGCTAATCTCCAGAGGACAGGTAAATAGCACCCAATGAAAACTCAGAAATGGACACAAAGTTGAACTTGAAGGTAATACTGTCTCTAGATATGTGTAAAAGATAAAATTAGCAAACTAGTTAGTTAGCCATCTGGAGTGAATTAATGCATTTGCATAGAGCTCTGAGCCAATGTCAAATACTGTCTTATAATACAATGATCAATCCCACTATAGAATAAATAGTTATGTATACAGGAATCTCTTCCGCTGTGACTTAAATTAAGAGAAGTAAATAGAAACCATCCATTTGGAAATTTTCTTTTCAAAATATTTAAACACATGGAATAAATTCATAAAGGTAGAAATGCAGATCACTATTAAGTATACAGACCTATGACTCAATCTGTTTTGGGAAATTCAGAATAAGTCAGGGGCCTAGCAACTGAAGAACTGTATAAGCAGAATACAATAAATATCATGGTGGAAACCTCTTCCAACAATTAATATTCACTTTGATTGAAATAAAATAGAAGCAATGAATGTAAAGTAAGCATGTCTCCCTGTCTTAGACGTTGGTACTATTGAGAGGGACACATGGTCAAAACACTATTTGAATATGTAAGAAAATGTAATAGTGATGCTTGGCGAGATTGTTTTGGTAAAGTGGGGAGGGAAATGAGGAAGAATGATGAAGGGAGTGTGATCAAAGTAGATTATGTACATACATGGAGATATCAAAATGAACGTCCATAACAAATATTTCATGCCAATAAAATTTGGGGGAAAAATTTAAACACAGCAAGCATGATAAAAACAAGGAAAAGATACAAAAACAAGAAATATATTCACTTATCTTAAATGTGTTAAATATTTGTTGGTGGTATACAGATAGACCATATCCTGAAAAAGAAAATGTGGCGATTGGGATGATTTTTAATGTGGTTTTGAAAGGCTCTATAATGCAAATATTCCAACCACAATAAAAACCAGATGACCAATGTGATGTCACTGAACACAGAGGTGGAACTGTTCATATAACCAAGTCCATAACTAGGACAAGATGCCCCTGCACAACCTCGTATAGATGTCAAACCAGATGATATTTCAGTTGGATATAAGAAGGCTATTAAGAAAAGGGAGTTGGAAATCAATTTCTCTGTGTGAGGAGAAATGCCTGTCTTCAAATTAAAAATTATATTCTATGTTAAAGGCTGATAAATACACATAAAATCTAAAACATCTATGCATGGTAGTAATGTGTGCAAATAAATTTTCTAGTGTAAGTAAAAAAATCTGCTAGCCAAATAAATTTTTTGGAATATTTTTTTCAGTCACCCTGGGTTCTAGAATTCAATTGTATACTCTTTTTTCCATAACAAATCCACTCTTCAAATAATTATTCATGTTCATAAATCTACTAAGTCACCAACAATGCCATTTACCAATCTTCCTATGCAACCCAGTCTATACCTTAAAACTCGTGTCCTTTTTGAACTTCCTAAAAATTTATTTTGTTTTACTGGTGATATATAGATTCATTACAGTTACATAAGTAATGAAATAAATACACTTCTTTAGAACAGTGTTACCCCTTCATCTCTCATTAACTACATTCCATCCCCATCCAGCACCCCAAGTTGTAAAGTATTGCAAGTATTGAGGTTATATTGGCTCGTGCTTTGTTTTATGTCCCATCATTTTGTTAATCCCCTTCCCTTACCCAAATCAGATAAACATATATATGTACATATACATATACATACATATGTACATATATATATTTTTTCTATATATGTTGTTCCAAGGAATTGAATCCAGGTCTTGGTGCATACTAGGCAACCACTCTTACCACTAGGCCAAACTTCCAGCCAGCATCATATTTTTTATTGTCATATGTATATAGCTATTAAGGGATTGTGATTCTTTTTTCTGAATATTCTAAATATATACTAATTATTACAAAAATGGGAAACCATGGATCCCATGTTTCTTAGGATCTTAATTATTTCATTTAATATGATTTTCTTCAAATTTTTCTTTTTCCTTATGAATGGTATATTGTCATTCTTTCCTAAAGGACATAGCTAGCATGATAAAAAGGAAGCCTACAGAATGGGTGAAGATCTTCAATGGTTATACAACAGACACATCCTTATATCAAAAATATACCTAGAGCTCAAAAACTTTAACTCCGCAGTAACAAATCCTCAAAGAAACAACCACGTCATTTAAAGTTGGGCTAAAAAATTAAAAAAGAGACTTCTCTGGAAAGGATATAAGAATAGCCAGTAGATATTCTACATCTTAGACCATAAAAGAAAGAAAATAAAAGCCACACTGAGATTCTACCTCATTCTTACCCAGCAAGAATGGCTATTATCAAGAAATCAAATAATAGTAGATGCTGGTGGGGGTGTGGTCAAAAAAGACGGCCACTACAATGTTGGTGGAATATAAAGTGGTTTGTCACTGGCCTGAAATTACCACTGGGACATCTACTCTCAAAAGGCAATAGGTCTTTGCTCCCTCTGTGAACCTGCACACACACACAGAGTTTAAATAAAAGGCAACCTCATTCAACCATTGTTAAAACATTACATTGAAATGTTGTTTATATGGAGACATCCTAAAATCCTGCATTTGGTTAAATCACCTTGATGTGTGGACATTAACAAGAAAAAGCTGCGTTCTCTTTGGGTTAGAACAGTCTCTGACTGTGAGTATACTGTGATTACTGCAAATGCCTTGTATTCCACCTTGTTCAAAATAAGATTCCCCAGGAATGCCTTGATTCAATTTGAAATAATGTTTTGTAATGTGAATTGCAATTCTAATTAAAAGTATGGACAAGAAATATAAGTGCAAATATTTTTTTCCTGTCAGGAACTCATGATTTCATTAAGAAACTTCTAAGTGATAAATTATTTTTTTCCGCTGATTCTCAAATTCAAATTCTTTTTTCTTTTTTCTTTTTTGCCACTTCTGGGCTTGAGTTCAGGGGCTGAGCCCTGTCCTTGGACTTTCTCAAGGCTAGAGCTCTACCACTTGAGCTTCAGCACCACTTCCAGCTTTTTTCTATGCATGTGGTACCGAGGAATTGAACCCGGGTCTTCGTGCATGCCAGGCAAGCACTCTACCACTAGGCCAAACTTCCAGACCTCAAATTCTTTTTTAATAGACTTTATTTTATATTTTTTATTGTAATTAATAGAGGGGTTACAGTTACATTCACCAGATAGAAGGAACATTACTTCACACACATTGATACGTTTTCTCATGCTTTTGTACCTATTTCCCTCCCCACACCATCTTGCCTCATCTTGTTTTCCCCTCTTCCCTTTCCTATTTCAGTAAAAAAATAAATGTATATACAATATAACAGATTACAAGGTAAGATACTGTAACAATATGAGAATAACCAAGGGACTACAAAAGAGATGAGAAATAACATAGTATATTAAGAACAACATTCACTCATTATAAAGCCCCTGTTTCCATATCCTGGATGTCCTTTCATTTAGCCTCAACCTATATGGCCTAATGTATCTAGGTTTTGAGCAATTGTAATCCTCTTCTAGGGTTGTCATATCTTTGTAATAATTATTACAAATGAGGGAAACCATCAAGCCTATGTTCTTTAGGTCTGGCTTACTTTACTTAATGTGATTTTTTCTAAGTCTTTCCATTTCCTTACAAATGGGACGATGTCATTCTTTCTGATGGCAGCATAGAATTCTATTGTGTCTAAATACCACATCTTGTTGTTCCATTCATCTACTGAGGGGCATCTGGGTTGGTTCCATATCTTAGCTATGGTAAATAGTGCTGCAATGAATATCTTTGTGCTACTGGCTTTAGTATGTGCTTGTTTCTGGACAATTGGGTCAATTATTTTTTTAAAGCACAATTCTGGACAAAATGTAATTGTTTTGTGGAAATTTTTCCCATTTCAATTGTTACAGAATAAAATCAGGAAATGTACGTAGCAAAGTTATGGAGTACATATAAAAAATGATGGTTGAATTTTTATAGTATCTGATTCACAATTTGTATTTCCAAACAGTTTTTATTTACTTACCAGAAAATATTATGTTGAGAATATTTTTTGCGTGAGTCATGAGGCTTGAACTCAGCCTGGGCCCTCTCTGTGAGCTCTTCAACTCAAGGCAACCACCCTACCCTTGAGCCAAGCACCACTTCCCATTTTCTAGAGGCTAACTGGAGATAAGTTTCAGGTCCTTTTGTGCCTAGGCTGGCTTTGAACCTTGATCCTCAGATTTAAGCCTCCTGAGTAACTAGGATTACAGGCGTGAGCCACCTCGCCCAGCTATTACTTGCTTTTTAATGAAGAAACAGAGTAACCCTATTTAAATTAATCTGTGTAAATAAAATGGATGCCTTTTTTTCATATTATAGTCAACCTGGAGTAGTCAAAACATGTTGATCAGCTAAAATTTTCAACACGTAGTAGTCACATATATAATCAAGGAAAACACTTAAAAAGAAATAACTAGAGACCAACTTATCCAATATTTTATATTTATTACCTTTCTACTTTTATTTTGCAGAGCATGGTCAATGTCAGCATGGTGACTGAGTTTCTCCTGGAGGGCTTTGCTGAGGTGTGGGAGCTCAGGCTCCTGCTCTCCATGCTGTTTCTGCTCATGTACCTGGCCACCCTGCTAGGGAATCTGATCATCATCACTGTCACCACCCTTGACCAGAACCTGCATACGCCCATGTACTTCTTCCTCAGGAACCTGTCCTTTGTGGACATGTGCTACATTTCTGTCACTGTCCCCAGTGCCTGTTTCAACTCTCTCATTGGGAACAGGGCCATTTCAGTAGCTGGCTGTGCGATGCAGATATTTTTTGTACTTTTTTGTGCATCTGTGGAGCTGATGTTACTCACCATCATGGCCCAGGATCGTTATGTGGCCATCTGCCAGCCTCTCCACTATCCTGTCATCATGAACCACCAGTTCTGTATCCAGACCACACTGGTTTCTCTACTCTGTGGTCTCATTTATGCAGCTGTACACACTGGCAACACATTCCGGCTGTCCTTCTGTCAGTCTAACATGGTCCATCAGTTCTTTTGTGATATCCCCTCTCTATTAAAGCTATCCTGTTCAGATACTTTTAGTGGCCAAATTTTACTTCTTTGGTCTGCTGTGGGACTAGGTGGTGGCTGCTTTATCTTCATTATCCTGTCATATGTTCGAATATTTTCAACAGTGATGAAGTTTCCTGTCAAAGAAGAGCGAGGAAAGGCCTTTTCTACCTGTGTGCCTCACATTCTGGTTGTGTCTGTATTTCTTAGTAGTGGTTCTGTCGTGTACCTAAGACAGTCATCAAGCACTGAAATAATTCAGGATATGATTCTATCAGTTTTTTATACCATTGTTCCACCATTCCTGAACCCTGTCATCTACAGTCTTAGAAACAAACAGATAAAACAGGCTGCATGTAAAGTAATATTAAAAATGTTAATTCAGAAAAATATTAATACCTAATTGCAATTAAATTATTGCTTTGTTTCTTCTGATATTCCTTGGAATTTAACTCAGTGCCTGGACTCTCTCCTTGAGTCTCTTTTTGGTCAAGGGTAATTTTCTATGACTTGAGCTACAGCAACTCTTCTGGATTCTTTTGAGTAATTCTGGGGGATAAAAGACTCATGGTTTTCCTATCTAGGCTGCCTTTGAAGCAAGATCCCCAGATCTTAGCCTCCTAGGTTGTCAGGATTACAGTCAAGAGCCAATGATACCTGGATACAATTTATTTCAATTTAAATAAAATATTAAAATCTGATATTCACTTAGTGAGTTTTAATTTAAAAAAAGTGTTCTATGAATTATATTGCTTATTATTATACTTGAGTGCTTCAATAGAGTATTTTTTTGCCTTTGGAACTTTTCCCTATATTTTTTATTGTAATTAATAGAAGGGTTACATTATATTCACCAGATAAAAGGTGCATTACTTCACACATTAATACCCTTTCTCATGTCTTGGTCCCCATTTCCCTCCTCCCACCCAAATAGAGTATTTTATAATTGTTTTACATTGTTCTTTGGGACCGAATCAAATTTATTAAATATTAACCACTATTTTATCACAGGTGAACTGAATAAAAGTTCTTCAAAATTAACAATTCTTTTATTATATATGACTATGCATTTTAAATGTAATTTGAAACATACAAACTTGCATACAAACTATGATAATTTTAGAATACTTATCCAAAAGAGTTTTAGAGAACTAGCATAATTAAACGTATTAATTGTATATAATTCAATTATTTGGATATCTTGATTGTGTACCAAGATACTTTGACAATTTAAATGAGAATTTAATTTTACAAATAAATAATCTGATTTGTTTAATTCCATGTAAAATAAATTGGACAACTTTATTGATTGAAAGCAAAATTTTTGAGGAATTAAAATAAAAAACCCAAAAGAAATTAAAGGTTACATTATATCAAAACCAATTTTATGATCTCATTCAAATTAAAGAGTATATATCCAAAAAGGAATTAATAAAATTGTAATCCCTGCCTCTGTTTTGAATGCTAGAGTAAGGTCCCTCTAACTGAAAGCTCTTTCTAATTTTTTGACTGTGATCCTGTGTGTGTGTGTGTGTGTGTGTGTGTGTGTGTGTGTGTGTGTGTGTGTGTGTTTTGAGACTGACTTGTGGTCTTTCTTAGCTTTTGCTCAAAGAGGGCTCTTCAACTTGCGCTAAACCTCCACTTAGACTTTTCAACATTCCCTGCAGAACGCCCTGTTTTTGGAGAATAGAAGTATGCTATTTGGGTACAGTTACCATTCTTACTGTTTTCTTCTCCAACAAATATCTCATGTTATTTTTAAGAATAGAAGTAAGATGACCACTCACTCATTATATCTTTTTTCCCCCTTTTTTGCAAGTTCTGAGGTTTGGACTCAGGCCTGGGGCCTGTCCTTTTGGTTTCTCAAGACTAGCAGTCTATCACTGGAGTGAGTTTCAGCACCATTTCCTGCTTTTTATGTGTACTAATGAATCAAGCACAGAGCTTTGAGCATGTTAGCCAAGCACTCTTCAGGCAGGTCAGACTCCTGGCATGACCAGTCATTCATTATTTTTACTATGAACATGTATGAATTCCTAAGTTCAATTTGATTTATTATCTCTATATTATAAAATTATCAACTTATTCTGTACAGTAAATTTTCATATTTTTCCTTACCATTGACAGAAAAGTTATCAAAAGTTATAGGAACAGTTATAGAATAAATGAGTAAGTACATACATTAATTTGCATTGTTGGTACTAACTTAAAGCATACTAGATATTTCATGAAATTTGTTTACCACAAAGATAGAAAATGGATAATGGTGATTATTTCTCATAAGAGCTATCATGTTAATAAGATTCTACATGTCTATTGTATTCTGGAAAATCTGTCTTCATGCTCCTGTAACATAACACCTACACCTCTATCAATGAAAAGCATTTATAGGATCTGTAGATACTATGTTAGTACCACATAATCCTCTATTTTAAGTGTCATCATAAAGTTTTTTGTTTTTCTCCGCATCCTGCCTGTTGTTTCACAAGTGAAAAGACAGAAGAACTCTTAGTCTCACTTAAACAGGCTTCAAACATTTTTCCATACATGTTTATAGCCTACATGTGCTATTCTGTTTTAAAATATAAATAAAGCTTTCATTAACAACTTGGTAGTTGTATTCTATTAATTGATAATATTATTGTTTCATTTTTAAGTCTTTATATCAAAGGAGATGGGTAGATCAAGACTAAGGTCAATGCTAAAAGTTATGTTTTAGTTAGTGGTCCTGTCAAATATTCTCTGCATTGAATTCAGCTGTAAGAAAGGAAACAAGAAAATAAATATAAAGACCTGAAGAGTATTCCCTTGTGCATGCCCCAGGTGTGGCATAGGTAAGGATACTACACCCTGAGAGAGGCAGTAAATTTTCTAGAGACAGAAAATGCACATCAAATATTTCTATCAGTAGCTGTAGATTTGGCTAGAGTGTACTTAGAAACTTCAAAATAAGTGATTTTTCTGTTATACACAAATAACTAATCTGAGTCTTATTTAGAACTGACTTCTAAACTATATATTTAGAGTGTTTAAAAATATCACTCAGGGTCTGGGAGTTTGGTACCACATACACAGAAAAAAGCTGGAAGTGGTATGGCTCAAATGGTAGAGCTCCAGCCTTGAGAAAGCACAAGAACCGTGCTCAGGCCCTGAGTTCCAGCCCCAGGACTGGCAAAAAAATATCTCTCAGTTTTAGGAGACTCACTGTGTCAGGAAAAGAATGACCCCCCTATTCATTGATGAGGTTGCATAGAGATATTCCTGACACTTCTAGAAAGCTGATAAAATTGCATAAGAGAAAGGCACAAGTCCTGAGTCGTGTTGGCTACAAATTAAGCTGAACAGGTAAGCGCCATTAAAGCTGCTCAGCTCTTCAGTATTTTTAAGATGTGTTGTAGTTAAGAAATGTGTTGCTTGGTTAGCCTGAGGCATGGTTCTAATAACTTAGATGCTATTAGAATGGCTGACACTATGCTGGGTTTTTTTGCTATTAAAATGGGAGTATAGTCAACTGCAATTACCTAAGATACTCTGTGTGCACCACCACATTCAGCTGAATTCATTCTTGCAAAGATAATTATTTATTTTTGTCCCTGACTTGAATAGCTCACTATATTAACCATCATTTTTTTCATCCACAGGTAATATTGTTTCTATCAATCTAAACCTTCTGTCCATATATGAATTTTAATTGAGTCCCTAGGACTCATTTGTCTCTGGAGATCGTTATCTATTTGACATTGCCCTTAGGCAATCTGCTGATTTTCTTGATAAAGACTATGTTGCCAAAATATTTGCAAATTATGCCTAGCAGGGTACATGTTTTTAGATTAGAAAGATCACTGTAGAATCATTTTCCCAGTGTAATCAAGGGTGATTTGTTTATCTGAAGACATATCAGGTATTGTCAGAATAAGGGCATTTGTGTAAACCCTGTTTAATCTTTGATTTGGAAGCATTTACAGGAGGCACTACTGTCTTCTACTTCATATCTAGGAAGATCCTAAGAGTGAGTATGCACTGACTGCTGTCTGTGGCTCCCTTAATTTCTTCTCCCATTTAAATTAGGGCTTCATTTCAATTTGGAATTTTGCTTTCTCTAGAAGTGTGAAAGGAAGTTGAGTGAACATATGGCAAACATATATTATTGCAATGCTCATATGAACATTTTCTATGAATTACTTAGTGATTTCATTGCATAAAAATATAGAATTTAATAAAAGTCTATTACTTTTAAAAGAAACCAGTCTGATATATATTTATTGATTGATAGCAGTTGTAATCATGTAATATACTACATAGTAGCACCAGGAACGACAACTGAATAGATGCATTGCTGATCATTCTATCATTTTATAATCTTTCATTGATCTCAAATTTCTAATTGCAAACAACTGGCATAAAATTAAAGGGGAAATTATGAATATTATTATAAACATGAAAGATTATTAGAAACATGAAACTACAAAGACAACACCATATGATACACTATAAATACATCAACATTTTTAGAATTATATTATGTATTTTAAACATTCACCTTCTATTTAAATATGTCTAGCAGATGTCAATATTAAGGGGAAAATAATGTGCAATTAATTAAATCTTACATACATCTCTCTCTATATATAGATGGAATAGATGGAATGATGAATGTATGAATAGAGTTTTCTTTGTACAAGGTCTTCATTTGGGCATAGAGATGTTTTCTTTACTCTGGTCACTTGATTTTTCTGTAAGCATGTATTCTATTGCAATATATTGAGAGCATCCTTGATGTTTTAAATATAAACCACAAGTAATAGCAAATTTAGCTTATCTGAAAGACCCTGTTCCACCAGTCCTTAGATAATAATAAAAAAATTCTCATATACACTCATTTCTTGTCCAGAGTTTTTTGCTTTAATTTGTATTTAATTATGAAGTTAATTTTAGTACTTAAAAGATAGGAGTGAGTACACTGGTCTTATGTATCTTCAACATTTTTAATGGCATGTTTTTGATAGAATTATTTGTATGGAAACTCAGAGTCAGCATCCTGCCCCAGGATTCTAGCTAGCAATATCTGTGTGTGTGTGTGTGTGTGTGTGTGTGTGTGTGTGTGTGTGTGTGTGTGTGTGCACGCACGTGCGTGCATTTTATGTGAGCAAATGTATATATCTACACACATATATGTGTTTATGTGATATAAACACACATATCATGTAGGATATATATGGTACAATTATTGCATATAAATGTTATATACAACTCTAAAATAAATGAGACTTTTCAAAGTCAACAGAAATTTTATGCATTGATTACAATACATCAAAGGTTCAGCTTCATTAAGTTTTTGTATTTCTTTCCTTCTACTTTGCATTTATAGTAAGCTACATTAACTTTAATGAGCCAAGCTCTCCAAAGTGCATACAATCTGGAAAAGATAACTTTTCCTGAGAAGTCTGTTTATTATTTTATTTTAGAATACATGGTTTGCAGGTCTTCATGTACAACCCAGAATCTGTCTATTCCCTCTCTTCTGTGAACAGAACATTCACCTGTTATGTGAGTTATCTATTGGTATTACTTCTGAAAAGCCATCTAGGAGCAAAAAGGACCTGGATTATCACCATGACCAAAAGCATTTCACCAGCAAATTGAGTCATTCCAAGCTTTATCAGACCAAATTCCTTAACAAAGCTGTGTACCACAGTGAGTTTGCACAAGGCTTTGTAGAATGGTTGGCATGATGTTAAAATCTAGCTCTTTTGCCTCTCTGAGTCTGTAATTTCTCTTATGTAAATTTGGGATACTGGGTCCTACTTTCCTGGACTGTTGTAAAGACTGAATGAAGTGATGCTTAGGTCCGGGGTTTGGCCTAGTGGTAGAGTGCTTGCCTAGCATGCACGAAGACCTGGGTTCGATTCCTCAGTACCACACACATAGAAAAAATACCGGTAGTGGTGCTGAGGCTTAAGTGGTAGAACTCTAGCCTTGAGAAAGTCCAAGGACAGTGCTCAGGCCCTGAGTTCAAGCCCAAGACTGGCAAAAAAAGAAATATAAAGGAAATAATAATTGCCTTAGCGCATAGAATGGCAGTGCACATATGTAGTGACCAATCCAAATCTCACTCTTCTAGAAAGAAGGGTTGATGCAAAACTGGGATTCTATTTTCTGGAAGTTGTTTCCAATTGCTCAGCTACAGAAATCTCCTAACTTTCCTTAAATTAGTATTTAGAACCAGGCATTACTCAAAACATCTCACAAGCATGTAAGGAGAAGGTGTCTACTCTTAGTATAAAGGATAAGAGAATGAGTGGAAAATATTTGTACCTCTGTGGTAAAGCACAGTGAGACCTAGAAAAGACAAGGTATGATGATTTTTTTCATTAATGTAACAATATATGTAACAAACAAAAGTCATTTGTGTACAGCATTGATGTTTAAACACAGGCAGAAGAGAAATTTTGCCTACTTATCACAACCAAGGATGCATTTAGCTACAGAAAATCTTCCTTGTTTCATATGGCTTGTTAGTTTTTTTCCTATCACTATCATTTTCATATATTTTCTGTATTATAATAAAATTATAATGAAAGTATAACAAAAAAAGTAATTTTGTAGGATTTACTTTTGCTTGTATTATATCAAAAAGTATTACCTGAGTCTCCAGGGATTTGTCTTACTTATTTTGGACATTTATGTTTGATTTGAAAAACCTCTTCATTAATCAATCAATACATAATGTAATGTACCCATTACCAAAAAAAGATCTGTTTTTCATGATTATGTAAGTCTAAATGTATCAATTACAAATGAGAAGACAAACATTTTACATTCAAAAATGTCTTCATGCCCATCCCCTTAGTTTTAGTAAAGCAGTAACTATAGTATTAATAATTCTACAACTTAAGACAGTTTAATATTTGGAATATTATTGAGTAGTAAGTATGGATTAAGATATTGAACTCAATCCAACTGCTGAACTACTGAAATTTTAAAATTAAAGTAAAAAAACAATTCTGCATCATATAAAAATTGCATATGCAATTATAAAATGTAATCACAAATAAAGGGCTATAAAGTACATTATAAATTAATAGGTAAAAATAGTAGCCTATTAATTTGCCAACCAAATTGCTATAATTTATAGAACATTTATTAGAGTAATTGTGAACATTCAATATCATATACTCTCCCGTACTATCACCCGTATGAAAATTTGAATATTATCTTTTGTTGAATTTCTTTACAGATTAAACACAAAGGTATAGTTATAGCTATATCTATGTATCTCTATATGTGTGTATTACACCATTTAAAGTAATATTAATATATTATACTTAAAAATAATGTACTTTTTCCATCCTTCACACAAACATAGATTATCTGCTTAAGTGTGCATCAAGTCTTGAAAACATTTTCTCTGCAAAGCATTTATCTGTATCATGAGGTACAAGCCCTGTAATGTCGAATTCTACTATTCTAAGTCTCTTTTTTCTTTCTTCTTTTTTTTTTTGCGAGTCATGGGGCTTGAACTTGGCCTGGGTGCTGTCCCTTACTTGGCATGTGCAAATCAAGACTCTACACAGCCTAATGAATTTGAAAGTTTATGACAAAAATTTATGCCCCAATCTATGCTATTAAAATAGCCATCAAGACAGGGATTGTGGCCTTGTGGTAGAGTGCTTGCCTAGCATGCATGAAGCCCTGGGTTCAATTCCTTTTTACCACATACACAGAAAAAGCCAGAAATAGTGCTGTGGCTCTAGTGGTAAAGCGCTAGCATTGAGAAAGCCCAAGGACAGTGCTCAGGCCCTGAATTCAAATCCAGGACTGGCAAAAAATAAAATGCTCAGTCCCTGAGTTCAAGCCCTATGGCCAAAAACCAGAAAACAAGATAATGAGTCAAATGAAAAAGCATGAACCAGTGCAAGAGCAGTTTTCACAAGACAATATGTTACTGTGTTGGAGATGAACTCTACAACCTGGAAGGGAGGGGGAGGGAAAGTGGGAGAAAATCAGGAAAGAGATAACAATGTTCAAGAAGAAATATGCCCACTACCATACAAATGTAACTGTAATCTCACTACATATCACTGACAATAAAAAATTAAAAATAAATAAAATAGCTATCTCATTCACAAATCTCCATATTATTTTTATACAGAATTTACCTTGCTTGTATCTTATCAGCAAAACATTACTTACAGGCGGGGAATTTGGCCTACTGGTTAAAGTGCTTGCCTAGCATGCATGAAGACCCGGGTTCGATTCCTCGGCACCACATGCATAGAAAAAAGCCAGAAATGGTGCTGAGGCTCAAGTGGTAGAGCTCTAGCCTTGAGAAAAAGTCCAAGGACAGTGCTCAGGCCCTGAGCTCAAGCCCAGGACTGGAAAAAAAAAACATTACTTACATAGTTTAAAATAGGAGGCTGATATTTTTGTAAACAATATTTGTACATAATTGTAGCAATCAGTTTCCTATGTGACCGCATTTCTTCGTTTCTTTTTGCTATTTTTCTCAGTGTAGTTTCTTTATTATTGTATATTTGTGATAAAAATTAAGTTCTACACTGTAGTAAACATGAATATATAGGAAATAATGCAAGCTTAGTTTTGCAGTAGCTCTTGAACAATTATTCTTGACCTATAAATAAAACACAGAGTGGTTTGTTCTCATCTCCTCTCAACAATGATCTTTGCCTTTATGAGGAATGCACACATATTTTTTTATCTAGTTCTGGAATTCTGGACTTCTAGTATTTTTGTCTGGTTTTATAAATTAAAAAAGAATAGCAGTGAAAGTGTGGAAAGAGAATAATACTATAACAATCAGACATAGGTATGATTACATAGTCATTCTTGATTTTAATTATTAAAATAAAGCTGGATGTGATAGCTAATGAATTTTAGAAAAGAGATATCTTAGAGAGACCTTTATTATTTTAGAACAGTTGTAATCTTAAAAGCCAACCAATAGTGTTAGGGAAGCCAAAGTGTATTAATTTGAGTAAATAAAATTAACATTATTAATATACATATACATAAGTTATATCCATTAGAAAATATAGTCAGTTTTGTTGTCCCTGGGTTATTCTCATATTGTTATATTATCTTACTTGTTACCTGGTATACTGTATGTATGTTTATTTATTTATTTGAAATAGGATAGGGAGGGGGAAACAGGATGAGGGAAAAGGGTTGGGGAGGGAACTGAGGACAAAAACATGAGAAGGGGTATCAATGTTTGTAAGCAATGCACCTTCTATCTGGTGAACATAATGTAACCCTTCTATTAATTATAATAAAAAAGAAAATAATGTCAAAATAGATATATAACACATTTAATTATCAATAGATAGATGATAGAAATGTAGAACATAGTGTTTGATAGCTAGAATGGTGGAAATAGGCATGTAAGGAAAAAACTAATATTATGTTACAGTATATACTAATATGCAAAGTAAATATATACAAAGGTGGCGTATAATATATAGTACATATATTCTGCTGCATCACAATTTCTGACTAATCTAGATACTTCAGTCTCTAAGAAAAATCTTTCATATATGAATCAATCTAACAATTTAATGCAAGCAAATTCATATACTCTGTATTGATGAGAAAAATGAATGAGTATTTACTATATCAACACAGGCATGAAATTGACATGCACCATCTTCCTTAGCACCTTTAACCAAGGAGGCATTGTGGTAGTGTGCACACAGGTTATAGGGACAGAAGTCTGATATTTGCTAAGTGAATTTTAATTGCATAAAACAGAAGTAAAAATGTCAGAGAAAATATTCATGCTCACATTATCATTTGTTTTAAATTTCTGATTCTTCTATTCAGCATTTTTAGAACATGGCCAATACCAGCATGGTTGTGACTGAGTTTCTCCTGAAGGGCTTTGCTGAAGCTTGGGAGCTCAGGCTCCTGCTCTCCATGTTGTATCTGCTCATGTACCTGGCCACCCTGCTAGGGAATCTTCTCATCGTCACTGTCACCACCATGGACAGGAAACTGCACACGCCCATGTACTTCTTCCTCAGAAATCTGTCCATCTTGGACACGTGCTACATTTCTGTCACTGTCCCCAACACCTGCATCAACTCTTTCATTAACAATAGAATCATTTCCATGGCTGGCTGTGTGACACAGGTTTTCTTAGTCATTTATTGTGCTTTTGTGGAAACTTTGTTTCTCACCATCATGGCCCGGGATCGCTATGTGGCCATCTGCCAGCCTCTCCACTACTCTGTCATCATGAACCACCAGTTCTGTGTCCAGACCACACTGGCTTCCTTACTCATTGGTCTCATCTATGCAACTGTTCACACTGGCAACACTTTTCGGCTGTCCTTCTGCTGGTCTAATATGGTGCCTCAGTTCTTCTGTGATATACCTTCTCTATTAAGGTTGTCCTGTTCAGATACCTTTAGCAACAAACTCCTAATTTTTATTTCTGTGTTTGGAGCAGTCGGTGGCTGTTTTATCTTCATTGTCATGTCCTACGTTCGCATATTTTCAACAGTGCTGAAGTTCCCAGTGAAAGAAGAACGAGGAAAGGCCTTTTCCACCTGCATCCCCCACATTCTTGTGGTGTCTGTGTTTTTCAGTTGTGGTGCTGTCGTTTACCTAATACCTCCAGTAAATTCTGAAATGATTCAGGACATTATTTTGTCTGTTTTTTATACCATTGTTCCACCACTTCTGAACCCTATCATCTACAGTCTGAGAAACAAACAGATAAAACAAGCTTTCAGGAAAATAATACTAAGAAAATAATATTAAGAATTTTTTATGGGAAAACTTGAATATAATTGTTTGTAATTATCCTATGATGTTTACTATAAGACTTTTCTATATTATTCCTGTGGGTGCATATAAAAGAATGAAAGTCAGCCTAGTTCATATTTGTAGCAGTATTATTTATAATATATAACCAATAGAATAACTCAGTGGCCATTAACAAGTAAATGCAAAAAGAAACCATAATATGCCTACAAAATAGAATGTTTTAACCATAAATATTAAGGAAGCATGTATTTACAAGAAAATAATTAGAGCTTTAGATTGACATCTTTGATGAAATAAACCAGACATAGAAAGCCAAGTAGAGGTTTTTCTTATATATGAAACATATATACTACAAATATGATTTATATACTATAATTGTGATTTTTGCACACACCTATATGCATATACATGTACATACACACAAGTGTACGTATATACATAAGTGAAAGGTGGACTGCTGGAAAACAATGGAAAATGAAATGGTAAAGGAGAAGTTAAGAAAGTTTAATTATTGGAAAATCCTAAGCAATAATAGTTAATTCATTTAAGAAAAAAGCAATCACAGAGAGTACTTAAGTATTTTATCCTATAATCTCAAATGTCACCGAATTATGTCAGGGAGTGTGGAGAACTCATATCTCTGGTAGTAAACTACATCATAGCTGATCATTGTTTCTTACATAAATCTCATTGATTTCAAAATTACTTACAATATGTAAGTTAGTGACAAAGAGAAGAAAGCAATTAGGCCCAATCAATTTTTAGGAATCTTGTAACTCTTTTTTGCCTGGCCCGTATTTTTTCAACTAAGTCATTGGTTTTCTTTTAACTCTGAAATTGTCATTGACAGTAATTTTATTTAAGACATACGATGAAAATTTGATTTTAATCCATAATTTCAAAAAATTGCAGGCTACAATTATCATGCATTTTTTCATTTGAGAAAATTGATGATGAAATTAAGATTTATTTGGCTATTTGTATATTTATCTACTTCCATATATAATTATATTTGAATATTTCATTGTTGAGAATTTCTTATGAGATTGATTAGTAAGTGAAAATAAAATGGGAAAAGAATATCTATTGAGTATTATTTGGTCTCATAAGAAAAGTGTTGATTAGTTATGTTCAAACTAACTACAAAAATTGAGACAAAGTAGTAAAGCAAAAAGTAGATGTATTGTCCTTGGGAAGCTTCTGCTTCTGCTAATTTTCACTACTTTCCAGATGTTAAATATGTATTTTTAAGTTTTGTTGCTTATTACTGTTTCCTGCATTTTAATTACCTATATCCAATTGACACACACAAAACTTGAAATATTGGACATATGCATACTGATTATTTTAAGTTGTTATGAACACAAATTTATGGCCCAAATCACAAATTTTTATATGCGATCATGTTCACTAATTCCGTTTTACTTTATTATTTTATATTTGTAATAAAAATTAAGATCTACATTTTAACAAATATAAATATGTTATATAGAAGTGTAAAATACTTACTTTGTGTACAGTAGCTCTTAAAAATAGTTCCTGTCCTTCAACCTTTCTTTATGTTTTATGTATCATTTATAGTAAGTGTAATAAAAAAAAGTACTGTTTTTTTTAATGGAAGGAAGTACTTAAAGTTGTATTATATTCTTTTTTTTCCAGTCCTCGACTTGAATCCAGGGCCTGAGCACTGTCCTTGGGTTTTCTCAAGGACAGAGCTCTATCACTTGAACCACAGCACCACTTCTGCTTTTTTTCTATGTGTGTGATACCGAGGAATCAAACCTGGGTCTTCATGCCTGCTAGGCAAGCACTCTACCACGAGGCCAATCTCCCAGCCCTGAATTATCTTCTAATATTCAAATATATTAAAATTTCTGTCTGTTAATTGACGTAGGTTCCATTATACCTTGGCTATCTTTTGTACTGTAGCCATGAACAGAAAATCTTGGAGGCATCTGAGATCCTTCACTTGGGTATTTTTCATATAACATCAGAAGTGATATTTCTGGATGAGTGGACAGTGCCAGATTTAATAGTTTGGAGGAAATTCCATAATGACCATTGTAGTTGCACTAACTTTCCCACAAGCTCTGTAAAGTAATCTCTCCAAATCTCAGTCAATTCTAATTAAAGCTGTTCATTCTGAATGAGTTGATAGTTCCATATTTCTTATTTCAAGTTACTTACAAGTTTTATGCTATAGCATTTTTCTATAAACTTATTGTCCATTATTTTATTTTATTGTCCATAAAATTCTGAGATTTTAATATTTTTGTTTAATATTGAGTTGTTTGTGTTGAAGGATTTTGATTATAATATTTAGTTTTCTGCATATAGAGGTATAAATATTTTTATTTACAATTGTATGTATTAATATATACATGCAAATTGACAAATAAAAAGATTCATGATAGATTCATAAATATATGGCAGGACACTAGATGGACAAAATGATAAACACAGATATTTACTTAAAGGCAATATTTTAATCTTAATTTTATAAGATATGGTATAAATATGCATATGTATTTATATAAATATGGCTGCATAATATATATTCACATATATTATGTAAATGTGTATATATAGCACATATCTAATATATATAACACATGTAATATAATCTTGAATATAAATATGTATAAATAAAATAACAATTATATACACATATATTTAAATTTATTTGGTACATACTCTCTGCCTCTTGGTCTCTTGTTGTCTCATTCAATATTTATAACAGTGAAAGGAATGTTTATACATTGAGCACTTAAACATTCATTATCATACCATTTCAAAATTCATGAGCTGCCCAGGCACCTGTGGCTCACACTTATAATCCCAGCTTCTCATGAGTCTGATGTCTGAAGATCATTATTTGAATCCATTCCTGTCAGGAAAGTCTTTATGACTCTTATCCCAACTAACCACCAAAGAAGCTGAAAGTAGAGCTGTGGCTTAAGTGGTAGAGCACTGTTCTTGAGCAAAAAAGGTCAAGAACAGTACCCAGACTCTGAGTTCAAGTTTCAGGACCACCTCCAAACAGTCATGAGATATGGGTAAAATAGTTAAGCTGAGAAATAGGGCTTTATTTTTCCGCCCATGCCATGTGATTGGATTCTCCCATCTCCCTTATAAACTTTGTATGTTCACAAGAAAGGTTGTGAAAAAGGGACCAGTTCACAACAACACAAATGTTACTTGTGTATTCATGGTCAGTTACATATAACAGAAGTAAATAGCATGAGGGCATATGTTCATGTTTATATTTTAAAATGTTTTCTTCTAGAATCCAGTTTTCCAAATAACGTTTTAGAATATGGTCAAGTTTCAGACAGTGACTGTTTCTCCTGGAGTGCTTTGCTGAGGTGTGGGAGCTCAAGTTTGTGCTCTTGTTGTCGTTTCTGCTGATGTACTTGACCACCCTGTTAGGAAACTTTATCATTGTCACCAACATTGACCAGAACCTGCACACACTTACATACTTTTTTCCTTAGACGTCTCTGCATTAGTGTCTCAAATGTCTGTGTCAGCTCCCTTGCTCATATCAGTAGCTGGCTGTGTGATACAGATTTTCTTAGTCATCTTCTGTGCTTTTGTGGAAATGACAATCTTCTCCCATCATGGCCCAGGAACACTCTGTGGCCAGCTGTCAGCCCCTTTTATTTCCCTGTCATCTTGACTCACAGTGATCTTCTTGTTGTAGTGTGCAAACTGGCTACACATCTAGGCATCCTCTGTCAATTCAACGTTGTGCCTCACTTCTCCTCTCCTATGCCCTTTCTGCTGAAGCTCTCCTGCTCAGGCACTTTAAGCGATAAACTCTAAATTTCTGTTTCTATTGCTGGAATCTTGGGCAGCTGTTTTACTTCATTGCTACTGTCATGTTGTATGGACTCATATTTTCTACTTGCTGAAGTTCCTACTGAAAGAAGAGTAAGGAAAAATCTTTCCCGCTTATGTTCCTCACATTGTTGTGGTGCCTGTGTTTCTTCCTTCTGGTATCATTGTGTATCTGAGAACTTGAATAAACTCTGAAATGGCGATGAAGTCATGATTCTTTCTGTATTTATACCATTGATCCACCATTCCTGAGTCTTATCTTCTACAGTTTCAGAAACAGTGAAAAGCTAACATGGGAAAGTAATATTAAGAAAATAATATTAAGGAAGATTTTTGAAGGAAGGCTTCTCTGGTATTATTTGGGTTTACTATGAAATTTCACTGAAATTAGCACTAAATCCAGCTTCCGTGCTATGTATTGAATCATCTTAAATTTATTTGACATAAATATGTATTATGAATATTTTTACTAACCTACATATAACTCAGAACAAAACTATGTTAAATGATTATTATTAAGATTGTACAGAGTTGTAAAGTATAATAATTAGACAAATTTACACAAAATATTATGCTAAAATAGCATTCTTTACATCTCCTCTCCTCTAACATACATATGAATATTAAGGAAGCTTAAATCTGAGGATCATGGCTCAAAGCCAGGCTGGACAGGAAAGTCATTGAAGCTTTTACATTCAATTAACCAACAGGAAGCCTGACTTGGAGCTGTTCCTCACAGAAGAGAGTACTAGCATTGAGCAAAAGAGCTCAGGGACAGCACCTTGTTCAAGCTCCATGGTAAAAGAGGTTTAGATATCTAACTCAGTCCAACTAGAAGTGCTCTACCACTTGAGCCACAGCACGACTTTGGGCATTTTTGTGTATGTGGTACCAAGGACTCGAACCCAGGACTGTTTACATAGTAGCCAAGCACTGTATCCCTAGGCCAAAGTCCAAGCCTGCAGTTTTTTAAATTTTGTAAAAAAAGTTTTTAAAGGAGTGGCTGTTAGGGGTCTAACTTCATGCTTTTACATAAGATTATTCAAATTGTCTCCAATTAGTTAGGAAAAGGACTTCTTTCCATATTGAAACTTGTTAGATACATGCCAAAAGTGCTTCTTATTGCATACTAAACTGTTCACTACTTGTTTATATCCGTCTATCCTTAGGCTGGTACTACGTCATCTTTCTATGGATTTGGGGAAGCTTGTCAATTTTGATCAAAACTATAGATTTTGAAACTGAGTGATAGTGGTTCATGCCTGCTACCTTAGCTACTCAAGAGGCTAAGATGTGAGGATCCAGGTTCAAGAAAGCAGGTTCAGGAAAGTCTGCAAATTTTATTCCAATTAACCACCTAAAAATCCAGAAGTAGAGCTATGGCTCAAGTGAGAGAACACTAGCTGTCAGCAGAAAAGCTCAGACACAGTACTTAGGGCTTGAGTTCAAGTCTCAGGATCAACACAGACACACACACACACACACACACACACACACACACACACACAAATATAGATTTTGAGGACTGCATTGACTTTTTAGATAAATTTGTATTATATTATTTTCAGTATTATGTTGAACCTTGGCCTTCTTATACATTGATATCTTTTTTTCTGTTGGTTGTGGGGTTTGAACACTGGGCCTGGACTCTATCCTTGGTCTTGGGCATTGTCAATTGAACTGTTCAGTTCAAGGCTACTGCCCTATTGCTGGAGTAACAGTGGTACTTCTGGTTTTCTGGTAGTTAATTGGAGATAAGAGTCTCAGAGGCTTTAGTACCCAGACTGGCTTTGAACTGAGATCCTCAGGTCTCTCTCAGCCTCCCTAGTAGCTAGGATTAGACCACACCAGGCTTTATGTTGATATATTCTATTTGCTTCTTTTGATTTGTCAAGGCTTTAATTTTTTGCCTGAAATTCTGTACTCATGATAATTTTTGTACACTGATTTCTTTTGTTGTTATTATGAAGGGGATTTTTTTTCAGAATTTAATGTTCAAATTTGTAACTAAAACGTCTAAGCAAAGTTTAATTTGTGTTAATCAATCTCAATTGCTATTGGTACAATATTTGTCAGTTCCTCAAATTTCTTTGGAAAATCATACTGTGTATGATTGTAACATTTGCAGTGAAATAAAGTTTTCTTTCTTTCCTATTATGGAGGATATTAATTTCCTAAATAATTTTAGGCCCTACTGGTCCTTCAAATAAAATAATAAATCTAGCAACTACTGTTTAACCTTTTTTTAAAAGAATTCATTAACGTTGATTTTTACATCATATTTTAAATGACAAGTTTAACATACAAGTGTTTCAAGGAGGGAATCTCTATTTACAATCACTGGGACTTAGTATTTAGAATTTAATCACAATTAGGCTAAGGATTTGTGTGTCACAGAAACATTAATTTATGAAATAAAACATTATGTCTATAGAGTCATAGGTTTTTATGTCTATATAGTTATGTTTATATTTCCATTACCATGTCCATAGCTTTGGGTATGCAGTAATTGAGTCCTCCCTCTTGTATTCTTCGGATTTAACAGCCACATATTAAGGATACCATGCGCCTTTTGTTCCTTAGGTCTTGACTTGTCTCACTCAACATGATTCGCTCTAGATTCATCCACTTCCCTGCGAATGCCACTATTTTATCTTCTCTGTTGGCTATGTAGAATTCCATTGTGTATATATACCACATTTTCTGTATCCATTCATCTGCAGTAGGGCATCTGGATTGTTTCCATCGCCTGGCTATTGTGAATAGTGCAGAGATGAACATAGCTGAGAAGGTGTCCTTAAAATATCTTGGGTCATGATGTTCAGGATAGATGCCCAGAAGTGGTATGGCGGGATCGTAGGGAGGTTCTATTTTCAGTTCTTTAAGAAACCTCCACACTGCTTTCCAGAGTGGCTGAACTAGTCTGCATTCCCACCAGCAGTGTAGTATGGTTCCTTTTTCTCCACAACCCTGCCAGCAACTGTCATTGTCTGAGTTCAAAATCTTGGCCATTCTTGTTGGGGTAAGGTGGTATCTTAGGGTTGTTTTTATTTGCATTCCCTTTATGACCATAGATAATGAACATTTTCTCATATGCTTTTCTGCCACTTTAGTCTCTTCTTCTGATAAGTCTCTCTTTAGTTCCCTTGCCCATTTAGTGAATGGCTTATTGGGTTTTGGGGGGATTAGTTTCATGAGTTCCCTGTAGATACTAGATAATAAGCATTTGTCACATGTATTGTTGGTGAATAACTTTTCCCAGTTGGTTAGCTGTCTCTCTACTTTTGCGACTATGTTTTTATTTGTACAGAATTTTTTTTCTTTTTAGGTAGTCCCATTTATCGAGTCTCTCCAATCTGTTGTGACCCAGAGATTCTGTTCAGGAATCTTTTGCCTGTGCCTATGAGTTCCAGTGTATCTCCTACTTTATCATGTAGCAGTTTCATGGTTTCCGGTCTAACGTTGAGGTCTTTGATCCACTTTGAGTTAATGCTTGTGCATAGCGAAATCAGGCAATCAGGGAAATGCCAACCAAAAAGAGCCCAGGTCCAGATGGATTCACTGCGGAATTCTACAAGACGTTTAAAGATGAAATAACACCTATACTCTTGAAACTCTTCTGAGAAATAGAAACAGAAGGATCAATACCAAACTCATTTTATGAAGCTAATATTACTCTCATCCCCAAACCAGGGAAAAACCCAACAAAAAAAGAAAACTACAGACCTATCTCTCTAATGAACACAGACGCAAAACTCCTCAATAAAATATTAGTCAACAGAATACAGAAACAAATTTAAAAAATCATACACTATGATTAAGTAGGCTTCATCCCACAGATGCAAGGCTGGTTTAACATTCACAAATCAATCAATGTAATACATCACATCAATAAAGCTAAGGAGAAGAATTGTATGATAATTTTCTGGATGCGGAGAAGGCATTTGACAAAATACAACATATATTCATGATGAAAACACTAGAAAAAATAGGAATAAGAGGTATATTCCTCAAAATAGTGAAAGCCATATATGAAAAACTTACAGCCAGTATTATACTAAATGGTGAAAGACTGGAACCATTCACCTTAAAATCAGGAACTAGACAGGGATGCCCACTCTCTCCACTTCTCTTCAATATAGTGCTGGAACCCTTAGCCAGAGCAATAAGGCAAGAAAAGGACATCAAAGGGATCCACACAGGAAAGAAGAAATTAAACTATCCCTATTTGCAGAAGACATGATCCTCTACATAAGTGACCCAACAAACTCCACTCCCAAGCTTCTAGAATTAATAAACTACTTTAGCAAAGTGGCAGGATACAAAATTAACCTTCAGAAGTCAGTAGCCTTCTTATACACTAACAATACACAAACAGAAGGCCAAATCAAGAAAGTGATCCCATTCGCAATAGCCCCCAAAAGAATAAAATACTTAGGAATATACTTAACCAAAGATGTAAAGGAATTAGTCAATGAAAACTATAACAGCCTAATGAAAGAAATTAAAAGGACACTAGGAAATGGAAAGACATCCCATGCTCATGGCTAGGGAGAACCAACACAGTGAAAATGGCTATACTGCCAAAATTAATATACAAATTCAATGCAATCCCCATCATTACAGAAATAGAAGATATAATCCAAAGATTCATCTGGAACAAGAAAAGACCTAGAATAGCCAAAACAATTCTAGGCAAAAAGACCAATTCTGGTGGTATTACAATACCAGGCTTCAAACTCTACTATAGAGCCATAATAACAAAAACTGCTTGGAATTGGCACAAAAACAGACCAGAAGATCAGTGGAACAGATAGAAGACCCAGAAATAGAACCACATACCTATAGGCAACTTGTATTTGACAAAGGAGCCAAAGATATATACTGGAACAAACACAGTCTATTCAATTATTGGTGCTGGCAAAACTGGGCAGCCACATGCTGAAAACTAAAAATTGTGTAACCTTTTTTTAAGTTATAGATTATGACCCATTCTTTAATTAGTGTGTATGAGGTCAGTTGTAATTTTCATAGATGATTTTTAATAGGTCTTGGATGTTTTCTTCTAGGTTTTGAGTTATGTATATGCAATATTTTTCTTTGTGTATAAAATGATTATTTCTGTTCATTTCCAAAGTAATATCATACAGTATTGGGTGTTTTGTGATATCTTATCCATGCTATATTTGTAAAATAAAAACTTAAGTTAAATAACTCTTCATGGTCTATATCTATTTTAATATATTGTTTGACTTAGCTTGCCAGAAATTCCTGAATTTACATACACATATATTGGGGAGGAACATTTGGGAAATTCTCAGAAACTGAAGTACATAAGGCTTATATCTGAGTTATATTCAAAATATGATATAAGCTCTTAGATACATATCATCATATATGCTGATCTTCAAAACATCATATCTATGTATCTTGTCCAATTTCCATGTAAGGGAAAAAATAATATGGCTGCAGACGTCTCAAATTCAGGATATCCTCACATTTACATTTGGAATCCAAATATTGTTTTATGCAGACTTGAAAGAAAACTACCTGGATGTGGATTAAAAAATATTTATTCACATACCATTCTAATCTAGAAATTAGCTTTAAATTCTATAATTTTCTTTTTTATTATTGTGGAGTTGATATACAGAGTGATTACAGTTACATGAATTAAATAATGACTAATGAGTACAACTTTTGCTAGTTCTGGGGCTTGAAGTCAGGGTCTGAGTATTATCCTTGGGCTTTCTCAAGAGTTGTACTCTCCCACTTGGGCCACAGCACTACTCCTGGCTTTTTTCCAATGTATGTGGTACCAGCTTTATACATGCTAGGCAAGCACTTTATCACTAGGGCACGCTACCAGCCCTACAGTTCATTCTGAACCATCTCTCCCGTTCCATAGCTCTCTCCTAGATTTTCCCTCCCATTCTCTCTCACAAGGTACTTGGTTCATTATCCATCTAGTGTCTAGTGAGTACCACTTTGATATTTGCTCACACTTGTTGCATATTTTCTGTGACCTCCCTTACTCTCCTCAATTCAAATAAGACAAAAAGAAGAAAATAACAATAGCAACTTAAAACTGTTTCTTGTTTTCTTTTATTGCAGTTCATTTTATGTAATGTTATTTTATATGATCACATGCACATAGATAATGAGCCTCTATTAACCATATCATTCTTGTTACCACAAATGAAGAAAACCACACAGCCTATATTTCTTAGGCTCTGGCTTAACTTTGTTTAATATAATTTTTTCCAAGTCTTTCTGTTTCTTTACTAGTCATAAAATATCATGTTTCATTAATGTAATGAATAGATTTCAATCCAATGGTGAAAGAGCAAGAAACTATATGTTTGTCAAACCATCTTTGTAAAAGACCTGGAGGGAATATAACAAAAAAGCAATATAAGAAAATAATATATATATCATAGGGCTCGAATATGAAAATAGAATAGGCTAGTAATGAAAGTACCTATTATTCACTGGAAAAAATTGCGTAATCAAAGAAGTAATGACTCACATTCATATATGAATTTGGAAATCAGAAATAGAATCCTAGATTCAGAAATCTAGTCTTAGAAAAGCACCAGGAAGCCCCCAATAATAGTCACAATAAAAGTGTATAACATCTAAAATGGTGAAAGCATTTTAAGAAGTTGTGAAAAGAAAGAAAAGTGTCAAGTGTGTGGGAGGAAATTCAGGAGTTTATATAAAGTCAGGCACTAACAAAACATAGTAAGAAGGTAGAGAAAATTTTTACTCAGACTGAAAATGACCAAATCATATCTAATGCATAAAAGAACAACATCACCCCATTTATAAGGAAATGGAAACAGAAAATATCCTATTAAGTGAAGTAAGCCAGACTCAAAGAAGCATAGGCTCAGTGGTTTCCCTTATTTGGCAAAATCAGTAGAAACCTTGGGCTCTCCTAGCAGAGATTTAAAATAGAACAAAACCATAAGGCCATATAGAATGACACTAAATGAAAGGACCTCCAGGATTTAGAAACAAAAGCCATATAATGAGTAATTATTTTCCTTAATCTACTATGTTATCTCTCATCTCTTTTGCTGTCCCTTGGTTATCTCATATTTTTACAGTATTTCACCTGGCTGTCTGATATATTGTATCTATGTGTATTTGGTTACTGGAAGTGGGATAGGAAAACAAAATGAAGGGGAGAAGGTGGGAGGGAGGGAAATAGGGACCAAGACATGAGAAAGGGTATCAGTGTATGTGAAGTAATGCACCTTCTATTAATTACAATAAAAATATATGAAAAAAGTATTTCCAACAATTCAAATACAAAGTGATTTCTAATAAGAGCTCTTCAATACTTTTCAAAAATATTTTTTCTGCATTTAAATAAAATGAAATTGAAAGAATAAAATACCTGACTGAAACAAATCATGTGGACGAACAGACCTATTAGAAACCTAATAGATAACACAGTAACTTAATTTACTCACACAGATTTTATTTAACATCAAAGAAAAATGTCATGTCCCATTTCTTTTATTCATTTCATTGGTAGATAACCTATTTACTTTGAAAAATATTTTTATTTTTTGAATATTGGTAGCACTAGTATTTGTTATGTTTTGCACACTAGCTTTTATAATTTTATGGGAGGTTGTTTGTACTATGGGACAAATAGTGGCATAGATATTAAGGACAAGTTTCTGGACACTAAAAAGCATTAGGTCAGATTTCCATACTAAGGATGAGAAGATTGAGATGATGATGTCTGCCCAGTACATGATCACGAAGAAACTCACCAGCAGCAGGATGGTCTTTGTGGCCCTTTGCTCTGGAGAGACTCTTGAGTTCAGCCTGGTGCTGTGGAGGTACTGTAATTTTCTCTGATGCCTGAACAACAGAATCACCATGTATGCACTGGACAACAGCATAAGTCCTACAAGAAAGACATCTCTGAAAAATGTCAGAATGAAAGAGAGTTCCTTGATGATGGGGTTTATGGAGGCTATTGAACAGTGTTTATTGATTTGCATTAAATTCTGTTGGCTTGTGTTGGAATACACTACAGTATGGAAGATGATATTACTACCAAAAGATAAACTGAAGGACCAAAGAAAGATAATGATGTAAATAACATAGTTTGTGAGTTTGTGTTTGAATCTTAATAACCAGAAGTTTCTGGGGCTGATGGTGATGGCCTGGAACACACTCAGGAGGCAGGTGGTGCAGAGGGAGAGGCTGCGAGACACTCTCTGCAGATAAATCAATGCTTTGCATTTAAAGTCACTCTGCAAGTTCAATGATTCAAAAATGTCTGGAGAAAAAATACACAGCGCAATGAGAAGCATCACCATATGGACAAGGGCCAAATGACAGCTGATCATGTCAGTGGGTTTCACTCTGAAATCCTGAAGAAATGTGAAAATATATAAGAAAAGAAGGAAGATGTTGGCAGAGATTCCAATGCCAGCTTGGAAGAAAAACAATTGTTGAAGGACAACGTACATGGAAGCAGTGTTGATCTTCATGATCATAAGGACTTCAAAGGAGGGGCTGGTGTGCCTTTCAGGGACTGAAGACTGGACTTCACAGAGGAACTGGGACTGCAGCTGTATCCGGAATGTTCTTTGTCTCCTGTGTCCCTGGAGTGATGAGGAATTACCATCTTGGAAAGGTTTGTTGAGAGACAAGGAAGAAGCAAGAGGAAGTTGGCTGTGCTCACGACAACTAGTTATAGAATACTGTTAGTTTAAAGTAGATATGACAGAGGCATGGCTAAGAAAGGTGAACCAAGAATAAAGTACAGTCAGATCTTAAGCTGTGGGAGCACCACTAGCCGGATAAAGTCTGTGACTCTCCACAGGCATTGAACAGCCACTCTGGCTGTTCTGATACCCAGGATGGCAGCTGTGCGCCCTACTGTAGGAAATGATGGGGACCCTAGAAACCTGAATCATCTGCAGAATACACCCCTGTGCTATGTCACCTAAAACAGTCCAGCTAAAGTTGTTACAGGAATGGAGAGAGGAAGGGTGAGCAACAATGACCAAGACAAAAGTCAATGACCGTGAAACACTGCACTCGGAATCTAACTTTTAATCCCTTTGTAAACTGCTTAGAAAAAAAAAAGCCTAGCTGTGCCCTAACTGACAATCAAGCATTCTTAAGTCAAATCATCATAGAACCAGCAAGAAGTCCATCAGCACCAGCTAAGTTCATTAAGAGGAACAAAACGAAAGAATCACAGTAGGAAGCTAACCTGAGGAAAAAAGTTCATGATTATCTAGACAGTAAAGGGCTGCTTTATTGACTATGCTACCTAAATAGAAGGATCATTATCCAGCTGGGTTAGGCAAAAATAAAAGACTTTATCTCAAAAATGACCAAGTTAAAATGCCTTAAATGGTACAGTGACTGCCTAGTAAGTGCCAAAGCCCAGCGTTCAAACAGCCCACTGAAGTATAAATTCTGGAAAAATAGCATAATTAAAGAAAAAGTATATTAGACAACTGAAGCAAGTTTGAATATTACAACTTGAGATGTCACAATAAAACACTTAAAAGTTGAAGTAATCTAAAATAGTTTCAAAATAAAAGAATCAACTAGAAGATACTGCATTATTTCTGATTTGGTAATTCTTATGCCATGAAAATTTACATATGTTCACACAGCAATGAAACATAAATAGAAAACCCATTAAAATAAAAGTTGAATATGATTCTAATTTAAATATATATAGATATGTATTTCAAAGAGTTAAAATCCTTTCAAATCCTATAAGTGTATGGATAATGCATTCCACAAAGTTGATATTTTTATATCTGAAAGTATCTACTGCATTTTCCTTGGATTCAGTAAGACTTTAGACTAAAAGTCTATGAGAATGCTCCTTGACAATATTTCATTGAAAATATTCTACTTTGCCTACCCATTCTCTGTATCCTGAGTACTCACCGTTAAGGAAGGAGAGAAGTAAACAGCCAAAGAACATTTGATGGAAGTCCATGTGGAACTAGGCAAGGAGATGTGATTATAAAGGAGTGCCATTAGCTCATCTCTCCCTAGACCTATCATCATCACGTCAAGACAGTTTAAGCCTTGGGAACATTAGAAATGGCAGTCAACAAAGCAAAGAAGGTAATCTAATTCTTGAAGAACCTCAGTGTATGATCAGCTGGTTCTCAAACCTATTCCTGTGTGAGCTCATCTCCCTAGGCTATGTCCAGTAGTTTGCTTGGTCTTAATTTTGATTGACAGGACAAGAAGTAAAAAACATAGCACTCCCTTGAAAACAACAACACAGCTGTCAGATATTCTGATCTATCTCCATGACTGTAAGTGCCCTCATGGTCTATAAACTTATTCTTTAGTGGTTTGAAGATTTCAGCTAGATCATAACAGACTTATTAAAGCAAAAACAATAGAGTTTAGAGTCAGACTGAAGAAAGATTCCATATCAATGATTCAAATAAAATTTTAACTTACACATAAACCAGATTCTGGTTCATGCTAGAATTTCTTTTGTCTCTTATTTTAACCAAAATTTCACAAATTTGTTTCAAATGTATCTAGTAAGTTTTATACACAAAGTTTTGGATTATCAAGAATTTTACACTAAAACCAAAAGGGAATTTGCAGACATGGCTGTGAAAAAGATTATCCTTGTTTATTTAGAAAGATTTAGTGTCATCCCGGATAGCTCATACTTGTAAACTTAGCTACTCAGAAGACAGGAAAATCGAGGTCTACCATTTTATCAGTCCTGGGGAAGAAAATTCTGAGAGACATTCTGTACAAAATAATAAGCCATCAGGACTGGAGGCATAGCTCAGGTAGTATAGAATCAGCTGGGCAAGCACGACATCCTGCATTCAAACTCCAGTACCAGAAAAGTTAAGATGATCAGATTCAAATATGTAAAACTGAAACCTTGAAATTGCAAAAGAGAAATGAAAGGATGCTGTACTGTTGACTTTAAAAATAGAAGAGACCAGGGACCAAGTGACATAGGTTGCTTCTACAAGGAGGAAAGGGCAAAAAATTGTCCAGTAGACCCTTTAAAAGGAAATGGGATTCTACCATGTTGTGGCTCTTGAAGACTCTCTCAGCAGTCAGAGCCTCTCGAACTGCAAGGTTACTCATTTCTGTTGTTTCAAGTCAATGAATCTAAGATAATTTATTATAGCAGAATCAGGAAATTAATACAAATAGGACTAAGAGAAAAAACTACAGTGTGTGTGTGTGTGTGTGTGTGTGTGTGTGTGTGCGTGTGTGTGTGCTGGTCCTAGGGCTTGAATTGAAAATCTGGGCACTGTTTCTCCATTTCTGCTTGATTCCAAGTCCTATGTCTACTTCTGGCTTTCTCATAATTCATTGGAGATTCTTATCTCACAGACTTTTTTTTCCCAAGTTGGCTTTGAACCTTGATCCTCAGATCTGTTTCTTGAGTAGCTAGGATTACAGTGTCTACCTGAGAAAAAAATAAGTGTTAAAAATAAAAACAAAATATAATGGAATCCAAAATCATAAGAGCTTTTTTCTATGTTATTTTTTGTAGTATTTATTTATTCTTAATTTCAGTTTTATACTTTCTCACAGGGTTATATTCAATTAAATTGATATGATGTAAACTCAATTCAGTTTTTCACTTATCATGAGTTCCTACTTTTAGCATCATTTTTAGAAAATACTGTTCTTAAATGAATGATTTCTGGATTTATGTAAATAACCAAGAGGCATAATTATAAATAAGGGTTTTGGAGGGAAACTTTTATTTATGTTTTGTTAAATTTGTTTCTCATCTTCATACCAATAATGCACTTTGCATTTTTGATAACAGGTTTTCATGGATTTTCCAGGTAATTTCTTAAGAATTCTAGCATTTTGATGCATTTTTTAATATGTGAAACATTTTTAGTTTCAATATTGTATTGATTGACAAGAAAGACAATCAAATAACACATGCATATATAATGAACTTATAACTTTCACACTTGCTGAATTCAATTAAATTTTCTAGCAATACTTCATAGATTATATTAGATTTTCTGTAAATATTATTACTTTTCCAGTTAGCTAACAAATTCCATTTGCCTAATTTCTTTTCTTGCTTAATTTGATTATTTATTATACTGAATATAATAATTTGGAAATAAATGTAAGCAAAGAAACATTTTTTAAAATTCATATCCTATTTCTCTTAGAAAACATCTGCATATGAAAGTTTCTGTAAGATAATTCGGAACCTCTGTGATCATTGCACCTCATCACATATAAGACATTATATTATCACCTACGTCTAATTATTTTTATTAATTTGTCTCTGTTCTGGTAACATGTCTCTAAACTGTATGTCTCTTCTTCATGGTGCTTCATAGAATGGATTTAAACTTTAGGATATTGCTTTTATAATTCTGATTACAAATTATGAGGTTTTGTGCCAAGGTAGTAACAAGTAAATGGAAACATACTCAAAGATATTTAAGTAGAATTAAATTAGGCCTCCTCAAGGTCTTAATGGGGAGCTCAGCCCTCATATGGGATGGAATGTAGGATTTTCTTGCCTTTCCTGAAGAGAACACTTGACTCTAGTTTAATAACCGTTCTGTTATTTCTCCCCCTAATTCCCATCAATATATTAAAAGCAACAACTGAATCAGAGTTTCAAAGAAATCATGCAGGATGCTGATTAAGGTTACTAATATTAGTAGAGAAGTTATGATCAACAAACACATATACATACAAACACACACATTTGTTAAAAAGAAGCTATTTTGTACAAATGACATGTCAATCTAAATTTTTTAAAGAATATGTGCATAAATACAATATTATGTGGAATCAGAAGGATAAAACCCAAATACTGGTCAGAATAAGAAAAATATAATCCACAATTAGAAAATAAGCCTATAATATAAACCAATTTAGAATTAATCTAATGTTAAGAGAGGTACAAAAGATTTAAATATTTACCGCTGCATGCTTTTTTCACATTACACCCATGAGTTTGCATCACGTATCAACTTTTTTCATATATTTTTATTGTAATTAATAGAAGGGTTACATTATATTCACCAGATAGAAGGTGCATAAAGGGTATCAATTTTTGTGAAGTAATGTATCATAGGAAACCTTGAATACAAATGACATATTTAATAGTTCATCCATGTAAAATATAAAATGTAGGGATTTTTTGCAGTGCATCCACAAAATTGTATAGAACTATTACTACCTAATTTCATATATCTCCCCACACCCCTGCAATATAAAAGAAGAAAAATCTACACTAGTCCTTACCTCTCCCTTCTCCAGCCCCTGACTTTTACTAATATACATTCTATGTCTATAAAGAGGCTTATTATATTACATATTACATGCCTTGTTGTAAGTGACATGCCAAAACTTTTAAGCATATGTTCTTAGAAATGTTTACGTTTTATATAAGCAAAATGGCTCAGTATTTGTTTACACATTGACTTTAGAGAAAATGACAACTCAGAGTTGGTCTTTCAAACAAGAAACTTTTCCAATAAAATCGTACTTCTAAACTCTGGATGCTAAATGTTCTATTTTCATGTCATTTCAAAAAATAGCAGTGTGGACAAAAATTAAATATCTTAACCACTAGAAATTCTACTTGTGCATGCGTAGGTTACATTCTATTTCTACCATCTTACAAAGCCAGTATCCTCTATTCCTGTTTTTCCTTCTTTCTTAAAATGTTCCTCCTACAGATACTTGGGGACATATTATTTTTCTCAGTCGTGTGACACTCAGTTTTTGGTTTCTGAGTTTCCCAAGAGATCCCCACATGCATTAGCTCTCTGCCTTCTGACTGTTACTCATACGACTTATAGTTAATGAAGGAAATGACCCCAGGAGACTGAAGAAGTTATCCAAGAGGTGATCTTATTAGCTTAACGAGTCCCATGGTTATGGTTCAAGTCCTTCATTTACAAAAAGTTTAACTTGATCCCCAAACCTTACCTCATTATTACACACACTCATTCTTCTTTGTATTTGTGCTCATTAGCAGGCCACTGTCCTGTGTGGTTCTTTAAGGGTGCCCAAGGGAAGGGAGGAGATATTCTCTGAATGCAAGCTGTCTACAAGATCCTGGCATAGTTCAGTAAGACAGACTCTTCTGTGCATCATAGAAAGAAACTTAGATTTAATAGGGATTCTTTGACATTTGAAAATCTACTTTTATTTGCTCAAAATTGGGGAATGTTGAAACACAGGAATTATAGTAATGAGGTGAATTCACTACTTCAGAATGGTCAGGTGTCAGCTGATAGTGGATCATGCTCAGCCAAAATGTATTGTTAGAGCTATTGTTATTGCTATCAAAGTTAATGTTAATGTAGATTAGTTCTACAAAAGATGAGAGAAGAAAGGAAAGTTTGATTTTAATCAGTTTTTTAGAGGTGCATGTGACAAAATACACTAAGATCACTGGCTTCCCACATATATAACTATTATGTTTTTAAAATCTGATGTTTATTTTACTTAAAGAACAATCAACTTGTAACACTTATGACAAAAATCCACTGTCAATAAAATCACTTTTATGAAGTTTATCTTTAAGTTAATTTCTCAGTGCCTTTTATTAGATACATTCATTGCGACAACCTGCTTAAAAGTTGATTGTGCAATACTTCTGAAGAAATGTAGATACTCAGATTATGCATTAATGAAGTGGCTTCATGCGTGTTTAAGCATACCTGATTATCTATCTTATCTTTGGATTCCTGGTATTCTCAGTTATGCTTCTTGAGGAGAAAATGACTAATAATTTTGATCTGAAATTTTGAGTCCTTTTTTCACTTATTCCTTAGAGATTTTATCTCTTGTTAGGTAAAATTAGGTCAAAAGCATAAGACTAGCACAGTCAAGTATTATTTATGTGAACTCTAAGGTGAATTGAGAATGAGAGCTTGCAGAAAGGATAAAGACAGCGTGTGCCACTATGAGATGTTAAAAGGAAGCCCTGGTATATCCAAAAAAACATCTACCAGAACTTATGAATGTTTCCAACTTTGTTCAAGACATGCACAGCAGTAAATGATTGACAAAATGGTAGACCAGGTAGTCTTGGGAATTAAGTACCAGGGGAAGGAGGGATGATGAGCAGAGAAGGTAAAGTAGGGTGAATAATATGTATTTGGTACACATGTACTATATGTGCATGTATGAAAATTGATCATGAAACATGTTAAAATTATTTTTGAAAGGGAATTGAGGGAATATAATAGAGGTGGTGAATTTGATCAGGGTACATTATACATATGCATGGAAATAACACAGTGAAATCTTCCTGTAGAGTTAATGGGGGATAATTGAATACATTAACATAAATATGTACAAATAATAAATGTGCTACATATTATGGGATAATAATTCATTGATATTAATTAATATATTGAAACATATATTTCATATATTTTTAAATGCCATCCTTTATTATTTTTTTGATAATACTTATTTCTCAGGAGTACACCACATTCCACAGCTGTGCCTGTATTGAAGCCTATTGGTCAACACTAGAGTTACATAAATATGCTCATTAACTTCATGTTTGTTTCTTTTTTTAATTAGTCAATCTAGTCCTTCTAGGAAAGTTTCTGGATTTAGGGATTTTAATTACAATTTATCTTCTGATTTTTGGGGGGGATTATCTTAGAGAACATTGAGTACCTTAAATTTTACATCATATCTTTTCTCAAATATGTGAAGTTTTGTATGTCTTCTTGAGAAAATTTTCCACCATTCTTCATTGATCTCTAGTGACGTATGAATACTTTAATATACTTTTTTGTGTTGTGTCTGTACGTAATTTGAATTTCCAGACCATAATTGTTTCCTCTTTATCTTTGTCTTTGCCTTTCCCTTTCTCTTTCACTTTCTCTTGAGGCTTGAAAGCAGCATTTTTACTCAAGGTTATCACTTTATCACTTGAGCCACAGCTCTACTTCCAGATTTTGGTGGTGAAATGAGATAAGCCTCATGGACTTTGCTGTCTGAACTGGCTACAAACTGTGAGTACCAAGCCTACTGTGCTCAGCACTAGGCTCAGATCATCATTTCAAGCTACCTGTTTTGTAGTTTGTTAATTTTTCTTTCTGCTGTACTGATCCAACTTTGCCTACTTTTGGTAAAGTATTAAACTTAGATCTTCTTAACATCACAATTCTTACATTTTCTATATTTTGTTGATAATTCTCTTTCTTGGGTTCATAAATCATTTTCTAGTTTTTTTATGTTAGGCTACTCCTTTAGCCTTTGAGCAGAAGTAAAATATTTGTTTCAAATAGTAACTCTGATACTGTGACTTTAGTGCTAAAATCTGGACATTCATTCCTTCAAATATGATACAATTTCCTGGGTTTTGCACCCTTTAGTTTGGGTTGAAATGTGGGCTTTTACTAACAATGAAATGTTTTCTGTCATTGCAGACTGCTTCTTCAGAAATGATCAAGGATGTAAAGACTTTGGGTACTCTTTGCCTTTTCCTGAGTGTGTATGTTCATATCCATGTGTGTGCCTTCCTCCAATCACTCTACATTCATAACTGCATTCCTGTGTCTAAATTTCCCTCCTTGTTTCATCCATTTTTCTTTGTGATGAGTTAAATATTCTCTATGGCTGGGCATGGTGATATCTATCTGAATTCTCACCTGTTTGAAGGCCAAAGCAAAGCATTTTAATGAAATGCTATCCATTGTAAAGCTTCTGGGCTGTTTCCATAACTTGGCTATGGAATAGTGCATCAGTGAATGTGAGTATATAGGTACATTTACTGTAATCTTGAGTTGGAGTGTTTTTGATAAATATTTGAAAATGGTATTGCTGTAATCACTATTATCAATTCCCCTTTTTCCTATATCAAAGATGATGAAGTAGAAGCTATCCTGAGCAAAAGTAGCAAAACAGTATCTCTAAAAAACAAAACAATGAAGTAAAACATATCTCTAGGTGTGGACTAAGATGTTGAATACTCGCTGTATGTGTTGGAAATCTTTGACAGGCTTGGCACACTCCCTCATGGCCCAGGCACCACCAGCTTACATCTTACTTGACTTTGAGCCTCCCTTTGCCTGTTGACCACATGCTGCTTGTGATGTTGGGGTCAATTTCCTCAGAATGTTCTCTGTTCCTTCCTCAGGAACTTTGTTTTTTTAATTGTAAAGTTGATGTACAGAGCTGTTACCATTATGCAAGTAAGGAAAGAGTACACATCTTGTAGAACAGTTTTACTTCATCCTCTCTTTTCTTCTGGCTTTCCTCCTTCCCCAGCTCCTTTCTCTCTCTCTCTCTCTCTGTCTCTCTCAACGTAAACACACACATTAATGTGTTCTGAATTATATAATTGCATAAATACTATCTGGGACAATAAAATCTTTTACTCTGTTATAATTATTCATTATTATATAAATATTTGTATTAAATAATTAATCATATAATTATATAATTCATGGTTAATAACCAATCATTAATGCATGGTTAATAATTATATTCCCTCAATTCCCTTTCAAAAATAATTTTAACATGTTTCATGATCAATTTTCATACATGCACATATAGTACATGTGTACAAAGTACATATTATTCACCCTACTTTACCTTCTCTGCTCATCATCCCTCCTTCCCCTGGTACTTAATTCCCAAGACTACCTGGTCTACCATTTTGTCAATCATTTACTGCTGTGCATGTCTTGAACAAAGTTGGAAACATTCATAAGTTTTGGTACATGTTTTTTGGATATACCAGGGCTTCCTTTTAACATCTCATAGTGGCACAAGCTGTCTTTACCCTTTCTGTAAGCTCTCATTCTCAATTCACTTTGATGTTGTTATAATGATATAATAAATTATTATTAATTTTTTTCCAGTCCTGGGGCTTGAACTCAGGGCCTGAGCACTGTCCTTGGACTTTCTTAAGGCTAGAGCTCTACTGCTTGAGCCACAGCTCCACTTCCAAATTTTTCTGTGTATGTGGTTCCAAGAAATCAAACACGACCGGGTCTTTGTGCATGTTAAGCAAGCATTCTACCACTATGCCAAACTCCCGGCCTTATTATTAATTTTTAATATGGCTCATGGTGATATTTTCAGACGTGAGGAAGTGAGGTTAATCATCTAACCAAATAATAAGAGAAGTATAAAAGATAGAATAATAGTTCAGCTTCTCAATTCATTGGGGCTTGAGATCTTTTAAATGTAGTTTAAAAGAAATGGGTTATAAGAATGGGGATATAACTTTTGATCATTTTTTAAAAAAATTAGGCATCACCCCTATTTTTCTCTTTGCATATTTTTTGAGTCATGGCAATTATAACCTCTCATTATAACCTCCAATTATAACATCTGTAGAGTCAGTATGCAAATGCAATTGTAATGATGCTACTGGGGGAGTGTCAGGCTGTCTAGAAGTTTAGATCCAGCACATTGAAATGACAAATGGGTGTGGCTGGTGAGTTAATATCCCAGATTCCAGAAGCCTTCACTATATACTTTAATCATATACAAGTTTCTGACCTCTTCTGCAACAATAGAAGGCAGCACATACGCAATTATAATGTGTGGTGGCTATAACTGCACTGCCACCTGCAGGACGGAATGATGTGGATGTCTGAGTGTAATTTCTGGAAGAAAAAATAGCTGATGAAAAATTTTTGGTTGATTTGCAATTTTTTTACTATTTCACTTTTAATATTTTCAAAATCAATTGGAATTGCTTTCCACACATTTGATTTTGTTTGATACATAAAAATCATAAAAATTGTACATAATATTCAGTCCTAAGTGATGTTTCAATAATTATAATTAAGTATGTTGTATATATCTTAAACCAGATTAGAAATGTTTGTCCCTGAAACATTTACTGTTTCTTTATCACAGACGCTCTCAAGTCTATTCTTCAAGCTTTAGAAATGTGGAAGATATAATTGTTATGTATAGTCACTGTGGCACCCCAAAATTTATTGTTCACATCCAGCGTATTAATTATTAATATTTACCATCTTCTCTCAGTCCCATTATACCAATCTTCTTTAACGCTAATACTCTTGCAACTTCAATGAGATCAAATTTCTGATTATGGATATCGTTGAGAAGGCCTGAGTTATTTCACGTCATATACTGCTATCCAGTTCTAGTCAGCTTCTCAGATATACTGGAATTTCATCCTTACAATGCAATGTATTTTTGTTCATAGTACATATCTCTATTCTATCATCGACTTAATGGACATTTAAAAGCTCCCATTTCTTTTTTATTATTTTTTTTTGCCAGGCTGGGGCCTCGAACTCACGGCCTAAGCACTGCCTTTAGACTTTCTCAAGGCTAGAGCTCTACCACTTGAGCCACAGCACCACTTTCAGGTTTTTTCTATGTATGTGATAACGAGGAATCGAACCCGGGTCTTCATGCATGCTAGGCAAGCACAGTATCACTAGGCCAAACTCCCCAAAAGCTCCCAGTTCTTGAGGACCAGGAACAAAGCTGTAATGATGGTGGAAACACAGATTACTTTTTCTTTAGATATATATTTAGTTGTTGGAATTGCTGAGAACTCTGGGAGTATGATTTCAATGTATTTTGAACAGTCTTGTGTGTGTGAGTGTGTGTGTGTGTGTGTGTGTGTGTGTGTGTGTGTGTGTGTGTGTGTGTTGGTCATGGGGCTTGAACTCTGAGCCTAGGCTTTGTCCCTGAGCTCTTCAGCTCAAGGCTACCTCTTTACCCCTTGAGCCACAGCGCCACTTCCCATTTTCTAATGGTTAATTGGAGCTAAGTGTCTCAGGGACTTTAGTGTCGGGGCTGGATTTGAACTGCCATCCTCAGATCTCAGCCTCCTGTGTAGCTAGTATTACAGGAGTGAGCCACCATGTCTTGTTAAACAAATGTTTTCGAAAATAATAGAAAGACAAGCAAATGAAATGCATACCCATTTTTCTCTTATCCAAAGTACATTTTACTTGAATATGCTTACTTTCTAAATTTTCTTTAGTTGTACAAAGTAGTTATCATTTAACAGAGCATTTAATTTTATATATGTATGTATGCATGCATGCATATATGTATGAATTATTTTGTTAGTCGTGGGGTTTGAACTGGGCTTGGGTGATGATCCTGAGCTCTTCAGATCAAGGCTACTGCCCTACCGCTTGAGCAACAGTGCCACTTCTGGTTTCTGGTGGTTAATTGGAGATAAGAGTCTCACAGTCTTTTGTACCACGATCCGCAGATCTCAGTCTCCTGAGTAGCTAGGAATACTTTTATTTGTTTAGCCTCCTTTCTCTTCATTTCCCCACCTTTCTCAACTTTCCCCAACTTGCTCCTACTTTGAAAGTACCGGCTTCCTGACTTTTATTTTGTTGGGCTTTGACTGTGTTCTGAGTAATCACACTATTTGATTTCCCCATTGATGCTTCCGAATTTCAGTTAATATACATGTAATCAGCTGCATACCACCCTATGTGTTTACTTATAGTTTTCTAGCTACCACATATAAGAGGAATCATGCATGCTTTTTTCCTGTGGAACTGACTTACTTCACTTAATATGTTTTTTTTCAAATCATTATATTTTTTAAAGAAATGGTGTAATGTCATTCTTTCTAATTGTTGCATAAAATTCCATTGTGTATGCACACCACATTTGGTCATTGGTTCATCCACTGAGGATCATCTGCACTGATTTGCTTTCTTGGCTGGGATGAGCACTTGTTCAGTGAACATGGTTGAGCTGGGCGCTTGTCTCTAACCTTGCTTGTAACATTTTGGATAAAAATACAGACACAGAATTATTAAGTTATAGAGTAGTTGTATTTTAGTGTGTGTGTGTGTGTGTGTGTGTGTGTGTGTGTGTGTGTGTGTGTGTGTGTGTGTGTGTGTTTGGTGAATCTAGGATGTGAGCTTGTGGCTGGGAACTATCCCTGACCTTCTTTGGCTCAAAGCTATCATTTAAGCCCCAACTTCACTTCCAAGTTTTTCTTTTCCCTCTTTCTCTTCCTCTTTCTCTCTCTTTATCTCCTCTCTTTTTTTTCTTTCTTGCTTTCTTTCTCTTGCTCTTCTTTCTTTTTTTTTTCCTTTTTCTTTTTCCTGGTAGTTTAGTGGAGATATGGTTGTCACAGACTTTCCTGCCTGAGCTGGCTTTGAACCAGGATCATCAGATTTTAGCATTCTGAGTAGTTAGGATCACAGGCATGTGCTTTGCCACTTGTCTTATGTTTATTTTTTTGAGGAAACTCCTCACTGCATTTCAGAGTGATTGAATACACTTACATTCCTATTAGCAACGTATATAAGGTTTCTTCCCTTTTGGTCACATTCTGGACAGCATTTGTTAATGTCTATTTTTTTGATAATGGCCATTCTAATTCTATGCATTTCCTTAAAGATCATGTTGACTATATATTATATTTAGCTTTGATATGATGAAGAAAATTATAGGATAATTATAAAATCTATGTATATCATCTATTTACCCATTTGTCTGGCTTTTATCATCAACTTACCTACCTCTCTTTTTTCTTCCCCTCTCTCCCATGTCAGCTGGTGACTGAGGGATAGAGAAATCTCCAAATATGGTGTCACCTGAAGTCATTATTTTTAGATGTTATCCATCATTGCTTAGAAGAAAATATTAACCACACAGATAATGATTCTTATGCCACTTCCATACCCAAGTCTATTAGAATGGAAGGTTAAGAACATGTTCAAAATGTTAGCAAAGGAGTACTTATTTAAAGAAATAATTGTGAGTTATATAAACAGAAATACAGAGAAATGGGAAAACTTCCTATGAAAAAAATAATTTTATGTTTAAATATTCTTATGAATATTTCCTAGAGTTAATAACTGGGTTATCAACTCTAGATCCATTTGTGAAATTGTATTAACGCAAATATGTCATGTAACTGTCAGTATATACCCCAAAATTAAGATCATCTAACACATAGTGGGTGTGAATCACTAATACACCATATACTTCCAGAAGTATAATGTACCAACACCAAGGTTAGGGATACTAATAACCTTTTAGTATATTTTGTGCCAATTTGACTAGGGATCAGCACACACTTCCAGGTAACCCTGAGGAAAATACTTATTAGTTTGGAATAACCCTGTGTACACACAAATGTGTGTACACATTAGGGAGTTCCTTTAGTCTCAGTGAAACTGAAGAATATTCTCTTTAGAGAAAAGCTTTCTTTTGATCAGTTTTTCCAGCCCTCCCTTCATGGCTCTATTTCTTAGGCTGTATATGACTGGATTAAGGGTAGGGGGTAACACAATATAGCAAGCAGATAGAATGAGATCAGTGGATGACGAAGGCCCTAAGGTAGGTTTCAGGTAAGCAATAAAACCAGTTGAGAGAAATAGGACTATAACTGCCAGGTGTGGGAGGCAAGTAGAATAGGCTTTCACCCGGCCTTCTGTAGATGGAATCTTCCTGACAGTGGAGAATATATAGATATAGGAGATGGCGATACAGATAAAGTAGCAAGAGTCAAGTACTACATTAATGAGAATCAGCACAATTTCTACAATTATATGTTTTGAACATGAAATAGCTAGTAACTGGGGAATATCACAGAAAAACTGGTGGATCTCATGCTGTCCACAGTAAGACAAAGAAAAGGTAGTGGCTGTATGAATAGCTGCTATCAAGGCACTGTTGAACCAGGAAAATGTGGCCATGTGCATGCATGTGCTTCTGTTCATGATGACTTCATAATGCAGAGGATGACAAATGGCAGCATAGCGATCAACAGACATGGCTGTGAGGAGGCAAAGCCCCGTGTCTGCAGAGAAGAGTACCAGAAAGACCTGGGCCACACAGCCAAGGAAAGAAATGGAGTTTTGGTGGGTGATGGAGTTGGTAATCATTTTCGGTACCACAGCAGAAATGAGGGAGAGATCAAAGATGGACATAATCTTTAAGAAAAAATACATGGGTGAGTGGAGGCTGGGGTCTAAGGATGTTACGGTGATGACAAGAACATTCCCCATCACTGCTGCCAGGTAAATCACTGTGAAAATACCAGCGTGCAAGAACTGGCGCTGCCATGGGCCAGAGAAACCCAAGAGAAGAAACTCTGTGACCACTGAGTCATTGATGATTCTTGATGGAACATTCTGTATTTTAAAAAAGTTTAAATATAATAGTTAAGAATACCATATGTTCCTGTGGAATGTTCAGAACTAGTTCTTTTGTCTATACAAATGCCTGTGTGTGAGTGTGTGTAAATAACAACTTTGAGGGGAAGTGTTCCTCAACTGGACAAACAGCAGAGTTTTGATCATATGTCTACTCTTATCATGTTTGTAATTTCATTTTGTTTTGGAGAATTTGAAGTGTAATAGTACTCAGATAGATCCATAAATTCTTTGTAGGTTCACAGGCAGAGCATCTGCTCCCTTGTGACAAAGGATCTCACTGTGAATGTATATGAAAGGCAGGAAAGACCTGGAATATCTAATATTCCCATGTCATGTCTTTAAAAATAGTTTGTCATTAAAAAATTGGCTTCTAGTGTCTATGGTGTTATTTTGCCAGTCTTGGGGCTAGAACTCAGGGCCTGGGCACTCTCCTTGTACAGTGCTCTGCCACTTGAGCCATAGCACCACTTCCAGCTTTTTCTTTGTATGTGACACTGAGGAATTGATCCCAGGGCTTCGTGCATGCCAGGCAAGCACGCTACCACTAGTTATGCTCCCAGACCCGAGAACCTGGTTTTAAATGATAACTTTTTCTGTGTTCCGAGTGCCCTGCGTGTGGACATGTCACAATAGAGCTACTCCATGTCACATATATATGCTAACTCAGAAATAAAATGACAAAATCTTTTTCATTCTCTTCAATTTTCTTTCCTTCTTTAGTAATTTCTAATTTTTATATCATTTGCATATTCAAATATTGAGAAATTTCGGGGTGTGAGTTTTTAATGAAATCACATTAAACTTAAAAATATAAAAGAATAGGTATGGTGTATCACTCGTGCAATCTGAGAGCGTCACAAGTTAGAAATTAGAAGGTAATATTCCACAAAACTCTGTCTCAATCAACAGGCTTGTCCTTGTGGCGTGTACCCGATTCTAGGTACAAAGAAACCCATAGACAGGAAAATCATGGCCTATGCTGACTCCAAGGGAATGTGCTCGAATCTGCAGGAGCAGTACTAGTGCAGAAAGGACTGTGGGCATGACCCAAGCATGGAGAATATTCCAGTAAGCATGAGCCCTCGATATCAAACTCTAGCAAAGTCAAAAAAGAAAAATAAACTAGGATAAAAAAGTATGAATCTATATAAAAATTATATGTTTTTTTCCTTTATTATAATCTGTTTCCAACTTTCTGATAACTCCTTATGTACTCTATAAAATTAGTTAAAAATAACATGTTATTAGGAGATCCGTATATTAGAGATAAACATTTTACATGTAAAACTAGAGAAAATAAGTTGAATGTGTTAAAAATATATTTATGATTTTGATGAATACTTTCACTTGGGCCAATTTTTATGTCTGAAATGATAACCAGCAATTATAAGAGAGTAAAATTAAAACTTACAAAATTGTCTTCCTTGCAGAGAACACAGGTCATCAGATTGTGGATCAAATTGCTGGAGGGATGGTTACCCATCAGTAGCCCAGATTTTTCAAGTTCTGATTTCTGAAATTGTTGAAACTCTTACTAATAGCACTGCCTGTCCTGCTGTTTGGACCTTAGCAAACTCAGCTGCTGTTAAGAGTGGAACGCTTTTATCTCTGTTGCCCATCTCCCAAATGCTGCACTCTGAAATTCCAAAGGGAAATGCTGCTAGCGCCCTAAAGGTATTATTAATCCATTCTTCTCCATTACAAGGCACAAAATGGCATCATTTATATATAGAAATATTGCATCACAAACAATGTCCTCTTGCAATGAGTATCTTCAAATACTGAGAGTCTGCATTATTACTGAGAAGTCAATGAAAAGACATTTTTCTAGTCATTCACTAAGCCTTTATATGGAAGAGTTAATGTGTCAGAATTTCCCCAGAGTCTGTTTAATCTCTCACTATTTTTCTTATAGTGTTATAGTTTTACTATACCTCATACATGTATGACATATGTGTATCATATATTATGTCTATAAAGGTATATATATATAAATAGGTATAATTTTATATATGATACTTACATGAAATATGTATATAAAATATTTATATCTTTATATTATGTTTATAAACATACTTATATAGTAACTATAATCATATAAATATAATAATAAAATAAATATAATTATACAAATACAATATTTGGATATAATAAAATTTAAACCAATATTTATATAAATATGTTCATCATAATACATTATAAAATATGATATATTATATTTTATATGTATTTATACATATGCATACATATATGTATCTATATATATTCTGTCCTTAGGTTGAAATTAAGGGACTGGTATACGTCCTTGAAGCTCAAGGCCAGTGCGCTACCACTTGAGCCACAGCTATACTTCTGGCTGTTGGGGGAGTTTGGCCTAGTAGTATACAACTTGCCTTGCAGGCTCAAAGATCTGGGTTCGATTCTTTGGTAACACATGTATAGAAAATGTCGGAAGTGGTGCTGTGGCTCAAGTGGTAGATCTCTATCCATGAGAAAGCCCAAGGACAGTGCTCAGGCCCTAAGTTCAAGCCCCAGGACCAGGACTCCCCCCACAAAAAAAGTCTATAGACTTCCCACTTGAAGTGACTTTGAACCAGATATCAGACTCTTGAGTAAGCAGGCATGAACCACCAGCACCCCATCTCAAATAGGCATATTTTTAGAAATAATTTCATATGCAAAATAGTGTCACATATAACATGATAATTTTGGAATCATAATTAACCCAAATAATCTATAATATGCTTATTCTTTTAGTTTGATAATTTATATTGTAATGTGTTTTGAATTTTTTGTTAACAGCCATAATTTTGAAATTGTACTATCATTCTGACATACACCAATTTCAGCATCCAAAAGAATTCCCCAAAACACATTCTAAAGAATATTTTGGAAAAAATGATAAATGTTAAAGATCAGTAGCCTATCATCTTGGAGGAACTTCAAATTTCAATCTCTAATAAAAGACACTTAATAAATATGCATATATCTTGCATACTTCCATAATTATACCACCTAATGAAATGCATGGATTATCTAATGTTATATGTTCTGATTATAAAATTACATAAATCTATATAACATAAATAATGTTATCTCTCTGGAAAGATAAGACAATGCTTGTTATGGTTTTCACATTTTGAATATTCCAAATCTGCTGAGAAGTTAATAATATAACAAGTTAACTCAAAAATGACATGCATGCATAGATATGAATGGTATTTCTACTGTATGTGACTTTACTGATTGAAGTAAAATTTTCTGACAACTCTTTTCTCTCTTTGAAACCCTTTGCCAATGTATAAATAATAAAGGCTCAGATATCACTTTCCACAAATCAAATAGGATGTTAGATAATTTTTTACATGCATTAATCCTTCCTTCTAGATCTACCAAGCAAGCTAGGAATACTTCTAAAGCCTCTCACTGTGCTGTTTTAAACCCGAGGCAATTTTTATCCCTGTGTCCTCTCTGGTTTTCATATATGTATATATATGCATATGACAAAGATTAAATGATAAATTAGAGGTAGTAAGAGATTACACACAATAACAATAAAGTTTAGATGATAAAGGTGTTTATTTTGTTTATTTTGACAATTTTCCATTGAATATCTTCAGATTCTGGATGCCTACAGGTAAGTAAAAGGAAACTCACAAATGAGGCAGTTTATTATCCGAGGTCATTAAACTTTAATCTACCTTTATTTACTTCTCAATAATATAAATGCTTCTTGAACTCAATGTTTTTCTCTAATGGCTTTGGCTGGAAATTGAAAACACAAGTGGGTCTTTTCAAAAGTTGAAATCTAGTTACATTTTCTTCCCTATGTGAAGATTTTCTTTTTCTGTACCGTACTGAGCTGTGGGAGAATCACCTTTATTTATTTGTTAACTATAAAACAATAATTGAAAACTGGATACATTTCTGAGTAACAAAATATGATTTACAAGTTCAATGAGATGTCAGTCAAGCTTATTAAATCCACCAATCATGTACAGATCATTTTGTGAAAGGAAAATTAAATAGTAATGATCTTAACAAGTATATTAAGATACTATTATATCTACCAATGTTAGACATATTACTATTAGTTGTTCTTTCATCCCATCTAATATGCCTAAAAAGAATCATAGCGAATAAGCAATGGAATCCAGACACAGGAACCCTGAACAGAGCAGGCACAAAAGCAGCGGTGGCCAGTACCAGGGCCAGGAAGCCCGGAACTCCAGACACAGACTGGGCATGGGGAGCAAGGATGGCGACAGAGATTAACCACTTTTCCATAATTTCCCTAAATGTGAACTGGCTGAAAAATCCAATCAAAAGACACAGAACAACACACCGGATTAAGAAACAAGACCCATCCATATGTTGCCTCGAAGAGACCCACCTCACTGCCAAAGACAGAAAAAATTCCAAGTGAAAGGATGGAAAAGAATTTTCCAGTCCAATGCACCATGCAAAAAAGCAGGAGTAGCAATTTTAATCTCTGATAAAATTAACTTCTCAGTAAAATCAGTACATAAAGATAAAGATGGCCACTACATATTAGTAAAGGATACAATCCATACCCACAATATTACAGTTATAAACATTTACTCCCCTAACACAGGAGCACCCAAATACATCAAATAAACTCTCTTAGAATTACAGAATAAGATAGACTCAAACACAGTCATAGTGGGAGACTTCAATATGCCACTCTCACCAAATTACAGGTCAACTCAACAAAAAATAAGCAAAGACAACATCGACTTAAACAACACCATAGCTCAGCTGGGATTAACAGAGGTACACAGAGTCTTCCATCCAATGGCAAAACTTTATACATTTTTCTCAGCAGCACATGGAACATACTTCAAATAGATCATATAATAGTTCATACAGAATACTTAAGCAGATACAAGAGGATTGATATAATCCCATGCATTCTATCTAACCACAGTGGAGCCAGATTAGTAAAAGGTAAAAAAAAAAACAAAACATTCAAACACTTGGAAGATGAACAGCACATTTCTGAATAACTCCTGGGTTACAGATCAGATCAAAGAAGAAATTCAAAACTTTCTTGAATGTAATGACAATCAACAGACATCACAGAGGAACTTATGGGACACAGCAAAGGCATTTCTGAGGAGAAAATTTATAGCATTAGGAGCCCATATTAAAAGACAGAAAAAAGCATGTAAATAATCTAAAGAAGAAATTGAAGCACCTAGGGGAGCAAGAAAAAGGTTATTCTAAAACAATTAGAAGGAGAGAAATAACAAAAAATCAGAACAATTAGAAATTGAAGTAAGATCCACTGTATAAAAAATTAATAAATCAAAAAGTTGGTTCCTTGAAAGATTCAACAAAATAGACAGACCAGTGGCAAGATTAATCAAAACAAGTAGAGGGGAGACTCAAATAAGATTAGAGACCCCACGGGAACTACATCCAAGAAATTCAGTCCATTATAAAAAGTACTAACGGGGCCTGTATTCAAAGAAACAAGAAAATCTAGTAGATAAAGATGACTTCTTAAATAAATATAGGCTATCCACATTGAACAATGAAGAGGTAAACAAATTAAACAAACCAATTTCATACAATGAAATTGCAGAAGTAATCAGGGAAATGCCAACCAAAAAGATCCCAGGCCCAGATGGTTTCACTGCAGAATTCTACAAGACTTTTAAAGAAGAAATAACACCTACACTCTTGAAACTCTTCCAAGAAATAGAAGCAGAAGGAGCAACAACAAACTCATTTTATGAAGCCAATATTACACTCATCCCCAAACCAGGGAAAGACCCAATAACAAAAAAAAACAACAGACCAATCTCTCTAATGAAGACAAAAGCAAAAATCCTCAATAAAATACTAGCCAACAGAATCCACAAATTTTTAAAAATATACACTGTGATCAAGTAGGCTTCATCCCACAGATGCAAGACTGGTTTAACATTTGCAAATGAATTAATGTAACACATCATATCAATAGAGATAAGGATAAGAAACATATGATAATTTCTCTGGATACCAAGAAGCCATTTGACAAAAATGCACCCTCCATTTATTTTGAAAGCACTAGAAAAAATATAAATAAGTGGTACATTCCTTAAAATAAAGCCATATATGACAAACCTACATCCAGAATTATATTAAATGTTGAAAGACTGGAACCATTTACCTTAAAATCAGGAACTAGCCAGGGATGTCCACTCTCTCCACTTCTCTTCAATATAGTTCTTGGAACCCTTAGCCAGAGTAATAAGAGAAAGACATCAAAGGAATCTACATAGGGAAAGAAGAAATTAAATTATTCCTATTCACAGAAGACATGATCCTCTACCTAAGTGACCCAATAAGCTCACTACCAAACTCCTAGAATTAATAAAACACTTTAGCAAAGTTGCAGGATACAAAATTAACCTGCAAAAGTCAGTAGCCTTGTACGTCAACAATTCGCAAACAGAAGCCAAATCAAGAAAATGATCCATTTACAATAGCCCCCGAAAGGAATAAAATACTTAGGAATTAACTTAACTAAAGATGTAAAGGAATTATTTAATGAAACAATAAAAGCCTAATGAAAGAAATTAAAGAGGACACTAGGAAATGGAAAGATATCCCATGCTCATTGGTAAGAAGAACAAATATAGTGAAAATGGCCATACTGCCAAAATTGATAAACAAATTCAATGCAATTCTCATCACAATCCCAAACACATTCTTCACTGAAATACAAGGTGTAATCCAGAGGTTCATATGGAACAAGAAAGACCTAGAATAGACAGAACAATTCCAGGCAAAAAGAGCAATGCAGGTGGCATTACAATACCAGACTTCAAACTCTACTATGGAGCCATAAAAACAAAAACAGCATGGTATTGGCACAAAAATAGACCAGAAGATCAATGGAACAGAGCAGAAGATCCAGAAATAGAACCACATACCTACAGTCAACTTGTACTTGATAAAGGAGCCAAAGACATACAGTGGAGCAAACACAGCCTATTCAATTATTGGGGCTAGCAAAACTGCGCAGCCATATGCAGAAAATAAAAAATTGACCGTAGCCTTTCGCCATGCACAAGCATTAACTCAAAATGGGTCAAATATCTCAATGTCAGACTGGAAACCTTGAAACTGCTACATGATAGAGTTGGAGAGTCACTGGAACTCACAGGCACAGGAAAAATCCCAGGGTCACAACAGATTGGAGAGAGACTTGATAAACGGGACTACCTAAAAATAAAAAGTTTCTGCACAGATAAAAGCATAGCCACTAAAGTAGAGAGACAGCCAACCAAATGGGAAAAGATATTTACCAATAATACATCAGACAATTGCTTAATATCCAGTATCTACATGGAACTTAAGAAACCAATCCCCCCACAAAACCCAACAAAGCATTCACTAAATGGGCAAGGGAACTAATGAGAGACTTATCAAAAGAAGAGGTTAAAATGGCAGAAAAGCATATGAGAAAATGTTCATTATCCATGGTCATAAAGGAAATGCAAATAAAAACAACCCTAAGACACCACCTTACCCCAACAAGAATGGGCAAGATTTTGAACTCAGACAATGACAGATGCTGGTGGGGTTATGGAGAAAAAGGAACCCTATTGCACTGCTCGTGGGATTATAAGATAGTTCAGCCACTCTGGAAAGCAGTTGTGAGGTTTCTTAAAGAACTGAAAATTAACCTTTCCTATGATCCCGCCATACCACTTCTGGACATCTATCCTGAACATCATAACCCAAGATATGATAAGGACACCTGCTCAGCTATGTTTATCTCTGCACTATTCACAATAGCCAGGCGTTGGAAACAATTCAGATGCTGTACTGCAGATAAATGGATACAGAAAATGTGATATATATATATATATATATATATGCAATGGAATTCTACATAGCCAACAGAGAAGATAAAATAATGGCATTTGCAAGGAAATGGATGAATCTAGAGCGAATCATGTTGAGTGATACAAGTCAAGACCGAAGGTTCAAAAGATGCACTGTATCCTTAATATGTGGCTATTAGGTCCAAACAGTACAAAAGCGAGTACTCAATAATTGCATATCCAATGTTATGGACATGGTACTGGAAATATAAACACAAGTACATAGACATAAAAATTTATGACTCTATAGACATAATGTTTTATTACATAGATTAATATGTATCTATGACATAGAAATCCTCAGCCTAATTTTAATTATGTTCTAAAATCTAAGTGTCAGTGATTGTATATAGATTCCCTTCTTGAATGCTTGTTAAACATATCATTTCAAATATGATATAAAAATCAATGTTAATAAATTATAAAAAAAGAATCATAGCACATATTTTTCCTGCTTAACTTAAGCTTAATACACTGACCAACATCTTCACATTTTTACTATTTCTCAAGCACAATAACCACCATGACCTGTTTCTCAGATCCTTGATTCTTTCAATATACTATTCAGTAAATGATAAAGGTATCAGAAGGGCAAAAAGCCTTTGCAAGGATAACTGGGCTGTGCCTGTGTTTTTGCCCTTGATGTCTCCCCCTAAATTATGTTGAAATCTGTTGGAAGACAATCCTGACTTTATACTTTCCACTGAAAATCTAGTGAAGATGTTGATGTGATGATACAGAACAGTTGTAAAATACATATGAATTAATTTGTTAAAAGGAAAAAATGTAAATACATAACCTAAAATTAAGATAAGTAAGGGTAGTGGTATTTTGCTAAGGTAGGTCAGAGTGTTGAGCACTATGCACTGAGTTCATAAACTACTTTGGTAAGTGGCAACTTCTTTTTACAAAGGACAGAATAAAACTCTTTAATAAGTGATAATAAAGATAATAAAACTCTTTAATAAATCATTCATTATGTAAGAAAAGTCTTCCTATGGATATTTATGATCATATCCAAGATTAATGAGATTTTCTGCAATCTACTCTCTGACTTTCAGGTGGGTTAAATCTTCCAGATATCATATGAACATTTATTCCAAGGAGATATAGGTTTACTTTCATTCAATGGATCAAACTAGAAATATTTTCTTTACTGTGTAAGAAAAGGTCATGACTAAATCATGCTTTGACCTCCTGTGTGAACAACACAAACTTGTCACACTCTTTTTTGTAAATACAATGGGAGACAAAATGAAGTACTTGCTGGCTGCTTGCAAACCATAAGATGGCCTTCACTTACACTAGACCATCTTATCCCCAACTTGGTTATAAAGCCCAGCTTTCAGAATTGTGAGAAGTTGTTTGAAAGTTCTTTCTAGGCTATATCTATAGTTGATTATTATAGCAATGAAAATTACCAGAACCATCTAGAGTTATTGTTTCTGTGTCTTGCCCTTCAAGTAATGATGTTAATTTCCCCATGTGATAGAATCATATGAATCATAAACTATGATGTGGAAAATACTGGTAGATTTTCCATACACTTGTTCTGTCACATATTGTGACATATTTAAGGAATCACTTTGCTCTCTGCAGCACACTCCTGTAAGACCTGACCAGAGTTTGCCATCCTACAACACTGATTAAACTGAAAATCTTCTTTTAAATGTTATATTTATTGTTGAGATAGTGTATAGAGTTATGTTCATCAGGTCGGAGGTGCATTACTTCTTGCACATTGATAACCCTTGTCATGTTTTTGTCCCCATTTCTCTCCACTCACCCACTCCCAATCATTTTGTATTCCCCTCTTCCCTTCTTTATTTCACATAAACAAATAAATGTATACACAATATACCATGTGACAAAGTCAGATGCAGTAACAACATGAGATTAACTATAAGGGCAAAAAAAGAGAAGAGAAATAGTATAATCCATTAAGAACAACAATCACACAAGATAAAACTCTTGTTTCTATATTAAGCTGAAAATCTTCAGCTAACTTCTAATCATTCAACACAGTAAATATATACATATATTTATATCTAAATATATGAGCAAACTGCAAAAACAAGTGTAAAATGCATGTCTATTGGAATAATTATATAAAGCATTTAATTCCCTAAATATTCATCTTAGCAGAAAGATATTATCAATGGTAACAGTGAAACAATAACAGTGAGAAGGTAGTCTTATTTAAATAACTTTTTATAATTCTAATTCCACAATGTTAAAGTTAAAATGACAGATGAAAAATATATTCATGTTTAGGTTATTTATTCATAAAATGATATAATATATTGGAAAACAGACATAAATGACATTTTACCATGTTACAGAAATATTTGAGAGTATGAATCATAAGTATTATTATCTGAAGACAAAACCAGCATTATTTTCCAGTCATGTAATTTAAAATTTTAGTTCAGGCTGCAAAAGCTAATGTTCTGGGTAGCTGGTAGGTCTGTATTTTTTTTGGAGTCTCTAGTGAGTCCTCAACTATTCTAAACGTAGAAGATATGAAAATTAAGACAACTTTCCATCATCAATGCTAGTAGTATAAAACTGTCAACCATAGAACTATTTCTTTTGCTGAGTAAAATCTTAAAGCAGTAGCTTTTAAGGTGTGACATGATTGCACTGTGAACATTTAAAACTCCTTGCTGTAATTAAAACTTTTCACTAGAATGTATTCGTAGACACCAACAATCTGGTACTAGACAGATATTTTTAGACCAATCAGTTTTTTATAGAGTCACAGAAGACTGAATTACATAGACCACTTGAAGTCCCCAATAACCAACTCAAATTCTTTCTGTGACAATGATGACAATGAACCAGTACTCCAGAACTTTAAGATAAAAATAGATATGAACATGTGACCTGGAATTATGCTCCTTACAAAGATACTATATGATTACCAGAATCCCTACAAACAAGTAAGAGAGGTTTTTTTTAGGATATATAAGTATCTATCTATCTATCTATCTATCTATATCTATCTATCTATCTATCTATCTATCTATCTATCTATCTATCTATCTATATATGTATGTATATTTTGGTTGGTCGTTTGGCTTGAACTCTGGACCTGGGCATTGTCTCTGAGGTCTACAGCTCAAAGCTAGTGCTCTACTCCTTGAGGCACAGTGCCACTTCCAGTTTTTTGGTGGTTAACTGGAGATAAGAGTTCCACAGACTTTCATTCCTGGGCCGGGTTTGAAATATGATCTTCAAATCCCAGGCTCCTGAGTAGCTAGGATTACAAAGGTGAGCCACCAGGCACTGGATCTTTAGGATTTCTTGATTCTAGTTTTGTTGCATTCCCTGGAACACTTACAATTATGTAGCTTCCACAGAAGCTTCCACAGAGAAGCCTTAATTTCCTTGTTTCTCAGACTGTATATTATAGGATTCAAGGATGGGGGCATCACAGAATAGAAAACAGAAGACAAAAAGTCCACAAGATGAGGTGAATCAGGAACTGGCTTCAAATAAGCAAAAACACCTGTCACTATAAATGTGTTGACCACAATGAGATGAGGGACACAGGTGGAGAAAACTTTGGATCTCCCTTGTAATGATGGCATTCTCAGCACTGTATTGAATATGTAAGCATAAGAAATCCCCATGCACAACATGGAGAAAAAGCCACATATTATTCCAATGGCCACACTAACATCAATGGTGACATGCATTTTAGAGCAAGAGATCTTCAGTAGAGAGGGGACATCACAGAAAAACTGTGGGAGTTTTCTGTAATCACAGAAGGACAAAGAGAAAGTTCCCACAGTATATAAGATCCCAGTCAGACAACCAAACAGCCAAGAGGCTGCTACTATCTGCATGCAGACTCCCTTGTTCATAATGACATCATAATGTAGAGGGTGACAGATGGCCGCATAGCGGTCATAGGACATAGCTGTGAGGAGAAAAAGCTCACACCCAGCAAAGTGAACCACCAAGAAGAGCTGACACACACATCCTGCGAAAGAGATGGTGCTGCTGTGTGTCCAACAGTTGAGAATGAGGTTAGGGACAGTGACTGAGATGAAGCCAGCATCAAGGGAAGATAAGTTCTTCAGGAAGAAGTACATGGGGATGTGAAGACACTGGTCCATGGTGACAAGGACAAAGATGACAAGATTCCCCAAGATGGTTTCTAAGTAAATGAGCAGAAAGAGAAAGCCGTGCACAATCTGGATCTGCCTGCTATCGGAAAACTGAGTGAGGATGAAGTCCAGCTCCACTGTGTGGTTGGTCATGAAGCCTCTGCATTTACCTGATGTGTGCAAAAGAAGAAAGAGCATTCATTTGGCACAGTCTGAGCTTTCCTCTTATTGAGCATTAATTGGGCTGGCATTGAAACATGATCCTCAGAGCTCAGCCTCTTGAATAGCAAGGATTACAGGTATGAGCCAATGACACCTGGTAAATTTGTACTCTTGATAATATTTGTATCAAAATTTCTATAAGTAACTAGATTCAATACACAATATGAGTAGAAAATGACTTTGAACGTTGCCAACATGATTTCTAAATTTAGACTAGCAAAATTCAGGAAAAATAAATGTAGGGTTTGTAAAAATCCAAAAACAATAATTCTCTAGACAACTACACTGAACTGATATTTCTACATTGTATAAATGTATCAAGTTATTATACTACACTATAAATGAATTATAAATTATAAAGTTTTAAAATATTTGAAAATAATTTAAACACACATTTCAAGGTAGTTTGGATTTTACTTAGATTGGTTCCTTGCTCGAAAGCATTTACAGGTAGAAAAAGTCTGTTTTGCATCAGCTGTGCTCTGACTACCTTTCCTAGAGTCTTACGAAGCTCCAATATTTAGACTCACCTGGTAGACTTGAAGTACCAATGTTTTCTTTTTTTTTCATTTGAACTCTTCATGGATCCACAGTTTAAGCAAGTCCTCTTTTTTATGAAGCTGTAATAATTTTCAATGCTCTTTACATCACCCTCTGGGACAACAATGGGCAGAGGCCAAACAGTTCTCATGGGGACCATAGTACATTACTTAATGAGGCCTACTGGGATGATTAGTGGGGAAGCCTCTCCAAACTCACCCTCTTACCTTGTGTTCATGCTGTGACTGACCATTCTTGTATGGTCACCAATGCTTTCACCTGTCTCCTGACAAAATATCACCGGATAGTCATCCTGTGCATTGTGTTTTCTTTATTCCAAGAGATTCATTCACCATTTACCATTCACATTTATTTTAAAATATCTATAAAGCTGATGATTGAGCTTGTATATATTCTTGACAGAGTAACTTTAAATAAAAATTATTCTATAGTGTGTGTGTGTGTGTGTGTGTGTGTGCGCGCGCGCGCGTGTGTGTGTGTGTGTGTGTGTGTGTATGTGTGTTGGTCTTGGGAACTCTGCATTAGCCTTGAGTTTTTGTGCTCAAGGTCTGCAGTCTACGACTTAAGTCACTGTTCTCATTTTGACATCTTGATTTGACTCTTGTCACAGACTTTGCTACCTGGGTTGGAGGGCTGTCTCTTGCAACTATCAAATAGAAATTTCAAGTACATAGTAAAGGATATCATAGTCCTGCATACTAAAGAAAGTCTTTTAAATTTATATACTAAACTCTAACCATAGGATAGCTAAATTTGATGATAAGGATGTTGAAGAATTCCTAAAGTCTGAGTAAAGTTTAGGTATAAACCAACACAATTCATGATGAACACAGCACAGGATCTTCAGTTTGCCTCATGTGCTGTGAGGACACAGGACGGGCCTATGATGAACAGGAAGAAAGCCCTCAACAGACCGTTTTGTCCTGTGAACAGATCTTGTGCATCCTGAGTCCAGAATCATGATAAAAATTTATTTGTTGTTTATATGTATAACAAATTTATTAATGTTTATATCAAATGTATTTATATTTACATTTATACCAAATAATTGAAGACATCTCTACTGAGTTTATCATAAGGAAATAAGTATGGATTCTATGTTTTTTTTAAATCATATATAAGGGTGTTGATTCTACCTATGCACCAGTTTTAGAGTGACTGTCTTTTTTTTTCCATATATTTTTTATTGTAATTAATAGAATGGTTGCATTACATTCGCCAGATGGAAGGTGCATTACTTCACATACATTGATACTCTTTTGAAGTAATAATCTCAATCTTAGAAACCTTATTTTTTATATTAAAGATTGTAATATACTTACATCTTTTGGACAAGTCAATAATGTCTATTATGTAGGCAAACAGCCATAACATGCATTTGAAAATATTTACTAATTAAAAATATATATCCAATGTCTACCCATAATGGATATTTTAAGAAAACAATTTAGTAATTACAGTGTTAATTACAAAAAAGGAATTTCTAACAAAACAAGTCCAGGAAAGATCAAGCTTTTCAAAGGAACTAAAACAGCTTTTACATTTAAAGGAAGAGTTTCAGAAAATCTTTCTCAGACTGTTTAATCATATTTTGAATGAACAGGTTTTTTTGACTGATATGAATTCATACAGAATTCATGGAGGAAATATTTTCTAATGCTAATAATGTTTTCATGCTAAATCAAAATTTTCTTTTCTATTACTCCTTTATGAAGCTTTTGCTAAAAAATTATAGAAATTATCTTTGACATTCTATACAATTAGTCTTGTGCATTTCTTTTATTTAATGATATTAGGTTTTAATTTTGTACAGTTGCTTCATATTTTGTTTTGTAGATAAGATTATACAAATATTAAGTTTTATAAATGTTCCTTTTCATCACCATTATTAAATATTTGAAACATTATTGATTTACCATCTATTTTATTATAGCTGATAAATTTCATGTTTAACTTGAAGAAAGAGATTTGAATTTATTTGCTTGATCTTTTCTATGGCTCTCATAATTATTACCTGCCTAGGTATAGGGATAGCTCATTCTGTTTTTGTCTGAATATTTATTTAATGCTTCTCAACCACATAGTGTGACTTTATTTTATCCTGTGATATTATTTCCATGTATCCTGAGGACTGTATTGAAAATACTGTTTATATACTTTATATTCATTTGTTTATTATAATCTTAGTGTCTTCATGACCATTGTAGTGTTTCCGACTACTTATTAAAAAAGAAATTCTCATTTAACAATGACTTCTTTAAGCCTTATAACCAATGCAAATTGTGATCTGTATGAGTAATTACTTTCTGCAATAATATTTTTAATTTTCTTTAAAATCAATTTACTTTATATGAGTCAGAAAACTATCAAAAAGTATACATTTGTGTATAGTGTATTTTATAAAATGTGTGCATTTAGATTTATGTTATGGTAATATGCATGCATGGAAAAAACCACCATAACAATGTAGAAGAGCAAGCCTGGTTTGGAGAGATTGTAGAATTGGCATCTGTGTGGCATCTGTGTTCATCTGTCCAGATTAAATTTGGCAGGCCAGGAGGAAGCACTGTGGGTTCCCTGCCATCGTATCCCCACATGAAGACTTGATTGCTCAGATCTACCAGCGGAACATAGCTGAGTGGAAGACAAATGACTCAAATACCTAGTACTATAGTGAGCGAAGGTATTGCAGTGGCCATGGAAAACCTCTTGTCTTCTGTCATTTATTTCAACCTGGAATTCTTATCCAAGCATGCTCAGTATATTTCAGAGCTCTACCACTGAGCTGTATCATCCTTTTCATGAATTGTTTTGAAATTTTTTTACTTAATTTTTAAAATTAAAATGAACATTTTTTCCCAACGTTTTGACATCAAAATTAATTTTCCAACATTCTTTTTGATTGATTATATTTCTGAGAAGACCAACAGATAAGCTCCAGGATATTCTATTAAGAATATTCATTATGAGATACACACTCAACTTCTTCAGAAATTGCCAATTACTCAATATATTCTCTTTGTCATTCTTTTTTTTTTTTTTGCCAGTCCTGGGCTTGAGCTCAGGGCCTGAGCACTGTCCTTGGACTTTCTCAAGACTAGCACTACCACTTGAGCCTCAGCACCACTTCTGGCTTTTTGCTATGTATGTGGGGTGTTGGGGCCCGACCTCCATCTCTGAGGCCTGATTCTGGCTCAGTGGCAATTAAAGGGCTTTGACCAGGCATTCGGTCCTTGCATACCTCTCTTAAGGCATCTCTGTGCATGTGACTCGATTGAGCCCCCTGCAGCTTCACGGGTCTCCCAGCAGCTCAGGCAGCAGCTCAGGTCTCCGTGCTTTCCTGCACTTGTCCAGTCCAATACCTGAAAGTCACCCCCAGACCCTTAGTGGTAGCAGGGTGGCCCTCTTCCTATTGGCTAGCTTCCCAGTTCCCACCTTCTCTTACCCCAACAGTATATAACTAATTGTCTGACACACTAAAGAGAGAGATCATCAGATCAACAGAGATCAGCAGAGAAATCTGATGCGCTTTCATGGTTAACACTGCTCCTGACTCAGCATGGTTTTTTCTTCCCCAGTAATTGGGGGAGGGCTGGGTCATCAATACTTACCATCTCGCTCGGCTCCGGGGGACTACAGGCTGGCCCTGTGTGTCCCTCCCCGTTCCTGAGTTGTTCGCCAGAGAAGCAACAGTGGGGTACCGAGGAATCGAACCTGGGTCTTCGTGCATGCTAGGCAGGCACTCTACCACTAGGCCAAACTCCTGGCCCCCTCTTATTTCCCATCTTTTAACCAATTCTTCATAGTCCCTGCATTTGAAACTTATTTTCATCTGATAACCAGAAAGAACCAGTGTGGATTTTAAAGTGTTCTTTTGATTAGTAAGTTTGACCATCTATCAAGGTTCATGTGTCTTTTGTATATTTTCTTACATTTATGTATTTATTCTTAATTCTGTTTTAACTGCAGAAATATAAGGAACTGAGTCTTATATACTGTGTTATTTCCCAAGAAATTCTTCCTTCCAAAACTGAGTACTTGTATGAATAAAAATCAAATTTTATGTCATCACATTTACAAATAATCTGTTTCAATTTCTTGAATTTTCAAGAAGTCATTCTTCTGACAATGTATTAAAGAGGCAAATTTAACTTTAAAATGTTTTAGAATATCAGTAATCATATTTAAGCATTCAATATAAAATTTTTATTTGTTTTAATATAGTGTGATATGGAATCTGAAGTACTTATTCTAATTTCAAAGATGAGTCCATCTTTGATTCTGCCCAACATTCAAACATAACATTGGTAATCTTTCCATATCCATCATTTTTGTCATTGAACAAAGAAATCTACAAGTAGTTTTATAATTTTTATTGGTGTTTAAAACAGAAACTTCTTTTCATGCTCCAAATGAGATGAGAACACTCATGACAAATAGTAGAAATAGATACATCAGCAGGAGTCAATCATTTATTTTGAATGTAGAGGAATCTTTTAAAATGTTAAGAGAACCATCAAAATGTTTTCTGAAGTCAGTTATACATCTTCATAAAATAAACTGTAGATTAAGTAGGAGTTGGGTAACATTTTTTGTGGTATTTGTACACAATGGAATTCTATGCTGCTGTCAGAAAGAATGACATCGCCCCATTTGTTAGGAAATGGAAAGACTTAGAAAAAATCATATTAAGTGAAGTAAGCCAAACTCAAAGGAACTTAGGCTCAATGGTTTCCCTCATTCGTCATAATCAGTAGAAACCTTGAGCTCTACTAGCAGAAATCTGCAATAGAGCAAAATCTTGATACATAAGGCCATATAATGTGAAGCTAATTGAAAGGACCTCCAGGATATTGAAACAAAAGCCATATAATGAATGATTGTTGTCCTTAATGTACTATGTTGTCTCTCATCTCCTTTGCTGTCCCTTGGTTATCTCATATTGGTATAGTATCTCACTTTGTTATCTGATATATTGAATTTATTTGTATTTGGATATTTGAAATTTTATAGGGAAGGGGGGAAAACCAAGACGGGTGGGGGCTGGGGGGGGGGAGGGAAATGGGTACCAAGACATGTGAAAGGGTATCAATGTATGTGAATTAACGCACCTTCTATCTGGCAAATATCATGTAACCCTTTTACTAATTACAATAAAAAAAAGAATGTAGCTTTAGAAGCATATGAAATAACTTTTTCCTTCTTTTTTTTCTGCTGGTCCTGGGGCTCAAGCTCTGGGCTTTGGCACTGTTCCTGAGTTCCATTTTGCTCTGGTGCAGTACCACTTAAGCCACAGCTCTATGCATAACTCTATCTGTGAAGAATAGGATATAAGAGTCTCATGAACTTTCCTGCCCAGTCTGACTTCAATCCTGAATTCTCAGATCTCAGTGTCCTAAGTAATTAGGATTAGAGTTCAGGAACCACTGTTACATGGCTATAAAATACCTCAATAACAATTTAATCTACATTGTTTCATCAACAAAATACTGAGAATGAGGTTTTATATATATATATAATGTAAAATCTTTGAATTTTATTTATAGATTCAATAGGTACAGAAAATATTCTCTACAAATAATTTACACTTAAAAATTAATTGTTTTTTGTTGTTGATGGTGATGGTCATGGTGCTTAAACTCAGTGTCTAGGGGCTGCCCCTGAGTTTCTTTGTAGCTCATGCTTTGAGCTACAGTGCCTCATCTGGTTTTCTGATGGATAATTGGAGATAGGAATCTCATGGACTTTCCTGCCACCTATGTATACTTCTGCTATATTTGACAGTACAAATACAACTCAGATTTTTTAGGTACTTACAGATTTTTAGCTGATATGTAATAGTTGTTTCTACTTATGGATACAACGAACTATTTCAATACATGTGTACAATGGTAGTGAGTAAAGTGAGGTCATTTGGATATTTATCCCTTCAAAATTTTTGTACTGAGAGTATTTCTACCTTTTATATTCTATTTTACAATTCATATTTCTGGAAAATTTCTGTGTCTTCATGGGTTTTGCATTATCTCTATTTATTAGATTACAAAAAGTGTAAATTGAAATTACTTGTCATCTTATAAGAAATTGCACACAGTGAATGAAGCCTGTTGAATAAACAGATAAATAACTAGCATTAAGTATTTAATTTCATTGCCAACTAATGGAGTATCATAAATAAATATTTGACTGCGGCAGGCCAGGATTTTTTTTTTTGGTCAGTCGTGGGGCTTGAATTGTGGGCATGGGTGCTGTCCCTGAGCTCTTCAGCTGAAGGTTACTGCCCTAGCCCTTTAGCCACAGTGCCATTTCCGGTTTTCTAGTGGTTAATTGGAGGTAAGAGTCTCAGGGTTTTTAATGCCCAGGATGGCTTGGAACTTTTATCGTTAGACCTCAGCCTCCTGAGTAGCTATGATTACAGGCGTGAGCCACCATGGCCCGCCATGCCAGGATTCTTAAATGCAAATGAACTCTTTATTCAGTATCTCAGCAACAATTATCATTTACTCCATGCTAGGCAAAATGAATATTATCGCATGCCACAGAGAAGAATAGGTCAAGGCAAAACATCTTATGAGCCAGAATTTCATGTTCGTGGGAAAAGAGTAATTACTGTCAGGTAATATGTCCACATAACATATAGATAAATAAAATGCAAGTAGACTAACTAGTTAGAGTTTGGTAGTTGGGGCAGAAGGAAGTTAGAGAAGAGAGGCCCAACCTCTAAACAAGAATTTCATAGTTTTGAAGCTGTTTTCTTTTCCTTGAGATTGCAGTCATAATATTAACTGGATAATCTATAAAATAGAAAAATTAGGAGGATGGATGGACTAGAGAGGGAAGGCGAGAATGATAAAAGATGTGATATTTCCCAAAATGCATTTTGCTGACATAATGAATTGCAATCCTGTTGAAAAAGTACTCAAAATTATATTTCAAAAACTGATAATTCAGGCAATTCAATCATCTCAAATTTATTATACTCACAGCTGTAATGTTCAGTCAGTTTGTAATGAAACTAATGTGTACCTTGGCCAAGTTTTGCAAATTTATAATATTTTCTTTTATATGAGATGCTACTATAGTTCCTCTGAAGCATGAACTACACACACACACACACACACACACACACACACACACACACATATATATATATATATATATATATATATATATAGAGAGAGAGAGAGAGAGAGAGAGAGAGAGATCAACCTAAGCAACAAATACGTAGGTTCTGAGAAAATGATCACTGATTCATGATGAATATCTACAAAGTGCTTTCTACAAGATTTAAATGAGATAAATATTTAATGCAGAACATCAAACTATTTCCTTGCTATCACCAAATACCTATGTAATAACTTTAAAAAGTCACAGATCTAAAAGAAAGTCATGTCATTTAGGCATCACTAATACTATTTCTATTGTGTTACCAGTAACCCTTATACTGATGCAGTTTCCACAGAAGCTTCCTCAAAGAAGCTTTGATTTCTTTGTTCCTCAGACTGTATATTATAGGGTTTAAACATGGAGGCATTACAGAATAGAAAATAGATGCTAAGAAATCCACAAGATGTGGGGAATCAGGGACTGGTTTTAAGTAGGCAAAAACACCTGTCACCAAAAATGTGGTGATGACTATGAGATGAGGCACACAGGTAGAGAAGGCTTTTGACCGCCCTTGTAATGATGGCATTCTTAGCACTGTATTGAAGATGTAAGCATAGGACAACCCTACTGAAACTAAGCAGACAAGTGCATATATGACTCCAAAAATTACACTGACATTAATGGTGACATGTATCTTAGAGCAAGAAATCTTCAGTAGAGAAGGGACATCACAGAAAAACTGTGAGACTTTTCTGGAGCCACAGAATGATACAGAGAAAGTTCCTGCTGAATATAAGATCCCAAAGAAACTACCAAAGATCCAAGAGACAGCTACTAGCTGTAAACAGACTCCCCTGTTCATGATACTATCATAATGTAATGGTTGACAAATGGCTGCATAGCGGTCACAGGACATGGCTGCTAGCAGAAAAAGTTCACACCCAGCAAATTGGATCACCAGTAAGACCTGACTCACACATCCTGAGAAAGAGATAATACTCCTGTGGGTCAGAGAGTTCAGAATGAAGTTTGGGACAGTGACTGAAATGAGGCCCAAATCAAGCAAGGACAAGTTCTTAAGGAAGAAGTACATGGGGGTGTGAAGACACCAGTCCACAGTGACAAGGGTGAAGATGAGAAGATTCCCCATGAGAGCCTCCAGGTAGATCAGCAGGAAGAGAAAGCCATGGAAGACCTGGAGCTGCTGGCTGTCAGAGAACTGGGTGAGAAAGAACTCCATCTTCAGTGTGTCATTGGCCATGGCATCTGATATTTTCACCTCTTAGAGATAAAGGAAAGCAGGTCATGAATTAAGCTTGTAGGACCTTTTTGAAGGTCAATTTCATTCCTGTGATATCCATTATGTGTATTAAAAATAAACATTTCTAATCTTATATATATGGTGTTTATTATATCAAAGTGTCATATCCATGTGGTATTAAAATACATTTTGGTAATACTACAGTGAATATCTGAAGAAATTATTCACAAACCTGATACATTTATTAATAATATCTATATCTTTCAAAACATTACCCTAAAGGCTAGCTGAATTTCTAGTTTGTTGATAGAGTGTAGTGAGTTTGTGAAACAGCTCAGAAAGTAGTCAATGGATCATTTTTGAATTGTCCTATCTATAATAGTAACATTTCAAATGGAGTAAAAATATTCATCTTTTTTATTTTATAAAAGATCATAAAAATTAAACATTAAGAAGACATTAAAATTGAGAAAGACATAATTGCTAAATGTATTTTATAGAGAAAAATAGTAATTGTGGATAAGAGAATCACACATGCAATAAGGCCAAAATATTGGCAACATTTAACCCATTGGCTATTTTATATTTTCCCTCATGCACATGTTATCTGTCTCACATACATATGTGTCCTCTCACCTGTATTCACAGTGTTGTTTGCATCCATCGGAGGCACATATTATAGAAAATTGGTGCTTGTAGGAATAATAATTAGAAAATGGAGCAAGCATCAGCATTATTGAGTAAAAATTTCCCTTTAAATGTAGATGAGTAATTTAATGTTTGAGGACACTGCTATCTGGGGAATATCTTATGCAGGTAATATATTTTGAATGACTTAGAAAAATAATTTTCATGAAAAACTAGGTACACTATACCATATATATATAAAGTAAAATATATACATTTATTTTCTATTTGAGTATTTGCAAAATAATTTTACCTTAAATATTTAAATGAAATACTTGAAAAAAAGTTTTTTTTTAAATTTTACAAAAATCATGTTCTGGCTTGAAAGCTCTTGCACATAAAGATTTCTCTGAAGTTCATCGCTGTATATAGACCATGGAAATTCCACTCTTCATTTACTTTCACAAACTCATAATGCCCCCGTATTCAGACTCACCTGGCAGGACTCACATTGTTAATGTGGAAATCTTGGACTATCCATACCACAAGGGAGAAATCAGTGAGTTTTGTGTTGCTTGAACTTTGCTATTTAATAGGGAGAAATGTTTCAATTAGTATCTGCATCACCTTCTGGGGAAACAATGAACAGGAAAAGCACAGTTCTCTTGGGGAGTGAGATGGAGTTCTTCATGGAGACTGATTTACTGGGATGTTCACTGTGCCCATCTGTGCCCTGATCTTATGCTCCTGCAATGGCTTCTCCTGTTGGGCCACTGAGGGTCAATCTGACCTGATGAGGAAAACACTGGATGGTGCTCAGAGCAGGGTCTTTGCTTTTCACTGTCATCCAAGAGCTCCTTTCTCAATTCTCATCTACGACCATTAAAGTTCAAGGTCTTCTGTTTTCAGACTTGTGAATGAATTTAGATAATGATTTTTAACTCCCATTGTAATATCTTTATTAATGTTTCCTCTGAGGTGGCAAAGTTGTAAGGCAAAGAATATCTCAAACGTGGTCTCTAGTAAGTTCTCTCACAATAGAGATAGCTACGGTAACACAATATTCCAGCTTTCCCTCATGGCAAACATAGAAAAAAATCCTATGTATAAAAGTATGAATACCATTTGTGCTGCTAATTAGAATTGTGTTTGGAACTGGGAAAATGAAGCTCAGTAAGAAGACAGTTCTATACTTGGGCCCTGGGTTTGGTCTAAAAAAATAAGTTCAAAAGCAAATGAAAAAATTATAATTATCTGTGTTTCCTTGTCGCAATAAAAGTCTGAAACATTTTTTTTGCCAGTCCTGAGCTTGAGCTCAGGGCCTGAGCACGAGCTCAGGGCCTGCACTGTCCTTGGACTTTCTCAAGCTAGAGCTCTACCACTTGAGCCACAGCACCACTTCTGGCTTTTTTCTATGTATGTGGTACCGAGGAATCGAACCCAGGTCCTCGTGCATGCTAGGCAAGCACTCAACCACTAGGCCAAACTCCTGGCCCAAAAAGTCTGAAACGTTTTTATCACCATAACATAGATATAGAAGCAAAATGAATCCAATGGATTCATGTTAAAGAAAAGTATTAACTTTCACAAAATGTGAAGTAAGTTTTTAAATAGCTTGGAGAACATATCTTGAAAAACCAAATACTCAAATAGATATGTTAAGTCAAATGCAAAAGGATAGTACAGTACTGTGAACTGAAGTATATTCTTCAAATATATATACATATATCTTTATGCTAAACTCTAACTTCAGAGTCTGACTATATGGCTGTATTTGGAGATAATATTTTTGAGGAAGTTTGAAACTTAAAACAATTATTTTGCCAGGCACAAGTGGCTCATGTCTGTAATCCTAGTTACTTAGGAAGCTGAGATCTGAGGATCTCACTTCAGAATTAGCCAGAGCAGGAAAGTTTACAAGACACGTATCTCCAATACACTACTCACAAAATGCTGAAAGTGGCACTGTGACTCAAGTGGTAGAACACTAGTTTTGAACAAAAAGAAGCTTAAGGATAGCATCTAGGTTTTGGGTTTAAGTCCCAGGACTGAAAAAAAAAATATCTAACTAGTTGTATAAAGGGATTTCAATTAAGTATCCTTGAAGAGATGTTAAATAAAATTGGAGGATCTAAACGCAGGGATGATCTGAGAGGTAGAATAAAGCAAAAAAGTATCTCTTATACTAGACATGTACCCAGTCACACATGACAGCCCTACCTATATGTCCCTGAAATAGAATTCACTGTTTCTATAGATTAGATGCAAGTAGTTCTTTTTACTGAGGAAATCTTTTTTTAGAATATCATGCTAAGATACACTAATTAATACATGATTCATATGCACAGTCACTTGCATATAGATATAGTAAATGACAATTACTGTTGAGAAATTTTTGTCAATAAATGACAATTTGCTTGAGTAACTAAAAAAGAATATTCTGCTAATCATCTGATGCAGTCTCAACTGTTTCTATTCCTGTGAAAAATTCTGCTCTGCATTTAAAGTCCAAATTGTCATTAGATATAGTGACCACTGCAGTTAAAGACAAACAGAAAAAAAAATAAGAAAGATACTATCTAGTAGAGGATCATGATAGCTCAAAAGCTATGTACATATGGTCATACAGGGTGAGACTAAATTAAGTGAATTCTAGGATATGAAAACAAGAGGCTTATTTTTGTGATTGTTGTTCTTATTGTACTATGTGAAGTTATTTTCTCTTTTTCCCTCTTATGGATAATCTCATGTGGTTATTGTATCTGACTTTGTTACCTGGTATATTGTATATACATTTATTTGTTTATGTAAAATAGGGAATTTGATTGGGAAGCAGTGGGGGGAAGTCTCGCTGCCCGCCGCAATCACACGTCACTTTGGAGGCATACTGGGAATGATCACAGACTCAAATCGCTGCAAGCAGAGGTCTTTTATTTCTCTCTCCTTTCTTCTCTGCCTCTCTCTTTTCTCCTTCTCTCCTCTCCCTTCTCCGTTTTTTCTCTCTTCTTCCCGGTTCCCCGGAAACCCCACACTATTTATATCCTTAAGCAGCCAATCATAGTAAAGGTCATCTGCAAAGCAGCAAACAAACCTGGAAGAAATCTAATGATCCACTCTATCCAAAAGCATGGAAGAAACAAATCAACAAATGCAAAGAAACTTCCTGGTCAGCAAGTACTGACTCATTAGCGAGCTGCCAGGTGCTATCTTATAATCTTACTTCCTCAGGAGGCTGAAAGCAATGGTCTCCAACAGGGAAGGAAATGGAGACAAAAGCATAAGATGGGATATCAAGGTTCAAGAAGTAATGCACCCGTAACCTGATGAATGTAACTGTAACCCCTCTATACATTATCTCAATAATTAAATACAATAAAAAAGAAAGACACCATCTTAATAAAAAAATAAGAATGTTCTATGACTATGCAATACTGCGTAGGTATGAGGCATAGATAGTGTTATCCTCCAATCTTAGGCCCTAGACAAAAATATGTGAGAATCTGCCTAAAAATTGACTGAAAAAAAAAGGCGGGGATGTGGCTTAAGTGGTAATGAATAAGGTCACCAGTTCAGATCTCACTATTAGTCTCTATGGCAAAAAAATATATAATTGTCAAAATGACTTGAGCATATTTCTTATATTTTGTGCTACTTCAAATAACTACGAAAAAATCGTGAAATAGGCTTCATACTTACACACACCATTTGAGTAAGCTTTTCATGAACATGTAGTACAATGAATTCAAAGTTCTTCAAAACTAACTAGATTACAAACCCCAGAATTGCTTCATAAATATAATGTTTTATGCTTTATGATTCTGATTTTAATTATCATGAATATTTTCTAGTGAATTCATTATTACTTTTTTTGTCAGTGCTTGGGCTTGAACTCAGGGCCTGGGCACTTTCCTTGGACACTTTTTGCTCAGTCCTCCACTTTAGCCACAGCACCACTTCTAGTTTTTACTGTGTATGTTGTTCCGGGGAATCAAACTCAGGACTTCGTGCATGCTAGGTGAGCATTCTACCATACCAGTAGGCCACACTCCTGGCCATGAATTCGTCATTATTTTTCAAAAATTCTGAAATTGTCCTCCATAGAAAGACATAGTTATTTCCCCAGAATCCAACAGCTCCAATCCAGTACTAACTTCCAGAGATAAAATAATGATTATTTTAAGATACTTTAAATAACAACCTTTATCTATGGCTTGTAATTTGCACCCAAATCACATTTCCTGTTAAATATTCTATTACAATTATAAATAAGTATTTACCCTTAAATTAGAAACAGGACAAGAATACACCCTTTCTCCATTCTTTTCTAATATAGTATTGTGATTCTCAGTTTCTGCCACAAAAAGAGACCAGTATGTGATGCAATTCATATATATATATATACATACATATATGTGTGTATATAATAAGTTAGCCCACTCTGAAATGGACATGAGCAATATATTCTGGACCCTTTTCATTTTTGAGAGTAAGAATTATGTATTTGTGATTTTTAGCATTCCTCACTTTTTATTTTAGGATCAGAGTATTTCCTCATATCCCCAATTCAAATTTAAGGGTTACACACGTATTTTCAATTCCAGACTTGTACTTATTTTGCTGACTTCATAGCCTTATTATTGTAAAAATAAAACACTTGCATTATTTCCCAGTAATGTAATACAGAACTGCAGTATGAACATTATGCTAATTTTTGGAAATGCTGAATAATATCTGAATTCTCTCATGGGAAATGTCATTTCTTTTTTTTTTGTCAGTCCTGAGGTTGAGCTCAGGGTCTGAGCACTATCCTTGGACTTTCTCAAGGCCAGAGCTCTACCACTTGAGCCTCAGCACCACTTCTGGCTTTTTTCTATGTATGTGATACCGAGGAATCGAACCCGGGTCCTCATGCATGCTAGGCAAGCACTCAACCACTAGGCCAAACTCCCGGCCCTGAAATGTAGTTTCTTTACTTAAAAAAAATCTATCAAGGACTCCATTTCCCTCGAATTTGTGACCATCCTCTACTCTCTATGTCCACAAGGAAATAGCACCTTGTCATAGATATATATTTTACTCCGTAACACCTTTTTAACGTATTTCAGCTTTTAAAAGTTGGTATGATTTAGTATAAACATTTGGGTAACCTGCCCTTCCCTAAAATACTTCCAGTAATTACACCTGTAAGGTCTCTATATAAGCAATTTATTCTTAGCTCGAATACTTGGAAATAGTTTTTAGATCAGTGAGAGTCTCATGGCTCCTCTGAAATTTGAATTCCACAAGTCATGTCAAGTAGCAAGCATTCACGTCACAATTTAAATAAAAACATTTAGGTATGTGTCATCAAACTATTTTCCATATATTATAAATTATTTACACAATTACTTTAAAACTACACAACTCCACAAGAGGTGTCATTTATACTTTCTCATACTAGTTCAATTGTTTCCCATAATTATGATTATATAGTTTCCATAGAATCTTCCACAGAGAAGATTTGAGTTCCTTGTTTCTCAGACTGTATATTATAGGATTTACACATGGAGGCATTACAGAATAGAAAGCAGACACCAAAATGTCCATAAGATCAGGAGACTCAGGAACTGGTTTCAAATAAGCAATAGCACCTGTCACTAAAAATGTAACCACAACTATGAGATGAGGTACACAGGTGGAGAAAACTTTTGACTGCCCTTGTAAGGATGGCATTCTCAACACTGTATCAAAAATGTAAGCATATGAAATCCCTATGCACACCAAACAAAAAAGTCCATATAAGGCCCCAGCAATCACACTAACATTAATGGTGACATGCATTTTAGAACAAGAAATCTTTAGTAGAGAGGAGACGTCACAGAAGAATTGTGGGAGTTTTCTGGAACCACAGAAAGATAATGAGAAAGTGCCAGCTGAGTATAAGACCCCAAATATACCCCCAATGATCCAAGAGACAGCTACCATTTGTACACAGACCCTCATGTTTATGAAGCCTTCATAGTGTAGTGGGTGACAAATGGCCACACAGCGGTCATAGGACATACCAGTTAGGATGAAAAGCTCACACCCAGCAAAAAGAACTTCAAAGAAGACCTGACACACACATCCTGGGAAAGAGATGATGCTCCTGTGTGTGAAAGAGTTCAGAATGAGGTTTGGGACAGTGACTGAAATGAGACCGGCATCGAGCAAGGACAAGTTCTTCAGGAAGAAGTACATGGGGGTGTGAAGACACCTGTCCACAGTGACAAGGACGAAGATGAGAAGATTCCCCATGAGAGCCTCCAGGTAGATCAGCAGGAAGAGAAAGCCATGGAAGACCTGGAGCAGCTGGCTGTCAGAGAACTGGGTGAGGAAGAAGTCCATCTCCATGGTGAGGTTTGTCATAGTGTCCACTGCACTGATTTCCTGTGAAGCAGAGGAGGGAAGGGCATACATCAGGCCCACACTGAACCTTCCCCCATGCATATTCACTTCTGTAATTATCCTTCTAAATGGAATTTATGAAATATACACTTTTCCTCTCTTGAGGGCTTATGAGCTGTTTGTGACCCTGAATGCTATTTCAACTTTATAGTTAGCATGTCAATGAGGCAGCATATAGAGAATATTTGGGAAAAAAAACATTTTGGAGGATTTTACATATACAGTAGTAATGACTGTATTCTTATACATTCTTTTTATCAGCTGAATTTTTAAACAACATAAGTGAATTTCTGAAGCAATTCAGAGAAAATGTAGTCAACGGATCATTTATTCACTTTCTCAGAGAGCAGAAGTATTGTGTGTGTGTGTGTGTGTGTGTGTAGGTGTGTGTGTGTGTGTGTGTGTGTGTGTGTGTGTGTGTGTGTGTTCGCTGGTCATGGGGCTTGAATTCTGGGACTGGGCACTGTCTCTCAACTCTTTAGCTTGTGGCTACCGTCCTATTCCTGGAGCCACAGTGCCACACGTGCTTTTCTAGTAGTTAATTGACGATGAATCTCACGTTCTTTAATGACCAGTCTGGCTTTGAACCACAATCTTCAGATCTTAGCTTCCTGGGTAACTAGGATTGCAGGTGTGAGCCTGGGTGTATTTCTTTTTATTATGTAAATACACTGAAAAAAACATAAAATTAAGTTTATCATTTGAAAAATGCATTTGGACTAAGGAACTAAAGAGAATCTTCCTAGAAAATAGATGCATGAAGAAATGCTCATCAACTCTGGCCATAAAGGAAACTCATATAAAGAAAATATTGAGAGGAAAGAACACACCCAAATAAATAAAATTAGAGATAAAAATGGGCTCTTCTTGATTTCTGTACCTTTTGCTTTCTATGTAAGTTTCTCTGATTTGGGGGAGGATATCGAGAAGTTCAGAAATGGTGGGACCAATGGAGAATTAATTTAGCAGTGATACTCACTGGACACCACATTGAAAATGAACTTACAACTTGAGAGGAAAAGAGGCCAGAAGGAAAATGATGAGAAAATGATGAGTTGACACTTTACAGAATAATATGTGGTCATTACCTGAGTTACATCCCAAAACACTAGCAAGAAAACCAATGTTAACAGATGCTGGCAAAGCTGTGGGAAAAAGCGAACCTGAATACACTGTTGGTGGGAGTGTAGTAAACTTTTTTCAGCCATTCTGAAAAACGGTCTGGAGATTCCTCAAACATTAAAAACCGAATTATCCTGTAATCCAGTAATTCTGTTTGGGCATTTATCCAAAAAATTACAAATGAGGATACAGTAAAACCACTGGCACAATCATGCTTATTACAATACTATTGACCATAGCCAGTATATAAAATCAGCCTAGATGCCTATAAGTGATTGAATGGATCAAGAAAATGTGGTATATATGCACAATGGAATTTTATTCATCCATTAGACATAATGATATTTTGCCATTTGTAAAGAAATGAAAGACTTGGGATGAGGTGGGGGAGGGAATAGGGGACAAAAACATGAGAAGGGGTATAAAAGTGTGAGAAGTAATGCACCTACTATCTGGCGAGTATAACTCTAACCCATCTACACATTACAATTTTAAAAAGAAAGAAATGAAAAGATTTGGAAAATATGTCTTACCCAGAGAGACAATGGATCCATATTTTCCATTTATGTAGAAACTAGATTTAGCTTACAAACTCCTAACTAAATACATTGGGTGGTCTGCAACTGTGTACAAATATATTAGCTGAAATATGGTAGATTCAAGGGGAACCTAAAATTATGTAATTCATTGGAAATCCAGAATAAAAGTTCAGCAAAATAAAATACCAGGAAGTTGGTTCTCAAAAAGAGTGGGGTGGAATTGAGGGGGGGATGAAGAAAAGGGGATTACAGAAGATGAAAAGAGAAGGAAAATGAAGAGAAGAATATAATGAATATTCTAAGTAACTAAGGAGAGTGTAGGTTACTTTTTATCTGATTTGTTTAACTGTAACCACTTTGTATATCACCTTTATAATAATAAATTTTAAAGAAAGAAGAGTGAGGGAAGGGGTAGGTAAGAGAAGGATGGATAAAAATGTTGAAAGGGATGATATTGATCAAGATATACTGAATTGATGAACTGTTTTTTTAAATGGCAACTCCTTTGTACTACCTAAAGAATATAAAAAGAAATGAAAAACATTGCATCAAAATCAGAAAAAAACCAAGAACTGTTTTGAACTGTTTTGCTTTTTTTTAAGAAAAAAGTATATTTTAGATAAATTAGGGAAACAGTTGAATGTATCTAAAATATTAGCAATTCCTAACAGATACACTGTGGTTTTTATACTGGCATACGCGCATCTTCCTCCTCTCTTCTTCCTCCTACCACACACACACACATATACACACACACACACATACACATACAGGAGCTCCCTCATTTATTGTATGTACAACATTTTTAGCATAGATAGGAAACATACATTGCAGAAACCACATGTTAAAATAAGCAGAAAATAGCATGATGTAAACAACACCACTGAGTAGATATTAATATTCAAATGTAAATGAGCAATTTGTACATGGAATATTTAATGTAGATGTTAAAATTAAAATCTAATTGAATTAGTAAATAATTTTTATGATATTTTCATAATAAAGTAGACATTTCTCTGGAGTCCTATTATTTTCCTAAAAAATTAAAAGCACCAACTTAAGTTGGGCACTGGTGGCTCATACCTGTAATAATAGCTACTAACAAAGGGAGATTTGAAGATCATGGTTCAAAGGCAGCCTGTGTAGGAAAGTCTCTGAGATGCTTATATTCTATTAATCACCCAAAACTAGAGGTAAAACTTTGGCTCCAGTGGCAGAAAAGCTCAGGGACAGTAAATAGATCCCAAGTCCAAAGCCCAGAACTGCCACACAAAGAACAAAATAAAAAACAAGCAAACAAAACAAACAACAACAAAGAAGAAGAAGAAAAGTCGGGCACAGTGGTTCATGCCTGTAATCCTACTACTCAGGAGGCTGAGATCTGAGGATCAAGGTTCAAAGCCAGCCCGGGCACTAAAGAATGTGAGACTCCTAACTCCAATTATCCACTATAAAACAGGGCTGTGGCTCAAGGGGTAGGATGATAGCCTTGAGATAAAGAGCTCAGGGACAATGTGCAGGCCCTGTGTTCAAGCCGTATGACCAACAAAAATGTTTATAAAATTTAAAATTTAAAATTAAAAATCAAGAAAGAAATGAAAAACCAAATGATTATATGTGTGAGAAAAAGACAGATGCAGATACAGAGACAGGGACAAAGAGAAAGAGAATTTTTCACCTACCTTATGTGAAATAGTAGAACTTTCCCATGTTTAAAGTTATGCTAGGATGTGAATGTTCATAATCTTTTTCTGAAATATCCTGCCTAACTAATGCTTACTACAATGTGTTATATTACAGGCTCATGTGTTATACCTCTTAAAAGAATTATAAGGAATAAATACACATAAGAAACAAATGCACACCAAAAATTAATAAAAAAAGAAATGAATTGTGTAACTGAAACTTTAAAATGACTTTTTTCAGAAACAACATAATTAGTAAAGTCTTTTCTTGTGCAATTTGAATGATGCCACTCACTATAAACTACTGCTCCTAAAATATGCTTATGATTTTTCACAGAATATTTCTGATTCAATTCAGTTCCTAATACGAGGCACTCTCTTGAATGATTTTAAAATTCTGCTCCAATCCCATGCAGACTGCCTTTTAGCTAATTTTTGGCATCACTTCCTGTAGATAAATGTATGAAATACAATGTTCATCTAGGAAAAATAAAAGTTATCCTGAATCAATCATTTCTCTTTGTATAAAATAAATTTTCAGTTAAATTTCCTCACTGCATATTCTGTATATGAATCATAAGTATAAATTGCTTTACAGAATTTTAAACAATTAAACTGTACACTTCAAATGGAACTTAAATTTTATAATTACTCCCTTGCTTGAAAGCTCTTCCAGATAAGAAAGGATTGCTTTGCACATACTTGTTTATGTATCACCATGAAGATCTTTGTAACAGCTTGCTTTATAAAAATCCAGTATTCAGAAGCACCTGGTCAGAATGAGAGTGTCTGGAGAGCTCTTCTATTTAAGGTGTGAAAGAGAATGATAATGACTTCTTCTTAATTTTTTTTCTTTTTAATGACTGGAATAATTTCCATTCACTCTGTATCATCAGCTGGGTAAACAATGGACAGAGCACAGAGCTCTCCAGGGACGAAGATGCTATTCTTTGCAGAGCCTCATCCACCAGGATGATCGGTGTGTGCAGATCTGAGGGTTAACAATTCATCCAGAGAATTATCTCTTAGTGTTTATTACAGTGTTGCTTCTAGGTTGGAAAGCCTGCATTGGGATTGAAAAGTGGGAATATAGCTTGGTGTGAAATTGTCCAAATCATAACACCCAACAGAACACAAAAACTACACAAATTATAATTGACATTTGCCATGTTGTGTTAATAGAAAAATATAAATTATTGGGCAGGGAGTTTGGTCTAGTGGTAGAGTGCTTGCATGCAGGAAGACTGGGATTCAATTCCTTGGTATCACATACACAGATAAAATCTGGAGTGGTGCTGTGGCACTAATGGTAGAGCTCTAGCCTTGAGAAAGACCAAGGACAGTGCTCAGGCCCTCATTTCAAATTCCAGGACTGGCAATAAATAAATGAATAAATAAATAAATAAATTATAACTTCTTAAAGTAGAACAATAAATATCTGACCATGATAAAAGTAGAACTAACAAAACACTAAATAAAGGAAAACAAATCTATAATGTGGTTTAAAGAATAAATCCTTCAAGCAATAGCAAAATAGAAATGTTAAGCTAACTAAAAATATTAAAATACTAAGAAATGAAGCATGTGTTTGAGAGGTTATGTGACAAGCTCTATCAGAGTATGCCCGTATTAAGGGATATTATCTTTAGGAAGTAATTTCATGTCAACTAGGTTATAAGGTAGGAGCCTAATCCAAAAGGATTTGAAAATTCTTGAGAAGAGATATAAATGGAACTCTTTGTCATTTGATGTGAGAACAGGTAGAGAAGGCAGCTTTAAGTGAAGACACTCCTGTTGTCATTGATGTTGGAATTCCAATCTGTAGAACTGTGAGAAACAGTTTTTCCTATTTTTGCTGCCTAGTCAATGGCAATTAGTCAAGAAAGACTAAGCTGAGACAAACACAGAGCAAGCACAGGGAAAAAGAAACTTTTATTGCAAAGTATTAAGAAGGATTCTGAGGATAGTAATCATGTTGGTGTCTAACTCCAGGCCTGGCTGTAACTGCATTTAGAAAATAAAAATACAAATATGACAATGGAAGCTGGCAGATTGCTTAACTTCAGATGAGATTTCTACTCCTTCTTAATAAATTTTATTTTATTGTAAGGATGATGTATAGAGGGGTGACAGTTACATTTTAAGGTAGTGAATACATTATTTCTTGAACATTATTTGTCAATATAACTGATAATAAAATACAGAAAATTGTAAAAAGAAGAATTAGTGGAGATAAAGCACAAAAAGTAACTTTACTCATACATAATAAGTTATATTGTGAGCTATTTCAGAAGAAGGACATTAGATATACTGTAGCATCTCAAAGTACAAAACAGTGCTAGCCTTGGCAACACAACTACTAAAAGTGGAGTGATGCAGAGAACATTAGCATGGACTCTAATCAAGGAAGACACAAATTCATCAATCATTCCATATTAACATCTATCTATAGATATATAAAACAATTTTCTGTTCTCATTTATTGCTGTATTTTGAGGGCTTTATATATAGTATGTAATGAATACAACTAAATAAATGAGATACATTATCTTTGAAATCAAAACCTATTTATTTTTACCTTATTGATGAAGTCCAATATTTTTATAAGTACAAGCAAACAAGACTGTGGGAAAAAGAATGTTTTCATATTAAATATTCATACCTTTCTACTGTCAATATTTGCAGACAGGCACAGCCCATGAGCATATATTCTATCTTTATTATTCTGAAGAGTTATATGCTATGTGAATATTCATACATGAGTGCAGTTAAAAAGGGTAATTGATACAATTCTACCACTACACATTAGAGAAAAACCACCTTTATTTATACTATCCTGATATACCAAATATATAAAATGCTGGCTCATTTTAATATCTTTATATATTAAATGTTCATTTACTATTTTTATGAAAACTCCAATATGTTTCTCTAGGAATTTTTATTAATATTAATTTATTGGGAAACATTCTTTCACACCAAGATGCTGGAACATTATTTTGATTCTTTCACAACCAAAATATGCTTGAGATGCTTTGAACTTATGTTCTTCTTCACTGTAATATGATTAGTTAATATCAGCTTGTCTTAAATTGTTTCTCTTCCTTTGGCCTTTTACATTAACTCTTTAAACATAGTGAAGTGTTGGGGCCTGACCTCCATCTCTGAGGCCTGATTCTGGCTCAGCGGCAATTAAAGGGCTTTGACCAGGCATTAGGTCCTTTGCATACACGTCTTAAGGCATCTCTGTGTAAGTGACTGGATTGAACCCCCTGCAGCTTTGCGGGTCTCGCAGCAGCTCAGGTCTCCTGCGCTTTCCTGCACCTGTCCTGCCCAGTACCTGAAAGCCCCACCCAGACCCTTAGTGGTAGCACAGAGGCCCTCTTCCTATTGGCTAGCCTCCCCAGTTCCCATCTTCTCCTATCCTAACAGTATATAACTAATTGCCTGACGCAATAAAGGCATCAGAGAACATGAGAGAACAGCAGATCAGAGCAGCAGAGATCAGCAGAGAGATCTGATGCGCTTTCATGGTTAACACTGCTTCTGACTCAGAGTGGTTTTTTCTTCCCCGGTAATTGGGGGAGGGCAGGGTCATCAACACTTACCATCTCGCTCAGCTCCCGGGGGACTACAGGCTGGCCCTGTGTGTCCCTCCCCGTTCCTGTGTTGCTGCCCCAGAGAGAAGCAACAGTGAAGCATTTGTTTTACATAGTGAGTTGGCTTTTGAATATAAAAATTATTTGGAGGGCCAGGAGTATAGCCTAGTGATAGAGTACACGAAGCCCTATATTAGATTCTTCTGTACCATATACTCAGAATAGACAGAAGTAGTGCTGTGACTCAAATGGCAGAGCACTAGCTTTGAGAAAATGTGCCCAAGGACAGTACCCAGGCTCGAGGAGTTTAAACCCCAGAAATGTTTAAAAAAAAAAAGATAATGGAAAGATATTTGGAAAACAAGGTATTTGGAAATCAGCATATGATTATTTTTCACTCTCATGTGTTATATTACAACTGAAAGGGCAACGATTTGGATTTAATATATGACTACTACTTTTTGGTCAAAGTAGAAGCATAGCCAGACACTCTTGGCTCAGGCCTAGTTATAGACGAGGCTGTGACTGGAGGTCTGTTGTTCAAAACTGACCAGGGTAGTGAAGTCCATGTGACTCATCTTCAGTTAATCACCACAGTGCTAGGAAGAGAGCTGTGTTTCAAGTGGAAGTTAAACAGCCTTGAGTAAAAGAGCTAAAGAACAGTGACAGGCCTTGAGTTCAATCTCTAATACCAGCACAAAACAAAACAAGCCAATAACAGCAACAAAAATGGAAACATGATTAATCTACAACTTCACATCTCTTTTAGATGTGTCTGGTAATACATTTGAATTTTTTATAGGGCAGTTACAAGGTGGACATATAAAAATTAAAAATTAAAGTAATGAACAATTATATATCATTTATGTCCAATATATTTTGAAAAGTGCTGAATGTATTATGAAATTAAAACTCCTGAATGCTATATAACATTGAAAATGATAGTTAAATTACAAATGAAGTTGTTTATTCATATCATATTTTATTTTTAATGAGCAGTTAGAATTTCTGATCTACCTAATCTAAGTAAAACTATGATTCATTAAAAATTGAGCTACATTGTTAATATTTAATATGTAACAACATTTTTACACAATTTAATATATATGATTATACATGAGGAGTTCCACCTGAAGTAAATACATGTATAAAATTAATCTTAGATTCAGCCATTTTTCAAAAATCATTTCATGCTATTTCAGTCATGTATTAACAAATTTTGTATGTATATATAATATTCATGATATTTGAGGAAGAATATGTAGAAATTCCAGGATATATTATTTTTTCTTATAGCATTTATAAGCCTGAAACTGAATTATATGATCATGACAAAATGCTACTTATTATATTTGCATATTATAATTCAGGAATTTAGTTACACAATAGTAAAGTGGTAATACAGTAATAAAATTATGTATTATCACTTCGGTCATCAAATGATATTAGTAGTTATTTAATAAAATAGACTCACTTATGTATTTGGCTGGTAATTCTATGTACTTTAGATATATCAGAGAAAGAATTTCTTTTGAATGATTTTCCAAAGTGCTCTTCTCAGATGAGAGTTTCTTAGACTATAAATAAAAGGATTTAACAAGGGGGTAACCACAGTATACATCACAGCTGCTGCTTTATCTTGATCAACAACATGGGAAGTGGAAGGACATAAATAAACACCAATTATTGTACCAAAAAACAGGAGGACCACAAAGATGTGAGAGGAACACGTAGAAAATGCTTTCCATTTCCCTGTGGTTGATGGCATTCTGACTACAGTACAACCAATAAGTACGTAAGAAACTAAAATAGACATAAAGCTCACAACCACCACCAGTCCTCCCTCAATAAAAACAAACATTTCATTGATATAAGTATCCGAACAGGACAGTTTTAGTAATGGGCCAATATCACAGAAGAACTGAGGAATTTTGTTACTCTGGCAGAAGGATAATTGAAACAACAGGATGGTGTGTATCATTGCACTCAAGATTGCAAAGCTCCAGGAGCTGGCCACCAGACAAGTACAAAGCTTGGGACTCATGATGGATAAGTAGGACAGAGGCAGGCAAATGGCCACAAAACGATCAAAGGACATAATAGGGAGAAGTAATGTCTCCATCCCTGAAAAGCAGATAAACAGATACAGTTGCATCACACAGTTATGGAACGAAATGGTAGAATTTCCTGCCTGAATGTCTATCAGCACTTTTGGAACTGTAGTGGAAGTTAGACACATATCAATGAAGGATAAATTTCCAAGAAAAAAATACATGGGAGAGTGAAAGCACGAGTTTGAGATGGTTGTTAGAATGATCAGTAGATTTCCCACCATGGTAGTCAGGTAAACACAGAGGAGCAGGGAAAACAAGAGTAGCTCTTGGTCTGGCTCATCAGACAGTCCCCCTAGCATAAACTCCAGTATGATGGACTGATTTGACCTCTTTGAAAACTTTATCATCTGCAAACAATTCTTGTAAATGCAGAAGCCGGAAGCTTAGTGTTTAAGATTACTTGGTAAGTCTATCCTGTTAGGTTTCTTCTCCAAAAACATACTAAATAAGGTTTACTTAGATGTGGTTATGGTATCATTTCATCAAGTTGGCTCCAAAACAATTTTATTTTTCAGAATATTTTTATCAAACCACGAAGATTTTCCTGTCTTGACTGGCTTTGAATTGCAGCTTCAGATCTCAAGCTCTTGAGTAGCTAAACTTACAGCTGTAAGCCATGAATACCTGGAGAATAAATCATTTTTCAATTATATTTTATTAAAATATACTAAATTCAGCAGGTGAGTTTATCAGTAGAATACATCTTGATTAATACTGCCACTTCCTCATTCTTTTCTCCCTCCAAAACCTACTCATCCCTTCAATTTTCCTAATTTCATAGCATACATGTAGAATATTATGACTGCATTTCCCCCGTTGTCTATGATCCCCCCCCAACCAATCCCCTCCTACACATCTCAATTGCTAACTGCTTGTTATTCCTTTATTTGGACTATAAGTTTTATGGTTCAAAGTAGTTGCATCATTTGAATTCTCCCCTCTAGACACATATTTGTGTACATGTGTATATATATGATATTGTATGATATTTGCATATATTTATAAATTAGATCTAACTGCCACATGAGATAAAACATGCATTCTATTCATAGGATTTGAGATAAGATTGCAAGAATTAACAAAACTGGTGTTTAGATTCCCAATTGGTATATTTTTTCAGATTTGAAGAATTAAAAATTTGTTATGAAAATACCAAATAGAAAATAAAATAAAATGCACTACTTCAAATACAAAAAGCAAGATTCATGACCTCCATTAAATAGATTTTGAATGTGTCTACTCTGAAATTAATTTCAAATGATTTTGTATATGTGTAGCTCAGAGCATTTTTCTTTATTAATCAGTTAATACAGTTGCATTGTGCATTTATATCACTGTGCCAAAGTCTTAAAGCACAATAAAAAGGCCAATGTATTGTTTTAGGAGTGGATGAGAGCTGAGACTGTGATTTTAATACATTAGATGTATCACATAGGTTAATAGATTTTAAAGCATAGTAGCCCAAAATATAATGAAAGTCTAAAATTCTCTCAGTAGACTAAGACTAAAACTTTATCAGGAAAACAAACATAATCATAGACTAAATTTTGTTGTTGTCTTTGCTGTTTTGTGCCAGTCCTGGGTTTTGAACCCAGAGCTGGGAACTGTCTATTAATTTGTTGTGTTTTATCTCCCCCCACCCTGCTTGGATAGGTTTTGAACCACAATCCACAGATGTCCACCTCTTGAGTAATTAGGATTGTTATAGGGATGGGCCACCAGTCCATGGCTGTCAATCAAGATTTTTAAGTATCCAGGAAATCCTTAAGTAAGGTAACATCTCTCTTTTTTTGTTGTTTAATATTTTATTTCTCTGTATCTCTTGCAAAATTACTAAACGCTTTAGTTTTCATAGTCCTTTTCATCTCAAGGCACGATGCCTTCTTCACTATGACTATACTATGGTTGTTCCGACCACTTTCTTTTCCTTTGGGACAAAATTATTTCCATTTTTGTACCTTATTTAGGTTATTTAGTTATTTTTTTCTTTTAGGGTAGGTAGTTCCTTCTCCACAATGGACTGAGTCACATTTAGATTTTAGGAGACATCATTAGAATTCTGAAATGTGTCCTCTTTGACTGACCAAAGAGCTACAATCTCTATTACAATGCAGTATTAGATTTGATTTTTCCAAAATCATGTTTGTTATCAATTTCCATTTTATTTTTTTCTTTCTTCTCTATCTTCTTTTAAATATTGTGTACCCTTCTATTTGATCTTTTATTTGTTCCTTGTATTTGTCTTTGCTCTCACATATATTCACTTAATTCAGATATTTGATATCCTTGATTCATTCATATAAAATAAACATTTATAATAAAGTATAACTGACAGACTGTACAGGTGTTTGGCAAGTGTTCTTTGAATAAAATTGTTTTTATTCTTGATGGGTTAAATATTCACATTTTATAGAGTTTAACTTTGTCTTAAATATACATATCTAGCAATAGAAATAGTAGGAGTGGATAACACAGCCCGGGTACTTTCTTAGGAGCATATGTCTGTTTTCATTCAAGCCACCTATTCCACACTGTAACTTTCTTGATAGTAATGGCCTACTTCAGAGTCAGAGATGCACTCACACTTGAAAATGTTATCCACATACTTCATCTTCCTCTTTTTGGAACCATGAATTCTAGCCTATTAATACTAGCCACTTAATATCTTAATAGTCCTATGAGCAACAGTAACAGCAGCAACGACAACACCCACAATCAGATAGGTCCTAAGCAGTATCTCCTCATTAAGCACTTCTCTTAAAATGGAAGAATTGGGGAACAGATTATTGCTGAATGAAGCAAAAGCAAGGCAATCTCTGATTACTTGCTCCCATAAACGTACTGAAACAAAGAAAAACCCTTATTATCAAACAATGATTCATCAGGTTATTTGTGTACCATCACAGAAAACTTATTCAAGCAGGTAAATATTAAGTATTTAAATGAATATATATATCCTTTAAAGATCTAATGGATTAAAAGAAACATAATAAAGTATGCTTTATAAACTAAAATAAGAATTAGAATTTTAAAACGCTGTCTGTAGGACTTCTAAAACTTAATCAACCATATAATTTTATTGGATCTCTTATTAGCTCTAATAGAAGGGAAACTTCATGGATAAATTTAAAATAATACAGCCAAACACACACATTTGAAAAGAAGTTCTCATATCCGGGAAATAGAACATTTGGAGAAAATATCTCCTACATATTTATGGAAATGACTATAATCTATGACTTGCTTCTGGCAAAAAACAAATTAATTATTCTCAGGGTTTTTTTGCCAGTCCTGGAGACTGAATTCAGGGCCTAGCATTGTCCTTGGACTTTCTCAAGGCTAGAGCTCTACCACTTGAACTACAGCATTACTTCTGGCTTTTCTATGTATTTGGTACGAAGGAATCAAACTCATGTCTTCGTGCATGCTAGGCAAATGCTCTGTTGCGAGGCCAAACTGCTGGCCCTTATTCACACTTTTAAATCCATGATAGAAGTATTATCCCTCAAATAACACATTTATCTCTGATTTTTTAAATGCTTATATTTTTTTTTTACAAGTCTTATGATATTCTTCATTCTCTTGATGATCAGGTAATTCAACAAAATAAGGAATTCAGGACAGTGGGTTACAACATAATTTCTTTCCATTGTTTAGAACAGGGAAGAAAATAAATTTAGTAAGAGTCTTAAGCCAGATGTTAGTGGCTCACACCTGTAATCCTAACTCCTCCAGAGGCTGAAATCTGAGAATCATAGCTTGAAGCCTGTTTGAGTAGGAAAGTCCGTGAATCTCATCTCCAGTTAACAAAAAGTCAGAACTGGAAGTATGGCTCAAGTGATAGCACAATTGAGCAAAAGCTCAGGGACAGCACCTAGACACTGAGTTCAAACACACACACACACACATACGTTAAGACTTAGGGGTATCAGTAGATAGTTGTAATATACAGGTCTGGAGTTCTGAAGGTCTGGAGTTCTGAAGGTCTAGGCTAGAGATATCTTGAGGGCCATCACATCATCAACAGATAAAATTAACGCTGTGAATGTAAATGAGCTGCCCCAGATAATACAAAGTGGAGCTGCGTGCTGGCAGCGCACATGTGTGATCTTAGCTAGTCAGGACACTGAGATCTAAGGATAGAAGTTTGGAGCCAACTGGAGCATAAAAGTCTGTGAGACTCTGCCTTTCAACTCAACAGCAAAAACCTGGAAGGTAGGAGTGGAGAAGCCATCAGTGTGCAAGAGAGAAAAGCTCTGAACTCGTATACAAACACAAACATACACACTAAAATAGGAGTGCATACAGTGGGAAGATATTCCAAGACAGATTGGCTTCTGGATTAGACTACAGGCCGTAGCCACTAGCAGGCAGGTTTGTCTTAAGTCTATGTGTCTTCCTTCAACTAGCAGTGATTTCGGAAAGGGGTCCTGAATTATAGGCATAGATGAATTACCTCTCCCTTCCTAACCACGGGTCCTCCTCTCTCCTTCACCTCCCAGGCGTGTTTGGTTTACATTCCCGCCCCCCCACCCCCGGGAGAAATAAGGTAGAACCCTTAAGGGTTCCTTTGCCCTTTTAAGGCTCCCAGTAGCTTTAAAAAGTCCAGCCCCCACCTCCCCAGAAAGTCTCAGTTCAATTCACCCCCCCACACACACATTATTGGTTTGGGTGGGGTCATCCAGACAGCATCGGGCTGGACAAACGTGCCTCGTGGAGTTTACGAGAGGTGGGAAGTACTGAGGACGTGGAGGGGCAGGGACCTCACCCCATGGGCTGCCTGCCTCGTAAACTCCGGGGTACGGGGCTGGGGCGCTGGGTCCGGTCAGCCCCCGGGTCTGAACGCTGAGATGGCACTCCCGGGAGGCTGACATGAAAACGGGCCTCATAAAAGGCTTTACAGAAGACAATGAGTGCAACTTAGATATCCAGTACCAAAACCACAGTATATCTAAATTTTGCATGAGATTGCATAATAACCTAGAAAAAATACTTGAAACACTGGCTTTATCACAATGTCAGTTGTAATCGTACAGTTTATAGACTCACCATCTTGAAATAAAAAATCAGCTTACAACATATTCAGATATACATGCATTTACAAATATGTGATAACTCCAAACCTTTAAACTTCTTCCATATCTATTTATGCTTACAGAGTAAAGTTCTTGGAAGAATGCAAAATATTACATGAATCTTTCATTTTTAAATACTAAAGGACATCAAAATAGGTAAATGTTATTTGAGAGACTTTTGAATAAGAAAAATCTCACTGGACTCAACTTCTTTTTTTGAGGAAAATCATTCTTTTAGAAAGGAGTAATAGTTTTAATACAGGTTGTCTCTGAAAGTATTAGCAATAGCAGTATATGTACACAGTATCTGGTGTTATGATTAGTAATGGAAATTTTGATGATTACACTTTAGTCTGTAGAAAACTGGACTTAACCTCTGTGAGAAATTATTTCATTTTCAAATACAAAGTGACATCAAAATAAGTTAAGTGTTATTTCACAGATATTTGAATAAGAAAAATCTCACTGGACTCAAGCTCTTTGAGACCAGAGGATTAATAATCCTGTAAATCCTATATAAGCAAAGAAAGAAATGAACATTTTATAAACTTGAAATAACTTACTGAAACTGTTGTTTGAGGGAGATTTTCTTATTGGTCTCACTTCAGATTTAGCTCAGACATAAAACAAACCTTATGGTTCACTAGTTTGTTACTGTTTTCTGAATTTAGGTCGAAACTAACATAACTGAAAGCTGTGGGACTGAAGGAAGTAGATAAGGAAATCTACAGAGCCTTCAACTAGCTCATAGATCATCATAAATCACAATCTGTAATGGATCTCCTGGGGACAGGGGTATTTATTAGTCTCAAGAGAGTATACTGAAGACATTTTTCTCCAGAGAGAAAAAAAAACAATTTCTAAATATATTCTTTATTTGTGATTATCACAGGGAACTATGAAGTATGAAAGAATAATATTCCTTGATGGTCAGCATTTTGCAGAAGTTGAATTAATATGCTTTTCATTAAATAAACCTGCTTCTCCCAAATTAAGCAGGGCTTTTATTGACAATTTTTGTCTACAAAATTATAAATTCAATAGAGCATACTCATCCAGGTTTCCTAGAGAATGTTAAGGTTACTCAATACTTCTATCAAAACAAAATACTTCTATGAAAGCTTGTTCACACTTGGGCTAAAAAATATTCGAAAATACTACTAGCTCCCAAAATAAAATGACCAGACTAAGTACTATTTTTTCATTACTAATTTTTATATGTGTTTGTTTATTTGAAATAGGAAAGAGAAGGAGGGAACAAGATGATTTGGAGGGGTTGGGAGAGGAAAATGAGGACAAAAACATGAGAAGGGATATCACCGAGTGAGTGGTAATGCACTTACTACCTGACGAATGCAACTATAACACCTCTATACATTATCCCCACAATAAAAAAAAGTTCTGCAATACACATTACATGGAGTGACAAACTCCTGGTTTAAAAAATTTAAGAAATAACAGAATCTGCATAACTGATGAAGAATAATGAGAACATTCTCAATGAATGACTGATAAATGGAATGAAACACAACACTAAACAGATTAGCCTATCACTATTAAACATCAACCTATCACTGAAACAAGGGAGTTACACTATATGCAAATGCATAAATAGATAAATCACTTCAAAAAAATCAAAGCAAAAAGAAGTATAATTCTTTCATAATACTTGATGAATAAAACATCTGTTAAAGTTCACTATTCTTTTCTGGTAACATAAATTGGGCATGTCCATGCTCATTATGGTAAAACAAAAGGTTGAACAAAAGAAAATTTTTCCCACATATTTTTACTGTAATTAATAGAAGGGTTACATTATATTCACCAGATAGAAGGTGCATAACTTCACAAACATTGATACCCTTTCTCATGTCTTGGTCCCCATTTCCCTCCCCTCACATCCACCTCTCATCTTTTTTCCCCCTTCCCTATCTGATTGGAAATAACCAAATAAACATATATACAACATATGAGATAGCAAGGTAAAATACTGTAACAATATGAGATAACCAAGGGACAGCAAAAGAGATGAGAGATAACATAGTACATTAAGGAAAAAATCACTCATTATATGGCTTTTGTTTCTATATCCTGGAGGTCCTTTCATTTAGTGTCATACTAAATAGTCTTATGTATCTAGGTTTTGCTCTACTGATTATTAGGTTTCTACTGATTATGACAAATGAGGGAAACCATTGAGACTATGTTCCTTTGAGTCTGGATTACTTCACTTAGTATGATTTTTTCTAACTCACAACAGGAAACTTTTACACAAGTGTAGTTTAGAAAGCTTTCTTACTACCATCTGTAACACTACAAAGATGTCTGTTTTTAACATTTTTACTCAAAAATGCATTTGAACTTTCAGCACTAACAAGCTGTTATTTTTGCCAATTAATATTGGCAATGAAAAGACTGGACAGATGTGGTGGTTTACATTAGTAGGTTTAGCACTCACAAGTCTGAGGTGAGGGATCTTGAGCCTCAAATCCATCTGGATTATAAAGTTTGACATTGTCAAAATTAAAAGAATAGTCTCCAAACAGCACAGGGTAAAAGGAAAGTGGAAACAAGAGCTTTATCATGTGTGATAGTTATTTTTAATGTACTATGCTATTTCTCTTCTCTTTTGTTGCCTTTTGGTTAATCTCCTATTGTTACAGTATCTGACTTTGTGACCTGGCATATTGTATACTCATTTATTTATTTGAAATATGAAAAGGGAAGGGGAGAAACAAGATGATTGGGAGAGGGTGGAGGAGGGAAATGGGGACAAAAACATGAGAAGGGGTATCAATGTATGAGAAATAATGCACCTACTATCTGGTGAATATAACTGCAACCACTCTATATATTACAATAAATAAAAAATTAAAAATTAAAGAAATGCAAATCAAAATCTCTAAGAGTATACCACACTCCAGTTAGAATGGCCATCATCAAGAAATCTAATAACTACAGATGCTGGATTGGATGTGGCTAGGAGGGAACACTACTACACTGTTGGTGGGAGTGCAAACTCGTTCAACCACTATGGAAAAGCAGGATGGCAGTTGCTAAAATAATTAAACATAGAGCTCCCCTATGACCCAGCAATTCCACTACTTGGCATTTACCCAATCGTCCAGAAACAAGGACATACTAAATCCACTAGCACAACAATGTTCATTGCAGCACTAATTACCATAGCAAAGGTACGGAACCAACCCAGATGCCCCTCAGTTGATGAGCGGAACAACAAGATGTGGCATTTATACACAATGAAATTCTATGATGCTGTCAGAAAGAGACATTGCCCCATTTGTAAAGAAATGGAAAGACTTAGAAAAAAAATCATACTAAGTGAAGTAAGACAGACTCAAAGTACATAGGCTCAATGGTTTCCCTCACTTGTCATAATCAATAGAAACCTTGGGCTCTTCTAGCAGAGATTTACAATAGAACAAAACCTAAATACATAAGGCCATATAGTATGACATTAAATGAAAAGACCTCCAGGATATTGAAGCAAAAGCCATATAATGAGTGATTGCTGCCCTTAATGCACTGTGTTATCTCTCACCTCTTTTGCTATCCCTTGAGTATATCATATTGTTACAGTATTTTACCTTGTTACCAGATATATTGGATATATGTGTATTTGGCTATTTGAAACAGGATGGGGAAGGGAGGAAAACAAGATGACGGGCAGGGGTGGAGGGAGGGAAATGGAGATCAAGACATGAGAAAGGGTATCAATGTATGTGAAATAATGCACCTTCTATCTGGTGAATATAGTGTAACCCTTCTATTATTACAATAAAGATATGAAAAAATTCTGAACCTGTACAAAAGTAAAAAAAAAGAAGAAGAAAAACAAAACCTCAGGAAATAAGAATGATAAATATGGTCCAAGATATTTTCAGTTAATCTAAGGATTTACAAAAGAAAATGAAGATTAAGAAACTGAAAATGAGTCACTCAATTGAGACTACTTACAAAAAGGTCATCAGATACAAACACTGATGTTTAGCAAGAATGAGATTGCTCAAGTGAGACAAAACTAAGTGTACTCCATTTATAGAATAAATTAATACAAGAAACCACTCAGAGTACTCTATTTTTTGTATTCCTCCAAAAGAATGGCAGGAAAACATCAATATAACTGAGAATATCTCCAAGTTGTGGCTTCAGGATTCTACACACTCTAATCTCAAGTTCAAAGTATAAATGTAATCTTTTAAAGTATAGTCTCCACCTTACTACTTTCTACTGGGTTTGTGGAAGTTGTAAGCTCTACTAATGGTGAATTTTCAGTAGCTTATCTGTTTGTACCATGGAATCATCTGGTCATTAGACTTTTTCATACATTCTATATCTCATAAGTATTTGGCAGATGGTTAAAGTTCATAATGCTATTTCACTTGTAAACATTCCAGAATTTTCTCATTACCATAGAGATCCAGAGTAGCTGATCACATGATGTATTTGGCATGCTTTGATAGCTCCTATTACAACTTGCAATAACTACTTTGCAGATTTCAGTAATTATACTCATTGAAAAGTTGGGTAAAAGATGGGCCGGGAGTTTGGCCTAGTGGTTAAAGTGCTTGCCTACCATGCATGAAGACCCGGGTTCGATTCCTCGGTACCATATACATAGAAAAAAACACAGAAGTGGTGCTGAGGCTCAAGTGGTAGAGCTCTAGCCTTGAGAAAGTCCAAGAACAGTGCTCAGGCCCTGAGCTCAAGCCCAGGACTGGCAAAAAAAAAGAAAAGAAAAGTTGGGTAAAAGAATGGAAGACATCCTGTCTATTAAAGGATCCAGCTTATTTTATTCCTGTGCCTTAAAGAGGGAGAGAAATATGGAGGGGCAAGAAGAATTCTGATCATTACTGTACCATATAGTCTAAGAGTTTCTGGAGGTATCAGTGACCACCACAGCTCAATTTGTTGCAAATAAGTTTAGCCCTCTTTTAGATAAGGAAGAAGAGTGTAGTAGAAACTCTAGTTAGAGCAATTAGGCAAGAGAAAGAAGTATATGAAAACTAGAAAAGAATGAAGTTAATCATGTTTGTTAGATAAGACTCTATGTATACAACTATGAAATATTCTTTGTCACTGCTTCTATATTTCCAGCCTAATAGATACTCCAATTTTCTACTTTCTATACCAAGTAGGAGAAAACTCTAACAATGCCCACCAGATTCCCACAACCTTAATTGGTCTGCCACTTACTCTTTGCTATTTACTTTTCTTATAGTTTATATTTAATTTCTGGGGATATTTATTGTAGGTAGACAAAATGGTTAAAACTATGTGTTCTCTGTATACCTGATAAAAGCAAAAACTCTCACCAATGATTTTATTAGATATATTTTACTGTATTAGTTGTAATGTGTATATAATAAATATTGTATTTTGGCTGCATATTTATTGTCTAAGAAAAATGTAGCAATTCTAGTTATGCCAATCTTAAATAAATTAATTTGAAGCTCTAGAATTTGTCTTCAGTTTAGATTTCAAAAATGTCTCTGATTTCACCAACTCATCCAATTGGGAAGAATATAGCCAGAGAAAAGAGGCAACATAACAGAAAATCACTCAGGTTGGTCACTGAACACATGTGACTTGTGGTTTCCATAGGTTACTTATGGTTCATTTTCCCTTATCAGACCAGTGTCTGTTTCACATTACTTTATATATCATTTTATATCACAAGGCACTAAAATGTGTAGAAAGGAAGTTTAAGGACAAAATTAATACCTATAACTAAACATATTGTGAATTTGCATATAAAATACCTATTTAAACATTTTTGTCATAGTCTTGCGTGATTTACTTCCTTATTATAGAAATGCGATTTGGATCTCTATATCAAACATTGATTACATTCTTTAGTACATTTTTGTAAACAACTCCAGAGATTTTATTTATGATTCAGTGGTAAACAAGGCAGGAAAAAATTAGGGAAAATTTCTCTGCTTGGTTATGGTGTTTCGTATCTCACCCATACAGGGTTATTTGGGGAGGAGCAATAGAACAAATTCTGAAGAACTCTCAGTCCTGGGAACTGGATAAATGCAGGGCTTCACACATGGTGCCACTGGGCTAAGCTCCAGCATTAGCAAGTTCTTAATCAGAGATAGCTGCAAGTTAAATTGTTCCTAGAATCACAACATCAAATCTTAAAGTTGCTTGTGACTTGGGCCAGAAATTCCATGAGACACTTGTCTCCAATTAACCAACACTAGTCAAAATTGGAGCTGTGGTTGGTAGAACCCCAGCCTTAAGTGAAAAGCTCATGGATAGTGTCCAAAACCTAAGTTCAAACCCCAGGAACAACACACACAAACACACACATACACACACACGAGTCATGTGCAGTGGCACAAGCTGCCAGCTTGATACCAGCCTGGGCTATATAGGGAGACTCTGTCTCAAAAAAAAACAAACCAAAAACAAAAACAAAATTTAAAAAAAAACATACAAAGTAAAGTAGACAGAGAGGAAGGGAAGGAGTGACTCTGTCTAGGAGGACGAGGAACTAGTCTCTGTTTCATAGATTCAGAGCCACCAATATTCCTGAGTGGCCTTGCAACCTGGTGTGCATTAGGTGCACAGGTCCTCTGGAACCTTCAGAGAGGAAGACAATTGTGCTTTCTTTTCGTGCACAAAGCCATTTATAAAGACTTACTCTTGCTTCTAGAGGCTCTGGTCCAGGTCACCCATCAACCTACATAGAGTATGTGGTGGGTTATAGCATCCCTTTACAATCATCAGCACAATCATGTTCATGGCAATATTGCGTTCTGTAGCTCAGATATGCAGTCAACCTATTAATTCCCCTCAGTGGATCAAGAAAATATGATATATATATATATATATACTAAGTGAAATATACTAAGTGAAATAACAATATACTAAGTGAAATAAGCCAACCCAAATAAACAGGCTGCATAGTTTTCAAAATCTGTAATAATTAGAATATGCAGATTAAATTTAAAAATAAACATGATGGATAGTAAAAGACAAATAATTGCCCTGTAAACAGCCCTCTAAACATTAACACAGTGAGAACAAAAGAGAATATTCTTAGGAGAGGATAACAAGAGTTCAATAACTATGTTCATATGATCATATAAAATGATGCTTATAGAAATGAACTCCATGAAATGGGAAAACAATATATTTTTTCCTATATTGTTAGTAGTTCTTTCCTTTTTGTCTTTCCTTTTCTTCTTTGGTTTGTTCCCTTTGTCTCTGTTTTATATTTCTGTACCATTTGTCTTGTATATAAGTTAATCTGATTGGGGAGGTGAAGGGGAAAGAGAAAAGGTGAAACAAAGGATAAACTACAGCATTGATACTTGCTAGACACTATGTTGAAATGAACAACTTGGAGGGGTAGAGGGAGGGAAGTCAGGAGGGCAAAAACTAGAAGAGGGAAAGGTTTGACACTGTTCAAAAGGAAATGTACTCATGATCTGACTTATATAACTCTAACCTTTCTGTCCATCAACTTTACAATATAATTTTAAAAATTAAGGAGGAAATGAGTAGCTATGCTTTGGTTTTAGATGTCAAACATGAACCTGTCACACTTCTTGATATGAGTGTGCATTATCTAAGATGACAGAAATAGTATTTAACAGTTAAAATTTCCCTGTGGATGCTATCTTGAATTACTACTTTACTACCTTGGTTTGTCTTAAGATTAGCAATTTCACTAACATATTATATGCCACACTAACTCTGATTTCTTTTACATTTCTTAAACTAAAGTAAAATTTTGAGAATCAAGGAAGTAACAGTAATCACTGCTAACTTGCTGTTGGAATCCTTCTTGATATAAAGTTGAGATTAAATTTTTCTCTCATTAGTAGATCTAAATCCAGGATTTAAAAAGTACTTTAAAACTTTCCAAATGCATGTTTTACTGAGAAATGTATTCAGATATATAATGAAAACAACAACAACCCAAAAACCCTCTTTCCCTGTCAAAATGGATCCGTAATTTTTATCTAAAAATATGGGTCTGCTAATGAGTCACCTCAAATACTCTGATAGCACAGCCATCTTTGCCCAGTGAGATTAGGTTGTGCGTGTGGCAATTTCAGCCAGATGAATCTGCACAAAATTGGTGGCTAGTGCCCAATTCAAATCTAGAAATGGATGCAAGGATGCCCAGCTTAAAACATGAGGGCATATACTTGATGATTAATTCAATGAAACAATAAGATCAGGGACATAAATTTTTACCATTGAATGAGTGAAAGGTCAATATGGACGTCAAGTTGATACAGTTTCTATTTTATTTTAAACCATTTAGATAAGATTTTCTCAATCATTCTATAGAACACTGCACACACTCACCACTACCCCATACCCTTAAACAAACTGAACACACACACACACACACACACACACACACACACGCACCCCCCCCCACACACAGGCACTCTCCAATGTGCTGTGCTCTGAAGGAATTTGAGAAAAGTGGATGGAATCTCCTCAACTGATACTTTGGAAATACAAAACTATGTAATAAAGACTGAGAAACTGGATAATTATTAAATATCATTATCAGCAAAAATAGGTATGAAATATATGTTAATATGTGGGCAGTGCCTAAATAATATTGGCACTTGCCTATCTCTAACTGTTTAGAGAGATTTTCTCTTTATGTCTGTGAGCCTCCTCTTTTCAGTTGTCAGGGCTGCTACAAGAATCTTATGATTTTAATATATGTAAATTATGAATGCTAATGAATATTTCAAACAAAAATAAATTATAACTTTCAGGTAAATACCAATTTTCATAATCTTTTTTTTTTTTTTTGCCAGTCCTGGGCTTGAGCTCAGGGCCTGAGCGCTGTCCTTGGACTTTCTTAAGGCTAGAGCTCTACCACTTGAGCCTCAGCACCACTTCCGGCTTTTTTATATGTATGTGGTACCAAGGAATTGAACTGGGTCTTTGTGCATTCTAGGCAAGCACTTTAACCACTAGGCAAACTCCTGGCCCCATAATCATCATTTTTTGGGTAAATATTCTTTAAATTTAAAAAAAAAATTTGCCAGTCCTGGGCTTGAGTCCAGGGTCTGACCGCTGTCCTTGGGCTTTCTCAAGGCTAGAGCTCTACCACTTGAACACAGGACCACTTTTGGCTTTTTTCTATGTATGTAGTACCAAGGAACCAGAGGTGGGTCTTTGTGCATGCTATGCAAGCTTCTACCACTAGGCAAAACTTCCAGCCCTCTTTATATTTTAAAGGAAGCCATATCAGGCAAGGTTCTCCAAAAAAGAATATACAACCACACATTTTTTACACAATAACAGAGGCTAGAAAATACAAAATCTATAGCATCAGATGCCAGGCACAGGTCTCAGGGACAACTTTTCTGTGTAACTAGGCAAAGCAGATGTTTTCAGTCAGAAGAAACTCTTCATCAGGGAGATGATAAGACTTTTGCTATATCCAGGGCTTAGGTGCCTGTCAGTTTTGGTCTGCATACTGTTAGATTTCTGAGTGTTTTCTTGGTGATAATCATTCTAAATTTAGTGAACTAGTGCCTTGCTAAGTTATTAGTTTGTAATTCTTTTAAGATTAATAATAAAAGTTTGGCTATGAAATGATGCTCTTATGTATACATTAAAATGGAAGTTAATAAATAGCCTTTAAGCCATTAAAACTGATATTTTTCATGTTTTTGGAAATCAATTAAATATTACTTTGGGCTGGGAGTATGGATATTATTATATATATATGGATATAATTTAAGTTATCTTCTCATCTTAATTATTATTTTCTTCTTATAGCAAGGGTTCTCAAACTTTACTGCTACCCACACATTTACTACATACTTCAGGATATATACCTTTTATAGAGATCCTTATTCTCTACCAGACTGAGTATAACGTTTTCCTCAGGCACACATTATATATTTTATTGCTTTCATTTATGATGCCAAAGAAGTGTTTTGCTCTTTGTTTTTGTTTAGTATCTCTATTTTTTATAATGAAAAATTGTTAATACCTATCTAGCTTATACTTGATATACAAGAGTATACAACTGTAAGCCATAAATGTGGTGGCTGAAATATCAAGGAATATTTTTGCAATCACATTTTGAAAGGTCAATATATTTTGTAGCAGCAACAGCTAATGAAGCCTCAGAGGACACAATTCCTTCAGTTACTTTGGTGGCATTTCTAACACATCCTGCAATTCCCAAGAGGACAACACTCTGAGCACACCAAAGAAAAGTTCTCAGGGAATTTATCCAGATGTCCCAAGCCAGAAAGCAGCTCTCCAAAGATCCATGCTGAGGAAACCATGGATCTTTTCACAAGGAGGATTCTCCCGCCTTCCCTTTCTCTGGACTCTGACCATGAGAAAACAAAAAGAGAACAACAAAGAATGAAACAATTTGTTGCTTTGCTTTACATGCTATGCCACTGCCAGTAACATGGCAGTGAACAGGTGCTGTTTCTTTAGCACCACGATTGAATGCAATGTGCTTCAACACTCACCCTTTCTGTAAAGAAATCTCAGAAGACTCTAGCTCACAATGTTTCCTTCCTGAAAATTAACCAAGTAGATCACAGGATGTGAGTATTTCAAGGGAGAAATTATCCACACTTTTCCTTAGTTGTCTAGGGTAGGGAAGGCATGAGTAATAACAGCATGACATGACACTGTGATGTTGACAGTGTCGTTAGGGCTAGGGCATATTCTTCCTAGGACATTCACTATGTATGTTGGATAAATGATACAATAAATTTAAACTAAAGTCACAAAAATATATTCAATGCTTTTAATATTTGATTATTTTTTCAAGGAGCATTTTTTAAAGGAAGTAGTAAGTGACCATGGTTTGTTTAGGAAAAAACAAGTTTTGTTCTTTTAGGATCTAGGCAGCATCAGTCTGATTCTGTGCACAAACTCTACATATACATTAAAAAAATAATTGTCCCATTCCTGTTTGTGATGAGAGAAATAATTCATGTTATATCTCTATAACTCATGCTATATCATACCTTTTAAGAATAACTAAGTATGTCTATTTTTATTAAGTAATCAGGCAAATAGAAAATATGTTTTAAAATGTGATTTATGGTCTTGCAAAAAACTTCTGAGCCAGTTACTCAGGAGCTGAGAACTGAAGATTATGATCCAATGTTAGCCAAGACAGAAGAATTTAGGAAACTGTTATGTCTATTAAAAACAAACAAAAAATAGAAACAGAGCTATGGCTCAAGTGGTAAAGCACTAGCAAGAATCCTTAAGGACAGTGTGCAGGCCCTGCAATTAAACCACACCTAAACACAACACGCATGCACACACACACACACACACACACACACAAATGAAAATCATATAAATTTGGTTCCTATGTTTTTTTTTTTCATCCCATCTTGGGAACGACCATTTAAGTAGTAAAAGGTACTTTTGCTTTTCTCATAAATATGGCAAAATCTTTACAATACTTTTTTTTTAAATAATTGGTATATTCATGAAAGTGTCAAAATGTACTAAACATTTTGAAATGACAAGATTTCTTATTCCCATGAAATGCATTTGTGTGCTCCAAGTCATTCTAAGAAAATAGAAGGATATAATAGTCTTTTTGAAAATAAAAGTAGGCAAAAACTAACATATTTAGGCAAATATTTCTCAACAAAATATCTTCCTTCCATATATAATTCTTTTTTTTTTTTGCTAGTCCTTGGCTTGAGCTCAGGTTCTGAGCCCTGTCCTTGGACTTTCTCAAGGCTGGGGCTCTACCGTTTGAGCCTCAGCACCATTTTTGGCTTTTTTCTATGTATGTGATAATGAGGAATTGAACCCAGGTCTTCATGCATGCTAGGTAAGCACTCTACCACTAGGCCAAACTCCCAGCCCCATATATAATTCTTAAAGTTTACTCATGTGCCAACATCCCTCCAATCTAAAACTACTCCAAGATCATGGATTTAAGCTATGAGCAAGAAAATCACTATGGTTGACATGACTGCTATGTACTGGGCCTGTCCTAAATAATGCGCTGACTTCTCTATCAATCTTTGTATTTAACACAATAATTCCTCAGTGATAGGACAATACGAGGATTTTCTATATAACCACGTTGTTACATTTCCTTGAATTGTGTAAGTGTTTGTTTTATGTGGGGTTTTGTTTGTGTGTATGTTGCTTTCTTTTCACTATTGAACTGTGTTTTTCTGTCAGTTTTTGAGAAGGTCTTTCACTTAACTCCACTGACATGTATCTGAGTAAAATTGCCTATCTTAAGTTGCCCTACTTAAGATAAATGGTAAGCATCATCACATCTTGAGAAAAAGTCTCAAGATGTTTTGTACCCTGGCTGTAGATAGATTCAATCACGAATCTATCTCAGTCCCCCAAGTAGATAGGAGTACAAATTTAAGCTACCAGAACTTGAATTGGAATGCTCTCTTTTTCATCAACCTTCTCTGGTTATGAACCCACCCTATCATTTAAAAACAATGAAAATACTCCTTTATTTTGTCATTTGGAAAGAGTGACTAAATATTTACACTCTGGATTGGAAAAAAATGAGATAATTCATTTATAGTGTGTATAAAAAGAACAGTTGTTTTCTTTTTTTAAACTAGGAAGTGGTGTATAATTATTATGGAAATGAATGATCACTTGATATTTTTCTCATTGGACATCTATTGTCATCTGGGTATTTTTGCTCCTCATAGATCAGAGAAGATGAGACATGGATGTAGCAGACGCCCATGTACATTTTCCTAGGAAATTTGTCCTTCTTAGAGATCTGGTACACTATAGCCACAGTGCCTAAGTTGTTGGCCACCTGCCTCTCAAAGGTTGTCACCATCTCTGTCTCTGGCTGTGCTACTCAGTACTACTTTTTTTCTCAATGGGAGGTACCGAGTGCATCATGCTGGCTGTGATGGCCTATGACAGATACATGGCCATATGCAGCCCAATCCGCTACTTGCTGCTCATGACTCTCCAGGCTTGCCTGCAGTTTTCCACTGGATCATGGGCTGGAGGCTTCATGGTTCCACTCTTACCTACCCTACTTATCTCTCATCTACATTTCTGTGGTCCCCAGATGATCAACCATTTCTTTTGTGACTCAGACTCCATTTTTAAACTTGCTTGCTCAGATACATTCTTTGTGGAGGCGGTGGGGTATACATGCAGCTCGGTTGTGATTCTAAGTTCTTTTCTTCTCACTACGTCTTCCTATGGCAAAATTGTGGTCACCATCATCGGGCTGTCTTCAAGAGAGGCTCGGAGGAAAACTTTCTCCACCTGTGCGTCCCATCTCAGCGTGGTTTCCATCTATTATAGCACCATAATCTTTGCCTATGTCTGCCCTCCAGCCAAGTATAACTTCACCATTGGTAAGGTGGTATCAGTGTTCTACTGTGTGGTTACTCCACTGGCCAATCCTCTCATATACACTCTGAGAAACAAAGATGTGAAAAAAGCTTTCTGGAAATATCTAGCACAAAGGAGACTTCTCTGGAGCAGAAATGTACAGAAGTTTTGAGATATTAACAAAAATGGAAAATTGACAGTGGATTCTTCGCAAATTGTGTTACAAAACTGATACCAAGAGATTTGATAATCTCTTTTTATCTTATTAGCTTTAATTCTATTCTAGAGCTATTCTGTAGCTACTCTGTGTCTTATCACAGTAATATAGTGATAGAATGATAAATATTACAAAGCTTCTTGACTCTAATGCATTTACTGTTAGAAAATAGATTGAGTCAGATGTATTTCCAGTATTTTCATAGCTTATATCTCAATAGGAACCATGAGTTACCAATCTCTTTTCCGTGATGCTGTGTTCTTTATGGAGTCAATGGTCTAATAAAATTTAATCCTTTTTATTTCAAAAGCACATTCAGTAAAAATTATACATTTTTAATTATAGATGATGATTTACTTAATATAAAGGTCTATAATTTTATTATAAACTTATCAGTATTTTAAGGAACACAAAAATCAAAATAAATGAATAAGATTTTAAAATATTAGCAAGGGTACTTGAATTAATGTACTCACTATCTTATGAATGTAACTGTAACCCCTCTATACATCATACTGATAATAAAAATTTTAAAATGGTTAAGAAAGAGAGAAAAGAGATAAGAAACAGTTGGACAGTATAAGAAAAAAAGTTTTTTACGTATTAATTCTCAAATACTTTTAAAAACATCCAGCAAATATTCATCATAACTAATTTCACCTGTGCATGCTTATAATCCCCAGCAATGTTGGAGATTAGAGAAGGATCCCATGATTTCAGGTCTAGATCTTGCATCTAAAGGAGTATAAAATAATTGATTCTGAGATAAAAAGAAGGCTTGCAGGTTTTCCATCATTTTTGTGACTCTTCTGAATAAATGAAGATTTTTGGTTTTCAGTAACTTCTGTGTAGTTTACAAACTAAAATGATAACATAGATATGGAGAAAATCTCAGAACAAGGGCTCAAGTAATAGTTTCCACATAGCAGATGCTGCAAAATGTGACCAGTGGAGCAGCAGCAAAAGCTGTAAGAAAAATCTCAGCCCTGCCTTTTTCATAAGACTACCTGTAACTTGAGCAACTAACCCATAGAAGAAAAATCTTCACTAGCACTGTTTAATCAAGGAAGGTTTCTTTTCTTTTGTCAGTTATGGGGCTTTAACACTTGGCCTGTGTGCTGTCTCTGAGCTCTTCAGCTCAAGGCTACCACCCTACCCTTGAGTCAAGCCCCACTTTCTGTTTTCTAGTGATTAATTGGAGATAAAGGTCTCAAGGTCTTTAGTGCCCGGGCTGGCTTTGAACCTTGATCCTCAGATCCCAGCCTCCTGAGTAGCTAGGATTACAGTGAGAGCCACCAGTGCCCGCCATAGGCAAGGAAGTTTATAAGAATTTATTTTTACTGACACTAAAGTGAAATCAAAAGTATTTGCACATGGCAATGTAAACTTCAACATCTGATTTTTCTGGGTTATATCAAGATTTTATAAAATGTTTTTGAATGCTTAATTAATCCATATTTTAAAAACTGTATATGTTTTTTAACTTTTGAAAATAATCTTTACAGTTAAATGTGAGACTTTTACCATGCAACATAAATGACTTTTCTAAACTTTTCCATTAGAATATAAAATGTTTTATATAGTCTCCCATTAACAATGATACATTCTGTATCAGTGCAGAGTTTTTTTGGTTATATTTAATGAAATAAGGGAATCTCAGTTATAGCATGTTGCTTTGAAATCAAACTCACTGAGTTGTGTTTTGTTATATCTTGAATTATGTTCAGTGTTTCTTCCTCTGTACGACCACTCATCCAAAAATTTTAATTAATTTTCCTTTTGGTAAGGCAAAATTTAGACATATAAGGATTTTGAGTATTTCATCAAGAAAATAATGTGTTTCATATCCCAATTGCAATTTAAATATACTCAAAAGATCTCTGGTCCCAATCATATCCTTTCATCCAGAGTTTGATAGTGAGAAATATTGTAATCCTATACCATAACTGTAATAAATAATTCTTCATTGGAAGAGGATGGATTTAGTGATAATGACAAGGATCATAATAGAATTCACTGAAGATGGTAAATAAAGGAGTTACGAGATCTAAGTTCATGAAAATCCATCATAAAAATAGTAACAGTACAATAGGAAGTGTAAACACTAATCAATGTGCAAAAGTTCCTAGCATTTAGCTGACCAACAGCTTTCCTTTGAATCTTGCCATATTTCTAAGTGTTTTCTTGATAATAATCATTCTGGCATCTTGATCTCTTAATATTTAGTATTCCTTAATTACTAAGACTTGTTTTGCATTCCTCTGGTATTTGTCTCATACTTCTTTTGAAACTTATTTTTCAGTTTATATGCTCATTAATTATTATTTATGTTGATTTTTTTGAAGTTTGTTTTATCTGGATAATAATCAACTGTCTAATGAAAAAACACCACATTCCCTCCTGTATTTTAGGTTGCTTGCTCCCTTCTCTCAGGCAATTATTTTCTTTCTTTTGTTAAGTGTCAAATGGCTGAAATTCCATTACTCAGTTTTTGCTTTTATTTTGTAAACTGTGGGAGTCTCTTTGCCACAATTTTGCCTATGCAATATACATACCTCTCTCTCTCTCTCTCTCTCTCTCTCTCTCTCTCTCTCTCTCTCTCTCTCACACACACACACACACACACACACACACACACACACACACACACACATATATACATATATATACCATATACATATATATAGTATATAAAATTTATAATCTATTTTTATGTCTCCAATCTTAAATTAAGATCTTTGAGCCATTTTGAAAGAGGGTATAAGTTCAGTCCTCTACTGGAAAATATCCATTTTTTTTTTTGGCAAGTCATTGAGCTTGAACTCAGGGCCTGGCTACTGTCCTTGGACTTTTTAAAATTTTGCTCAAGGCTAGTGCTCTGCCACTTGATCCACAGCACCACTTCTGCCTTTTTCTATGTATGTGATACCGAGAATTAAAACCAGGGCTTTGTGCATGCTAGAGAAGCGCTCTACCAACAGGCAAAACTCCCACCCCTCAAGTATACAACTTTGTTAGCTCATTTGATCAAGATACTGTGTTTTCCTTAATTTATGTGTTTATACTTTTTTATCAGCCAGAAATAAAGAGATGCTTGTAAGTTTTCAAGCTTATCTCAAGATTTTCTATTCCAATATATTAGTCTTTGCATCTTTATTTTCTTTGCATATTCAACATGTTGTTACTCTGTAGGATTGTTCAAGGGGAAACAATGTGATACTGCATCATCGTTATGTTATCTCTTGGTCCAGGTAGGATTTAAAATTACTAGTGAATTAACAGATTTCTTATTATATTTTTAACAAAAATGATACTAGAATTTTGATGGAAATTGCATTGAATCTATAGACTGCCTTGGCATTATAGCTACTTTCTCATTAATAATTGTGCTAATCCATAAATGCTTGAGTTCTTCCCATCTTGTGGATGTTATAAATGGGAATTTATTTCTGATTTTGTAGTTACTTTGTTCTTGGTATCTAGAAAAGACTCTTGTATTTTGCATTTTGTATTTATATCCTTGTTATTTATTAAAATTTAATCAGGTGTAAGAATATTTTCCCAAAGATAGAAAAAATATATGAATTTGGTTGATTGATTGAGTGATTGATTGATTGTGTCTTCCACTTCCAGGGCTTTAACTCAGGTCCTGGGCTGAGCATTTCTGCCCAAGGCTAGTGCTCTACCATGGGAGCTACTGCTCCACTTTTTTGATTTTATGATTAATTGGAGGTGAGTGTCTCAGGAACTTTCCTTCTAAGGCTGGATTCTAACTGTAATACTCAGATCTCAGACTCCCCAGCAGCTAAGATTACTGTTGTGAGTTATTGGCTCTTGACAGATGTTATTTAAAAGTTTTCATCCATTGGAATCAACTTTTATCCAAGCATTAAAATTTTCTGCTTTTCTTCTGTGCAATAATCTTTTATTGGATATAAATTTCACTTTTTTTTTTGCCAGTCTGGGCACTGTCCCTGAGCTTCTTTTCCTCAAGGCTAGCACAGTACCACTTGAGTTACAGTGCCATTTCCAGCTTTATCTGTTTTATTTCTAGAAAATTGGAAGTGGTGCTGTGGCTCAAAGTGGTAGAGGGCTAGCACTGAGCTGAAGAGCTTAAGGACAGTGCTCAACCAGAGTTAAAGCCCCCATGACCTACAAACACACACACACACGCACGCACGCACACACACACACACACACACACACACACACACATGCATGCAACACCACACACATAGAGTATAGAAGCAAACATCAGCCTAGAAGTAAAAGTCAGCTTCTAAACATCCATGCCAAGTACATGACAAAATGAAGTAGATGTGGAAATACAGGCTGTCTCTTAGACTTATCTGTTTCAGCTTCCAATTAATAATGAGATAAGCCAAAGGAAGATAAAGAACATTCAATTAGCAGGATCTTATCCTTGTATCCAAAACTGAGACCAAAAAAAAAGTTACCTCAAATATCACTTTGTACATTCACAGTGTTTACTTTCTAATCAGGTCATAAAATCAGTTTAAAAATGATATCAATTTTAGATTATGAATTTTGTTTGTGTTACTCTTCAGAGTACTTATGTTATTTTAATAATTCGGTCATTTACATAGTTCTGCTTAGATTAAATTAAGTAAATAGAAAATATGAACCAATAAATTATATTATCAACACCAAAAGCTATTTGATGGATCATAAACATATTTTAAAACAGCTTAAAAATTATTTAGTCATGTCAATTCTTTCCATGATATTCACCCTCCTTAACCTTTCAAAAGAGCAAAGCACATGTTGTTCTTCCTGCAATTCTATTTACTCATAGAGTATAACTGTTGGCAGCCAGCCCAAGTAGAAAATTTTATGAGGCTACTTTCCCAATTAGCTAGCACAGTAGAAGTCTGAGTGTGACTCAAGTGTTAGAGCACTGTGAGCAAGAGGATGAGGCCTTGAAAACAAGTCCTGATACTCCCATAAAAAAATTAATAGCATATATACATATATTTGATTGAAGAGATGGATATGCCAAATGACTTCAATTGACCATCATTTTGTATATGTGTATGAAATTATCATAAATATAACATACATAAGTACAACAAAATAATATATATAATTAAATTTTTATTATATTCCTAGATGAATAATGAGAATAATTTTCAATACACAGGTTCACCATGGAGGGACTTAGGAGTAGGTGTGTAGAGTACTGTAGCCTGAATTTTTACTGGTGAAAACTCAGAGTGGGATTTAGATAAAATCTAAGACATCTTTAAATTTTTTTTGTATACAACATTCTTAGTATCATTTTTTCCACCTCCTCTTTTATTTGTTTATTTCTAAGACTATATATGATAGGATTCAGAAAAGGCGGTACAATGGTATAAAATATAGATAGAATTATATTCTGAATACTGTTAGAAATTGCTGGGGGCCTTATGTAGACAGTGACACTGGATCCAAGAAACACAGACATGACAAGAATGTGAGGCAAACAAGTGGAAAAGGCCTTTCCTTGCTTTTCTTTGACATGGATCTTTAGCACTGCTGAAAATATGCGAATATATGATAAAACAATGAAGATAAAGCAGCTACCACCTACACCTAAAGTTGAAAAAATAATTAAGAGTTCGTTGCTGAAGGTATCTGAGCAAGACAGCCTTATTAGGGAGGGGCTGTCACAGAAGAACTGGGAAACCACATTGGACTGACAGAAGGACAGCTGGAATGTGCTGCCAGTATGTACAGCTGCATAGATGATACCACTGAGTAAGGAAGCCAGTGTGGTCTGAACACAGAACTGGCGGTTCATGATGACAGGGTAGTGGAGGGGCTGGCAGATGGCTACAAAGCGGTCATGTGCCATGATGGTGAGGAGCAACAGCTCCACACATGCACAGAAAATTACAAGAAATACCTGAATTGCACAGCCAGCCATAGAGATGGACCTGTTGCCAGTGAGGGAGTTGACACAGGCACTGGGGACAGTGACAGAAATGTAGCACATGTCCACAAAGGACAGGTTCCTGAGGAAGAAGTACATGGGTGTGTGCAGGTTCTGGTTAATGGTGGTGACAGTGACAATGATCAGATTCCCTAGCAGGGTGGCCAGGTACATGAGTAGAAACAGCATGGAGAGCAGGAGTCTGAGCTCCCACGCCTCCGCAAAGCCCTCCAGGAGAAACTCAGTCACCGTGCTGACATTGACCATGCTCTGAAGAGTCCTCCTGGAATGGTCATCTGTAATACAAAAGAATGGAGAAAATAACTATGTAATAATTGATAAAAATGACTATGACCTTTTATCTGATTTTACGTCTGTGTTCCCAGCTGGCCTTCATGTGCTCAAAATTACTATGTTTTTTTTAATATGTGTACCATTTTACATCTCCTAAGAGAAAACCATGAAGGATCAAAGAAGAGGGAATTCTTCAACCTACTAATATATGTTGATATTAAGCATGATCACAATTTTCATAATTAAATCCACAAAATGTACTGACACAGCTGGGGAAGGAAAGTTCATGAAACTCTTATATCTCATTACTGACTAAAACCCAGAAATTGAGCTGTGGTTCAAGTGGCAGAACCCTAGTCTTGAGCAATAATGCTAAGGGACAGTGCCCAGGCCTTCAAAAGGAGCGAGTTTGTGCCTCATTTGTTAGAAAGAATGTCAGATTAGCAGGTACAAAGCAGTGAGTTAAATCCTCATTTTTTTATCAAAAGAAAAATACAATTTCCATCCCAATCACATGCTAAATAATTATGCTTGTTTCCAAATGTCATTTCAGCTGGTCCATTTAATCTTCCTGACAAGGAGTGCTAAGTGGGATTACACAGGTTGGAATTAATGAGTGAACAGCAAATAAACAAAAACATAAACTAGAAATTTCACAGGTAAAGTAAATAGACAAATCAAGAATAATGTATTATTGCAATAGAACTTTTGTCTGTAGTGCAAAAAATAAAATGGACACTCATGCTTATAAACCCAGCTTTATGTGGCTCAAGTGGCAGTGGTGGAGCTCTACCCTTGAGAATGCCCAAAGATGGTGTTCTGTCCCAGAGTTCAAGCCCAAGACTAGCAAAAAATAAAAATGCTCACCTGAAAAAAAAATAAACCCAGCTTTATAGGTGGCAATGTATCAGTCCAAAAAATAGCTAATAGGACTCTATCATAAAGAAAAAGCTGGATGTGGTAGCATATCCCTGTATTCCCAGCTATGTGAGACACAGATATAAGATGATCATAGTTTAAATCTAGCTATTAGCATTTTCAAAATAAGCAAAAAAAAGTGTTGGTGTAAGAAGTTAGCACAAATTCCCAGGAAGCTAGTGCCCAGAATTCAAATCCTAATTATCACAAATAATTATCACTACTATGATATTCAGTGAAAACATAATTGGGAATAAAATCAGATATTGATAACATAAATAATAAATATAACTGCAAAAAAACATTTTGGAAAGTCTGAAATTATAGTTTCCATTATCTTCATAAGGGCTATTCTAATTTTTAACAATCTTCAGGATTATCATGTACTACAGATGGTATTACATACTTAAAAAATTTAATGTTAACAGAATAAACATAAAATAAACAAAACTAGAAGGTGGAGGGCCAGGAGTGTAGCCTAGTAGTAGAGTGTTTACCTAGCACACACAAAGCTCCAGGTTTGATTCTGCTCTGGATGCAGTGGCTCAAGTGGTAGAGCTCTGAGAATCCTCAAGGACACCACCTGGGCCCTAGTTTATGCCCCAGGACTGGAAAAATAGTAGGTAGTGGAAAGACTATATATGTGTGTGTATGTGCATATATATATATATATATATATATATATAGAGAGAGAGAGAGAGAGAGAGAGAAAGAGAGAGAGAGAGAGAGAGAACAAAGTAAGCTAGACCCAAAGAAATATATGATTTCTCTCATTTGTAATAACCAGAATATATATACAATATTCTTATTAGTGGATCACAATGATTCAACAACAGCAATATGCATATAACCATATGAAAACTTATTGTAATTTCAATTCATGCAGAAAAATGTTATGAACTCAGATCTTTTCCTTAATAAAAAGGAATCTATTTAAAAACAGTAGAGTTAGTTTATGAAAGTCACACACTAATATTCTATAACTGTAGAAATAAAAGGTTTGTGATCTAGAATAAGAAACAAAAGAATCTGACTCTGATTCCTAGTATACTGTATATGTATTTGTTTAATTGAAATAAGGAAAGAAAGGGTAAAACAAGATGAGTGGAATGGGGTGAGGAGAGGAAAGTGGAAGAAAAACACAGTACCAAGTACACAGAAAAAGCTGGAAATGGTGCTGTCTTTAGGTGGTAGAGTTCTAGCCTTGAGAAAAAAAAAGCCCAAGGACAGTGTTCAAGGCTCTGAGTTTAAGCCCTAAAACTGGCCAAAAAAAGAAAAGAAAAGAAAAGAAAAAGTAATGTACCCACTACCTCATGAATGTAACTGTGACTGCTCTCTATATTACCCCAACAATAAAAAAAGAAAAAGAAAAGAAATGAAAGAAAGCCAACCACTTTGCTAAAGGTTGTATTGTCCAGGGAAATATAGCAAAAATAAGAAATGTTACAAAAGGCACACCTTTAGAAAAATCCTTATTTATTTATCTATTTATTTTATATTTTTCCAAGTACCAGAGTTTGAACTCAGGCATTATGTTTTTGTACACAGTTGAGTCCAACATGACAGGACCAAGATTTATATTTATGTTAAATTTCAACTCTCTAAAGAATAAGATGTGTATTTTTCTGAGCACATAGCAGAATGAATGATTATTTCATTATGAATATGACTTTGAATTATTTTAATTAGCATTTGTCAAGATATATCTTTTATAAGTCACAATATGCTTGTTTAAAATATATTTTATAGAACTTTATATAAATTGAAAATAGTCAACTTGCTATTTGAAACAAAAGCCATGATTCTCCACTTACTTTTTTAATTTTAGTAATCTAAGCATTTGCACTGTACACAGATGTAAGTGTTAAATTATGCCACTTTCCAAACAATTTAAAGAAGTAAATTTTTAAAAATCATTTGGGTTCTTTTTTCATATTTTTTATTGTAGTTAATAGAAGGGGTTACATTATATTCACCAGGTAGAAGGTGCATTACTTCACATACATTGATACTCTTTCTCATGTCTTGGTCCCCATTTCCATTTGCATTGCCTTAAAAGTTACAGTCTTTGTTGACTTCTCAGTAATATCCCAAAGGATATAGAAATATTCTCTTAAAGTGACATAAAAAGGCACAGTGAATTCTGCTATTTCAGTGACAGCAAAAAAAACCCAATAAAATATTTTGACTTCAGTTTTCTTATGGTACACAAATAAAGTTAAAGCAAACTCATAAAACCAAATTTAGTTGATATAAAGCTGACATTTCCTTTTACAATATCTTGATATACTATTTTTCATCATCTTTTCCATTGAATGTATATATTGTGTATTATTTGATTTTATAACAAAGCTCAGTTTTCACAGGAGATAAAAGAGACATAAACTAGATTCTGGAGATCTAAATGAAAATTATTTACGTAAGCTGCAAATATAGAACTTATTTTTTGTTTTTTTACTTATTTATATGTAAACAGCAATCATAAAATGCAGTCCATTAAACTGTCTTAAAATAAGGCTTTCTTAAAATATGTGTATTTGTATGCATTACATTGTTTTTATTTTTTAATTTTTTTAATTGTAATTAATAGAAGGGTTACCTGATATTCGCCAGATAGAAGGTGCATTACTTCACATACATTGATACCCTTTCTCATGTCTTGGTCCCCATTTTCCTCCCCCCCACTCCCACCCCTCATCTTGTTTTCCTCCCTTCCCTATCCAATTTCAAATAACCGAATACAAATATATCCAATATATCTGATAACATAGTGAGATACTGTAACCGGTACTCTACACAATCAGTGGAGTTTCTCTAGTAACATACTATAGAAATGATCCCTGAAAGCATAGACTTATTACATTGTTTTTATATATTATCTCTAATCATACGTATATATATATATTCATACACACATATACACACACATAAGTATATTCTGGATGACTGAGGCTCCCACCAAATAAATCAGATTAACCACTTATCCAAGGTACAGAGAAAAATAAATATTAAAAAAATGAAAATAAGTTTAACCAGTGTTGCTATGCCAGGAAAACTAAGGTGCAGGTTTCCTCAGCTCTGATTTTGGGGTACTGAAATGTGACTTTGGTTTTACCAGGGAGGGAACAAAGGTTGAGGACAGGCATATGTATATTTAAGCAGTCTTGTTCAAAGGGTGTACTGGTTGATCATTATTTCTGGATTGGTCAGGGGAGGTCTTATGGAAATAGGAAAGATAATGTTATTTCAAGGCCAGTTTCTAATAATCAAAATATATTTATCAATCATGCATACTTTGTGGAGTCTAAGGTGCCTGTAAAAATGAATGACTCAGATCAATGAAAAATAGAAGAAAAAAAGCCATATTTTATCTTGCAGACCCAAGTGAATAATCAATGCTTATAACAAAAGATATTTTTGTTATTGTTATTTTATGTTACATTATTGTTTTATGTTATTGTTATACAAACAGATTTGCATGTTTTGGCTATTTGTGCATCATTATTTGTCTAGTACTGATGTTTGTTCAAGAACTCGTGTACATAGAGTTCTGCAAATTTCTAAGTGTTAAATTAATAAAAGTTATTTAAGTATATGTTTGAAATCAATGTAGATGAGATAAAGAGACAATGTTCAATGATGTTTGTTTTTATAGGTTAAATATTCATTTGGTACTTCCTCAGAGCTACTATTTACCACAGAAAATGACAACAACTTTTATAAAGTAATAAAACAATGTGATATGAGAGATGGCAGCAACTGATACAAAATAATTTACTTTTCTCTGCGATGAGTCTTTTCTTCACTTAATTGACTATAACATTACTACCTTGGTTTGCTTTTGTCTATTTGAAATCACTAATTGTTTTAATCACAACGCATAGACATGGTTGTTATACTATTATTATCTAGTCATACATTTAATGATCATTTCTTTCCCATTCTAAAGCCATGTAATGAAGCACAAGATGTCTGGACTGACCTAGAGTGAACTGGAGAAAGAAAGCAAGAATAGCAGTACTCACTGTTAAGAGATCCTTGACATTATTTTGAGGGCATAAATTCCTCTTTTTTTCCCCTCCTATTATGGTTATGTGTGTTTATTAACAATCTGAACTTTCATTGACTATCTTAGCGCTAGTTATAGTATGTCTTATGAAAATGCTTTTTAGCAGTCAAACTTCTAGGAGGCATTTTCAAGGACTTTATTGACTCTGGTTATACTAAAAACTTCTTGCCAGCTTTATCTTTATTTCTGCATAAGTATTAAAGTAGTATACTCTGCAACTAGAATTAAATTTATCTTCTTAATATCTCTAAAATAAATACTTAAATTTAGTTTAACTGAATTTCCAAAATACATACGATATTGAAAAATGTCAACACCGAACACTCTTGTCACATTGAAATTTGTCAATAGAGTTTTTTTTTTTAAATTTAAAGATGTGGGTCAGTTTATGGATCCCTACTCTAGGAGAACAGTCCTTATTGACTAATGAGAGTAGATTGCCCACGGGTAATTTCAGGCATATAATGATCTCTCTAGGATACAAAAGGACCCAATTAAAATTCTGTATTGGGATCAATGACTGAACAATTACAAACAGAAACATTGTGACATATAAGTGACATTTATTCTATCTAACTAGGAGGATTAAAACACAAATCTGAACCATTTGATGAATGTGTTCGGGTACCTACGTGGTCCTCAAATAATATGTCCTGTATGTTAGATGGCAGAGATCAGATGACTTCATTCTCTCTGTGTAACACACACAGAAAGACACACAGACACCCATGCATGCACACATGCACGCGCGCGTGCACACACACACACACACACACACAAATAAAACAAAGGGTGGAAGTGTGAAAAAGTATGAAACACACAAGTGTGAGGTTATAAGATCAAGCCTCACTACAATCCCCAAACATAAAACTCATCATAAAACAACTATTACTCCCCCCCCCACACACACATCTGTTTATATTTAAGAAAGAGAAAATTTTGGTGAGACAACAGAGACAGGACTGTGACTGCAGGAGATTATGCACCCAGCAATCACAAACATCCAGGGGTTGTTGGTTGTCCAAGGTACACACAGAACATTGTAAACCTCTCCAGAAATTTCAAGGATGGATCTTGGCTCCAGAAACCCTGCTCTCTGCTGTGACATTGCAGTATGATCTAAGTTACATAAAAATATTGCAGATATGTGGCTTGGTTTCACAATCACGCCATCCTTCCTCTTATCTCCTGCATATATTATGCAGATAAAAAAGTCATCATTGGGGCCGGGAGTTTGGCCTAGTGGTTAAAGTGCTTGCCTAGCATGCACGAAGACCCAGGTTCGATTCCTTGGTACCACATACATAGACAAAAGCTGGAAATGGTGCTGAGGCTCAAGTGGTAGAGTGCTAGCCTTGAGAAAGTCCAAGAGAATTATTCCTAATGAAGAGTAAAGAATACAATGCATTCAACAGTGTTATTTTATAGCTATAATAGAAGGAAATCCCACTTAATGCCAAACCATGAATCTAGATTTAAGTTGTCATTTTTGTACAGAGATAATAGAAGTTGGTGGACAAAGAAACAAATTTGTATAAAGAATTATGGATTGGAGATAAAGACATAATTCTAAGGATACTAAGACACATCAGAAGTATTCTGTAGTGCTGATAAGTTTGCAGCAAAACTAGACTCCAAAAATTTCGGTGGCTCTTTATTCACATCAAATATTTACAAATATTTTTAGGACAGAATCATTTCCAATGAAATCATTAGTTTAAGACTGATAATTAGTAATTCTTAAATCAGGAAATTGATAGTAAATGTGCTTAAGTAAGTCAATATAAGGAGTCAGCACAATACCTAAAAAAATGAGAAATTTAAAATTTATCTAGAAGGAAAAACAGAATATGTTAAAAGTCAGAATAGCTGGTTAGCCAGGCACTGGAGCCCACACCTATAATCATAGCCTCTCAGGAGGTTGAGATCTGAAGACTGTAGTTTGAAGCCAGCCCAGTCAATAAAGGGTTGTGATACCTTTATCGCCAATTAACTACAAAATAAGCTGAAAGTGGAGCTATGAGTCAAAGTGATAAAATGCTAGCCTTGAGTGCAAAAACTCAGGGATAAGCACCTGGCTTTGAGTTTAAACTGCATGACTGGCACAAAAAAAAAATAAGAATCAATGTAACTGGATTTAATAAAATGTCATGGAGGAAAATAAAACAAAATATTCAGGTCATCATCATGACTGCTGCTGTCCATATCCAGGAAGCACGGGACACTATAGTGTCCATCACCCAGCGCTCTTACCACTAAGACAATAGGATGACAGATTTCATGCTAGTCACGCTACATCGCAAACCTCGTTCTAAACTGAAGAAAACAACAGACAGACTGGGCACTGGGGACTCACACCTGAAAGAGGCTGACACCGAGGACCCCGCGTCAAAGCCAGCCTGGGCATGAAAGTCCATGAGACTCTTTTTTTTTTATTATTATTTTGGCCAGTCCTGGGGCATGAACACTTGGGGCCTGGGCACTATCCTAGGGCTCTCTCAAGGCTAGAGCTCTACCAGTTGAGCCACAACACTACTTCCTGCTTTTTCTTTTTTTCTGTGCATGTAGTACTGAGGATTTGAACCCTGGTGTTTATGCATGCTAGGCAAGCATTCTACCACTAGTTCAAACTCCTTGCCCAAGTCCATGAGACTGTTATAACCACCAGAAAGCTGGAAGCAGAGCTGTGGCTCAAAGTGGTAGAGCACTAGCCTTGAGCACAATAGCTCAAAGTCCAGCTCCTGGATGTCAAGTCCTACAACAACAACAGCAGCAAAGAAAAACAAAACAAACAAAAAAAGAAAGGAAAAGGGAAAAAAGGAAGGAAAAGGAAAGGAGAGAAAGAAAAGAAGGGAAAGAAAACCAGGTGAATGCAGTTCACACCTGTAATCCTAAATACTCAGGAGGTAGAGATTAGAGAACCAAGGTTTGAAGTCAGGCAGGTGGGAAAATATGTAACACTCTTATATCCAATTCACTCCCCCACCCACACCCAGAGTCTGTAAGATGGTTATCTCCAAATAAATACCCAGAAAGCTGGAAGTAGAGTTATGCTCCATGTGATAGAGCACTAGCCTTGAGCAAAAACACTCAGGGACAGTAAACAGGCTCTGAGTTCAAGCCCCAGGACTGGCATTAGAGGGACAAAAAAAAAACCCAAAACAAAAATACAAAAGAAAAAAGAAGAAAAGGAAAGAAAAGAATATAAAAAGAAAATGCAATTTTGGGGGCCTAGGTTTTATGCATATAAAATATTTATAAACCAATAAAAGTAGTAATATTTAGAAAATAGATCACATAAAAATCAAGACAAGCGACTCACATACTTTTCACAACTTGTACAGTCTGATTGATCATTAGATATATGTACATCAGGGATGAATGACACCTGACTTCTTTGATCAAAATAACAATGACAGAAGCCAAAAATAATCTTTTGAGATTTCCCAAGGCACTTGTGGTAAATGAAGTAGTTCCAATGAAGTCCCTTTCTTTCTAAGGACAACATGGTCATAAGTTGTTTTTATTCCCAAGGTGTTTACATACCTAAGACAAATAAAATTAATCCTTTTAAAACACAAAGAATTTATGGGCAGTAATCCACAGTGCTTAGTGTTCTTTCTCTGGGTAAGATGGTACAAGATCATTTTGTGTAGCTTTGCAAAGTTGGCAAGGTTTATTTCATCCTTGCTCAGAACCTGCCTCTGCCTCTTATTTCCCTTTGCAACCTGTTGCTATCTCTTCTTCTGTAAGTATTAGATTGTGCTTGATGAGTCTGCTTTGAATCTCAGAAGACACAATATTAGAGTAGGGAATGCTGGTGCATCTAAATACAGGGCTAATCGTTGAGAACAAGTAATGTGTCATACGAAGACCTAGTGAGAAAACAGGTATGTGTGGAATCAATAAAAATTCTGGGAAATAAGACATGTCAGGTTAATGATGTTAGACTCTTGGAAATAAAGTAGAAAGTAGTCTGTTTTATGGTTAATGCCCTTATTTTTCAACAAAAATATGTGGAATTAGAGAGAATATGAGTATGATTAAGAATATATCATTCTATCTTTTAATTCTGTGTATATTGAAAAATAACCCTCCTTAATGTATGAAGTTTATGAAGTTCCAAAGCAGGACAGGCAAACCTAGGTAAGTTAGACAAGAAGAAATTGGGTTTGGGGAAAGAAAAATATGTTGAGTACTTTGCTAGCTGTTATGTATTTTTAAAAGCTAATTTTCACTTACTTTTTGGAGTGATAATGTGCTTCCATGTCATATAATATCATAATCACAATTTCATTGTTTTGCAGTTGTATCTAATGCGTTATAGTAAAAGTTTCTACTATTTTCCATAGATCATCTACACACACACACACACACACACACACACACACATACACACACACATACCCACACACATTAAAAAGCAATATTTCTGTTAATTTTTGCATGGTTATTTGAACAGTGAAATTTCAAATACAGAAGAGAAATAGAAAATATTTATACAAGATTAAGTTTTACCTGAATAATCGATAACGTATTTCAAGAAAATGCTGTTGCTTTGATGACATAATTTCTAAACTAGGAATTGAAAATAGAGTAGAAATTCCTGGATGTAGCTTCACAGAGAAAACCTGAATAGACCATTTTCTTAGAATGTCATTAATAAATATGAACATTAAAAATAGTTTATTATGTATTATCAAGCCTTCCTAATGGTCAATAATATACTACAATGTTACCAAAGGGAAAACTTTCCCTAAGAAGTTGGGAAACAAGTAGAACAATCCATGAAATGTAAAGGGAGCAACTTGATGGACAAATATTCAGAACACTTACAATTTCTAGCAAGGCCTAGACAAGGAAAATAATGGTGATGTACCAAGATTCAAAACAATTAGGATCAAACAAACAGGGGAAATGAAGTTGGCCAAGTGATCAACGATCAACTAAGAATTGTATCAGGTAATACTGATAGAATGTTGTACATTTGTATCATTCAGTGGAGCAATTCTTGAAAACAGGTAGCATTCTTGAAGGATTTGCTGAAAATATATAAAATATAATATATATAAATATAAAATATATAAAATATATAAGAAATGAATATGAAAAAATACTCTGGGATTAAAATAGATCAGTTTCATGCTGGGAAAAGTTTTAGTCAAGAAACGTACCAAAAGTCAAAAATGAAAGAATGACTGGTGCTATTATCTGTTTGTGTAACAAATTACATTTTTACAATATTTATTGAAGATTTCCTTAGAATTAGATTGTGTCAGAAATACTGTGATAGCAATTGCTATCCATGTCAGGTTCTAAAGGATTTTCTTTTTAGAAGGAGAACCAACTTGTAGTTTTTATACAAACATGGAAGAAATATAAGTTATAGAATACCAGAACTACTTCTTCCTTATCACTCTATCTCTAGTGCCTATGAACCCTCTCATTCTCCTGACAGCAGGCTTTTAATTTCTATGAATAACTACTAGCAATATTTGTCTTTCAATGAATAAAAGGATAAATATAATCTTTAGAACACTAAAATTTACTTTGAAAATATTTCAGAATCAGGAATAATTAGAAAAAAAAGGAAAAAATGAATTCAAAGTTTCCAAGAGTATAATCAGGAGTAATGTCTGAAGTGATAAAATGATAGTTACTCTGATTTGATCATTATGCATAATATATAAGTATCAATTTCTCAGACTACTTCATAAATATGAAAAATAATATTTGAATTAAATAAATAATAAAGTGTATTTATAGTATCAATCATTATTAAACTTGAAAGATCTACAAATGGTACAGAAGAAATGACAAAATAATGCATATGAAAAGGACATTAAGAAGGGCGGGGTGGCTCATGCCTGTAATCTTAGCTACTTAGGAGGCTGATATCTGAGGATCACGGTTCAAAGCTAACCCAGGCACTCTTACTTCCAATTGACCACTATAAAACTAGAAGAGGTGCTGGGACCACTGCCAGGACCAGCAGTTGGGCAGTAGTCTTGAGCTTGAGCGCTCAGGGACAATGTCCAGGTCCAGGGGTAGGGCAATAGCCTTGAGGTGAGGAGGTCACAGACAGCCTTCAAACCTAGACTTCAAGCCCCATGACTGACAAAAAAAGGGAAAAGAACATCAAGAAGAAAAAATACAAAGATTAATACAAAACATGGCTGTAATATCCTATCATGCATAAAAAGAAGCTGAAATTTGAAGCTCTATGAACAACCAGATTTTGAAATAGTTACATAATCAGAACTATAAAATAGAGTAAGGTTTATTCAAAGTAACTAAAAATGAAACTTAGTAGTTTTCTTTCTTATTGTATACTCATTTTCAAAGATTGCACATTTTTTGACACAAGGAAAAAACTGAATAATCAGAGATTTTGTTGAAAGATGTCTTTCTTAAGGCATATGTCGGGCACTTTGTGTTGTGTGTGTATGTGTGTGTGTGCATACGTATGTGTGTGTGCATACGAGCTAGCCATGCATATTGCACTCAGATACTCAGGTATTTATATTTATTATTCAACTGAATCACAACAACACTAAAACATTGATATCCAGAATATTTAATAAAAGCTATATAGTTAATAAAGGCTTGAATAACTGTAGCCCATCTACACATCACCTTGAAAATAAAATAAAATTTAAAAAAAGTAAATGAATGCTATAGGAACTTTTTTCATTTGGGATACCTTTTATATGCATTGTTGGATACGTACAATTGAAATTAAGTCAAATATGCATTTTAGATGCCAACCTAAGTGAAGTTACAAGGTTGAAATAAGAAATGGAAGATCTCTCATCGGCAGTACAGTAGCAACACTGTGGTAAATGAGCTCAATGCGGGCTTCCTGGTGTCAGTCTGTACATTCTCAAATCTTCAGGAAAATGTACACTGAGAAAGCAGAAAGGAAAGCAAAGAAAAATAACAATAAATCCTTACATTCAGTATAACTGCCACTTCATTTTTTCAGAGTGGCTGAGAATTTGGGATAATGGACAACTCTACCTCAGAGAGCACTTTCTTCCTCATGGGCTTCTCCACTGTCCCTGAGCTACAGATCTTACATGCCCTGGTCTTTTCTGGGATGTACCTGGCAGCTGTTCTGGGGAACCTTCTCATCATCACTCTCACCACCTGGGATCCCAGGCTGCAAACGCCCATGTACTTCTTCCTGAAGAACTTGTCCTGTCTTGACCTGTGTCTCATTTCCATCACTGTTCCCAAGTCCATCACCAACTCTCTGCTAAACAGCAACACCATTTCCTTCTTTGGATGTGTCGCCCAGGTCTTTTTTTTCTTCCTCTTGGCTACTACAGAAGTATCTCTCCTCACAGTGATGTCCTATGATCGCTATGTAGCCATCTGCCACCCACTGAGATATGAGATCCTCATGAGCCATCAGGCCTGTGTGCAGATGGCTGCCTCCTCATGGGTCAGTGGATGTCTCAACACAATTCTTCACACAGCTGCTACCTTCTCTGTCCCCATGTGTGGGGCTCTTGACATTCACCAGTTCTTCTGTGACATTCCACAGTTGCTCTCACTGTCCTGTTCTCACAACATTGCAGAATTTGTAGTCATTGGACTCAGCCTAGTGCTAGACTTTGGCTGCTTTGTGTTCATTGATATTTCTTATGTTCACATTTTCATTGCTGTACTGAACATGCCCTCCAAAGAAGGCAGGGCCAAGGCTTTCTCCACATGTCTGCCTCACCTCATGGTTGTGACTCTCTTTCTGTCTTCTGGGTTTTTTGCTTATTTACCTCCACTGCCCAAGTCTCCATCAACCTTTGATTTGATTGTTTCAGTCTTCTACACTGTAGTGCCACCCACTGTGAATCCTCTCATCTATAGCCTGAGAAACAAGGACATGAAGATGGCACTCAGAAGACTGAAAGTCACTGCTGTTTGTTGAGTTACATCACTGCCAGTCAGCTCATAGTCTCCTCACTGACTGCCGCTATTACCTACACGGTCAGATGACTTAGTCGGGGAAAATAACGGGCATCTATTTTATGGACAATAGAATAAAATGGAGTGTTTTTAAGAAACATAATCCATACCTAATTCATATGTTGATAAAATCATTAGCATTGTGTATGCAACTGTGTAAATATATGAATATATTAGTTATCCCAGGAAGTGCTCCTTTCTCTTTGAATAGTGATACAATACAAACTTAATTTGGAATTTGTGAAATGTAACCAAGCTACAGTCTTGTGTACATATTGTTGACATATTTGATCTAATCTCATATTAAAAATATAAGTTGGATATATGAGTTGGAGAGGGTTGTAGGGATAAATGGATGTATTAAATGACAAAGAACTATACTAGTTTAAGCAGTTGTATATTAATATATTTGGCATAAACCAAAAGAAGAAAACAAATGCAAGTCTTGTTCCTTTGTCTTCTTGTTTTGCTCCTTACTCTAAATGTATAATGCTTTTTGGTTCATTGTTCTTCCTTCCAGTCTAAAGAAAAAGGATCAATATATCACAATTCCCTTTTGCTCCATATGAATATATATGTATATTGTTAAAAATTCATTGCTGTGGCCAGAGCATGGGCTAGTGGAAGTATCTGCCTAGCATGCAGGAAGCCCTTGGTTCTATTCTTCAGTACCAGATATTGAAGAAATAAACATTGGTAAATACCGTTGTGCTCCAATTTAAATTTTCTAAACTATGAAGTTAAAACAAATTGTATGTGTGTGTGTGTGCATATAGTGTCACACATGTAGTAATGGATTAAGGGATAAGTCTAGAGACATACTATACCACGTGGAAACTTGTGTTTCAAATGTCCATAGATGAGAATATAAGGAAGAATATTCTGTGAGAATATACAAAGTTAGTTCCTGCTGATTGGATTCTATGGGAGGGATGCAGCCAATCCAGCTGTCTCTGGGATTTGAGTAAAAGCAGAGTTAATGTTGATTCTATCAGTAGAACCTGGAACTCTGTGACGCATACCCAGGTTACAGACTGGAACCTTATTTTTTCATAAGGTCTCATTAATATAATTGTAGAAAACTCTCAGTACAATCACACAGAAAACATTCAGTGCTTATAAGCAGTCTCATTCTAACACATTTATTCATGTGTTGGTAATTTTTTTATTAGGGTCACAGTGCATGAACTGGACTTGGACACTCTCCTTGAGCTCTTCAGCTCAAGGCTAGCACCCTCCACTTTTCCCAAGCCCCACTTCCCATTTTCTAGAGGTTAATTGGAGACTTAAAGAGAGTCTTCTCTGAAGAAGAAACAAAAATGGCCTATAGACACATGAAGAAATGCTCAATAACTCTGGTCATAAAAGAAATGCAAAGCAAAACAGCTCTGAGAATCCACCTCACTCCAGTTAGAATGGCCAGGATCAAGAAAACTAATAACAACAGATGCTGGAGGGGATGTGACCAGGAGGGATCACCACTACACTGTTGGTGGGAGTGCAAACTCATTCAACCACTATGGAAAGCAGTATGGCAGTTCCTCAAAAGACTAAAGAAAAAGCTCCCCTATGACCCAGCAATTCCACTACTTGGCATTAATCCAATCATCCAAAAACAAGGCCATACTAAATCCACTAGCACAACGATGTTTATTGCAGCACTATTTACCATAGCAAAGATATAGAACCAACCTAGATGTCCCTCAGTTGATGAGTGGATCAACAAGATGTGGTAGTTATACAGAATGGAATTCTATGCTGCTGTTAGAAAGAATCACATCACCCAATTTGTTAGGAAATGGAAAGACTTAGAAAAAAATCATATTAAGTGAAGTAAGCCAGACTCAAAGTACATAGGCTCAATGGTTTCCCTCAATTGTCATAATCAGTAGTAACCTTGGGCTCTCCTAGCAGAGATTTGCAATAGAGCAAAACCTTAATACAAAAGGCCATATAGTATGATGCTAACTAAAAGGATCTCTAGGATATAGAAACATAAGCCATATAATCAATGATGGTTGTTCTTAGGGTACTATGTTATCTCTCATCTCTTTTGCTGTCCCTTGGTTATCTCATATTGTTACAGTATCTCACTTTGTTACCTGATATATCAGATATATTTGTATTTGGTTATTTGAAATTGGATAGGGAAGGGGGAAAACAAGATGAGGGGTGGGAGTGTGGGAGAGGGAAGTGGGGACCAAGACAGGTGGAAGGGTATCAATGTATGTGAATTAATGCACCTTCTGTCTGGCAAATATCATGTAACCCTTCTATTATTTACAATAAAAATATATGAAAAAAAAGAATCTCAGGTCCTTTTGTGCCCGGGCTGGCTTTGAATCTTGATTCTCAGATCTCAGCCTCCTGTGTAGCTAGAATTACAGGCTTGAGCCACCACACCCAGTGTGGCAAGTAATTTTTGAATGTAAAAATGAGTTACAGGGCTAAGAGTGTGGCCTAGTGGTAGAGTGCTTGCCTAGCATCCAGGAAGAACAGGTTTCAAGTTCTTGGTACCACATACATAGAAAAGTCAGAAATGTTGTTGTGGCTCCAGAGGTGGAGCACTAACCTTGAGGAAAGTCCAAGGACACTGCTCAGACCCTGAGTTCAAGCCGCAGAACTGACAAAAAAAAAAAGTTACAAAATGATTCTGAAACAGAATTGCCCAAATTCTGGCTTCTTTATAAATAAAAAAGTGAATTGATATTATGTATTTTTTAATTAGAAAAGGCACACTATTCTTAGAGGATCTAAGCAAATCACTGGATAAGTATAATAATGAATTGAAACATTTTGAATTTACTAAAATAATAGCTATATTTATAGAGCATTAAGACTGTATATATTCAAGCAATCAATGGGTAAGTAATATACTGGAATGATGTAACAAAATACATGAATATCTTGCTATTTAATTTAAAGAAAATGAGTTAAGAAGAAATGTCAAGGATTCTATAAAATAAGAATTAAAATATTCATGCATGAAGGAGAAAAGTAAGCACAGATTTTTGAGTAATGATAAAATGCTTGATATGGTCTTCTGGTCGTAGTGTTTAAAACATATTAAAAGGCGGGAAGTTCTTTCTGTCTTAGAAATACTCCAAGGCAGATGTTATAAAGATTCGCTAAATTGTCTACAAAGTAAATTCAGCTGCATGGAAAAAATTACAAAAATGAAAATAAACAGAGGCACATTTTTCTTCACTATTCCTCCGTTCCTCCCTTCCTGCTGCCTGTCTGTCGGCTTGCATGTTTTTCTTTTTCTTACTTTCTTTCCTTCTTTCTTGCTTTCCCTCCGTCCCACCCTCTTTCCTTTCCTTCCTCCTTCCCTCCCTCCCATCCTTCCTTCCTGGCTTCCTTCCTTGCTTCCTTCTTTGCTTGCTTGCTTGCTTGCTTGCTTGCTTGCTTCCTTCCTTCCTTCCTTCCTTCCTTCCTTCCTTCCTTCCTTCCTTCCTTCCTTTTCTCTCTCCTTCCTTTTGTCCTTCCTTTCTTGCTTCCTTATTTCCTTTCTTCTTTCTGTCCTTTCTTATTCTACTCTTTAAATCTTTTTTTTATCAATTCTAACATTTCCAGGAAATATAGGAAATATGATGTAGAGGTTCCTGTCTATAATCCCAGGACTCTAAAAGTTAAAAAGCAGTGCATTAGCCAATCCAGTCCAGCCTGAGCTTCATAGTTAAACCCTTTCCCCAAAATTAGTAAATAAAACGCTAACAAGCATGAGGTTGAGGAGTTCTGGCCTCAGTTTTCAGTTAAATACAATTGAAAGCAAATATTTTTAAATCAAAAGTAGGAAGACGTTTTCAAAATTTATTTCTCATGAAAGTTAAAAAACAACTAGCTCATACCATTTAGACATATGCCCACAATGGAAGGGTAGCATTTTGCTTCTTTTGTACCACAAATGACATGTTGGAATATGTGTCTTTTTAGATTTACAATAGCTGTAGTAACAAATATAGTATTTCTTCTGATATTCCTTTCTTTCCAAAGACAGTATGGCCATAATTTGATTTTATTCCCAGGATATTTACATTTCAATTAATGCAGCATGCTTATAAAACAGAAAAGCTGAACTAGTCTACTGTGCTAAGTGTCCTTTGTGAACAAGGAAGGCTGTATTTGCCATTATTCTATCTCTGCAAATTTAGTAAAGCTTATCTCAACCTTGCTATGAGACTGCTTCTGCCCTCTACTGCCTTTTCTAACTCTAGCCAGGTATCTTCAATTCTGTAAGTACTTACACTGCTAAACTTTGCTATTCCAATCTGCCTGTAATCACAGCAGTGGCAATATTAGAGAAGACAGATTAAGGGTATAATGACATACTTGTTAATGTTATCTCCTGGCAAATTACATTTCCCTTTTGTTCACATCAGAGATGGAAGGTGTAAGTACCTAATATTTATCCCATTGATATATAATCTGCACCCTAGGAAAAGAAAGCATGAAGTATGAAGTTTGTTTCCATAAAGAGAAGAACCAATGTTGAGGAGAAATATGCTATCTCTCCTAAAGCTTTTGGGTAGGACAATGAGGCAAACAGCTGAGTCCTATGAAATGAGACCACACCCACCTAAATCCTGCCACCACCCATGTGTATCATGACATTCAGCTGGCCCCAGATCTGAATTGCTGCTGCACACATATGCATATGTACATATCCATACAAAGAAACATGTATATATTGATGTGCGTATATATTTATTGTATGGGTCTTAATGAGCTGATTATAGCAGAGATGTTAGTTAATGCATCTAATCAAATAGTTGGAAAAAATCATAGAGTGTGGCTAACAAGTTTCATTGGCAGCATTTCACTTTCCTAATAGTTTATTTTCTCACAGCTGCTATTATGACTACCCAAAATAAGATCTTTTGAGGTCCTTTTGTTGTGAAAACAGCAAACCTGCTGCTGAAAGGCCAGCAGAAGTGCTTAATAATATCTCCGCATGTTCTTGACACATCCTACCACATAGAACAAATTGATTTCAAAACCGAGTGTTCAAAATAAGAAAAGCCTGTAAGTAAAATGTGGTATAACTTTCATTTTAATCAAAATTTACTTTCAGCACTTTATCTGAATTTGTTATGTTTTTATAGCCTAATCCATCACCATAGTGGAAAACAAATATTTTTCAAGGATTAGACAAATACAGTAGAACATAGTGCCTTTCTTTGCTATTGCCAATAGACCTGCTGAGCTCAGCCATCAAGGCAGAATGAATAAACCTTGAAAGTTTTTTTGTTCTTTCCAGACACAAATAAACATTTTCCCTTACATGGTAAAAAACTCGAAGTGTATTATAGCAATTTATTGACTTTTGTATCACAAGTAATAAAGATTTTTATTACTAAAGAATGAATAAAAATATATGTTGATTCGTATGATGTACAGACCAAAGTGTAACATTTTTTCACAATTTTTACTAACAGAGTTAGTTTATTTAGCCCTGGGTCTGTGACAAGGCCAGATTTCGTCAGGGTGAATCACACTAAGAAATGGACACAGTCACAAACAGGAACCCACGTGTTACTCCCATGCCATATGGGGAACAAAGATCAGAAACATATTACTATAGCTCTTCTGACTTCAATCCCACTTTCGTTCAATCAATAGCAATTAAAATCTTCCTCCCAATGCATATGCTTTCTTATTATTTTGAAATACTTCCTTTTTCATGTTTTTGATCACTTAAGCCACACTATCTCTCAGTAACTCATAACTTTTATAAACTAAAGAATAATGTCCCTGTGCCTCAATAATATCTCAGTCAGTATGAAACTTACATTTGAAGAACACTGAGGGAGTTTCTGCTTCCCTTCTTTAAGTGCAGGAATGCATTTGCTGTCAATTTGCCAAACCACCTCTCGATCTTTCTATCAAACACAAAAACACAAAAGTATTTTTTTTCTGCAAAGCATAGACATATACAACTTACTGAGTTGTTAACATCTAGTTCTGTTTAGATTTAAGGAAAGCTGTTATTCACTTTCATAAATTCAATCTTTTTATTGTTATATATTGTGGGTTTTTTTGCCAGTCCTGGGCTTGGGCTCAGAGCCTGAGCACTGTCCCTGGATTTTCTTAAGGCCAGGGCTTTAACACTTGAGCCACAGCAACATTTCTGGCTTTTGGCTATGTATGTGGTACCAAGGAATCAAACCCGGGTCTTTGTGCATGCTAGGCAAGAACTGTATCACTAGGCCAAACTCCTGGGCCCTGAAATATTGTGTTTTACACATTTCTTCATCAAATTTATTTTGAATGGGGGTAAATTGTCTCTGGAGTCTCGTTCTAGCTACTTGGGTATTTTATTACCAGAGGACTGTGATTGTAGTTCAGTATTAATTTAGATTGCATTCAAGAGAAAATACTGTAAGTTTCTGGTAAAAGAGAAAGAAATGCAAAGTAGACTACTGTGAAACAGTGCTTCTTGAACTTAATCTATGAAAGAATCAGCAAGGAGGGCAGGGAGCATGTTCCTCCTTGGCCTCTATTTACAAGTTTCAGAATTCAGAAAGTCTGAGGTGGGACTGCATGTCCTGAATGTCCAGCAAGTTCCCAGGTAATAGTGGCACTTTTCAGTCCTGGATAAAGTTTGAAAACAGCTGGCAAAGTATAAGATAGAAGATATTATGAGGAGACAAATATCTGTTGTGAGCATCTAATAAAATTCTCAAAAATGACATATCATCATCCTAGGATAATAGGAAGTCATTTGTAAAATAGTTCACTTTGGATGTGTTAGCCATCGGTGTGTTTGGTTTTGTGATACACAGTATCATGTGCAACTATGTGTAAGACATTTGTAGAGAGAGTATGTAGACATATAGAGAGGAGAATAGAGAAAGAGAATTGAATTCCCACTCAGATGTATGAAATTTATATGAAGACAAACAATGTAAAACAAAACCACATTAAATTCATTTGAGGAATAAGAAAATATGTTGAGTTCTTTCTTAAGTGTAACTGATTTTGAAATTCCATATCTCATTTACTATTGAAAGATCAACATGCTCCTGACACAGAATATGACATCTTAAGTTCACTGTTTCACTACTGCACCCAAAGCTGTCTAGAAGAACATGAATTTCTGGTGTTTTCCCACAAAGTCGACACAATTGACTGAAGAAAAATAATACTTTTGCTGAATTTTTGTTTGGCTATTTTATTGATGCCACTAACAGCAGAGGTGATAGTTCGAAAATATTTCCCTGAGACAAAACAATTTGCCTGAGTAATCAGTGTTTTAAAAACCCAGTTCCACTTATTAATTAAATAGTTTCTAGGTTTGTAAGTGATACCTGAAGGCAAAAATCCTAGATTTTACCTCAGACAGGGATGCTGACCACATTAATTCTTCAGAATGATATTCATAAAAATGGATACTAAAAACAATTTGCTCAATATTAACAATACTGACTATGTAAAATATTGTACTACAACATTATGGAGGAAAATGTTATTTCTCTTGAGAAACTTAAGAAAATAGAACAATTAGGGGAAAAGACAGTAGCTCCTTGGAGAAATAGTGGGAACATTTATAGTTCCTAATCCTGAGTAGAAATAGATGAATGAGGGCACACAAAAGGAGAAAGGAAGCTGGCAAACTGACACCAAATCCATATGAATTTTTTGCACTGGAAATTAAATAATTTTCTTATACATATACAATTCACTAGAACAGTTCCTGAAAGCACACAGAAGAAATGTGAAATTTGTTAAGGTTGTTAGAAATGTAAGAAATGGGTATGAATAATGCTTTGAGCAATTCACATATATTTCTTCAATTTCAGCATGCTTTTGTCAAGTAACTTTCGTACAAACTAGGAATAAAGATTAGCTGCATAGCTATATGGGAGCCAGAAAGCTGAGATCTAACATCCTAATTCAATGCCAGGCTAGGCAAGAAAGTCTAAGAGAGTCATATTGAAATAACCTCCAGAAAGCTGTACATTTAGCTATGACTTAAAATTATACAGTATTATCCTTGAGCAAAAAGCTCAGTGACAGATTTAAAGCTCAAGTCCTGAATTTAAGCCCCTTGGCTAAAAAGGAAAACAAACAAAACTTGGTGCTCTTGTTTATGGCTATACCAAATCGCCTAGGTTTTTCTTCTATCTTTTGGATTTTTCCATGTAGTTGGATTGTATTTGCCATTGCCAGCCATTTCAAGGGCTAAGGAATAGTTTTTGGGAGAGGAGGGAGGAGAGCAAAGGGGACAAAAAACATGAAAAGGGTTATCATTACTAAAGAAGTAATGCACCCACCACCAGACAAATGTGCTATCCCTCTATACATTACCCCGGCAATAACATACAATGAAAAAGAATATTTTTTTTGAAAAGAGAACCTTGGATTTAACAATCACAGAAGAAAAATAGGTATGGAAAGCCAATGCTAATATCAGATGCATAATTCTTTTTTATTTCTTTAGTATCTTCATACCCACACTTCCATTCCTCTCTGTTATATTAGCCAATGGTTTCTGTGATGTATTTGCCTTTCTGTGCAAAAAGATTAACCAAATGAATAGTACTCTATGACCTCAAAAGTACTTCCATAGAATGAAGAATAATTATAAAGATAATTTGTGAAATAAGAGGGAAGAAAATCCAAAGCCTTTCAAGACACAGACATGTTTAATGCAAAACTCAACACTATTTGCACTGGTTACATGAACACATAAGTATCATCTCCTCTCACTAAAACATTTAACAAATATAAACAATCTTTTAATGAAACACATTTTATATGGATTTTATTTAAATCATAAATTTAAAGATTTATTTGGAGCATAAATGAATAAGTGACCTCAGAAGATGTAATGTTATAAATGGTTCACAAGAAAATGGAAATGACAATAAATGCAAGAATATATAAACATAAGTGAATTTACAAATTGATATAAAATGAATGAGGAATACCCTGTATGACATGAAAACATGGCACCATTTTTCTTTATTGAATAATAATAATTTACATTATGTACAATTTCCTGAATTTAAAATAGCTCAAAGTCAAAACATTTCAAGTAAATATAGAACACAGAAATTTTCATAGGTATGATTTGCCATTTTAAAAAATTTGACACTTTGACTCTGTCATAAGAAAAGAAATGAATATACAGAGGCTGTGTGAAAAGACTACCTTTTTATTAAAGAATTTATTAACATTGATTTTTGTATCATGTTTAATATTTAACAAACAAGTATTCAAGAAGGGAATCTCTATGTACAATCATTGGCACTGAGATTTTAGAACATAATTAAAGTTAGGCTGAGGGTTTTTATGTCATAGATACATATTAAACTATGTAATAGAACATTATGTCTATAGAGTCATAAATTTTTATGTCTATGTAGTTGAGTTTATATTTCCAATACCATGTCCATAGCATTGGGTACTACATTTAAACAGACTATTTTATGCTGTTTGTGTGTGGTACTATTGATCTATCCTATATTTTTAGGATTTTGTGTGTGTGTGTGTGTGTGTGTGTGTGTGTGTGTGTGTGTGTGTTTGTCTGTGTGTGTGTCCTTGCATGCTTACCCCTAGCCCTCATGCTTCAACTCAGCATATGTTTATAGTGTCTAATCATTCATACTCGAGTAGTGTTCTACCATTTGAGCTAAATCTCGCTGTTAGTGTTTTGAGGAGCAACCTGGACAAAATTGTCCCATAAAAAACCCTGAGTTGATATTGAATTGCACTACACAGATCTCAGTTTACTAAAGAGTTAGAATTACAGAAGTGACCCACTAGTGACCAGATTTCTTATAAGGTTTAATGTATATTATTTAATTGATCACTGTAAACTGTGTATGCTAATAATCATCTAATTCACTAAAGATGACAGCTAATAAATATCTCACTTCAATTTTGGTTTGGATTACATAATTCTGAAGAATAAGCCTTTGAAAAACTTCTACTAACAACAAGTAATATTCTCATTGGGTTCAATATGAATTTTAATCAGTTAATCAGTCTAGGTGAAAGTGTAGAGAAGACACAGAGTGTTTCTATGAACCTCCTCATCATTTGTTTTTTCATTTATATTCTTGTGATTAGAAATACTGTAGCAGATGCATATCTGAGAGGGAAAATGAAAAATTTAGAAAACATAAAAGTAAACCTTTATGAACTCCAGTCTATTTCTGTATTTATATTTTAGAGTAGCTGAGAATTTGGGATAATGGACAATTCTACCTCAGAGAGCACTTTCTTCCTCATGGGCTTCTCCACTGTCCCTGAGCTACAGATCTTACATGCCCTGGTCTTTTCTGGGATGTACCTGGCAGCTATTCTGGGGAACCTTCTCATCATCACTCTCACCACCTGGGATCCCAGGCTGCAAACGCCCATGTACTTCTTCCTGAAGAACTTGTCCTGTCTTGACCCCTGCCTCATTTCTGTCACTGTTCCCAAGTCCATTACCAACTCTCTGCTAAATTGCAACACCATTTCCTTCTTTGGATGTGTCGCCCAGGTCTTTTTTCTCACTCTATTGGCTACTACAGAAGTATCTCTCCTCACAGTGATGTCCTATGATCGCTATGTAGCCATCTGCCACCCACTGAGATATGAGATCCTCATGAGCCATCAGGCCTGTGTGCAGATGGCTGCCTCCTCATGGGTCAGTGGAGTTCTCAACGCAATTCTTCACACAGCTGCTACCTTCTCTGTCCCCATGTGTGGGGCTCTTGACATTCACCAGTTCTTCTGTGACATTCCACAATTGCTCTCATTGTCTTGTTCTCACAACATTGCCGAGTTTGTAGTCATTGGACTCAGCCTAGTGCTAGACTTGGGCTGCTTTGTGTTCATTGATATTTCTTATGTTCACATTTTCATTGCCGTACTGAACATGCCCTCCAAAGAAGGCAGGGCCAAGGCTTTCTCCACATGTCTGCCTCACCTCATGGTTGTGACTCTCTTTCTGTCTTCTGGGTTTTTTGCTTATTTACGTCCACTGCCCAAGTCTCCATCAACCTTTGATTTGATTGTTTCAGTCTTCTACACTGTCGTGCCACCCACTGTGAATCCCCTCATCTATAGCCTGAGAAATAAGGACATAAAATTAGCCCTCAAGAGACTGAAAGTCACTGTTGTTTGTTGAGTTACATCACTGCCATTCTCCTCATAGTCTTCTCATTGACTGCCACTGTTACCTTCACTGTCAGATATCTTAGTCTAGCAATACTAATGGGCATTTACTGAATGGAAAGTACCACGAAATGGTTGGAGTGTTTTAAGAATCATAATCTACACCCAATTCATATGTTGATAAAATCATTAGCATTGTGTATGCTATTGTGTAAATATATGAATATCTTTACTGGTTATCCCAGGAAGTGCTCCTTTCTCGTTGAATAGTGGTAAGTATTCTGAAACATTACAATTTATTTTAAATTTTCTGAGTTGTAACAAAGCAATTTTCTGTCTTCTTTACATAACATTAATGCTTATGACCTGTTCTCATATTAGAAAATGTGAGATCTAGGGAATCTGAGACTATGGCCTAGTGGTAGAATGCTTGCCTTGCATGCACGAAGCCCTTGGTTACATTCCTCCATACCACTTGCACAGAAAAAGCTGGAAGCAGCACTGTGGCTCAAGTGGCAGAGTGCTAGACTTGGACAAAAATGTCCAAGTATAGTGCCAATCTCTGAGTAAAAGCCCCTGGACTAGTCATAAAGAAAGCAGAAAATATGAGATGCCTCTCCTGCGGGAATCCCTTGGTTCAGTTCCTCAGTATCACATATTGAAGAAATAAACAGTGGTTAAATACAATTGTGCTCTACCTTAAATTTTCTAAAATATACAATTAAAACAAGTTGTGTGCATTTGTGTGTGTGTGTGTGTGTGTGTGTGTGTGTGTGTGTGTGTGTGTATAGTGTCATACAGGTAGTAAGGGATTAAGGGATAAGTCTGGAAATTCTATACCAAGTGTAATCTTGTTTGTCAAGTGTTCCATAGATGAGAACATAAGGAAGAACATTCTGTAAGATTATACAAAGTTAGTAGCTGGTGACTGTGGGAAGACTTGATTCTTTGGAAGTGAAGCAGCTAATCCAGCTGTCTGTGGGATTTGGTGATTCTAACAGTAGATTCTGAAACTCTGTGATAAATACCCTTGTCACAGACTGGTGCCTTACTCTTCTTTTCACAAGGTGACATTGACATACTTGTAGAAAGTTGTCAGAATAATTACAAATAAAATATTCAGGGCTTATTATCAATCTCATTTAATCACCTTTATGCAAGCTAGGCAACAAGAAAATTTTGGTTTTAAAAGAGTTACCAAATGATGATTCTGGCACAGAATTGCCCAAATTCTGCCTTCTTTATAAATAAGAAAAATGAGTTGTTATTACGAAAGATATAATGTAAGTGAAATAAACATGAGAATTAAAAGTTGATATAAATGAGGAGCCAGGAGTTTTCCTACTGGTATAGGGCTTGCCTAGAATGCACAAAGACCCGGGCTTGATTCCTTGGTATAAACATATAGAAAAAGCGGAAGTGGCGCTGTGGCTCTGGTGTTAGAGAGCTAGACTTGAGAAAGCCCAAATCAGTGCTCAGGACTGGAAAAAAAATGGATATAAATTAATAAAATCTGTGGATGATATAAGCAAATGAGTGGATAAATAAAATGAATTGAAACCTGAAAAATATTCTGAAAGAATAGCTATATTTATTGGGCAATTAGGCTCTATATCTAACCAAGGAACCAACAGGTATTTAATATAATTGAATAATGTATATACAATACAATAACTTTGCATTTAAAGTAAATGAATTAAGGGGCCGGGAGTTTGGCCTAGTGGTAGAGTCCTAGCATGCACGAAGACCTGGGTTCAACCCCTTGGTACACATACATAGAAAAAGCTGAATATGGTGCTTGAAAAGCTGGAAATGGCCTTGAGAAAATCCAAGGACAGTGCTCAGGCCCTGAGTTCAAGGCCCAGGAATGGCAAAAAAACAGAAAAGAAAATGAGTTAAGAAGAAACATTCAAGGATGTTATAAAATAACACTTAAAATATTCATGGGTGAGGGAGAAATGAAAGCCCAGGTTTTAGTTTAATGACAGAAGGCTTGGTAGGATTGCTGCTCTTAATGAACTACATGAAGTTATTTCTTTTCTCTAGTTAGTCCCCTTATGGTTAATCTCACATGGTTACTGTATCTGACTTTGTTAACAGGTATATTGCTTATATGTTTATCGGTTTATTTGAAATAGGGAAGGGAAGGGGGAAAACAAGATGATTTATATGGAGGGGGGAGGAAAAGAGGGACAAAAACCTGAGAAGGTCTACCAAGTTTCGAGAAGTAATGCACCTGTACCCAAGGAATGTAAGTGCAACCCCTCTATACATTATCCTAACAATAAAATACAATTAAAAAAAGGAAAAAGAAAGAAAAGTTGATATGGTCTTTTGGAAGTAGGGTTCAAAACACATTAAAAGATGGACATTCTCTATCTCTTAGCAAGACCCCACGGCAGATGTCATAATGTTTTGACAAACTGTTTCCAAAGTAAAGACAACCTCGTGGAAAATATTTCAATTTTCTTCACTTTTCCTTTCTTCCTCCCTCTTCTTTCTTTCTTTCTTTCTTTCTTTCTTTCTTTCTTTCTTTCTTTCTTTCTTTCTTTCTTTCTTGGTGCTTGCTTGCTTGCTTGCTTGTTTGCTTGCTTCCTTGATTTCTTCTAAAGATAATTTTATTTATTTATCTATTTATGTTTATCTTTTCATTTTTAGATTTTTAATTTTTTGTTGGGGTGATGTACAGGGGGTTATAGTTACATTGATCAGGCAGTGAGTCCATTGCTTCATGTTTTATTTTTTATTATCGAGGTAATATATAGAGGAGTTACAGTTACATTTGCCAGATAGTGGTGGCATTTCTTCTCACACATTGATATCCCTTCTTATGTTTTTGTCCCCGGTTCCCTCAGCGCACCCCCCCAATCATTTTGTTTTCCCCCCTTCCCTTTAAACACATAAACATATATACAATATACCAGGTATCAAAGTCAGACACAGTAAGAGTCCATTACTTCTTGAACTTTGTTACCCTCTGCCATGTTTGTCTCTGACTTTCCTTCCCCCACCCACTCCCACTCATCTTTTCCCATCCCTTCCCTACTCAAATAAGCAAATACCAAAGTCAGATACAGTAACAACATAAGATAAACCATAATGGGGAAAAAGAGCAAAGAAATAATTTCACATAGTACATTAAGAACAACAATCACTAAGTTCAACATCTCAAAGATAAACCACGATACTACTTTCCAGAGTTACTGATAGAGTTTACACTTCCACCAATGGTGCAGGAGAGATCCCTTATGACCACATCCCCATGAGCATCTGTTACCAGATTTCTTAGTAATGGCCATTCTTACTGGTGTGAGATGAAATCTCAAAGTTGTTTTGATTTGCATTTTTATTATGGCCAGAGATGTCAGCATTTCTTCCGGTGTCTTTTGGCCATTCTTATTTCCTCTGTAAGAATTCTGTCTTTAACTCTTTAGCCTACCCTGTAATGGGATGGTTGTTTCCTTGAGGATTTCTTCTAGAAAGATTTAATTTCTTGAGCTGTACGCATATTTTAAACATAAGACCCTTGTCTGTTGTATAGCTAGTGAAGATATTCTCCCACTGTGGGCTTTCTATTTATCTTTCTGGCTATGTCCTTTGTCATACAGAAGCTCTACAGTCCCATTTGTCCAATCTTTTTGTTGTGTTTTGGCCTTTATTCAGAAAGTTTTGACCATGCCAAGGAGCACAAGTGGGTCTTCTATTCTCCCTGTAAAATGTTCAGGTTATATGCTTTTACCTCAAGTTGTTTGATCCATTTGTAATTGATTCTGGTGCAAGGAGACAAATAAGGATTCAACTTTAGTTTATTATAGGTGTTTAGCAGCATTTGTTGAAGAAACTCTCTTTCTTCTGGCTAGTATTTTTGGCTCCCTTATCAAAAATTGGGTTGTCATGGATCTGTTGGCTGATTTCTGGGTCTGTAGTCCTATTCCATTGTCCTCAGGTCTGTTCTTGTGCCAGTACCAATCTGTTTTTAATACTATAGCTTTGTAGTAGCATTTGAAGTTTGGTATTGATATTCCTCCAGCACTGCTTTTTCTGCTATGGATTGTTTTTGCAATTCAGGGTCTCTCATGAATTTTTGGATCATTTTCTCTATTTCCTTAAAGAATGATGTTGGTATGATGATGGGTATTGCATTGAATTTGTAGATAGCCCTTGGTAGTATTGACATTTTCACGATGTTAATTCTTCCAATCCAGGAGCATGTGAGGTTATTCCACTTCCTTAGATTAGTCTTAACTTCCTTTGTAGGTTTTTAATGTTTTCATCATAGAGCTCCTTTACTTCCTTTGTTAATTCTTAAGTGATTTAATTTCTTCAAAGCTATTGCAAAAGGACTTGTTTTCCTGATTTCAGCTCCATTCTTTTTGTTTTTGGCATACAGGAAAGCCATTGATTTTTGAATGCCAATTATATACCCTGCTACTTTGCCAAAGTTTTGAATCAGCTTAAGTAAATTGGGGGTGGAGTCTATAGTGTTCTTTACATATAGAATTATATCATCTGCAAAGATGAGTTCCTCTTTCATTATTTGGATCCCATTTGAGTTTGTTGCTTGCCTTATTGCTCTAACTAGTAATTCTAATGCTATATTGAAGAGGAGTGTGGAGAGCTGGCATGCTTGTTTCATTCCTGATTTTAGTGGGAATGGCTTTAACATTTCACAATTAACTATAATGCTAGCTGTAGGTTGGCATATATAGCCTTTATTATACTGAGGAATAGTCCATGAATTAATTCCTGTTTTCTTTCTTCTTTTCCCTTTTCTTTTTCTTTCTTTCTTTCTTTCTTTTCTTCCTTTCTTTTATTTTTCTCCTTTCCTCCCTCCCTCCTTTCCTTTCTTCCTTCCATTCTATCTTTCCTTCTTTTGTTCACTTTTCAGTGATTTTTTTTCTTTCTTTGCTAACATTCAGGATATATAGGAAAGTATAACATAGAGATTCCTGTATACAATCCCAGGACTCTAAAAGCTAAGAAATGACTTCATTGGACAGCTTGAACTTCATAGTTAAACCCTCTCCCCAAAATTTGTAAACAAAACACTAAGAAGCATGAGATTGAGGATTTCTTGCCTCATTTTTCAGGTAAGTAAATTTAAAGCAAATATTTATAAATCAATAAAAGTAGGGGCATATTTTTCTTTTTTCATATATTTTTATAGTATTTATTAGAAGGGTTACCTTATTTTCACCAGATAGAAGGTGCATTACTTCACAAACATTGATACCCTTCCTCATGCCTTGGTCCCATTTCCCTCCCCCAACCCCGCCCCTCATCTTGTTTTCCCCCCTTCCTTAGCCTATTTCAAATAACCAAATAAGCATATATACATTATATCAGATAACAAGATAAAATACTGTAACAATATGAGACAATCAAGGGACAGCAAAAGTGATGAGAGATAATGTAGTGCATTAAGGGCAACAATCACTCATTATATGGCTTTTGCTTCAATATCCTGGGGGTCCTTTCATTTAGTGTCATACTATATGGCCTTATGTATCTAGGTTTTGCTCTATTGTAAATCTCTGCTAGGAGAGTCCAAGATTTCTACTGGTTATGACAAATGATGGAAACCATTGAGCCTAGGTTCTTTCAGTCTGGCTTTCACTTAATATGATATTTTCTAAGTCTTTCCATTTCCTTATACATGGGGCAATGATGTTCTTACTGAAACACAAAGGCCTCCTATCTAAAATATATCAACAACTAAAAAATTGAACCACGCCAAAACTAATCTCCAAATAAACAACCATCCCATTAAAGCTGGACAAAAGCCTTAAAGAGAGTCTTCTCTGAAGAAGAAATAAAGGCCTATAGACACATGAAGAAATGCACATCAAAACAACTCTAAGATACACCTCACTCCAGTTAGAATGGCCATGGTTAAGAAATCTAATAACAACAGATGTGGCCAGGAGAGAACACTACTACATTGTTGGTGGGAGTACAAATTCTTTCAACCAATATGAAAAGCAGGATGGCAGTTCCTCAAAAGAGCTCTCCTATGACCCAGCAATTCCACTACTTGGCATTGACCCAATCATCCAGAAACAAGGACATACTAAATCCACTAGCACAACAATGTTCATTGCAGCACTATTTAACATAGCAAATATATGGAACCAACCAACATGCCCCTCAGCTGATGAGTGAATCAACAAGATGTGGTATTTACATACAATGGAATTCCATTTTTTTTAAATTTTTATTTCAATTAATAGAAGGGTTACATTATATTCGCCAGATAGAAGGTACATCTCTTAACAATCATTGCTACCCATCTCATGTTTTCGTCTAGTAGAGGCATATTTTGAGAATATATATCACATGAAAATTAAAACAAGTGGGGCCGCAAGTTTGGCCTAGTGGTAGAGGGCTTGCCTAGCATGCACGAAGACACGGGTTTGATTCCTCAGTACTACATACATAGAATAAAAAGCTGGATGTGGTGCTTTGGCTCAGTGTTAGAGCTCCAGCCTTGAGAAAGCCCAAAGTCAGTGCTCAGGCCCTGAGTTCAAAGTCCAGAACTGGCAAAAAAATCAGAAAAAAAATGAAATATGTGGTTCATTCCAGTTAGATATATATGCACACAATGAAAGGGTAGCAATTTTTGGCTTTTGTCATAATGATAACCACAAGTAAGAAGTTGGAGTAATGTTGTCTTTTGAGATTTACAATAGCACAGTAATGAATATAGTGGTTCCGGTGATGTCCCTTTCTTTCCAAACACAATATGGTCGTAATTTGCTTTTATTCCCAAGGTATGTACTTCCCCATTCACACAGTACCTCTTATCAGTCAAGGAGAAAAAATGAGAACTAATCTGGTGTTCTAGATATTCTCTGTAAACAAGACTGTGCATGGCAATATTCTCCCTTTGCAAATTTGGTGAAGTTCATCTCATGCTTGCTAAGAGACTGCTTTTGCCTCATATTGCCTTTTCTAACTCTAGCCAGAGATCTCCAATTCTGTAAGTATTCACACCTCTAAACCTTGCTAGCTCCAGTCTTCTTTTAATCATGGAAGTGACAATATTAGAGAAGTAGACAGTCTGAGTACAGTGGCACAGTTATTACTATCTCTTGGAAAATTACATTTCTCCTTTGTTCAAAACAGACATGGAGTGTCACTACCGAATATTCACTTCTTGCCATCCACTGGTTTTGATAGATTACATGTACCATAAGAAAGGAAAGCATTGTGTTTTAAATTTGTTTCCATAAAGAGAAGAAGCAATCCTAAGAGTAGATGTATTACTTTTAAAGCTTTTTACTGAAACATTCAGGGATACAGGAGAGTTCTATGGACTGAGACCACACCTGTGCAAATCTTACCAGCCCCTATGTGTAACATGACCAGCAGTTTGCCCCAGACCTGAACTGTTGCTGAACACATACGCATAGGTCCATACCCATATGTACATTTTTATGTGTATATATATGCAATTATTGTATGGGCCTTAATAAGATGATCATAGCATAGATAATACTTAGAGTGTGGCTAGTGTATTTCATTGGCAGCATCTCACTTTCCTGATTGTTCACTTTTTCACAACTACTAGTTATCACTTCATTTGATATGACTGCCCAAAATAAGATCTCTTCAGGGCAGCAAACCTAACGATCTCTTTAGGCCAGCAGGTAAGACTGATGTCTGCATGTTCTTGACACAAAATATAATATGTAAGTCTGATTCTTATTCCAATAAAAATTACTTTCCACAGTTTATCCAAATTTGTAAGAGTTTTTATATCCTAATCTGTTACCTTAATGGAAGACAACTATTTTTCAAGGATATTACAAATGAAGTAAAAAAATAATAATAACACTGTCTTGCTATTGTTGATAGACTGCTTAACTCAGCCAACAAAGCCAGAGTAGATAAGCCTTGAAAATATTGTTGGTATTTCCAGAGACAATGAAGGATTTTCCCCTCTTTTAGCAGATAATTTTAACTGCAATACAGTAATTCAGTGAATTTGATAACATTTTATAAACAATTTATAATTATTAAAAAATAAATAAAAATTAATGTTGAGACATAAAATTTGCAGACTACTGTGTTATGTATATTTTTCAAAATCTTTATCAGTAGTACCTTTTTCACCTGGGTCCCTGACAAATCCTGGTTTAGTCAAGGTGAAGCATACTAAGAAATTGACAGAATCACCATGGGAAGTGGGATGCCCCTTGCCATGAGGGGAACAGTGGTGGAAAATATATCACTACAGCTCTAAAGTTTGTTTTAACTTCAATATCACTTTCAATCAGCAGTAATTCAAATCTTCTATGCAATACATTTCTCTTTATTTTCTAATGTATTTTTCCTTTTCTATACTTAATCCAGACTATCTCTCAGATACTCACAGCTGCAAGATATAAAATAAAAGATGCATATGTCCCTGCCCCTCAAAGATCTCTCACTCAGTATGAAGAATACATTTTACAGACTTTGAGGACATTCTGCTTCCATTCTAAGTGCAGAAATGCATTTCCCATCAAATCACCATATTCTCTCCTTCCTACCAACCACACACAGAAGCTTTTTCTGAAAAGGTTAGATGTGAACAACTCAGGTTTAAATATCTTACTCTATTTAGACTGTTCTTTCAGGACAGCTGCTATCTATTAACATAAATAATTCTTTCTTTTTCACTTATATATTGTATTTTCCACATTTCTTCATCAAATTCTTTTTTTTCATTTTATTTTATATTATTCAGATAATGTATAGAGGGGTTACAGTTCTTATGATTTTGTCCCCATTTCCCTCCCCCACCTTCCAATCATTTTGTTTCCCCCCTCTCCTTTCCTATTCAAGTAAACAAATATACGTATATCAGTATTCCAGGTAACAAAGTCAGATACAGTAACAGCATGAGATTAACCAAAGGGCAACAAAGGAGAAGAGAAATAACATAGTACATTAAAAACAACAGGGCACAATTGTCTCTGTCATCTCATCCCAGATATTTGGGAGTTTTACTATCAGAGGACTGTGATTGTAGTTCGGGATTTATTAAGATCACATTCAAGAGAAAAATACTAAATGTTTCTAATAAAGAGAGAGAAAAGTGAAGCAGAGTACTGTGAAACAGTGGTTCTCAAACTCAACTTATGTAAGAATCAGCAAGGAAGGTGGTTAGCAAATTCTTCACAAGTTTTATGTTTCAGAAAGTCTGAAGTGGTACTGCATGCCCTGAATATCTAGAAGGTTTCTAGGTGATAATGGCACAAGCGAATCCTGGACTAATGTTTGAGAACAGCTGGAGAGGTAACAAGAGAAGATGTTATAAGGATGTTGTGAGCATCCAATAACATTCATAAAAAATATATGTATCGACAGCCTCGGATGAGGAACCCATTTACAAAATAGTTTGTTTTCAATTTGGTGGTCATTGGTTTGTTTGACTAGTTCTGTCACACAGATTACCGTGTGCAATTATATTATATGTAGGGGCGATATATATACAATTAAATAATGGATTATATAGAGAAAGAATTGAATGTTGGTATGGATCAAATGCCCACTTTGAAGTATGAAGTTTTAAAAAGGCAAATGAACTGAAGTAAAAACCATAATGAATTGGTTTGGGGGATAAGAATGTAAGTTAAGTTCTTTCTCTGCTGTCATTTATATTGAAATTCTAAATTCCACTTACCATGAAAGTTTAATTTTCTTACAACACACATAATATCTCATCATAAGTTCATTGCATGGCATCTACACCCAATGACTTTTAGTAGAACATGAGCTTCCAGTACTTTCCCCCAAAGGCTATGCAATTTGACATAAGAAAAATAATACGTTTGCTGAATTTTTGTTTGGCTCTTTGAATGGTGCCATGAACAGTATAGGAGAGAATGGAAAATATTTGCTCGAGACAAAATGATTTCTCTGAGTAATCACTAATATGTTTCGAGAAACCCAAACATTCATTAAGGAAATAGTTTCTAGGATTTAGCCTCAGAACAAGATCTGAACAGGTCAATTCTTCAGAATGGTGTTTATAAAATGGATACTAAAAACAACGTACCAAATATTAGCAATACTTCCAATGCAAAATATTGCCATACAACGTTGTGATGGAGGAAAATATTCTGTGAGAAATGTGAAAGTAGAACAATTAGTGAAAAGAGGACAGCTTGTTGGACAAATAGTAAGAACATTTATAGTTACTAATCCTGAGTAGAGATGGAAGAATGAGGACAGTTCTGGGATCATGGTAACTAGATTCATACAACGGGAGACAGGAAGTTTGCCAAGTGACCACAAATCCATTGTAAATTCTTTGTTCTTGAAATTAAAAGATTTGGGACCAGGAATTTGGCCTAGAGGTAGAGTGCTTGCCTAGCATTCACGAAGACTTGGGTTTGAGCCCTCGGTTCCACATACATTGGAAAAGCCAGAAATGGTGCTGTGGCTCAAGTGGCAGAGTGCTAGCCTTGATGATAAAGCCTAAAGACAGTACTCAGGCCCAGAGTTCAAGCCCCAGGACTGGCAAAAAAATACATTAAATGATTTTGGCATACTTTCACAATTCACTAGGACAGTTCCTGATATCACACAGCAGAAATGGGAAACTTGAATTTGTCAGAAATGAGTGTGAATAATATTTTGTACAACTCACATATATTTCTTCAATTTTGTCAGTTTAGTCAATTAACTTTAATATAAGCAAAGAATAAGATTAGCTGATTCGCAAGGTGAGAGCCAGGAGGCTGAGATCTGAGGATCCTGTTTCAAACGCAGCCCAGACAAGAAAGTGCATGAGACTCTTCTCCAATTGACCTCCAGAAAAACAGAGGTGGAGCTAGGACTCAAAATGGTATATAAAATTTTATCCTTGAGTAGAAAAGCTGTGTGACGGAGTTTAAGCTAAGGTTCTGAGTTTAAGCCCCAAGGCTAAAAAAGAAAAAAAATAATAAAAGAAAAAACTGATGTCTTTATTTATGTTTGTAACAAATCATTCAGATTTTGTTAGTATCTTTTTTCTCTTTTTATTGTAATTAATAGAAGGGTTAGATTATATTTGCCAGATAAAATGTTCATTTCTTCACAAACATTGATACCCCTTCTCATGTTTTTCTTCCCATTTCGCTCCCCCTCCCACCCCTCCACTCCCTTCATCTTGTTTTCCCCCTTCCCTATCCTATTTCAAATAAACAAATAAACATACATACAATGTATCAGATAACAAGGTAAGATACAATTGTACCAGATAACAATTGCTAGCCATTTCAAATGCTAATGAATATTTTTTGAATATATAATTAGCCATGGATTTAATACAAACAAAAAACAAATATAGATTATTGAATGCCAATGTATTTCCTCCCATCTAACTGTTTTTCCTTTATTGGGTATCTTTATACTCTACCATACATGTCCTTTCCATTATATCAGATATTTCTTCCCATGCTTTGAGGGAATGTGTTTGCCTTTCTGTACCAAGGGATTAACTACAATGTATAGTACCTTATGATTGCTTCAAAAGTACTTCCTCAAAATGAAGAATAATTAGAAAAATAATTTGGAAGAAGAAGAAGAAGAAGAAGAAGAAGAAGAAGAAGAAGAAGAAGAAGAAGAAGAAGAAGAAGAAGAAGAAGAAGAGGAGGAGGAGGAGGAGGAGGAGGAGGAGGAGGAGGAGGAAGAGGAAGAGGAAGAAGAAGAAGAAGAGGAAGAAGAGGAAGAAGAGGAGGAAGAGGAAGAAGAGGAAGAAGAGGAAGAAGAAGAAGGAGAAGGAGAAGGAGAAGGAGAAGGAGAAGACAAAGAAGAAGAAGAAGAATCATCATCAGCAGCAGCAACAGCAAGTCCAAAATTTCCCAAGGCATAAACATGTTTAATGAAAAACTCAATACTATTTGCACTGATTCGATTAATATGTAAGTATCAATTCTTAATACAGTAACTCATAAATAGGAATAATATACAATGAAATACATAGACTATAAATTTTTAGCATTTTATTTATTTAATTCTTTATTTACTTTTTATTTTGTTTCTTCATCATTTTTGTGAATATAGCTTCCAGAGTAACTTTACTGAGAAAAAATTGACATTTTACACAATTCATCCATGTACTACACGCAATACAATGCTTTTAAGTATCACCATTTTCAACAGGAGAATATTCCATCATCACCTACCATCAAAATCCACCAAAATTAGAATCCCCTACTTACTCCACCCTACTTTCAGTGTTCCACAACTGCAGGTGATTCCTACTTTACTCTTGGTTATAAAATACTTTCATAGACATTTTATGTAAATGTAACTACAATGAATAGTGTTTTGAGACTTACGTGTGTTTAGCTTACACCAGCATTTAGTTCCTAGATAGTCTTTCATAAATACCTTACATTTTTGTGATCTTGAATAACATTTCATTTTATGGATATGTTACAGTATAGTCAATCATTCATCAGTTGATCAAGACATGGGGTATTTCTAATTTGTGTTATAGGAATAAATCTACTATGGAGACTCATATATTTATTTGTTTTGTTCAATGCTGATTTCTTGCATCATATTTCTAATGCCAAGTTTAACAAACAAGTATTCAAGAAGGAATCTGTATGTATGAACACTGGCAAATAAATGTTAAAACACAATTAATATTAAGCTGAGAGTTTGTATGTCATAGATACTTATCAATCTATATAATATATAACAGTATGTCTATAGAGTATATATCCCATCATAGATTTTTATGACTGTATAAAGGGCATAAAATGACCATGGTAAGGACTACTTTTAAACAGGTAATTTTATCTAGTTTGTGTGTATTATAAATGCAACTGTGTGTGCTGGTGTGTTCACAAATATTGGTATGAATTGAACCTAGGGCTTCACAACTGTTAAAGATGCATTTTACTATTATCTATTGACTTGTGGTAGGAGTGTGTGTGTCTGTGTGTGTGTGTGTGTGTGTCCGCTTCAACTCTAATACTTCAAGTGCAAGTGTAATGCTATATCACTTGAGTTAAGTTTCTTGGTGTTTTTGGTGGGGATTAGGACATGAGATTCTCTTAGATGAAGCTAGGGATAATTTCAACCTGCAAGACACAGACATCAGCCTCCAGAATTGCTAGAATCACAGCAGTGTCCAACCAGTGCCAGAGATTCTACTAGGTTCTAACATATTATTGAGCTGAATCAAATTTCACACCATAAACAGATTAGACAGATATGCACTATTCACTAAATTTGAGAGAATTAATAAATTTCTCAGTTCAATTTTGGTTTAGATGTAGTAATTCTGAAGAATGAGCCTTTGAAATATCTCTACTATAACATAAGTAATGTTCTCATTGTGTTAGATATGAATTTAAGCAGTTAATCACTTTGGGGGAAACTGTAAAGAAGAAGATATAGACTGTTCCTATAAACCTCCTCACTGATTTGCTGGAATTATGTGAGTAAATGAACTCACTGGGGGGATTTTGTATCTTACTTCTTGTGAAGAAATACTGTAGCAGATGCATATCTGAGAGGGAGAATGGAAAATTTAGAAAACATAAAAGTAAACCTTTTAGACATTTCATTCTATTTGCATATTTATATTTTAGAGTAGCTGAGAATTTGGAATAATGGACAATTCTACCTCAGAGAGCACATTCTTCCTCATGGGCTTCTCCACTGTCCCTGAGCTACAGATCTTACATGCCCTGGTCTTTTCTGGGATGTACCTGGCAGCTGTTCTGGGGAACCTTCTCATCATCACTCTCACCACCTGGGATCCCAGGCTGCAAATGCCCATGTACTTCTTCCTGAAGAACTTGTCCTGTCTTGACCTGTGTCTCATTTCCAACACTGTTCCCAAGTCCATCACCAACTCTCTGCTAAACAGCAACACCATTTCCTTCTTTGGATGTGTCGCCCAGGTCTTTTTTCTCACTCTATTGGCTACTACAGAAGTATCTCTCCTCACAGTGATGTCCTATGATCGCTATGTAGCCATCTGCCACCCACTGAGATATGAGATACTCATGAGCCATCAGGCCTGTGTGCAGATGACTGCCTCCTCATGGGTCAGTGGAGTTCTCAACGCAATTCTTCACACAGCTGCTACCTTCTCTGTCCCCATGTGTGGGGCTCTTGACATTCACCAGTTCTTCTGTGACATTCCACAGTTGCTCTCACTGTCCTGTTCTCACAACATTGCCGAGTTTGTAGTCATTGGACTCACCCTAGTGCTAGACTTTGGCTGCTTTCTGTTCATTGATATTTCTTATGTTCACATTTTCATTGCTGTACTGAACATGCCCTCCAAAGAAGGCAGGGCCAAGGCTTTCTCCACATGTCTGCCTCACCTCATGGTTGTGACTCTCTTTCTGTCTTCTGGGTTTTTTGCTTATTTACGCCCACTGCCCAAGTCTCCATCAACCTTTGATCTGATTGTTTCAGTCTTCTACACTGTGGTGCCACCTACTGTGAATCCTCTCATCTATAGCCTGAGAAACAAGGACATGAAGATGGCACTCAGAAGACTGAAAGTCACTGCTGTTTCTTGAGTTACATCACTGCCAGTCAACTCATAGTCTTCTCACTGACTGCCACTATTACCTACACTGGCAGTTGACTTAGTCAGGGAAAATAACGGGCATCAGTTTTATGGAAAATAGAATAAAATGGAGTGTTTTTAAGAAACATTCCATTCCCAATTGATATGCTGGTAAAATCACTAGCATTGTATATGCAATTTTGTAAATATATGAATATTTTAGTTATCCCAGGAAGTGCTCTTTTCTCTTTGCATACTGGTACAATACAAATTTAATTTGGAATTTGTGAAATGTAACCAAGGTACAGTCTTGTGTACATATTGTTGACATATTTGATCTATTCTCATATTAAAAATATGAGTTGGATATATGAGTTGGAGAGGTTTATAGGGATAAATAGATGTATTAAATGACAAAGAACTATACGAGTTTAAGCAGTTTTATATTTGCATATTAGGCATAAACCCAAAGAAGAAAACAAATGCAATGCAAGTCTTGCTTCTTTGTCCTCTGTTTGCTCCTTACTCTGACTGTAAAATGTTTTTTGGTTCATTGTTCTTCCTTCCAGTCTAAAAAAAAGGATCAATATATCACAATTCCCTTTTGCTCCATATGAATATATATGTATATTGTTAAAAATTCATTGCTGTGGCCAGAGCATGGGCTAGTGGAAGTATCTGCCTAGCGTGCAGGAAGCCCTTGGTTCTATTCTTCAGTACCAGATATTGAAGAAATAAACATTGGTAAATACCGTTGTGCTCCAATTTAAATTTTCTCAACTATGAAGTTAAAACAAACTGTGTGTGTGTGTGTATGGTGTGGTGTGTGTGTGTGTGTGTGTGTGTGTGCGCGTGAAGTGTCACACATGTAGTAATGGATTAAGGGAGAAGTCTAGAGACATAGTATACCATGTGGAAACTTGTTTTTCAAATATTCCATAGATGAGAATATAAGGAAGAATATTCTATAAGAATATATAAAGTTAGTTCCTGCTGATTGGATTCTATGGGAGGGATGCAGCCAATCCAGCTGTCTCGGGGATTTGATTAAACGCAGTGTTAATGTTGATTCTATTAGTAGAACCTGGAACTCTGTGACACATACCCAGATTACAGACTGGAACCTTATTTTTTCATAAGGTCTCATTGATATAATTGTAGAAAACTCTCAGTACAATCACACAGAAAACATTCAGTGCTTATAAGCAGTCTCATTCTAACACATTTATTCATGTTTTGGTAAATTTTTTTCTTAGGGTCACAGGGCCTGAACTGGACCTGGACAATCTCCTTGAGCTCTTCAGCTCAAGGATAGCACCCTCCACTTTCCCAAGCCCCACTTCCCATTTTCTAGAGGTTAATTAGAGACTTAAAGAGAGTCTTCTTTGAAGAAGAAACAAAAATGGCCTATAGACACATGAAGAAATGCTCAATAACTCTGGTCATAAAAGAAATGCAAATCAAAACAGTTCTGAGAATCCACCTCACTCCAGTTAGAATGGCCAGAATCAAGAAAACTAATAACAACAGATGCTGGAGGGGATGTGACCAGGAGGGATCACTACTACACTGTTGGTGAGAGTGCAAACTCGTTCAACCACTATGGAAAGCAGTATGGCAGTTCCTCAAAAGACTAAACAAAAGCTCCCCTATGACCCACCAATTTCACTACTTGGCATTTACCCAATCATCCAGAATCAATGACATACTATATCCACCAGCACAACAATGTTCCTTGCAGCACTATTTACCATAGCAAAGATATGGAACCAACCTAGTTGTCCTTCAGTTGATGAACGGATCAACAAGATTTGGTATTTGTACACAATGGAATTCTACAGTGCTGTCAGAAAGAATGACATCGCCCCATTTAGAAAATGGAAAGACTTAGAAAAAATCATATTAAGTGAAGTAAGCCAGACTCAAAGGAACTTAGCCTCAATGGTTTCCCTCATTTGTCATAATCAGTAGAAACCTTGGGCTCTCCTAGCAGAGATTTGCAGTAGAGCAAAACCTTGATATAAAAGGCCATATAGTAGGACGCTAAATGAAAGGATTCTGGGATATAGAAACATGAGGCATATAATGAATGATTGTTGTCCTTAAGGTACTATGTTATCTCTCATCTCTTTTGCTATCCCTTCATTATCTCATATTGTTACAGTATCTCACTTTGTTACCTGATATATCAGATATGTTTGTGTTTGTTTATTTGAAATTGGATAGGGAAGGGGGAAAACAAGATGAGGGGTGGGAGTGTATGGGAGGGAAATGGGGAGCAAGACAGGTGGAAGGGTATCAATGTATGTGAATTAATGCACCTTCTATCTGGCAAATATCATGTAACCCTTCTATTATTTACAATAAAAAATATATGAAAAAAAAAGAGTCTCAGGTGCTTTTGTGCCCGGGCTGGCTTTGAATCTTGATTCTCAGATCTCAGCCTCCTGTGTAGCTAGAATTACAGGCTTGAGCCACCACATCCAGCGTGGCAAGTAATTTTTGAATGTAAAAATGAGTTACAGGGCTAAGAGTGTGGCCTAGTGGTAGAGTGCTTGCTTAGCATGCAGGAAGAACCAGTTTCAAGTCCTTGGTACCACATACATAGAAAAGTCAGAAATGTTGTTGTGGCTCCAGAGGTGGAGCACTAGCCTTGAGGAAAGTCCAAGGACACTGCTCAGACCCTGAGTTCAAGCCGTAGAACTGATAAAAATAAAAAAAAACAAAGTTACAAAATGATTCTGAAACAGAATTGCCCAAATTCTGGCTTCTTTATAAATAAAAAAGTGAATTGATATTATGTATTTTTTAATTAGAAAAGGCACACTATTCTTAGAGGATCTAAGCAAATCACTGGGTAAGTATAATAATGAATTGAAACATTATGAATTTACTAAAATAATAGCTATATTTATAGAGCATTAAGACTGTATATATTCAAGCAATCAATGGGTAAGTAATATAATGAAATGATGTAATAAAATACATGAATATCTTGCTATTTAATTTAAAGAAAATGAGTTAAGAAGAAATGTCAAGGATTCTATAAAATAAGAATTAAAATATTCATGAGTGAAGGAGAAAAGTAAGCACAGGTTTTTGAGTAATGATAAAATGCTTGATATGGTCTTCTGGTCGTAGTGTTTAAAACATATTAAAAGGCGAGAAGTTCTTTCTCTCTTAGAAATACTTCAAGGCAGATGTTATAAAGATTAGCTAAATTGTCTACAAAGTAAATTCACCTGCAAGGAAAAAATTAAAAAAAATGAAAATAAACAGAGGCACATTTCTCTTCACTTTTCCTTCGTTCCTCCCTTCCTGCTGCCTGCCTGTCAGCTTGCATGTTTTTCTTTTTCTTTCTTTCTTTCCCTCTTTCCTTCCCTCTTTCCTTTCCTTCCTCCTTCCTGGCTTCCTTCCTTCCTTCCTTCTTTGCTTCCTTCCTTCCTTCCTTCCTTCCTTCCTTCCTTCCTTCCTTCCTTCTCTCTCTCCTTCCTTCTGTCCTTCCTTTCTTCCTTCTTTCTATCCTTTTTTGTTCTACTCTTTAAATCTTTTTTTTTATCAATTCTAACATTTCCAGGAAATATAGGAAATATGATGTAGAGGTTCCTGTCTATAATCCCAGGACTCTAAAAGTTAAAAAGCAGTGCATTAGCCAATCCAGTCCAGCCTGAGCTTCATAGTTAAACCCTTTCGCCAAAATTAGTAAATAAAACACTAAAAAGCATGAGGTTGTGGAGTTCTGGCCTCAGTTTTCAGTTAAATACAATTGAAAGCAAATATTTTTAAATCAAAAGTAGGAATATGTTTTCAAAATTTATTTCTCATGAAAGTAAAAACAACTAGCTCATACCATTTAGACATATGCCCACAATGGAAGGGTAGCATTTTGCTTCTTTTGTACCACAAATGACATGTTGGAATATGTGTCTTTTTAGATTTACAATAGCTGTAGTAACAAATATAGTATCTCTTCTGATATTCCTTTCTTTCCAAAGACAGTATGGCCATAATTGATTTTATTCCCAGGATATTTACATTTCAATTAAGGCAGCATGCTTATAAAACAGAAAGGCTGAACTAGTCTACTGTGCTGTGTCCTTTGTGAGCAAGGAAGGCTCTATTTGCCATTATTCTATCTCTGCAAATTTTGTAAAGCTTATCTCAACCTTGCTATGAGACTGCTTCTGCCCTCAACTGCCTTTTCTAACTCTAGCCAGGTATCTTCAATTCTGTAAGTACTTACACTGCTAAACTTCGCTATTCCAATCTGCCTATAATCACAGCAGTGGCAATATTAGAGAAGACAGATTAAGGGTATAATGGCATACTTGTTAATGTTATCTCCTGGCAAATTACATTTCCCTTTTGTTCACATCGGAGATGGAAGGTGTAAGAATCTAATATTTATCCCATTGATATTTATATATAATCTGCACCCTAGGAAAAGAAAGCATGAAGTATGAAGTTTATTTCCATAAAGAGAAGAACCAATGTTGAGGAGAAATATGCTATCTCTCCTAAAGCTTTTGGGTAGGACAATAAGGCAAACAGCTGAGTCCTATGAAATGAGACCACACCCACCTAAATCCTGCCACCACCCATGTGTATCATGACATTCAGCTGGCCCCAGATCTGAACTACTGCTGAACACATATGCATATGTACATATCCATACAAAGAAACATGTATATATTGATGTGCATATATAACTATGGTATGGGTCTTAATGAGCTGATTATAGCAGAGATGTTAGTTATTGCATCTAATCAAATAGTTGGAAAAAATCATAGAGTGTGGCTAACAAGTTTCATTGGCAGCATTTCACTTTCCTAATAGTTTCTTTTCTTACAGCTGCTATTATGACTTCCCAAAATAAGATCTTTTGAGGTCCTTTTGTTGTGAAAACAGCAAACCTGCTGCTGAAAGGCCAGCAGAAGAGCTTAATAATATCTCCGCATGTTCTTGACACATCCTACCACATAGAACAAATTGATTTCAAAACCGAGTGTTCAAAATAAGAAAAGCCTGTAAGTAAAATGTGGTACAACTTTCATTTTAATCAAAATTTACTTTCAGCACTTTATCTGAATTTGTTATGTTTTTATAGCCTAATCCATCACCATAGTGGAAAACAAATATTTTTCAAGGATTAGACAAATACAGTAGAACATAGTGCCTTCTTTGCTGTTGCGGATAGAGCTGCTGAGCTCAGCCATCAAGGCAGAATGAATAAACCTTGAAAGTTTTGTTGGTATTTCCAGACACAAATTAGCATTTTCCCTCACATGGTAAAAAAACTTTAAGTGTACTATAGCAATTTATTGACTTTTGTATCACCAGTAATAAAGATTTTTATTACTGAAGAATGAAAAAAGTATATGTTGATTCGTGCGATGTACAGACCATAGTATAACATTTTTTCACACTTTTTACTAACAGAGTTAGTTTATTTAGTCCTGGGTCTGTGACAAGGCCAGGTGTAGACAGGGTGAATCACACTAAGAAATGGACACAGTCACAAACAGGAACCCACGTGTTACTCCCATGCCATATGGGGAACAAAGATCAGAAACATATTACTATAGCTCTTCTGACTTCAATCCCACTTTCGTTCAATCAATAGCAATTAAAATCTTCCTCCCAATGCATATGCTTTCTTATTATTTTGAAATACTTCCTTTTTCATGTTTTTGATCACTTAAGCCACACTATCTCTCAGTAACTCATAACTTTTATAAACTAAAGAATAATGTCCCTGTGCCTCAGTAATATCTCAGTCAGTATGAAACTTACATTTGACGAACACTGAGGGAGTTTCTGCTTCCCTTTTTTAAGTGCAGGAATGCATTTGCTGTCAATTTGCCAAACCACCTCTCGAATCTTTCTATCAAACACAAACACACAAAAGTTTTTTCTTTCTGCAAAGCATAAACATAAACAACTTACTGAGTTGTTAACATCTCGTTCTGTTTAGATTTAAGGAAAGCTGTTATTCACTTTCATAAATTCTATCTTTTTATTCTTAAATATTAGTTTTACACATTTCTTCATCACATTTATATTGAATGGGGGTACGATTGTCTGGAGTCTCGTTCTAGCTACTTGGGTATTTTATTACCAGAGGACTGTGATTGTAGTTCAGTATTAATTTAGATTGCATTCAAGAGAAAATACTGTAAGTTTCTGGTAAAAGAGATAGAAATGCAATGTGTACTACAGTGAAACAGTGCTTCTTGATCTTAACCTATGAAAGAATCAGCAAGGAGGGCAGGGAGTATGTTCCTCCCTGGCCTCTATTTACAAGTTTCAGAATTCAGAAAGTCTGAGGTGGGACTGCATGTCCTGAATGTCCAGCAAGTTTCCAGGTAATAGTGGCACTTTTCAGTCCTGGATAAAGTTTGAAAACAGCTGGCAAAGTATAAGATAGAAGATATTATGAGGAGACAAATATCTGTTGTGAGCATCTAATAAAATTCTCAAAAATGACATATCATCATCCTAGGATAATAGAAAGTCATTTGTAAAATAGTTCACTTTGGATGTGTTAGCCACTGGTTTATTTGGTTTTGTGATACATAGTATCATGTGCAACTATGTGTAAGACATTTGTAGAGAGAGCATGTAGACATATAGAGAGACGTTGAGAGAAAGAGAATTGATTGATGTTATGGGTCGAATTCCCACTCAGATGTATGAAATTTATATGAAGACAAACAATGTGAAACAAAACCACATTAAATTCATTTGAGGAATAAGAAAATATGTTGAGTTCTTCTTTAAGTGTAATTGATTTTGAAATTCCATATCTCATTTACTATTGAAAGATCCATATGCTCCTGACACAGAATATGACATCTTAAGTTCACTGTTTCACTACTGCACGCAAAGCTGTCTAGAAGAACATGAATTTCTGGTGTTTTCCCACAAAGTCGACACAATTTGACTGAAGAAAAATAATACTTTTGCTGAATTTTTGTTTGGCTATTTTATTGATGCCACTAACAGTAGAGGTGATAGTTGGAAAATATTTCCCTGAGAGAAAACAATTTGCCTGAGTAATCAATGTTTTAAAAACCCAGTTTCACTTATTAATTAACTAGTTTCTAGGTTTGTAAGTGATACCTGAAGGCAAAAATCCTAGATTTTACCTCAGACAGGGATGCTGATCACGTTAATTCTTCAGAATGATATTCATAAAAATGGATAGTAAAAACAATTTGCTCGGGGCCAGGAGTTTGGCCTAGTGGTTAAAGTGCTTGCCTAGCATGCATGAAGACCCGGGTTCGATTCCTCGGTACCACATACACAGAAAAAAAAAGCCTGAAGTGGTGCTGAGGCTCAAGTGGTAGAGATCTGACCTTGAGAAAGTCCAAGGACAGTGCTCAGGCCCTGAGCTCAAGCCTATAACTGGGAAAAAAAAAAAAACAATTTGCTCACTATTAACAATACTGACTATGTAAAATACTGTACTGCGACATTATGGGAGAAAATGTTATTTCTCTTGAGAAACTTAAAAAAATAGAACAATTAGGGGAAAAGAGAGTAGCTCCTTGGAGAAATAGTGGGAACATTTATAGTTCCTAATCCTGAGTAGAAATAGACGAATGACGGGAGTTCAGGATCATGATAACGAGATTCACACAAAAGGAAAAATGAAGCTGGCAAACTGACACTAAATCCATACGAATTTTTTGCACTGGAAATTAAATAATTTTCTTATACATATACAATTCACTAGAACAGTTCCTGAAAGCACACAGAAGAAATGTGAAATTTGTTAAGGTTGTTAGAAATGTAAGAAATGAGTGTGAATAATGCTTTGAACAATTCACATGTATTTCTTCAATTTTGGCATGCTTTTGTCAAGTAACCTTAGTACAAACAAGGAATAAAAATTAGCTGCATAATTATATGCGAGCCAGAAAGCTGAGATCTGAACATCCTAATTCAAGGCCAGGCTAGGCAAGAAAGTCTAAGAGAGCTATATTCAATTAACCTCCAGAAAGCTGTACATTTAGCTATGACTCAAAATTATACAATATTATCCTTGAGCAAAATCTCAGTGACAGATTTAAAGCTCAAGTCCTGAATTTAAGCCCCTTGGCTAAAAAGGGAAACAAACAAAACTTGGTGCTCTTGTTTATGGCTGTATCAAATCTCCCACGTTTTTCTTGAATCTTTTGGATTTTTCCATGAAGTTGGATTGTATTTGCCATTGCCAGCCATTTCAAGGGCTAAGGAATAGTTTTTGGGAGAGGAGGGAGGAGAGCAAAGGGGACAAAAAACATGAAAAGGGTTATCATTACTAAAGAAGTAATACACCCACCACCAGACAAATGTGTTATCCCTCTATACATTACCCCGGCAATAACATACAACGAAAAAGAATATTTTTTTGAAAAGACAACCTTGGATTTAACAATCACAGAACAAAAATAGGTATGGAAAGCCAATGCTAATATCAGATGCATAATTCATTTTTACTTCTTTAGTATCTTCATATGCACACTACCATTCCTCTCTGTTATATTAGCCAATGGTTTCTGTGATGTATTTGCCTTTCTGTGCAAAAAGATTAACCAAATGGATAGTACTCTATGACCTCAAAAGTACTTCCATAGAATGAAGAATAATTATAAAGATAATTTGTGAAATAAGAGGGAAGAAAATCCAAAGCCTTTCAAGACACAGACATGTTTAATGCAAAACTCAACACTATTTGCACTGGCTACATGAACACATAAGTATCATTTCCTCTCACTAAAACATTTAATAAATATAAACAATGTTTTAATGAAACACATTTAATATAGATTTTATTTAAATCACAAATTTAAAGATTTATTTGGAGCATAAATGAATAAGTGACCTCAGAAGATGCTATGTTATAAATGGTTCACAAGAAAATGGAAATGACAATAAATGCAAGAGTATATAAACATAAGTGAATTTACAAATTGATATAAAATGAATGAGGAATACCCTGTACGACATGAAAACATGGCACCATTTTTCTTTATTGAACAATAATAATTTACATTATGTACAATTTCCTGAATTTAAAATAGCTCAGAGTCAAAACATTTCAAGTAAATATAGAACACAGAAATTTTCATAGGTATGATTTGCCATTTAAAAAAATCTGACCCTTTGAATCTGTCATAAGAAAAGAAACGAATATACAGAAGCTGTGTGAAGAGACTACTTTTTTATTAAAGAATTTATTAACATTGATTTTTGTATCATATTTCATATTTAACAAACAAGTATTCAAGAAGGGAATCTCTATGTACAATCACTGGCACTTAGATTTTAGAACATAATTAAAATTAGGTTGAGGGTTTGTATGTCATAGATACATATTAATCTATGTAATAGAACATTATGTCTATAGAGTCATAAATTTTTATGTCAATGTAGTTGAGTTTATATTTCCAATACCATGTCCATAGCATTGGGTACTACATTTAAACAGACTACTTTATACTGTTTGTGTATGGTACTATTGATCTATCCTATATTTTTAGGATTTGTGTGTGTGTGTGTGTGTGTGTGTGTGTGTGTTTGTGTGTGTGCCCTTGCATGCTTATCCATAGCCCTCATGCTTCAACTCAGCATATGTTTATAGTGTCTAATCATTCATGCTCGAGTAGTGTCCTACCATTTGAGCTAAATCTCGCTGTTAGTGTTTTGAGGAGCAACCTGGACGAAATTGTCCCATAAAAAACCCTGAGATGACATTGAATTTCACTACACAGATCTCAAGTTTCCTAGAGTTAGAATCACAGAAGTGACCCACCAGTGACCAGAATTTTTATAAGTTTTAATGTACATTATTTAATTGATCACTGTAAACTGAGTATGCTAATAATCATCTAATTCATTAACGATGACAGTTAATAAATATCTCACTTCAATTTTGGTTTGGATTACATAATTCTGAAGAATAAGCCTTTGAAATAGTTCTACTAAGAACAAGTAATATTCTCATTGGGTTCAATATGAATTTTAATCAGTTAATCAGTCTAGGTGAAACTGTAGAGAAGAAGATATAGAGTGTTTCTAAGAACCTCCTCAGTCATTTGCTTTTTGATTTATATTCTTGTAATTAGAAATACTGTAGCAGATGCATATCTGACAGGAAAACTAGAAAATTTAGAAAACATAAAAGTAAACCTTTACGCACACTAGTGTATTTCCGTGTTTATATTTTAGAGTGGCTGAGAATTTGGGATAATGGACAATTCTACCTCAGAGAGCACTTTCTTCCTCATGGGCTTCTCCACTGTCCCTGAGCTACAGATCTTACATGCCCTGGTCTTTTCTGGGATGTACCTGGCAGCTGTTCTGGGGAACCTTCTCATCATCACTCTCACCACCTGGGATCCCAGGCTGCAAACGCCCATGTACTTCTTCCTGAAGAACTTGTCCTGTCTTGACCCCTGCCTCATTTCCGTCACTGCTCCCAAGTCCATTACCAACTCTCTGCTAAACAGCAACACCATTTCCTTCTTTGGATGTGTCTCTCAGGTCTTTTTTCTCACTCTATTGGCTACTACAGAAGTATCTCTCCTCACAGTGATGTCCTATGATCGCTATGTAGCCATCTGCCACCCACTGAGATATGAGATACTCATGAGCCATCAGGCCTGTGTGCAGATGACTGCCTCCTCATGGGTCAGTGGATGTCTCAACGCAATTCTTCACACAGCTGCTACCTTCTCTGTCCCCATGTGTAGGGCTCTTGACATTCACCAGTTCTTCTGTGACATTCCACAGTTGCTCTCACTGTCCTGTTCTCACAACATTGCCGAGTTTGTAGTCATTGGACTCAGCCTAGTGCTAGACTTTGGCTGCTTTGTGTTCATTGATATTTCTTATGTTCACATTTTCATTGCCGTACTGAACATGCCCTCCAAAGAAGGCAGGGCCAAGGCTTTCTCCACATGTCTGCCTCACCTCATGGTTGTGACTCTCTTTCTGTCTTCTGGGTTTTTTGCTTATTTACGCCCACTGCCCAAGTCTCCATCAACCTTTGATCTGATTGTTTCAGTCTTCTACACTGTGGTGCCACCCACTGTGAATCCTCTCATCTATAGCCTGAGAAACAAGGACATGAAGATGGCACTCAGGAGACTGAAAGTCACTGCTGTTTGTTGAGTTACATCACTGCCAGTCAACTCATAGTCTTCTCACTGACTGCCGCTATTACCTACACTGTCAGATGTCTTAGTCTGGCAATAATAATGGGCATTTACTGAATGGAAAGTACCATGAAATGGTTGGAGTGTTTTTAAGAAACATAATCTACACCCAGTTCATATGTTGATAAAATAATTAGCATTGTGTATGCAATTGTGTAAATATATGAATATCTTAACTGGTTATCCCAGGAAGTGCTACTTTCTCTTTGAATCCTGGTAAATATTCTGAAACATTACAATTTATTTTAAATTTTCTGAGTTGTAACAAAGCAATTTTCTGTCTTATTTACATAACATTGATGCTTATGACCTGTTCTCATATTAGAAAATTTGAGATCTAGGGAATCTGAGACTATGGCTTAGTTGTAGAATCCTTGCCTTCATGCACGAAGCCCTCGTTACATTCCTCCATACCACTTGCACAGAAAAAGCTGGAAGCAGCACTGTGGCTCAAGTGGCAGAGTGCTAGACTTGGAGAAAAATGTCCAAGTACAGTGCCAGGCTCTGAGTAAAAGCCCCTGGACTAGTCATAAAAAAAGCAGAAAATATGAGATGCCTCTCCTGGGGGAATCCCTTGGTTCAGTTCCTCAGTATCACATGTTGAAGAAATAAACAGTGGTTAAATACAATTGTGCTCTACCTTAAATTTTCTAAAATATACAATTAAAACAAGTTGTGTGCATTTGTGTGTGTGTGTGTGTGTGTGTGTGTGTGTGTGTGTGTGTAGTGTCATACATGTAGTAAGGGATTAAGGGATAAGTCTGGAAATTCTCTACCAAGTGTAATCTTGTTTGTCAAGTGTTCCATAGATGAGAACATAAGGAAGAACGTTCTGTGAGATTATACAAAGTTAGTGGCTGGTGACCGTGGGAAGACTTGATTCTCTGGAAAGGAGGTAATCGAGCTGTCTGTGGGATATGGTGATTCTAACAGTAGATTCTGAAACTCTGTGATAAATAACCTTGTCACAGACTGGTGCCTTACTCTTCTTTTCACAAGGTGACCTTGACATACTTATAGAAAACTGTCAGAATAATTACAAATAAAATGTTCAGGGCTTATTATCAATCTCATTTAATCACCTTTATGCAAGCTAGGCAACAAGAAAATTTTGGAATTAAAAGAGTTACCAAATGATGATTCTGGCATAGAATTGCTCAAATTCTGCCTTCTTTATAAATAGGAAAAATGAGTTGTTATTAGGAAAGATATAATGTAAGTGAAATAAACATGAGAATTAAAAGTTGATATAAATGAGGAGCCAGGAGTTTTTCGTACTGGTATAGTGCTTGCCTAGAATGCACAAAGACCCGCGCTTGATTCCTTGGTATAAATATATAGAAATGACGGAAGTGACAACAATCATTCGTTATATCCTGGAGGTCTTTTCAATTAGCTTCATACTATATGGCCTTATGTATCAAGGTTTTGCTCTATTGCAAATCTCTGCTACTAGAGCCCAAGGTTTCTACTGATTATGACAAATGAGGGAAACCATTGAGACTAAGTTCCTTTGAGTATGGCTTACTTCACTTAATATGATTTTTTTCTAAGTCTTTCCATTTCCTAACAAATGGGGCAATGTCATTCTTTCTGACAGCAGCATAGAATTCCATTCTATACAAATACCACATCTTGTTGATCCGTTCATCAACTGAAGGACATCTAGGTTGGTTCCATATCTTTGCTATGATAAATAGTGCTGCAATGAACATTGTTGTGCTCGGGGATTTAGTATGTCCTTGTTTCTGGATGATTGGGTAAATGCCAAGTAGTGGAATTGCTGGGTCATAGGGGAGCTTTTTGTTTAGTCTTTTGAGGAACTGCCATACTGCTTTCCATAGTGGTTGAAGGAGTTTGCACTCCCACCAACAGTGTAGTAGTGATTCCTCCTGGCCACATCCCCTCCAGCATCTGTTGTTATTAGTTTTCTTGATCCTGGTCATTCTAACTGGAGTGAGGTGGATTCCAGAGCTGTTTTGATTTGCATTTCTTTTATGACCAGAGATATTGAGCATTTCTTCATGTGTCTATAGGCCATTTTTGTTTCTTCTTCAGAGAAGACTCTTTTAAATCTCTAATTAACCTCTAGAAAATGGGAAGTGGGGCTTGGGAAAAGTGGAGGCTGCTAGTCTTGAGCTGAGGAGTTCAAGCAGAGTGTCCAGGTCCTTAATGTACTATGTTATCTCTCATCTCCTTTGCTGTCCCTTGGGTATCTCATATTGTTACAGTATCTCACTTTGTTATCTGATATATTGAATTTATTTGTATTTGGTTATTTGAAATTTGATAGGGAAGGGGGAAAACCAAAACGGGGGCTTGGTGGTGCGTGGGGGGAGGGTAAAGTGTACCAAGACATGTGAAAGGCTATCAATGTATGTGAATTAATGCACCTTCTATCTGGCAAATATCATGTAACCGTTTTATTAATTACAATAAAAATATGAAAAAAAGAAACAGAAAAAAACAAAAAATAACGGAAGTGGCGCTGTGGCATAGGTGTTAGAGAGCTAGACTTGAGAAAGCCCAAAGACAGTGATCAGGTCCTAAATTCAAGCTCCATGACTGGAAAGAAATGGATATAAATTAATAAAATCTGTGGATGATATAAGCAAATGAGTGGATAAATAAAATGAATTGAAACCTGAAGAATTTTCTGAAAGAATAACTATATTAATTGGGCAATTGGGCTCTGTATCTAACCAAGCAACCAACAGGTATTTAATATAATTGAATAATGTATATACAATACAATAACTTTTTATTTAAAGTAAATGAATTAAGGGACTGGGAGTTTGGCCTAGTGGTAGAGTCCTAGCATGCACGAAGACCTGGGTTCAACCCCTTGGTACACATACATAGAAAAAGCTGGAAATGGTGCTGTGGCTCAATTAGTGGAACTCCGGCCTTAAGAAAACCCAAGGACAGTGCTCAGGCCCTGAGTTCAAGGCCCAGGAATGGCAAAAAACAGAAAAGAAAATGAGTTAAGAAGAAACATTCAAGGATGTTATAAAATAACACTTAAAATATTCATGGGTGAGGGAGAAATGAAAGCCCAGGTTTTAGTTTAATGACAGAAGGCTTGGTAGGATTGCTGCTCTTAATGAACTACATGAAGTTATTTCTTTTCTCTAGTTAGTCCCCTTATGGTTAATCTCACATGGTTACTGTATCTGACTTTGTTAACAGGTATATTGCTTATATGTTTATCGGTTTATTTGAAATAGGGAAGGGAAGGGGGAAAACAAGATGATTTATATGGAGGGGGGAGGAAAAGAGGGACAAAAACCTGAGAAGGTCTACCAAGTTTCGAGAAGTAATGCACCTGTACCCAAGGAATGTAAGTGCAACCCCTCTATACATTATCCTAACAATAAAATACAATTAAAAAAAGGAAAAAGAAAGAAAAGTTGATATGGTCTTTTGGAAGTAGGGTTCAAAACACATTAAAAGATGGACATTCTCTATCTCTTAGCAAGACCCCACGGCAGATGTCATAATGTTTTGACAAACTGTTTCCAAAGTAAAGACAATCTCATGGAAAATATTTCAATTTTCTTCACTTTTCCTTTCTTCCTCCCTCTTCTTTCTTTCTTTCTTTCTTTCTTTCTTTCTTTCTTTCTTTCTTTCTTTCTTTCTTTCTTTCTTGGTGCTTGCTTGCTTGCTTGCTTGTTTGCTTGCTTCCTTGATTTCTTCTAAAGATAATTTTATTTATTTATCTATTTATGTTTATCTTTTCATTTTTAGATTTTTAATTTTTTGTTGGGGTGATGTACAGGGGGTTATAGTTACATTGATCAGGTAGTGAGTCCATTGCTTCATGTTTTATTTTTTATTATCAAGGTAATATAAACAAGGGTTACAGTTACATTTGCCAGATTGTGGTGGCATTTCTTCTCACACATTGATATCCCTTCTTATGTTTTTGTCCCCATTTCCCTCAGTGCACGCCCAATCATCTTGTTTTCCCCCCTTCCCTTTAAACACATAAACATATATACAATATACCAGGTATCAAAGTCAGACACAGTAATGAGTCCATTACTTCTTGAACTTTGTTACCCTTTGCCATGTTTGTCTCTGACTTTCCTTCCCCCACTCACTCCCACTCATCTTTCGCCATCCCTTCCCTCTTCAAATAAACAAATACCAAAGTCAGATACAGTAACAACATAAGATAAACCATAATGGGGAAAAAGAGTACATTAAGAACAACCACTAAGTACACCATCTCAAAGATAAACCAGGATACTACTTTCCAGAGTTACTGATTGAGTTTACACTTCCACCAATGGTGCAGTAGAGATCCCTTGTGACCACATCCCCACCAGCATCCTGTTACCAGATTTCTTAGTAATGGCCATTCTTACTGGTGTGAGATGAAATCTCAAAGTTGTTTTGATTTGCATTTTTATTATGGCCACAGATGTCAGCATTCTTCCGGTGTCTATTGGCCACTCTTATTTCCTCTGTAAGAATTCTGTCTTTAACTCTTTAGCCTACCCTGTAATGGGATGGTTGTTTCCTTGAGGATTTCTTCTAGAAAGATTTAATTTCTTGAGCTGTACGCATATTTTAAGCATAAGACCCTTGTCTGTTGTATAGCTAGAGAAGATATTCTCCTACTCTGTGGGCTTTCTATTTATCTTTCTGGCTATATCCTTTGTCATACAGAAGTTCTACCGTCCCATTTCTCCAATCTTTCTTGTGTTTTGGCCTTTATTAAGAAAGTTTTGACCATGCCAAGGAGCACAAGTGGGTCTTCTATTCTCCCTGTAAAATGTTCAGGGTATATGCTTTTACCTCAAGTTGTTTGATCTATTTGTAGTTGATTCTGGTGCAGGGAGACAAATAAGGATTCAACTTTAGTTTATTATAGGTGTTTAGCAGCATTTGTTGAAGAATCTCTCTTTCTTCTGGCTAGTATTTTTGGCTCCCTTATCAAAAATTGGGTTGTCATGGATCTGTGGGCTGATTCCTGGGTCTGTAGTCCTATTCTATTGGTCTTCATGTCTGAGCTTATGCCAGTACCAATCTGTTTTTAATACTATAGCTTTGTAGTAGTATTTGAAGTTTGCTATTGATATTCCTCCAGCACTGCATTTTCTGCTATGGATTGTTTTTGCAATTCAGGGTCTTTCATGAATTTTTGGATCACTTTCTCTATTTCCATAAAGAATGATGTTGGTATGATGATGGGTATTGCATTGAATTTGTGGATAGCCCTTGGTAGTATTGACATTTTCACGATGTTAATTCTTCCAATCCAGGAGCATGTGAGGTTATTCCACTTCCTTAGATTAGTCTTAACTTCCTTTGTAGGTTTTTAATGTTTTCATCATAGAGGTCCTTTACTTCCTTTGTTAATTCTTAAGTGATTTATTTTCTTCAAAGCTACTGCAAAAGGACTTGCTTTCCTGATTTCAGCTCCATTCTTTTTGTTTTTGGCATACAGGAAAGCCATTGATTTTTGAGTGCCAATTATATACCCTGCTACTTTGCCAAAGTTTTGAATCAGCTTAAGTAAATTGGGGGTGGAGTCTATAGTGTTCTTTACCTATAGAATTATGTCATCTCCAAAGATGAGTTCCTCTTTCATTATTTGGATCCCATTTGAGTTTGCTGCTTGCCTTATTGCTCTAACTAGTAATTCTAATGCTATATTGAAGAAGAGTGTAGAGAGCTGGCATGCTTGTTTCATTCCTGATTTTAGTGGGAATGGCTTTAACATTTCACAATGAACTATAATGCTAGCTGTAGGTTGGCATATATAGCCTTTATTATACTGAGGAATATTCCATAAATTAATTCCTCTTTCCTTTCTTCTTTTCCTCTTTCTTTCTTTCTTTCTTTCTTTCTTTCTTTCTTTCTTTTTTCTTTCTTTCTTTTTTCTTTCTTTCTTTCTTTCTTTCTTTCTTTCTTTCTTTCTTTCTTTCTTTTCTTCCTTTCTTTTCTTCCTTTCTTTTATTCTTTCTCCCTTCCTTCCTCCTTTCCTTCCTTCCATTCTTTCTTTCTTTCTTTTGTTCACTTTTTAGTGATTTTTTTCTTTCTTTGCTAACATTCAGGATATATAGGAAACTATAATATAGAGATTCCTGTGTACAATCCCAGGACTCTAAAAGCTAAGAAATGACTTCATTGGACAGCTTGAACTTCATAGTTAAACCCTCTCCCCAAAATTTGTAAACAAAACACTAAGAAGCATGAGATTGAGGATTTCTTGCCTCATTTTTCAGGTAAGTAAATTTAAAGCAAATATTTATAAATCAATAAAAGTAGGGGCATATTTTTCTTTTTTCATATGTTTTATTGTAATTATTAGAAGGGTTCCATTATTTTCACCAGATAGAAGGTGAATTACTTTACAAACATTGATACCCTTTCTCATGTCTTGTCCCCATTTCCCTCCCCCAACCCCTGCCCCTCATCTTGCTTTCCCCCCTTCCTTAGCCTATTTCAAATAACCAAATAAGCATATATACATTATATCAGATAACAAGATAAAATACTGTAACAATATGAGACAATCAAGGGACAACAAAAGAGATGAGAGATAACATAGTGCATTAAGGGCAACTATCACTCATTATATGGCTTTTGCTTCAATATCCTGGAGGTCCTTTCATTTAGTGTCATACTATATGGCCTTATGTATCTAGGTTTTGCTCTATTGTAAATTTCTGCTAGGAGAGTCCAAGATTTCTACTGGTTATGACAAATGATGGAAACCATTAAGCCTATGTTCTTTGAGTCTGGCTTACTTCACTTAATATGATTTTTTTCTAAGTATTTCCATTTCCTTATAAATGGGGCAATGTTGTTCTTTCTGAAAGACAAAGGCTCCTATCTAAAATATAAGAACAGCTAAAAATTTAACCACTCCAAAACTAATCTCCAAATAAACAACCATCCCATTAAAGATGGGCAAAAGTCTTAAAGAGTCTTCTCTGAAGAAGAAATAAGAAGGCCTATAGACACAGGAAGAAATGCACATCAAAACAACTCTAAGATACACCTCACTCCAGTTAGAATGGCCATGGTCAAGAAATCTAATAACAAAAGATGTGGCCAGGAGGGAACACTACTACACTGTTGGTGGGACTGCAAACTCATTCAACCACTATGGAAAGCAGGATGGCAGTTCCTCAAAAGACTAAACATAGAACTCCCCTATGACCCAGCAATTCCACTACTTGGCATTTACCCAATCATCCAGAAACAAGGACATACTAAATCCACTAGCACAACAATGTTCATTGCAGCACTATTTAACATAGCAAATATATGGAACCAACCAACATGCCCCTCAGCTGATGAGTGAATCAACAAGATGTGGTATTTACATACAATGGAATTCCATTTTTTTAATTTTTATTTCAATTAATAGAAGGGTTACATTATATTCGCCAGATAGAAGGTACATCTCTTAACAATCATTGCTACCCATCTCATGTTTTCGTCTAGTAGAGGCATATTTTGAGAATATATATCACATGAAAATTAAAACAAGTGGGGCCGCGAGTTTGGCCTAGTGGTAGAGGGCTTGCCTAGCATGCACGAAGACACGGGTTTGATTCCTCAGTACTACATACATAGAATAAAAAGCTGGATGTGGTGCTTTGGCTCAGTGTTAGAGCTCCAGCCTTGAGAAAGCCCAAAGTCAGTGCTCAGGCCCTGAGTTCAAAGTCCAGAACTGGCAAAAAAATCAGAAAAAAATGAAATATGTGGTTCATTCCAGTTAGATATATATGCACACAATGAAAGGGTAGCAATTTTTGGCTTTTGTCATAATGATAACCACAAGTAAGAAGTTGGAGTAATGTTGTCTTTTGAGATTTACAATAGCACAGTAATGAATATAGTGGTTCCGGTGATGTCCCTTTCTTTCCAAACACAATATGGTCGTAATTTGCTTTTATTCCCAAGGTATGTACTTCCCCATTCACACAGTACCTCTTATCAGTCAAGGAGAAAAAATGAGAACTAATCTGGTGTTCTAGATATTCTCTGTAAACAAGACTGTGCATGGCAATATTCTCCCTTTGCAAATTTGGTGAAGTTCATCTCATGCTTGCTAAGAGACTGCTTTTGCCTCATATTGCCTTTTCTAACTCTAGCCAGAGATCTCCAATTCTGTAAGTATTCACACCTCTAAACCTTGCTAGCTCCAGTCTTCTTTTAATCATGGAAGTGACAATATTAGAGAAGTAGACAGTCTGAGTACAGTGGCACAGTTATTACTATCTCTTGGAAAATTACATTTCTCCTTTGTTCAAAACAGACATGGAGTGTCACTACCGAATATTCACTTCTTGCCATCCACTGGTTTTGATAGATTACATGTACCATAAGAAAGGAAAGCATTGTGTTTTAAATTTGTTTCCATAAAGAGAAGAAGCAATCCTAAGAGTAGATGTATTACTTTTAAAGCTTTTTACTGAAACATTCAGGGATACAGGAGAGTTCTATGGACTGAGACCATACCTGTGCAAATCTTACCAGCCCCTATGTGTAACATGACAAGCAGTTTGCCCCAGACCTGAACTGTTGCTGAACACATACTCATAGGTACATATCCATATGTACGTATTTATGTGTATATATATATATCAGTAGTATCTTTTTCACCTGGGACCCTGACAAATCCTGGTTTAGTCAAGATGAAGCATACTAAGAAATTGACAGAATCACCATGGGAAGTGGGATGCCCCTTGCCATGAGGGGAACAGTGGTGGAAAATATATCACTACAGCTCTACAGTTTGTTTTAACTTCACTATCACTTTCAACCAGCAGTAATTCAAATCTTCTATGCAATACATTTCTCTTTATTTTCTAATGTATTTTTCCTTTTCTATACTTAATCCAGACTATCTCTCAGATACTCACAGCTGCAAGATATAAAATAAAAGATGCATATGTCCCTGCCCATCAAAGATCTCTCACTCAGTATGAAGAATACATTTTACAGACTTTGAGGACATTCTGCTTCCGTTCTAAGTGCAGAAATGTATTTCCCATCAATTCACCACATTCGCTCCTTCCTACCAACCACACACAGAAGCTTTTTCTGAAAAGGTTAGCTGTGAACAACTCAGAATTAAATATCTTACTCTATTTAGACTGTTCTTTCAGGATAGCTGCTATCTATTAACATAAATAATTCTTTCTTTTTCACTTATATATTGTATTTTCCACATTTCTTCATCAAATTCTTTTTTCATTTTATTTTATATTATTCAGGTAATGTATAGAGGGATTACAGTTCCATTTGCCAGATAGTAGGTCCATTACTTCTCATACAATGATAACACTTCTTATGATTTTGTCCCCATTTCCCTCCCCCACCTTCCAATCATTTTGTTCCCCCCTGAATATATACTGAATATATTCAGTATTCCAGGTAAGAAAGTCAGATACAGTAACAGCATGAGATTAACCAAAGGGCAACAAAGGAGAAGAGAAATAACATAGTACATTAAAAACAACAGGCACAATTGTCTCTGTCATCTCATCCCAGATATTTGGGAGTTTTACTATCAGAGGACTGTGGCTGTACAGGATTTATTAAGATCACATTCAAGAGAAAAGTACTAAATGTTTCTAATAAAGAGAGAGAAAAGTGAAGCAGAGTACTGTGAAACAGTGGTTCTCAAACTCAACTTATGTAAGAATCGGCAAGGAAGGTGGTTAGCAAATTCTTCACAAGTTTTATGTTTCAGAAAGTCTGAAGTGGTACTGCATGCCCTGAATTTCTAGAAGGTTTCTAGGTGATAATGGCACAAGCGAATCCTGGACTAATGTTTGAGAACAGCTGGAGAGGTAACAAGAGAACATGTTATAAGGATGTTGTGAGCATCCAATAACATTCATAAAAAATAAATATATCGTCAGCCTCGGATGAGGAACCCATTTACAACATGCTTTCAATTTGGTAGTCATTGGTTTGTTTGACTAGTTCTGCCACACAAAATACCATGTGCAATTATATTATATGTAGGAGCGACATATACACTTAAATAATGGATTATATAGAGGAAGAACTGAATGTTGGTATGGATCAAATGCCCACTTTGAAGTATGAAGTTTTAAAAAGGCAAATGAACAGAAGTAAAAACCATAACGATTTGGTTTAGGGGATAAGAATATAAGTTAAGTTCTTTCTCCGCTGTCATTTATATTGAAATTCTAAATTCCACTTACCATGAAAGTTTACTTTTCTTCCAACACACATAATATCTCATCATAAGTTCATTGCATGGCATCTGCACCCAATGACTTTTAGTAGAACATGAGCTTCCAGTACTTTCCCCCAAAGGCTATACAATTTGACATAAGAAAAATAATACATTTGCTGAATTTTTGTTTGGCTCTTTGAATGGTGCCATGAACAGTATAGGAGAGAATGGAAAATATTTGCTCGAGACAAAATGATTTCTATGAGTAATCACTAATATGTTTCAAGAAACCCAAACATTCATTAAGGAAATAGTTTCTAGGATTTAGCCTCAGAACAAGATCTGAACAGGTCAATTCTTCAGAATGGTGTTTATAAAATGGATACTAAAAACAACGTACCAAATATTAGCAATACTTCCAATGCAAAATATTGCATACAACGTTGATGGAGGAAAATATTCTGTGAGAAATGTGAAAGTAGAACAATTAGTGAAAAGAGGACAGCTTGTTGCACAAATAGTAGAAACATTTATAGTTACTAATCCTGAGTAGAGATGGAAGAATGAGGACAGTTCTGGGATCATGGTAACTAGATTCATACAATGGGAGATAGGAAGTTTGCCAAGTGACCACAAATCCATTGTAAATTCTTTGTTCTTGAAATTAAAAGATTTGGGACCAGGAATTTGGCCTAGAGGTAGAGTGCTTGCCTAGCATTCGCGAAGACTTGGGTTTGAGCCCTCGGTTCCACATACATTGGAAAAGCCAGAAATGGTGCTGTGGCTCAAGTGGCAGAGTGCTAGCCTTGATGATAAAGCCTAAAGACAGTACTCAGGCCCAGAGTTCAAGCCCCAGGACTGGCAAAAAAATACATTAAATGATTTTGGCATACTTTCACAATTCACTAGGACAGTTCCTGATATCACACAGCAGAAATGGGAAACTTGAATTTGTCAGAAATGAGTGTGAATAATATTTTGTACAACTCACATATATTTCTTCAATTTTGTCAGTTTAGTCAATTAACTTTAATATAAGCAAAGAATAAAATTAGCTGATTCGCAAGGTGAGAGCCAGGAGGCTGAGATCTGAGGATCCTGTTTCAAACGCAGCCCAGACAAGAAAGTGCATGAGACTCTTCTCCAATTGACCTAAGAAAAACAGAGGTGGAGCTAGGACTCAAAATAGTATATAAAATTTTATCCTTGAGTAGAAAAACTGAGTGACAGAGTTTAAGCTAAGGTTCTGAGTTTAAGCCCCAAGGCTGAAAAAGAAAACAAATAATAAAAGAAAAAACTGATGTCTTTATTTATGTTTGTAACAAATCATTCACATTTTGTTAGTATCTTTTTTCTCTTTTTATTGTAATTAATAGAAGGGTTAGATAAAATGTGCATTTCTTCACAAATATTGATACCCCTTCTCATGTTTTTGTTCCCATTTCCCTCCCCCTCCCATCTCTACCCTTCCTTCATTTTGTTTTCCCCCTTCCCCATCCTATTTCAAATAAACAAATAAACATACATACAATGTACCAGATAACAAGGTAAGATACAATTGTACCAGATAACAATTGCTAGCCATTTCAAATGCTAATGAATATTTTTTGAAAATATAATTAGCCATGCATTTAATACAAACCAAAAACAAATATAGATTATTAAATGCCAATGTATTTCCTCCTATCTAACTGTTTTTCCTTTATTGGGTATCTTTATACTCTACCATACAAGTCGTTTCCATTATATCAGATATTTCTTTCCATGCTTTGAGGGAATGTGTTTGCCTTTCTGTACCAAGGGATTAACTACAATGTATAGTACATTATGATTGCTTCAAAAGTACTTCCTCAAAATAAAGAATAATTAGAAAAATAATTTGGCAGAAGAGGAAGAAGAAGAAGAAGAAGAAGAAGAAGAAGAAGAAGAAGAAGAAGAAGAAGAAGAAGAAGAAGAAAAAGAAGCAGAAGAGGAAGAAGAAGAAGAAGAAGAAGAAGAAGAAGAAGAAGAAGAAGAAGAAGAAGAAGAAGAAGAAGAAGAAGAAGAAGAAGAAGAAGAAGACGACGACGACGACGACGACGACGACGGAGGAGGAGGAGGAGGAGGAGGAGGAGGAGGAGGAGGAGGAGGAGAAGAAGAAGAAGGAGAAGAAGAAGGAGAAGAATCAGAATCAGAATCAGCAGCAGCAGCAGCAGCAAGTCCAAAATTTCCCAAGGCATAAACATGTTTAATGAAAAACTCAATACTATTTGCACTGATTTGATTAATATGTAAGTATCAATTCTTAATACAGTAACTCATAAATACGAATAACATGCAATGAAATACATAGACTGTATATTTTTAGCATTTTATTTATTTAATTCTTTATTTTTTATTTTGTTTCTTCATCATTTTTATGAATATAGCTTCCAGAGTAACTTTACTGAGATAAAATTGACATTTTGCACAATTCACCCATGTACTACACACAATACAATGCTTTTAAATATCACCATTTTCAACAGGAGAATATTCCATCATCACCTACCATCAAAATCCACCAAAATTAGCATCCCCTATTTACTCCACCCTAGTTTTGGTGTTCCTCAACTGCAGGTGATTCCTACTTTACTCTTGGTTATAAAATACTTTCAGAGATATTTTATGTAAATGTAACTACAATGAATAGTGTTTTGAGACTTACATGTTTTTAGCTTACACCAGCATTTAGTTCCTATATAGTCTTTCATAAATACCTTACATTTTTATAATCTTGAATAACATTTCATTTTATGGATATGTTACAGTATAGGCAATCATTCATCAGTTGATCAAGACATGGGGTATTTCTAATTTGTGTTTTAGGAATAAATCTACTATGGAGACTCATATATGTGGATATCTGTTTTCATTTGTTTTGTTCAATGCTGATTTCTTGCATCATATTTCTAATGCCAAGTTTAACAAACAAGTATTCAAGAAGGAATCTATATGTATGAACACTGGCAAATAAATTTTAGAATACAATTAAAATTAAGCTGAGACTTTGTATGTCATAGATACTTATCAATCTATATAATATATAAAATTATGTCTATAGGGTATATATCCCATCATAGATTTTTATGACTGTATAAAAGGCATAAAAAGACCATGTTAAGGACTACTTTTAAACAGATAATTTTATCTAGTTTGTGTGCATTATAAATGCAATTGTGTGTGCTGGTGTGTTCACAAATATTGGTATGAATTGAACCTAGGGCTTCACAACTGTTAAAGATGCATTTTACTATTATCTACTGACTTGTGGTAGGAGTGTGTGTGTGTGTGTGTGTGTGTGTGTGTGTGTGTCCACTTCAACTCAGCATATATTTGCTGTTTCTAATACTTCATGCGCAAGTGTAATGCTATATCACTTGAGTTAAGTTTCTTGGTGTTTTTGGTGGGGATTAGGACATGAGATTCTCTTAGATGAAGCTAGGGATAATTTCAACCTGCAAGACACAGACATCAGCCTCCAGAATTGCTAGAATCACAGCAGTGTCCAACCAGTGCCAGAGATTCTACTAGGTTCTAACATATTATTGAGTTGAATCAAATTTCACACCATAAACAGATTATGCAGATATGCACTATTCACTAAATTTGAGAGAATTAATAAATTTCTCAGTTCAATTTTGGTTTAGATGTAGTAATTCTGAAGAATAAGCCTTTGAAATATCTCTACTATAACGTAAGTAATGTTCTCATTGTGTTAAATATGAATTTAATCAGTTAATCACTTTGGGGGAAACTGTAAAGAAGAAGATATAGACTGTTCCTATAAACCTCCTCAGTGATTTGCTGGAATTATGTGAGTAAATGAACTCACTGGGGGATTTTTTATCTTATTTTCTTGTGAAGAAGTACTGTAGCAGATGCATATCTGAGAGGGAAAATGGAAAATTTAGAAAACATAAAAGTAAACCTTTTACACATTTCATTCTATTTGCATATTTATTTTTTAGAGTAGCTGAGAATCTGTGATAATGGACAACTTTACTTCAGAGAGCACTTTCTTCCTCATGGGCTTCTCCACTGTCCCTGAGCTACAGATCTTACATGCCCTGGTCTTTTCTGGGATGTACCTGGCAGCTCTTCTGGGGAACCTTCTCATCATCACTCTCACCACCCAGGATCCCAGGCTGCAAACGCCCATGTACTTCTTCCTGAAGAACTTGTCCTGTCTTGACCTGTGTCTCATTTCCATCACTGTTCCCAAGTCCATCACCAACTCTCTGCTAAACAGCAACACCATTTCCTTCTTTGGATGTGTCTCCCAGGTCTTTTTCCTCCTTCTGTTCGATACTACAGAAGTATCTCTCCTCACAGTGATGTCCTATGATCGCTATGTAGCCATCTGCCACCCACTGAGATATAAGATCCTCATGAGCCATCAGGCCTGTGTGCAGATGGCTGCCTCCTCATGGGTCAGTGGAGGTCTCAACGCAATTCTTCACACAGCTGCTACCTTCTCTGTCCCCATGTGTGGGGCTCTTGACATTCACCAGTTCTTCTGTGACATTCCACAGTTGCTCTCACTGTCCTGTTCTTACAACATTGGAGAAATAGCAGTCATTTTGCTCAGTCTAGTGTTCGACTTAGGCTGTGGTGTGCTCATTGTTATTTCTTATGTTCACATTTTCATTGCTGTACTGAACATGCCCTCCAAAGAAGGCAGGGCCAAGGCTTTCTCCACATGTCTGCCTCACCTCATGGTTGTGACTCTCTTTCTGTCTTCTGGGATATTTGCTTATTTACGTCCACTGCCCAAGTCTCCATCAATCTTTGATTTGGTTGTTTCAGTCTTCTACACTGTGGTGCCACCCACTGTGAATCCTCTCATCTATAGTCTGAGAAATAAGGACATGAAGATGGCTCTCAGGAGACTGAAAATCTCAGCTGTCCTTTGAGTTATAACTGTCACTGTCACTTGCCTTACATTATTTTTACTGACTGGCACCATTTCCTCTATAGTCAGATGTCTGAATCTGGCAATATTAAAAGATATTTAGTATATAGAAAGAACCAAAAATGGTGGAAGTTTTTTTAAGAAAAATTGTCCACACTTCATTCATATGCTGTAAAATTCACTAGTTTGTTTTTTAAAAGTGTTAATTATCCAAAGTAGTCTCTGTAGCCCTTGTTTTGTGACAAAGCCAGGTTGAGTCAAGATGAGCCATAGTAGGAGATGGACAGACATGAGGAAGTGGGATGCTACCCTTATGTCATGTGGGGAACAAAGGTGGGAAATATATTACTATAGCTCTACTGTTTGTTCAAATGTCAATCCTATTTTCATTCACTCAATACCAATTCGAACCTTTCATGTAATTCATCTGTATTCTCTTTAGTTGTTAATTTTTATATTTTTTGTGATCACTTCACCCAGACTATCACTCAATAACTCATATCTCTAATATTTAAAATAATCATGTCTCAATACCACAAATATCTCACTCTTTATGAATAAGTCATTTTATAAACACTAAGGGCATTCTGCTTCCCTTCATTTAGTGCTGAAATGCATTTGCTGTCAATTCCCCACATCTTCTCCTTGATCTATCAACCCACAAAAAAGCTTTATCTGTAAAGCATCGACGTGTACAACTCAATTGTAAACATCTTGCTCTATTTAAACTGATATTCCATTAGGAGTGCTGCTATTTATTTTCCCTGTATTAACTTTTTACTTTTAAATACTGTATTTTCCACTTCATCAACTTCATTCTGAAAATGGGCACAATCTCGGGCCTCATTCAAAAGTCTGCTTCTTGGAACAGTCTGGAAACAAACAATACATCTGAGCTCCTTTAGCCTTGACAAAGACCACAAATCTCTTATTGAGATTCCTAGTTAAACAAACAGAAAAAGACCAACTTGTGTCAGATAGCAATAATTGTATGTGGATGTAGGGAGCAAAGGATAGAGAAGCAAAATGATGAAAGCAAACAAATTTTCCCCTGGGAAGTTTTTATTTTGTTCATATGCCCAATCATATTTGTTTTGCTTTAGAGAAAGATTGAAGTATGACATTCCCTAAAACAGAAATCTCTATATAAAGATCCACAATACTATATCAGTGACTGGTACCTGCTTTAGTCAGATGCATCTGTAATTTTCCATATACACCAAATTTTGGAACTGATTTGATAATATTATTTCCTCTCTTGTCATTAAGTTTAATAGAAGTAATCAGTCCCTTAGGCACAATTTCTTTGTCACAATAGTTTAACATTTTTTCTCTAACTACCAAAAGGAATAAACTATTGATATATGAATAGGTTAACAAAAATCTCTAGATATAAACATTGATATATAGTTCACCAACTGGAATTGATCTCCCTTTACAATTATCATGAACTCTCTGTAACTTATAGTATGAAACAAACACAGTGAGAGAGCTACTCATGCAACAAAATGCCAGAAATTAGTTCTTTTTCAATCCAATTAAAAGATCAAAACCAAACAAAAGTATCAGATGAGTAAATTTTCAATGTACTAAGACTCTACCAAAAAGTTTTAAATTCTAGCTCATGAATAGATGGAATAATTGTACACATAGAGTGTTATATTAAGGCACACAGATAAACATAATTCTGTCATTTGGATGAATTAGAGGACATCATGGTCATGGGGAAAAATCTAGGCTTCAAAAGTAAATGACAGGAATGAGTAAATGATTGTTTGGTGGTAGATACCAGCAGAAGGGGACGAGAATGAAAGAGTGAATGGGGGTAAATATAATGAATATATACTAATAAAATTGAAAAAATATACATGCTATAAAGAGCTAAAATATCATGACTAGTCAGGTATGAATGCCTTGAGCATACAAATACTGAGTTGTCATCTTGTATTGTTTGGATCTAATATCCATATATCAAGGAAATTATGTGCCTTTTGTTCTTTGGTCTTGACTTATCTCACTCAACATGATTTGCTCTAGCCCCATCCACTTCCATTCAAATATGATTATTTTCTTTTCTGATGGCTATGTAGAATTCCATTGTATATATGTACCACAGTTTTTGTATCCATTCATCTGTAGAGGGGCATCTGAGGTTTTTCCATCTTGTGGCTATTTTGAGTAGTGCAGCGATGAACATGGCGGTGCAGGTGTCCTTACCATATTCTGGTATTATAAATGAGATATATTTAAAAGATCTAAAGTCTCTTCTCAAGTTTCTTTTTGAGAAATATGTTTATTTGGATTTTAACTTTCAGTGTAAGTATACACTTACTCTTATTTGTGGTTTATAAGAATAAAACTTTATAAATTTGTAAGTTTATAACTTTATCAGGATTGATAAGTATAGAATAACATTTTACATGAGACAAATATTAGATATTTTAGTTTTAAAAATGGACATACAGACATGACCTGACCTCAACTCATTTTGGGGTATGAACTGGAATGTGTTGAAGATCACATTGGCTAATTGACCAATATAATTCAGTTTATTCAATCTTACAACTTCAGTCATTTAAAGAAATGATTGATTTACTAGTATCACAGCAGGATAAAACAAAACACAGAGATTTGGGAGTTTCTTCTTGACATAACTTACATTTCTCCCGCATTAAAAAATGCAAGAATGTACAGGGCTGAAAACACTCTCATTGGAGATAAAATAAGTGACATGCCCCATACTAGTAGAGAGAGTAATCCTGAATACAGGATTGTTTTCCATTATTTCAGATATTAAAATTAGGAGACATAAGGACACAACAATAAAGTCATCATATTGAATGTAAGAGAATACTGAGGAAAAAGCAAATTAAAACTAACAAACTCCTTCAGTAATTTTAAGATCATATGGTTAAAATGGGAGGGCTTTCAACATTTACATGAGGCATTTATAATTACAACCCATGCCCTGGGATTCTAGATGTGTATTCAGAACAGTTAAGGTTAGGACAAATTGTCTTAATTTGAAGCATTGTTGAAGTCTATCACAAAGACATACATATCATTGCCAAGGTATGTTTATGTCAGAGTCAGAGATTCCTATAACCTGGTGACTATCTGTAAACTGTTTCACTTCCCTATCATTTACTTTCATTATCTAAAATCAAGTTTCATAGTTGTATATGTTTACTCATAGGTACGTGATTATTATATAAAGTGTTTTCCCGCACATAGGAGACATTTAATAGCTATTATTTTCACTTATTCCTTTAATGAGCACCTTGAAATATGTTTTTCCTTATTGCTAACCAGTCATTGAGATCCTTCTATCTGCTGAAACTCTGTCCACTTACAAAGCATTTTCTGAAGTGTTGTCTTCATATCCTTGTTCCTTAGACTGTAAATAAAAGGATTCAGCATGGGAGTCACCACTGTGTACATGACAGCTGACAGGATATCTCTCTCAGGAGTATGGAGAGAGGAGGGACTGAAGTAGACGCCGATGGCTGTCCCGTAAAACAAGACCACCACAGACAGGTGGCAGCCACAGGTAGAAAAGGCTTTCTGTCTCCCTTGGGTAGAAGTGACTTTCAGAATAGTGGAGAAGATAAGTACATATGATATGAGGATGCAGATAAGAGGTGTGATGGCCAGCAAACCTCCTACTACATGAATGACCATAAGATTCATAGAGACGTCAGAGCAAGAGAGCTGTAAAAGAGGATTGAGATCACAAAAGAAGTGATGGATGACACTGGAGCCACAGAAGTTCAGAAGTGCTATTAAGACAGTATGTAGAAGGGCATGGAAACAGGTAATGATCCATAGCCCAGCCACCAGCCACAGGCAAATGCGAAGACTCATTTTGGTTGTATAATGAAGAGGGTGGCAAATTGCCACATACCTATCATATGCCATCACACAGAGAAGGAGGCTGTCCATATTTACAAAGGAAATGAAGAAGAAGAGTTGAGCAAAACAGCCTGCAAAAGAGATAGTTGGGATGTCAGTCAAAATGTTTACTACTAACTTGGGGACTGTAGTAGAGGTGAAACAGATGTCAACAAAGGCCAGATTGCTAAGAAAGAAGTACATGGGGGAATGGAGGCGAGAGTCACAGCCAATAGCCAAAATGATGAGCAAGTTCCCCAACACAGTGACCAAGTACATAGCGAGAAACAGCACCGCCAGGACACGCTGGTGCTCTGGTGAGATGGGTAACCCCAGAAGAACAAATTCCCTGATGACTGTTAGATTTCTTTTTTCCATCTTCCCATAGAATCTAGAAGAAAAAATAATCAAATTATCAAGTAAGGTAAAGATCTCATGTCAAGACCATGTGCATATGTATTTACATGTATGTGTGTAGTTGTTTGTATATATACATGTATGCTTCGTGGGTATATGTATGCGCGCAGATGTAAGCAATTATATTTTTCTACTTAGCATGCAGGCCAATTGCAGCATATATTTACTGACTACAGGATGCATGCAGCAATTTCTACTTTTTTTCAAAAATAACCAATTCCTCCTCAAAACAAAAGGCACATAGTGACCATTTTTATTGCACCAGTTAACCCCAGGGAACCCAGAGAACTCATATAATTCACTGTGACTAATTCAATAGTCATGCTATTTAAATTTTTTGATACTTTTACCTAACAGAATTATTTGTGGTTACTATGTCATTTATTCCTTCCAAAGTGATTCATTCAACTGCTTCATTTTGTTTTAGTAACTTTTATTAGAACATATCAATTAGACAAATGGGCTTAATTATGATATTATGTATATATGTAATTGATTTCTGATGATATTTACTTTGACATAACAAAACTGTTGACTGTTACTATGTGATTTTTTTCTTCTAAAGCAATTGTCCTATTCAACTGTTGTACTTTGTTTTTAACTTTTATTAGAGCAAATCAATTATATAAATGGGCTTGATTATGATACTTATATATATGTAATTTATTTTAATAAAATGGACCCTATCTTTATTATTTTCTTAACCTTATTCTAAGTTCTTTTAAGCAATTTTTAGGGATTCACTCTGCTATTCATATATATATATATATATATACACACACACACACACACACACACACACAATTTACTTCAATTGTATTCACTCTCATCACTTTCTTACTTTCCTTTCATCATTTGGTTGGTTTTTTCTTACCAAGTCCCTGTTTACAATTATGTCGTATTTTTACATTTTTCTTTGCATATATTCATTGTACAAATTTTACTGTATTTTTCATTGTAGATTCATGTAAACACATACATATACAAATGTGGTATTCTTTCCATTTCTACTGTTTTTACAGTAGATATTCAGGCGATTAAGATGTGAAGACTGTGATTTGAAGCAAAGCCAGCTAGACAAATCCAGACAACTCAGCTCTAAGTAAAAAACAGAAGCAAGCTGAGCACCAGTAATCCTAGCGGCTCAGGATAGAGGCTCAAATCCAGCTCAAGATACAAAGTCTGTAAAAGTCTTCTCTCCAATTAAGCACCCAAAAAGCTGCAGTGGATCTGTGGCTTAAGTACTAATTTTGAGCAAAGACAAGCTCAAGGAAAGTATCTAGAACCCAAGTTCAAATCCCAGGACCAGTGCAACACACACACACACCCCAAAAAGCTGGAAATGGAAGTGTGGATCAAATGGTAGAGTGTCAGCCTTGAATGAAAACGTTAAAAATCACAAAAGTCTTACGGGGCACTGTGGCTCACACCTGTAATCCTAGCTACTCAGGAGGCTGAGATCTGAGGACCAAGATTAAAAAAAAAAAGCACAAACACCTGAGTTCAAACAGTAAGATGGGAACAAAAAGTGTGTATTTGGATATCACCATAGTATTTCACATAACGCATTAAAGTTTAGATTAACTCCCTCTATGATTTTCTTTCCTTTTTTTCCCTACTCCCATTTATTCAATAGTTTTCAGTGTGTTTCCTTACACTATTTTCATATATACAGTTTGATATTTACTTATTATTTTATTACCTTTGCCACCTCTTATCCCACAAACCATTAATCCACAATTTCAATAGTCTCTTCTTCCACTTTTTTTCCCTCCCTCTGGATTCTGTATATGTCTACCCATTTTCCTTGGGTAGACAACCATTTCTTTGCCTCAGACTAGTATACACACTCATTTGAGGACAGCACTTTGGGGACAAGCCGTAGATTCATTCCTTGAATGGCTACTGGACACTGTGGCTTATTTGCTGTTTGGTTTTTGTTTTGTTGAGGTAGCCAAGTTTTTTATGAATGCTGTTCATAAATTTTCTTGGTGGTTTATCACTTTACTCTCCAAAGCTAATTTTAGTTTCAACCCAAATTTGACCTTCTTTCATAGTACAAAGAAGATGCAAAATCTTTCAATTATGAATAGCCAGCAAGAAATCGTCCATTGAGCCTTGTAAAAGTGGTTCATGACTGTAATTCTACCTACTCCAGGGCCTTAAATGTGAAGACTGTGGTTCAAAGTCAGCATGGACAGAAAAGTCCATGAGACTCTCATCTCCAATTAACCCACCCTAACTCCCCCATATCAAAAAAAAGAAAAGAAAGCATGCCAGAAGTCAATCTGTGGAAAGCAAGCCGTGAATGAAAGAACTCAGGGATAGCACTTAGGCCCTGATAGCAAAATAGCCCTGGCAAAAACAAAAAGAAAAGGATCATCTATCACTTCCCATGACCAATAACTTCAGTAGACATTACTGAGCATCATTCATAACCCTGGTTATGTAAATAAACTTTTACCACTATTGATGTTTCCAATGCATAATATATTTGCAACTCAGCCATTAAGAATATTTATTTTGATATCCAGGGCTCTCTTTATCTTTCCACAATTATATTTCTGAAATTATATTCTTAGAATGTCAGTTTGTTGTCTATCATAAAATAATTTATAGAAGCAGAAACAGAGGTTTGGGACTTTTAGACCAAGTACCATTCATTTTGTTATAATGTTCTGAGATCTACTTAATGCTTTTTTAATTTATTTTTTACATCTAAGCTGCAAATAAGCAAATTAAAAGAGCTTTTTAAAAATGAAAACCTATATAACATTTGATTGTTTTCTTAATTTCAGGTTTCCCTGAATTCATAATTTAAATTGTTCACTGGTTTATTGTGATTATAATTCAAATATCTCCACACTATTATATCTGCTTTATTGGTTAATCTATGTAGGAAAAACATCTATATCAAAACACACAAGCACAGAAGATGCAAAATATAGAGTCCTATTTCCCTACTAATGTTGTAAAGGTATGGCACATTTCCTTACTATTGTCTGTTTTCTTGTCATAAAATGACGTAACTAAGTAGAAGATACAATTGCTGGTTCTTTACTATACCCACTGATATGTTGGAGCACAAAGTACAGTTTCCTGGATTCAACTGTGATGTTTTGAATTTCAACCTTATCAACAACGTATAGCATTCTTTCCCTCTGAGTCCTGCTGCTCTACTTGAGGCATGTCAGGACAAAGTCTTCCTTGAGAATAAATGACACAAAACTGTACGTATATACTGTCATTCATACATAGTCTGTATTTATATATTATTTGTGTGTGTGTGTGTGTGTGTGTGTGTGTGCGTGTGCGTGTGTCTGGTTCTTTTCTGACAGGGTCTTGTTATATAGCACAGTCTGGGCTTTGTTTCTCTGTCATCAGCTACCTGACTTCTGAGATTACAGGAATGTGCCATTATATCCAGCTGCATGCATTTCTTTGAATAAGGAAAACTCTTCAGCAATGACTTATTTCCATTGCAAGTAGCTTTATTTACACAGTTATTTTTCTCAACCCCCAAATCACTCTTTAATATCTCATTCATCATATGCATAAAATCTTATCTAGCTGTCTACTTCATTGTGGCTACTGACATGTTATAGAATTTTGATGTATGATGTTACAAACTGAGAACGGTCCCATTAAGGATAATAACATGGATACATAAGCATATGGTTTTTAAATAGTAGGCACAAAGTAGTAAAATGTAAATAATCAAAATTCTTAAGTAACTTCGTGGTTGGGAATGATCACTTTTAAAGACACTTGGTATTCTGATTTCCTATTCAATATTTTCACACATGAATTCCAAGACTTTTCCTTATTTTTTAATTTGAAAAGATAACTCCAACATTGGAGTGATTAGAAATTCAATATTTTATGTGTTTTAATTCAGGAAATTATATGTCACATGTCTTTTACCAAACCAAGAAAAATGAATACTTACATTGTATTTTAAGATTTTTTTTCTACTTCAAGTATTTCTTCTCCATGACTAAGGAACAACAATATAGGTAAAACTGTACATTGGCTCTGGTTACTTGTTAAAAGGAACAAAGAAGAAAAGAATGAGACACAGATAAATAAGTTCTTCTCTTTGGAGACTGCATTATCCCAGGGGAGCATTTACTTTTATTTATTCTATATAATACAAAGGGACAAGGCTTGAAGAAGGGCAGTTTTATCCCTTGAGCTCAGTACCTAAGAACCTGTAGGGAATTTTAAATTTATCTTCTAATGACTATTCCTTATGAACAAGGAAAAGGAAAAGTCCTGCCTCATTTTAAAGATAATGGAAACAAAAAGCAAAATATTACATGAAGGAGAATTCTTAAAACCTAAACACATTTGAGAAACATCCTATTCCTTTCTACAAGATAATAAAGTAAAATCATTTCTGCAGTGCCAATTGACGATGGGTTAATTCATGGATTAGGATTTGAGCCTAAATGTAGATTTGGTATCACAACACTTAACCTTCCTTCAGTATTGAGGAAGCAGTATGAGGACGAGTTCAGGGAATGGACTTGATTATAAATTTCTAGATATTTTTGTTTCAGTGTTTCATTTTTTTCCTCAGGCTGTATATAAAATCAGTAACTTTTCTATATGAAAAAAAAACCTACAGGAAAAAAGGTAGCAAGTTAAACAGTCCCACTAAAGTTAGCATAAATACATCGTTGTATAATTTCAAGAAAGTGGGTAATGCATCTATAAATTGAATATCAAAATTTGGATAAAATTGAACAACACAAAAATAATGCTCACGCATCATGTCAGTATGCAGAATCCTTACAATCCCCATCAAAACCTCAAAGCAGCCTGACACTGATGGCTCATGGCTCTGATTCCTGTTACTGAATTGGTCTTTCAAAGCCAACTCTGCTCCCCCTTCCCCCACCAAAAAAGTCTATGAGACTCATCTCCAATCATCCACCAAAAAGCCTAAAATTGAAAAAAAAATTTTACTTAATATTAAATAAGCAATTCAACAACATGCATTACAATGTATGATACTAGAACAAAAACACATACATCATGGGCAGTAGTGCATCAAGAGAGATAACAAGCATAGATAAACCAGTTAATTTTTGACAAGAGGGCCAGGAGAATAGAAGAGAAAGGGGATGGAGGCACTACAAAAAAAAAAAAAAGAAAAAAATAAAAATCAGGCACAAACGGCTCATGCTTGTTTTTCTAGCTACTCAGGAAGCTAAGATCCATAGTATCATATTTCACTGATAGCATTAGCTGGAAAATCCTTCAGACTTTTTCAAAAAAATAAAAATGAGCTTTTTTGACTCATGCCTGTAACCTTTTCCCATGGTATAAGTATGGTATTTCCCATATCTTATTCTGGTAGTTTTCCTAGGTATCTCAGCAGGAAAGCCTCAAGAATAACATTAGCTACTTCTAATAAGAAAGTGAGTTCAGGGACAGTGGGGACTAAGTGTGACCAGTATTGTTTCCACTGAGGCTGAGGGGATTTTTGCAGTGAGGAGCAGGGGTGCTGTGTTCTTTCAAAGTCCGACAATGGGGTTCCAGTGTTGTGAAGGGTTCCATGTGGGTACCTGTGTCTGCCAATGGAAACTAGGAGCCATGTGTCTTTGGGTTGTTATGTTTCAGCTCACAGATCTTTGCAGTGTCTCAACTGCTCCATCCTGACAGGCTTCTGGAAGGCTCTACAAGCAACATCGCAGCAACTCTAACATTAGTTGGAACCATTGGCTAGTATTCTGTGAAGAAATTGGAGCATTTGTGGCAGAAATAAATTATAGGAACAGATTCTCCTTCCTGAGGCCAGTTTGGGAAGATGAGAGCAGAGATGCATGGTCCTATAAGGGTTTATAGGTCTGTGTCTCAGATGGTTCCACTGTGGTTTTGGCTACCATGCAGTTTAACTCAAATCTTTGCTCAGATCTAAAGGAGAAACATATGGTCATCGCTCTCTCCACTTGAACCGATCTGTGATGTGAATGTGTATACATTTGGATAATCTAGTAGAGATTCTCCCTGTGCAAAATGGAAAATGGCCTTTCACACACTCCACCTCCTATAACATGTCTCTAGTGCACTAGAGGCAGCCCCTAATCTCAGAGACCCAGAAAGGGATTCATTTGTTGGAGACTCATGAAAGGGACAGAGGCTCCTGGGATTCCCATGGTGCCTCTTTGGACAGCTTTGTCCTGCACTCTAAAGTTCATGGGTACCATGAGCCAGGGCTTGGCTTGGAATGATGTAATCATCCTCAGTATCAGGATCTCCAGGAGGCAGATTCTTCATCCATAGAAATATCCAAGGTGGTCAGTTTCTGCTCGAAAAACAGTCATGGAATTCTTGAGGGTTGCCTGGTTGAGATGAGGTTGATATCTAAGAGTCCTAGTGTGAGTTTTTGCTCTCAGCTGGCAGCTTGTGCACCATGTCCGTTCAGTGACTGAGGTGATGTTCTTAGTGCTGTTTACATACCATGCAAGGTCCACAGAGACAGTAAGCACACCCTGTGTTATTGTGGTCTGTCTTCCTCTCCATGTCAATCCCACATAACTTCTCACCAGATTGACCTCTGCTGAAAAGCCTCTGTGTTTCAACCCCAAGCATTGATCCTGTGGCCTGCCTCATAATGCAGTTTCTACTCCACATCGTGGAGCTCACCCATGACTCTTTTGACAGACACTTGGGAGTCCCAGGATCTGTTTTGGGATAACAGAAGATATTTCTCTTGGGCCATTAATCATCCAACGACAGATTCCTCCATCCAACAAAAGCTGAACAGTGATGTGACCAGAGGATGGGTCACCCAGTCCTGAGAACCCTGTCTGGTCTGCTTCAGGTCCAGGTTTATTTCTGAACTTCCAGTTTCCTGTCTTCATCCTTGGAACATACCCTATAAAACCTATTTTAGAACTATCATAGGTTTTCATAATTCCACAAGATAGATGGCTCCAAGGCGCATACAATTGGGTTCTTTATGACATTTCCTGATCATAAACCAGGGCATATCTATCTGTACGGTCAGCTCTACTATTTAAAATTTCTGATGTAAAAAGTAAAGATACTTTAGAATGTTACTTATAAGACTAAATTATATATTTATTATATTGTATTTTCATATACCTGTTTTGTTAATATGCTTTCTTTAAGCACAGTTTTTGGAACATATTTGAACATGATTATATGTAACTTTAAGGTCATATTTATTACCATGTATTAATTATATACAATAATGAGTTTCATAGTGTCATTTTCATACATGCACATGAAAGCGAAAGACTTATTTTTACCCCTGTGTTTCTCTTGGCTCCTGCCACCTCTTGCTGGTTACTTTCATCAAACTATTTCCTTTCCTGTGTTTGTTTTTTTAAACATAAATTTACGTAGGCAAGCTATCACTTGATAGGCAAGCAGAGAGCATTGGCTCCCATGAGGAGTTATATGAAGTGCAATTCTGTGCACACAGCTCCATTGAGAACCCAGGAAACTGCAGCCCTGTGTACCCAGACGACTTACAAATCCACATGAGCATATCCTGCGCTGTGCAACTCTAGACATCAAAGACTGCAACCGCTGGGCTGAGCACCCTGTGGGACTCTGAAGACTACAACCACTAATGCTCAGATGCCCTGCAGATACGTGTGATTTCATTCCTCAGTTACCAGCTCCAAAGCAGACCTGACATAGTACAGCTAAGAACACCCAGCTACTTTGGGGGACATAAGGGAATGCAGACTCCAAAGCCTACTGCTCTTCAGTGGACCAGAGGAGGCTACAGCCCTGGACTTAGTGATCTTCCAGATTCACTTAAGTGTAAGCAAGCACTCAAGTTCACAGAAGACTCACATGAATGCCACCCTGTGCTAACTTCATAGAGCTAGACCTAAGGCTGTCGCTCCAGTTCTTTGCTGAGCTACTACACAGGAGCATCCAGGAATAGACAGGTCCAAAAATGAATCAAACCACTTGAGGGAAAAGAATGGCCAAAAGGCAATTGTATCCCTGTTAAGAGAAAAAGCAACTGTTTTTCTATTTTCTCTTATGTTGTTTTTCTCCCCTTTTCTCACTGCTGCCTTATTCTAATATCTACATTCCTCATGTTATAACTCTTAGTTTAAGGGCCTGTCTGTAGCATCCTCATGTTCATCCCTCCCAATAAAATATTGACTATCTATGTGCATAAAATGTTATTAGATACTTCATCTCATCCTGCTCCACTCCCCTTCTGCACATTTTCCATACATGATATCTTTTCTAACATTTCCTTCTGCCAATAGTTGAGTTGTAATCCTATTCTTAGGATTTTTATAATACTAACATCATAAAGGTATCATACAAATTGACTAGACTACAGTTATAACTGATTTGCACAAATACCATTAACAATCCATTTTCCTTTGTGAAAAATTGGGTTGGAATTTAAGTGAATAAATCTAATAGCATAGATATTCACTCCCAATTGAGGAGAGAAAAAGATCACACGAATCTAGTCAATATTCAATCCTGTGAAAATACATAGAGAATACTCCAGTAGGAATAGTACACATGACTGAAGGCCCATGATATAACATCTTGTCCAGTGAATAAGTCCAACCAAGAGACATAAGAAATAGAAGCAAACAAGAAAATTCATCCCTTCAAACATCATCAGTAACAAACAAAAACATCAGAAATGATTCTGAAGTAGAATAAACTTCCAAATTTGTGCTAAAATTATGATAAAATATCCAACAAACATATCCAACTAATTAAAAACCTACAATTGTGTTTTTAACTTCATTAACCAAGGCAACAAATCCAATTACAATACAATTCAAGAGTTAGTTGAATTCAAAGCAAATAAAATAAAGCCGCTGAATGGTTGCTAGTAGAATACACATAAACAGTTAACAGTTTGAAAAATACAAAGTGAAATTAAATACAATAGTCAATGGGAAAAATTGGAATGATCAGTAAAAAGCAAAAAATCTGGAAGAAATAGCATCAAATTGAAATTTGTTCCAAGAGAGTGTATAACATATAAGACAGAATTTCAGAAATTGAAATTGGATCAGATGAAGTAGTAAAATAAGATAAAATACAGAAAAGGCTACAAGAACTGTGAATAGAAATTACAAAATCTTTAAGACTCACTTGAAATATCTAATTTTTAAAGTATGGGTATTCTTCAAGTTGACAAGATGTTAATTAAACTCCTAGGATATATAGTTTATTAATATGAGAAAACTTGGCAAATGTAGCAGAAGAGTAGGTATGCGCATTTGGCAAAAAAAAGGCATTAAGGACATCTAACAATCTAGTAAAGGAAAACAAGACTCTCTACAAAATATTGCAGTTAATATAATAAGTACAGAAATCAAAGTAGAATTACTAAAATTATAAAGAAAAAATATATTATTGCAGTATATATAAATACTATGTATCTGTATATACATGTATGTAATTACACAGTCATGTGTAGTTTATATAACTATAAATATATATAATTGTTGACATATAACTGTATAAAATAGACTACAGTTTGTAAAAGTATATCTTTATTCTTTTATGGAACTAATTCTAAGTACATAGGATGAGACCTTTAGATTTGAGGTTCAAAGCCAAAAGAAGTGAAGAAAATAATGCGTAAGACTCATTCTTCAATGATACAGAAAAACAAAGAAGTTAAATTGGGGATATTGCTCAAGTGGAAGGAGGCCAGCAGTGCATACAAAAGTCCAATAAGAATGAAGCCTTAAGTTAAAATCTCACTACCAAGATAGACAGACAGACAGACAGACAGGCGCGCACACACACACACACACACACTTGAAAAGCAAAACATAAGATGAATACTAGTAATAGATTCATATATCAGATACAGAATAGCTCATTTTATTCCAGCATTAAAGTATCATCTTTTCTTTTAACTTTCTGATTTCATACCCCTATTCAACAGTCTCCAAACATGTTGGCATATCTCAAAAAATTCTGGGAACCTTCTCCCTTTGTATTATATCTTCCTTGTTGATCTCTACATGGAAGTTCATCAACACTGCTGGAATCATATCTTCAGTTGACAGCCCAGTCTTCTGAAACATAAACATCAGTGAATACGACATTGCAGAAAGAAATTCATCTGTTCTTCCCATTTTCAGGATGTCTCACCACCAGCAACAAAGTGATTTTGCTGGCTTCCCCGGACTCTTACCTGTACCCTGTGGAACCATAAGATTTCAACAATCACTTCTCAAAACACAGACTCTTGAACCAGAGGATTCCCCTTCGGCTGTCACTTCCATACATGCACAGGCTCTCAGCACAAATCCTATCAACCTGTAATTATAAATTACAATGGACTTGTATTAGATGAGTTTTACAGACAGAACCTGTGCTGACCCATAGTGCTGTCCATTTGACTGTTCTCATGATGAGACTGTTTCCTGTGCATTGTGCACCATTGTCATTCTCCTCATTTTACCGCACTTGGGACAGCCCTGTCTGCCCCTGCTTGTTGTGTGTCTAAAAAGGTTCACACCTGCAGGTGTACCGCATAAGGCTCCATTATCCAAAGGAAAATCAAAATACAATTTGTCCACTGATATTTTCATAAAACATATACTCTTCCTTTGTTCCTAACAGAATGTTTCAGAAGTAACAAGAACTCATTTTCACTGGAAACAAGAACATTAAGGTAATGCTGCTTTAGGACTAAGATTTCCTTCTAAATCTTCAAAATATAGCTAGCTGAAGTTTACATTCCTACTTGGATACAAAATATGGGAATGAAACTTCTATTTTCTATTAGGGGAATTTGTGCCTAAGTGTAGGTGTAGGATTTTTGTCTAGGAAAAGTATATATTACCAAAATTCATAAAATAAGGTAGAATTGCTATTGAGATTACAACTAATTTTCTACTCTATTAATTCCCTGCCCAATATTGTTGTTTGAGGTAGAGTTGGGCTTCAAGAAAAGGGGAATTCATATATCTATAGATCCATGGTTTCTAAAGTGCCAGAATGTAGGTAGGACAACCTGTAAATCATAATAGCAGAGAGACATAGATCATGGTTTCAATTCTACCTAGAACAAGGGGAACTGGGGAAGATGAAGTCCATCTGTTCACAGTCCCTGGAGTGTCACTTCAACATGTTTATTGGGTCCACAAGTATTACGAGACTAAATGTAATCATGCATAGACAAAGCCTTAATGTTTCAATAATTGGCTAAATAAATGTTCAGTAATGTTCAATTTTCAATATCTTGGAGGATACACTAAAAATTTGCTCAAGACTAAATCTAAGGAAGGTGATTATGGCTGGAACACAAGATGACAAAGGGAACTTTTCATTATTATCCAGCTCACAGAGATTATTTTGCATCATGCCTTTCTGCTTTTCCAGAAAAAACTGTTCGATGAGCCGAATAACAATATTTTACAATTGAACATATGAACATTTAAAGAGAAAAAGGCATGTGACAGCAGTGACAAGTAATTCGTTTTGGACAAAAAATATTTCCTTGGGGACAGATGCATGAAAACCTGAAACCTTTACTTTGCTCTCTGGAGCACTGAACCAAAAACCTATGGCTCTTTGGCTTTCAACCAACCTTACAAGGACTGGGTTAGACTGGTGAATGACTTGTATCTATGCTATGACCAACCTGTGTCTCTGCTTGAATCCCTGTCCCAAAGTGATTGAGTTTATCTCTAATGAAGCTTCAGTGAGGGATAATGAAAGCTCACACAGGGGGCCATCATTGTCCGGCATGTTCTTTCGGCTGCCTCTTCATGGATGATTCTGGTGAGCAGTAGAACACTGTGGTTGACCAGGGTCAACTGTCATGGAACACAAATCAACTGCCACAGCACAGATGTGCCAAGGGCCACTAAGTGTCAACTGATGCTTTGGAAGCAGTTACTGGTGATTAATTGATGCGACCCTGTGTGCAGATGACCTCATGACTAATGAGTAAAATTCTGATGCTGCACAGCCCCAGGGAGCAGGAGGTGTGGAGTGTGATGGGGGGGTGGCTGTGAGACAAGACCAAACATACTCAGGAAGGAAGCCTGATGTAGTTGAAAAATGTATAGTACATTTTACACAGTTTGGTTATGTCCATAATCATTAACTCACTTGGCATCCTTTTCTGGATCATTTCTTCTTCAAATTAAGCAATTATGGTAATCCAAAATAATTTCTTTCTGAAATGATGTACTTTTCTAAAGCTTTATACAATGGCTTGTTAGACATCTTAAGAAATACAAGGAATAAATGAATCTGAAAAATAAATCCACATGAAAACATAATAGGTCACATAATTGAACATTAAAAATGACTTCCCAATAACAATATTTTTGAATTTTAGAAATTTTCCATTACACTTTGACAAAATTGAATGAATTTAGATTATGTAATTTTGTTTATAAAAAGGAATATAGCTTTATGTGAAAATATTTATCAAAATGATTTTGACTAATAAGCATTATAAGAATGATTTCACCATTGAGCTCTTTTAGATACTAGAGCAATTAGCTCAGCTGAATTCTGTTGTCACTAACTTACTAACATACAGGGGTCTTTCCCCTCTCTGGGAAGTTTCAGTCTTGAGAGATTATTAATCTTTATGCAAAATAAATTGAGTATTTTATGATCTCTCGTCTTAAATTGGGATTAAATAGGATTAAATAGCTACAAAATGTATGAAGCTACTGGGGTCTCTGGTCTTTGGTTTTGTGATTCTTGATAATGACCATTTGTAACTCTGGTCTTTTTTGTTGCATGGGAGCTATCCCAAGCTCTTCAGCTCAAGGCTAATGCTCCAGTGAGCCACAGCTCCACTGCTGGTTTTCTGGTGGTTAACTGGAGTTAAGGGTCTCACAGACTTTTGTGTCTGGGCTGGCTTTAAATCATGATCCTCAGATCTCAGCCTTCTGAGTAGCTAGGATTACAGATATGAGCCACCAGTGCCACGGTAACTTCAGTCTTATAGGTGCCAGGTCAGTTTATCAGGCAATACAAAGGACAAAAAGTGAGACAATGTAAGAGCAATAGCAAAAGACAATATGTTGGAAATGAAATATTCAACTTGGGAGTGTGTGCAGGGGGTGAGGGGGTCGGGAGTGAAATGGGAGAAAAGCATGGGAGGGGGTAACAATATTTGAGAAGAAATATGCTCTCTTACATATGTAACTGTAACTCCTATGTATATCATTCTGAAAATAAAATTAAATAAAATAGGCAAGGACTTAGAAATTTACCAACATCATCTCCAGATTAGATAGGTAAAAATCACAGAAAAAGAAGAGATTGAAAAGATTCCAACTAAAAAGTATCTGTACATTCATATAATTACCCTAAATGGATGATTTCACATTGTATAGATGCATCAAATTATCATTATAGTTTTATCCATTCTGTAAATTATTATAAATTAATATTTTAGTTATAATTAAATGAAATCTTCAAAGGAAATGTAAGATTTCCTTTAAAATATCTAAGTCAATTTCTATATTGACAACTGAATTTTTTTCTTTTTTTCATATATTTTTATTGTAATTATTAGAAGGGTTACATTATATTCACCAGATAGAAAGTATATTACTTCACAAACATTGGTACCCTTTTTCAAGTCTTGACCCCCATTTCCCTCCCCTACTCCTGCCCCTCATCTTGTTTTCCCTCCTTCCTTATCCTATTTCAAGTAACCAAATAAGCATATATACAATATATCAGATAACAAGGTAAAATATTGTAACAATATGAGATAACCAAAGGACAGCAAAAGAAATGAGAGGTAACATAGTACATTAAGGAAAAAAATCACTCATTATATGGCTTTTGTTTCAATATCCTGGAGATCCTTTCATTTAGTGTCATACTATGTGGCTTTATGTATCTAGGTTTTAATTTCTATATTGACTGCTTTTCTCCAGCCTTATGAAGCCCCAGTGTTCTGACTCATCTGGTAAGATTTAAAATGCTGAGTTTCTCTTTTGCTAGTGATATCTCTTCTGTGTATGGTATAAAGAAGAAAGCAACAACTTCATCTTACTTGAAGTCCTCTCTCAATGGGAGGAAATAATTTTCACTTCACTCTGCATTACCCTCTGGGAAAACAAAGGACTGAGGACATAGTTCTCACTGGGACCACAATTCAGTTCATCTCCAAGCCTCATTCTCTTGGATTATCAGTGTGTGCAGCCTATATTTGCCCTAGGGCCTTTCACCTTGAGGTCCTGCTGTGGCTTTTTCTGCAGTGCTATTGGGAATCCACCTGTCTGGTGACCAGTGAATCATCAGATGGTGCTTAGTGCACCTTTTATTTATTTATTCTCTTTTGGTTTTGGTTTCAACCCAAGGGGCTCATTCTCCTGTGTCAAAAGTAAAGTTTGAGCTCATATATTTTTGAGAGTAATAATAAACTAAGATGATCATTTTACCTTTATTCTCTACGTTTTACTATATTGCTGCTTCAGGGGCTGGAAATGCTTTACTACAATTGAGGACCCCTGAAATAATTTCATATGAATATGCCTATTTAGCCAGGGCAAGGCCTATAGTTGATTTGCAGCACAGCAGAAAAACCACAAAACCACACACAAAATATGAAATTGTGGAATCTACTGTCACACTATAAGTCTGACATGGCATTAATTCTATCAGTAGAACAATAGATAACTGAGGATAATATGTCATAAAAAATGAAACAAACTTAAAAGTAATAAATAATGTAAAATCTGTAATTATACTGGGGAATAAATCTTGCAATAACAAAATAGCCAAATAGGAAAGTTAAGCCAAATAATAAAGGATATTATTTTGCTATAATGTGACATATAGAAAGAAAAATGAAGGGCCGGGAGTTTGGCCTCGTGGTTAAAGTGCTTGCCTAGCATGCATGAAGACCTGGGTTCGATTCCTCGGTACCACATACATAGACAAAAAGCTGGAAGTGGTGCTGAGGCTCAAGTGGTAGAGCTCTAGCCTTGAGAAAGTCCAAGGACAGTGCTCATGCCCTGAGCCCAAGCCCAAGACTGGCAAAAAAAATAGAAAAATGAAAATTATATCAGAAAATTAGAAAATTAACTAAAATGCTTATAAGCTAGTAGTTAAAATGGTTAGAATCAAAGATATTAGTAATCAAGTAGTAAAATGAAGATGAATAAGGAAATGAAATAAGAGTAGAAACAGAAAAAAAAACAGGAAAATTAAATGGGAAAGACATATAAAAACTGACAGATGGCACCAGTGCCTCATACCCAACTATTCTGGAGGGTGACATTTAGAACTGAGATTTAATGGCAGCTGAAACAGACAAATCTGTGAGACTTATATCTCTAAATAACAACAAAGAAGCAAGAAGTGAAGGTATGGATATAAGTTATATAATGCATATAAGACATATAAATCAACACCAAAGACAAAGCCAAAAGCTCACACCTGTAATCCTAGCTACTCAGGAAGCTGAGATCTGAGAATTGTGGTTCAAAGCCAGTCCATGAATAATCTTTTTTTTTCTTTTTCTACCACCTTTAATGAAGATTCCTTAAATGGAGTTCAGGCTAGAGAAAGGGCAGAAGAGAAAGGAGAGTATGTTTGCAGAGAGTTTACAGTAGCTGAGGAAGGTCTTCATGTCCACTGTGTGGGTTTATAACAGATCTCATTTATTACTATTATCATTTGCTTTTTATGTCAGAGGTGGGACTTGAACTCTGGGCTGGGCACTGTCTCTGAGCTTTCAGTTCAAGGTTACTGCCCTAGCCCTTGAGCCACAATCCCACTTCCTGGTTTCTAGTTGTTAATTGGATTTAAGAGTCTCACAGTCTTTAGTACCTGAACTGGCTTTGAACTTTGATCCTTAGATCTCAGCCTCTTGAATAGCTAGGATTACAGATGTGAGCCACTGTGCCCAGATCATTTATTATTCACAAAATGTAAATATTCGGGAAACCAAAGCTCTGATAGATTGGCTATTTGTAATCCAATTAGCACTCAACAGATTATTCAGATCCTAAGGCTTTTGGCTTCAGAGCTCTATTAGGCTGAGTATACCTTAGAGTGAAATTTTTGCTGCAGTGGACAGCATTATAGAAGCCACAGAATAAGGATTCTTTGTGTTTACAATGCTTGTCTAAGCTGGCCAGAGCTGATTTCACACATCCTGTAAAACAGCAATGACTTGACAAATCAATGTGTATAATTAGAGAAACGGGAAATGTTGGAAATCTATTTATGCTTTAGGTTCTAAAAAGGTACTGGTCTTCTGCCAACTGAGTCAGAGACTCGCAGTGGTTCTTTTATGTGGCATGAAGGGTAAACAATGCCGCTTATATGTCCAGCCACCTGCAGCAGCAGCACACAGCTGAACTCTTCAAACACTCTTGTCACTTCGTCAGATGGTTTAGATCAATGTACACCATTGGAGAAAGTGTCTTTCTAAAGAAAATCTTGCAATATGACAACTGGATGTTTTAAAATAGACATGCTTTCTGCACTTTAAAAGCTTCCAAGAGATAACATCATTCCAAAGTGTTTTTCCTAAATAAGCAACATGTTTCATTTCGTAGCTTGATCATTCCATGGATGTATGGCAATGGCAGTGTCTTCGTTCTGAAAGGTTCCTTGAAATGATGTTCTGTCCTTATTTCTGTCTATGTCATCATGGCTTCCATTGGTCTCCTAACACTGCAGATACTCTTTCCTCCCTACTGCTTGTTGTCAGGTATGTTATTTGACTTCAAGGAACAGAAATTAGTCTACATTGACTTAATCAGGTGAATAACCAGGTAAACCTGGACGCCATCAAACTTGCAGGTGTTGTTTCTCACTTGTGTATTATTTAGTAAGACACACAAGATATTATCATTTAGTGCCTTATTTAGTAAGATCTCATGACAAGATGACAGCTTCACTTCCACTTCCAGCCTTGACTTTGCTTACCATTTCTTTGTTTGTTTGTTGGTTTGTTTGTTGTTTTGTTATTTTTTTATTGCTCACGCATAACCTTGATTGTTTCCTTAAGGCAGTCTTCCCTAACACTGCAGACAATTTAGACTGTTAGACCATTTATTTCAGGTCTGTCTTCAGCCTCTGGATTTACTTTATTTTCTTCTCTTTTTGGAGCATTTCTCACCATTATACTTATGGTACATGTAATGTGTATGTTAGGGACAGGGAGGGAGGATGTATTATTTGTCCAATGCCTTGCTCAACTTTTCCCTAGAATCTTCATTCCATGAGTACCTAGGGAATGTTTCCTTGGTGCCTGGATAGCTCTCCCCACTGGGTGTGAAATATTGTACCCAGGATGGAGTAGATTCTTGGTACATATTGGTTTGAGTGAGTTAATACTGCATGGATCTATTTTGTGGCTTTACATTTATCTGTTCCTCTTTGTTTTTAGTATATTCTTATCTCCAATAAACTACCAGAAAACCAGAAGTGGTGATGTGGCTTAAAGTGGTAAAGCATTAGCATAGAGCTGAAAAGCTCAGGGTAAGCATCCAGGCCCAGAATTCAAGCCACATGACTGACAAGGAAAAAAAAAAGAGAGAGAGGGGAGGAGGGAGGGAGGATGGGATGGAAAGAATGGAGAAAGAGAGATGCGAAGGAAGGAAGGAAGAAAGGAAGGAAAGAAAGAAGGAAGGAAGGAAGGAAGGAAGGAAGGAAGAAAGGAAGGAAGGAAGGAAGAAAAGAAGGAAGGAAGGAAGAAAAGAAGGAAAGGACAACCACCAAGGCCTGGAGATAAGGGGCAGAAGCAGGTTATAATTAATTTTATGGGAAAGATAACCTCCTAACATCAGCTTCTCAGAAGGCAGAAACTAGAAGGATCCTGATTCGAATCCTTCCCAAGCAGAAAAGAATGCGACCACAATTTCAATAAACTAGGAACAAGAAAATCCAAACTGGAAGTGTGGCTGAAGTGGGAGAGGACCTGCACTGAGCAAGTGAAATAAAGCCCAAAATGTAGACCCTAACTAGCACATGAGCCTGTACACATGTGTTGCTCCTCTCCTCTCCGGGGCAGCAACACGGGAACGGGGAGGGACACACAGGGCCAGCCTGTAGTCCCCCGGGAGCTGAGCGAGATGGTAAGTGTCGAAGACCCAGCCCTCCCCCAATCACCGGGGAAGAAAAAACCACGCTGAGTCAGAAGCAGTGTTAACCATGAAAGCGCATCAGATCTCTCCTCTGATCTCTCGTTCTCTCTGATGCTCTCCGATGCTCTCCTCCTTTATTGCGTCAGACAATTAGTTATATACTGTTAGGGTAGGAGAAGGTGGGCACTGGGAAGCTAGCCAATAGAAAGAGGGCCTCTGTGCTACCACTAAGGGTCTGGGTGGGGCTTTCAGGTACTGGGCAGGACAGGTACAGGAAAGCGAGCGATACTTGAGCTGCTGCGAGACCCGCGAAACTGCGGGGGGTTCAATCGAGTCACGTACACAGAGATGCCTTAAGAGAGGTATGCAAAGGACCGAATGCCTGGTCAAAGCCCTTTAATTGCAGCTGAGCCAGAATCAGGCCTCAGAGATGGAGGCTAGGCCCCAACAATTCCCCCTTTTTTGTTTATTAGAACAGGGGGGACAAGCGCGCAAAACCCCTGTCTTAGGTCGTCCCCTTCAGGGGATCTTACCCGTCATTGAGTGCTCTGCGGCCTTCTGTCCCACAGTACAGATCACCCCCGGGCCTGTCTTAGGTTGTCCCTGCTCCAGAGATCTTACCCGTCATTGGCTCTCCGGGAGACATCTAAGGGGAGTTGAGGGATCCCTCCTCGTCCTTGGGCTCTCCTTGGTCATAGCAGTCATTGGCATTGGTAGCAAGCCTCTGGTAATGCACCTGTACGTTCATCAACTGAATGGATTCGTTCATCAACTGAATGGATTCTATCCTGCTTTGAATGAATTGTAACCTTATTGATAACACAGGGCCCAAAAGTTAAGAGTAAGAACAAGAGGAGTATAGGACCAAGAAATGGAAGGACATAGGGTAGCCATCTGTGCAGTCCGGTCCAGAGGAAGTTGATGATGGGTATCTTGACTCCAAGAAGAAACAGGATCAGCACTGTAAGGTCCATCATTTATTCTGAAAAAGAAGAGAGAGAGAGATATCCTCAGGAGGCAGAGAGCCTTCTGGGTCTTCATCAATATTATTGGGGTCCCTCCATATTTGGGGACAATATTTAAGATCCCTTGTAGGGACCCAAATTGGCTTTGTTTCATCAGTGGGGAAAACACAACCAAATCCTCTTCCAGCTGTAATGAGGGGATCTGGGCCCCTCCACTCCCCATTAAGGGGGTCCTTCCACCGGACATAGACAGTTCGATAGGGAATAGAGGTTGTCCAGTGTTTTTGAAAGGGTGAGAGATGTTCCCCTTTGGCAAAATTTAAAATATTGAGAGTAAACAAAGCCATCTTTAGCTGATCATGGGGGGGGAGTGTATTCCCCCTTTTTTGTTTTATTAATTGAGATTTAAGGACATGGTTATATCTTTCTACTATTGCTTGTCCTCTGGGATTATGAGGGATGCCAGTAGTATGGGTAATTTGCCATTGTTTAAAGAAGTCATCAAGAGACTTGCTTACAAAACACGGACCGTTATCGGTTTTTATTTGGTCTGGCAATCCGAGAGTAGCAAAACATTGAAGAAAATGACTGATAGCATGTTTAGCTCTCTCCCCGGAATGGGCTGTAGCCCAACAGGCATGGGAAAAGGTGTCTATTGTTAAAAAAATGTATTTAAGTTTTCCAAAAAAGGGAAAATGTGTAACATCCGTTTGCCACAGATTATTAGGCCTAAGGCCTCGAGGGTTAACGCCGCCCATTTGGAGCAGTGGAACCTGTAAGAAAGGGTGGCACGACTTGCAGGTCCTAATAATCTTTTTTAGGTCTTTAATAGCAACTTGGGGAAATCGGTGGTGTAGTCCCCTCCAGTTGGCATGCGTGAGCCGATGGAAAGAGATAGCCTCCTGTAAAGTGTAACATTCAGGATTAGAGGCTAACTGGTCAGCGAGGGCATTGCCTTTGGTCAAAATACTTGGAAGGCTTTGATGTCCCCTCAGATGTTGAATAAACATAGGAGCAATCCTTTGTTTGAGCAAATTTCTAGCTTGAATCATCAAAGGAATGATGGGGTTACTATCAAATTTAATATGAGCTTCTATGAGGTTAGGTAACAAATTGACCACATACAGGCTATCTGAGAATAGGTTAAGAGGACCAGTAACCTCAGATAAAGCTAAGACCACCGCATAAAGTTCCTTAAACTGCGCTGAGCCCTGTATCTCATGAGACAGGGTCACTGCAGGAGAAGAATTGCCTTTACCTGGGGGGAAAATAACAACAGAAGCCCCGTTCTTGCCTCCATCCGTGAATACGGTGGGGAAGGAGGGATCAGCTTCACTTAGAAAAAGTTTTGGAGGTCGCCACTCCAGCTGACTAAAGGAGCTCATCCATTTATGGGGACCATAATGACAATCCACTTTACCTGGAAAGCCTTCCATGGCTATTGCAAGTCTAGCATTATTTCTTTGTAGCCAAGAGAAATCATTAATCCTAAAAGGGACAATAAGAGAATGGGGTTCACTCCCAAAAAGACGAGTGGATAAGTCTCGTCCTTTGACAATGCAATCTGCCATCTGGTCAATCATGGAGTAAACTCTAGGTGTTCCTCCAACTGACAGGTGAATCCAGTGAAGAGGTTCCCCTTCCTGGCCTAAAAGGGCAGTAAAGAGGGTCTGTCCTGATAGGACATAGAGCGTTAGGGGCATAGCAGGATCATACCTCTTTAAGGTTGCTTCATCAATAGCTAATTGAATTTTATTTAGAACCTCTTTATGATCAGCTGACAACGTTACTATGGAGGTCAGATCAAGACCCTTTAAGAGATCAAAAAGAGGTGTGAGGGTTGCAGTGGTTATAGAGATCCATGGTCTCATCCAATTAATTTCACCAAGAAGTTTTTGAAGTTGGGGCAGGGTATAAGTATCTTGGATAGCCAATTGGGGTTTTAAAGGAGACACAACATCCAGTGTTAGGACAGATCCCAGGATTTTAAAGGGGGGTATCTTTTGGATTTTTTTCTGGGGCAATTTGGAAGCCATTATCTTTTAACAGTTGGAGACATTTATTAAAAAGACAATCTAAATGCTGAGTGTCTGGGCTTCCTATAATGATATCATCCATATATACATAGAAAAGTGAGCCTGTCTCCTCGTTAAGAGGGGATAAGACTCTAGACATATAGTCCTGACATATAGGTGGACTATTGGCCATACCTTGAGGTAGAACTGTCCATTCAAAACGCAAATCAGGGCCCTTATAATTTAATGAAGGAAGGGAGAAGAGGCAAACTTCTCAGTATCTTCCGGGTGGAGAGGAATAGAGAAAAAAGTCTTTGATGTCTATGACTATGAGATATTGGTCATTAGGAATGGCAGGTATCCAGGGCATCCCTCTTTGGGGGGGGGTCCCAAAAAGTTCCATCCTCTCATTTATTTTTCTCAAATCTTGGAGTAGTCTCCACTTGCCATTAGGCTTTTTAATCACAAATACTGGGGAGTTCCAAGGGCTCAGAGAGCGTTGGAGATGTCCCAACTGGACTTGTTGGTCAACCAAATGGTGAAGTTGCTCTAATTTTTGGCGAGGCAACGGCCACTGCTCCACCCAGACAGGGGGACCCGAGATCCAACGTATTTTCGGTGTCCCCGGAGGAGCAGTGGCCCTTAGGATTGGGGGTGAGGCCGAGAGCAGCAAAGTAGTTGATCCCTTCTGGCCAACCCAAATGTAGGGTGGTTTTTATAACTTCTTTGATCTTCAAGAGAGTATTGCCAATATTCCTCATCATCCAGACCATTATCATAAGAGGCTTTACGGTCAGTGGTAATAAATGCCTCTGCTTCCCCTAATACATCTTGACCTAGCAAATTGGCGGTTAAGCCTGAGGCCACTAGGGGGTGAACTTCTCCTGTATTGCCATCGGGATCCTCCCAAGTTACCCAATCAGCTGTCTGCTGTGATCCTGTCTGTCCTCCAACCCCCAACAGAGGTGGGCCGGCAACCAGCTTCCACTGAGTGGGAATCTCCTCTTTCCTAAGCACTGTCCGATCCGCGCCTGTATCAATGAGGCACTTGAAAGGCTTTCCTCCTATAATGAACACCATCTTAGGCCTAACCCCAGACACGAGAGGCACCATCCAATGTGCACGCGCTGGAGTTTTCCCCTTATTTAACGGGGCTGGGGTACGCCCCTCTTGGAGTTTAAAGGCCTGCCCTGAATATCAGTTTTGGATCGGCAGTCTTTAGCCCAGTGAAATCCTTTTCTGCACCTAGGACAGGGGGTGCGAGGCAAACTGGAGTCTTGTGATCTATTAAATGGAAGCGGCGGCGGTGGCGGTGGAGGCTTATTGGGACAGTCTTTCTTAAAATGTCCCTCTTGACCGCATCCAAAACAAGTACGCCCTCTCCCAGGGAGTGCCTGCCTGAGGGTGGAAGCAAGGGCGGCCATATCATCTCTACGGGAGGCCTGAAGCACAGCCGCCATCATCTGTGCCTGGTGGGAATGAGTACCTATGTCCTGGGAGGCCACGATCCACCTCTCCATGGATCTGCCTTTTAATCCTGAACAAGCCATCTTGTGCTCATTGTTCATACCCTCCCAAACCATCATCTTAACAAACTGGTCCCTAAGATCTCCAGGAGGGAACTTTCTTTTTATACTCCCCTCAACTCTATCAATAAAAGTGGACAGGTCCTCTTCTGGTCTTTGGTTAATTCCTGCTATCGGAGACTCAGAGGGACCCTCCTCCAGTTTTCTCCAGGCCGCTAGGCCCAAAGCTCTAATCTGATCCTGATAGGGAGAGGGGATGGCGGCCTGCTGGATCCCCGTTGAGTACTGATCAGAGGTCCCTGCAAGCATCCCCAAAGTAATGGGGATCATAGGTTGAGCATGATGGTTCCTCTCTGCCTGCTGGCGGCATTCTTCTTTATACAGGGCGCACCACTTAATGAAAAGCGGGCCTGGAAGGACTGCCTTGGCCAGGGCCATCCAATCGGCTGCGGTACATGGTTGATGAGCAAGGCCTTTAAGGATGGTTTCTGTCCAAGGAGCATTAGGGCCATCCTCTAAAACAGCCTTCTTGAGTTCCTTAAGGTCGCTAGGTTCCCAGGGATACCAGGCTGCAGGGCGGTTACCGCCCGGGTTGATATTAACAGGGAAAAGCTGGCAGTACTCTGGGCCATGTGGTGGATAGAGCTCTGGCGCCGAGGGGGTTAGGAAACTAGGAGGGCCACTCAGGCCCAGGCCCTCCTGTGAGACTATGGAGGCCTCATAGCCTGGGTTTGATGGGGGAGGGGTAAAGGGTGGCTCCTTCTCATCTCCCTGAGGGGAACTTGGCCTTTCAGTAGACAATGAGAGATTAGCATCCGCTGGGAGTAAGGGAGGCATCTGGCCTCTCTTTGTTAACTGTGTCCCCAGGGGACTCAGCTCTCAGGTTGGAGAGGCGAGGGGAAAAGCAATCCTTTAGAGCATACAGGACGGGGATAGACTCCTGGTGGAGGAGTCTCGCCTCTAATCTGGGCATTTCTGATGACCTGTTCTATTTCATCCCACGTGCTCCAATCACCCAAGTTACTAGCTGGCAGCCACGGGGCAATTTTAACTAGAGTATCCCAAACTTTACATGTCTGTGTAGCTAAAATCTCTAACCCTCGACTTTTAAGGAAGAGCATAAGAGAGTCGAGGGAAGGGTCATTCTTAGAAAATATCTTTCCCATATTTGATGGGAGTACACTTACCCGCAGTCTGATTAGCTCGTCGGCGGTGAGTTTCTCGAGCACGTGGAGCCCTCACACGGGCGGCAGTTTCCTCACACGGGGCACCAGCTGTTGCTCCTCTCCTCTCCGGGGCAGCAACACGGGAACGGGGAGGGACACACAGGGCCAGCCTGTAGTCCCCCGGGAGCTGAGCGAGATGGTAAGTGTCGAAGACCCAGCCCTCCCCCAATCACCGGGGAAGAAAAAACCACGCTGAGTCAGAAGCAGTGTTAACCATGAAAGCGCATCAGATCTCTCCTCTGATCTCTCGTTCTCTCTGATGCTCTCCGATGCTCTCCTCCTTTATTGCGTCAGACAATTAGTTATATACTGTTAGGGTAGGAGAAGGTGGGCACTGGGAAGCTAGCCAATAGGAAGAGGGCCTCTGTGCTACCACTAAGGGTCTGGGTGGGGCTTTCAGGTACTGGGCAGGGCAGGTACAGGAAAGCGAGCGATACTTGAGCTGCTGCGAGACCCGCGAAACTGCGGGGGGTTCAATCGAGTCACGTACACAGAGATGCCTTAAGAGAGGTATGCAAAGGATCAAATGCCTGGTCAAAGCCCTTTAATTGCAGCTGAGCCAGAATCAGGCCTCAGAGATGGAGGCTAGGCCCCAACACACATGTACATGAGTATGCAACCCCCCCCACACACACACAAGGGTTACTTTTGAACAGGGAAGCAAGTTATACATTAAAGATAGCCTCAAATCTCTGAGACATAATAGCTCATACTTATTGCAGCATTAAAATACCTTTTAGATTTCTGATTTCGTATTCCCCTTCTACAATCTCCAAAGAACCTGGCACAATGCAAATTCTAGAAACACTCTTCCATTGGATTATATATTCAGTGTTGGAAATTCATCATCATCACTTCAGGAATCATATTTTTTATCAAGAATCCAATCTTCAGAAACACAGATATATGTTATTAGAGAGAGGCACTCATCTTCTCTTCCCACCTGCACAAGGGGCAGTTGCTTACCTCAGTTCTGTGGAGCCAGAAGCCTTCAAAAACCACAAGTCATAGACTCCTGAATCAGGAGTCCCCTTCGTCTTGTCACTGCTATGCATGTGTAGAATCACGATAACGCTATAGCTCTCAGCACAAATCCTATCTTCCTTAAATTAGAACTGTAATGGATAGATGTTGTATTAGATGGGTTCAATGCATTGACACTAGGCTGACTCAGAGCTGTTCCCATAGTGTTGTATTAATAAGATGGTGCATTGTATGTATGGTGACGTTCTCATTTTGCCAAACTTGACTACATGGCCCTGCCTGTCTCTGTGTCTAATGACCGATGTCTTCCTTTTCCCTTGTCCTCTTCCCTCTTCAAGGTTTCCACCAACTGAGCAACTTCTCTGAATTCCAAACAACTTACCTTCAGGAGGGCCTCATTTTATGCTTGGTAACACACAGGGGGTCCTTGTTAATGGCACTGAGAGAATACCAAAGAACTGGGAGGGGATGAACCAGTGACTTGTTTAAATTAAATTGCTGTATTTGTTTTGTAGGTAAAAAGATTGATATCTGCAAGCATTCAAACTATGATATACTGCACTAGGCTTCAAATTCCAAAATAAAAATTAAGCCACACAATTCATATATATTTAGATCCAGTTTTTTCAAATATTTGCTTTATTATAGTCACTTTTTAATATTCACAGAGTAGAGAAGTAATAATAGCCCATTTTCACTAGAAACAGTGGTATGAAGTGAATTTTCCTGTTTTAGAGCTATCCTTGATGGAAAAAGCCTGAGGAGAGAAGTAAAGCAAACTTGGAATCTTCAGCAGAGGAGGTAAAAGACAGCCAGGCCATATTAATGATTGAGCCTACATATGGCACCAGAGTCTATGACATTATTAATTTTGGATGGAATAAACTCTTACAGTAATTTGGCTTGAAATGAACAAAAATTTTAATACCAGGTAAAAGTGTTGTTCAGGTAAAATTTAGAATTTCTCATTCCATTACCAATGAGCAACATATATTGCTACCTAAATTACAGTTGGATCTCTGGATAATGGCAGTCCATATACCTGAGGAGGTCTGGTATTGACAGTTGCCTGTACTTAGATGGACAACATAAAACCTCAAACTAGCACGGTGTCAGAGAGCATGGATTCAGACTCCAGTCGGAGCCATGTATGGACATGGAAAGGCCTTATAACTCATCTGTCCACAGTGCTCTGGACTGTCATATGAACATGTCTATTGGGTCTCTTAGTAGGTATTATGAGGCTCAACATAATTAAGCATTGGTTAATTATCAATGTTACAATGACTGGTTAAGTAAATGTTCAATGGCTTTTCAATTTTAAATATTCTGGGGGATATTCTACATGTTTCCTTATGGATGGCTGCAAAAAAAGGGAGAATAAGATGATACTTCTCACTTTTCCTGGTATGACTATTCAAACTTATGGAAAATATTTTGAAGCATTTATTTTTTAATTTTATAATTTATTTTTGCCAGTCCTGGGACATGAACTCAAGGCCTTGGCACCATCCATGAGCTTCTTTTGCTTAAGGCTAGTGCTCTTTCACTTGAGCCATAATGCCACTTCCTGCCTACTCTGAGTGATATATTGGAAATAAGAGTCTCCTGGAATTTCTTGCCCAGCCCGTTATACTCAGATGTCAGTCTCCTGAGTAGCTAGAAACACATATGTAAGCCTTCAACACCCAGAAAAAGCATTTCATATCATTCCACCCTCTCCCACTAGGTAAGTACTAGGGGGATAAGTTGAGTGGGGATATTTCATAGTTGAGAACAGTGACATTTAGAGAGATTAAAATAAATCAATGACTTACTGGAGTAGTTAAGAGTGACATGTAATTGTGGTGAATAGTAGTTGTTTCCCTGGGAAGAGAGATCTGTGAAAACCTGAGACTTTTGCTTTATACTCTGGAACACTGAAGCAGGAGCTTGTGACTGTTTTCCACTAAAAACTTGATCGAGGCTTCTGTGTTGTGTCTTTCAAGGAGTGGGTAAGCTAATAGAAGGACTCAAACCCATGTCCTCATTTTTGGTCTCTGATTTCATCCCTGTCCTAAAGTGATGTAGATTACCTCCAATGAAGCCTCAGTGAGGGATACTGTAAGCTCACACTGGGGGCCATAATTCAACAACTTCCTTCAGCTGCCTCTTCATGGATGATTCTGATGAGCAGTAGAACACTGTGGGTGATCAGGATCAACTGTCATGGAACACAAACTAACTGCCACAGCACAGATGTGCTAAGAGCCACTAAATGTCAGCTGGTCAATGCCTTGGAAGCAGTTACTGGAGATTAACTGATAAGTGACCATGTGTGCTCTCAGGACTACTGAATTAACTTTACAAATGCCACTGTTCAATGTTGATCTGAAGAACTGTAATTTCATCCTGGCTTATACTTTTCTATCCATATTCCTTATTGTCAGTAGCCTGAAGTGTGTATCTTCCCCATTCATTTTCTTCTCCTCGAGACCTATCCTCACTTCTTTCCCCTATCAACATCCTGCAGTGGCAGAAGACAAAATCTTAGAAGAAACCCTCAGTAGCTATGGCCTGGGATCTTTACCCAAGATATTTCAATTTCTCTATGCCTTCTTCTAGCCCCAAATGTCCATTCCACTGACCCAACTGCACTGTTCCCCACTTCTTTCTCTATATTTGTTGATCTTGAACAATAAGGATCCTGTCTGAACCAATTCCAGAACCAAGCTAAACATTTTTGTTTTAAAAGTCTCTGAAGAAGATGCTTGTATATAGTATTGGATTCTGGCATCAGATATTAAAAGTGCTTGACTATGAATCTTGAATTCTTGCGAAACCTCTCTTGAGTTCCATGATTAACTTATCATCGAATGTAGCTTTGAGCTACAAACTCAGAAGTTAAGCACCAAGTATCATGTGTGTCCCTCACCCAAGGGTGGAAGTGGGGACAAAATAGAGAAAGGTGGCAGGAGGAGGGGACGGAGTACAGGATTTCAGGATATTTTTAAGGTTCCTTATCATACCTCAGGGAAGACAAATTAGATACATTAAAATATGTCCACATTACAATGATAGAGTTTAGATGAAAATAAAAATAAATGGCTTCTTATATTTTTCCTTTTGAAATAAAATTAAGTCGTGCAAAGTATGTATGTAACTGGGTTTCTTGTTAACAGGCTAAAGGGGTTTTAAGGCTTGGAAAATTATTGTGGACCTTTTGATTCAGGATTAGTGGACTCTGGCTACAGAGTTCTCCTCTTGAATAAAATCACAGTCCCACTATTCTGCTCACTGTGCACCCTCCTGTGAGGTTTCACCTTGTTCTGTCATATACACAGGTGTCATTGTGTCTCAAATAGGTTATCTAATCCTCTCCCAGCTATGCACATTAGACAAACCCACAGGCAACTCAAATTTGCTTCCAGAGAGCTCACTGTGCATCTTCTCTCCTACACTATACTACTCCTGTGCCTTGTCTAAACCAAATATGCCTCTCTCTAGTTAGAAACCTGGAAATAGCCCTTAGGCTTTTCCCTCATCACTCCACATACCTATAGCGTAACAAATCATTCTCATTTCTTAACAGATCCCCTCTTCTTGGTTCCTTCTCTATGAAAATTATTACAGTATATAAGGAGTCTTCTATAGGTCAGCTTTGTCAATCCCACCTGCTGAACAGCACACACTGATTATCTAGTAGGTATATATTAGAAAAATTATTTCGTTATATAGGCACAATATTAATGTGTAGTCCTTACTTTTCAGGAGAAAAATAATGACAATATTCTTTACATTTGTACTATGCAGTGTAGCTACAGGTCATTAGTGACCCATCAAACATACTTTAATATAAAACACAAGAGAAATGATCCCTTCATCCTCTTCCCTGAATAATATTAGTAAGTAATATCATCGTCTGCAATATTCCAATAATCCTACATGAATGCTGGTCAGTGTCAGAAGGGTTGGGAAATTCAGGATATGAGGGCAGTAGGGAACAATGTCAGAATTCACTTCAGGGGGTGTGGCTCTCTCTGGCAGAAGAAGAAAAATTGTGTTAGCAGGCACTGGTAACCCATGCCTGCAATCTGAGCTATTCAGTATGTGGAGACATGGAGGATGGCAGTTTGGAGTCAATCCAGATATAAAAGTCTTATCAGAATCTATCTCTAATTAACCAGAAAATCCTAGACTAGAGGTGTGGTTCAAGTGATAGAGTCCCAGCTATAAGCAAGAACGCTGAGTTAGATTGTAAGGCACTTAGCTGAAGCTCTAGTACCAGCACACACACACACACACACACACACACACACACACACACACACACACACACAAGCATGATAGATAAAGTAAGAACATTTAACAAATATTTAAAATAGGTGTGCCTATCCAAAACTCTTTGATTTTAGAATGACAATAAAACATAAAAAGAAATTGCTATGTCCTTATCATAGACAGTCTTCAGTATATTAACAGGACTAAGCCATATCTTCTTGAAAGCATTCCTTTTCACAACTGAGATGAATTAAGCCTAGAAGTCATTGTAAAGGTCTATTTCACACACCTGTTATAGGAAGCATGGATAAGAAGAGATGAGTCACATGTAAAAGCCTTAATAAGAGCATTAGGCTTTCTGTGTGTTCCTGACAGGATGTGAGTGATAAAGATGGAATTTTGCTCACTCCAACAAAGACCTCATTGGTCCCACATTGAACAGCATGCAACGGTGTCCTTCAGAGGTAAAATGCACAACTCTAAAGAATTTCTTGTCTGGGTAAATCATAATCTCCCAAGAACTACACAGATTGCTCTCTGCTCTGCGTTAGATTTATCTCCCGAAATTCTACAATATTCTGCAATCTCTAAGTTAAAATATCCTCCATTTTCTACTTGGATTTAATGAAAAAAGGAGTAGGAGTAGGAGTAGGAATCCGATTTTTAAAGGGCACAGATATATCTGACTTAGTTACCACTCTTTAATGAACACAAATTATACATTTTTATTAGATTACTTATAGTAGAGGAAGTATAAGACCAGAAGACTTCAATTAACTCTGGGCATTGATGGATGACATTACTATTTTTTAATATTACTATTACTGAATGTCCCACAGGTATAGAGCTTGACTTAACATTGGATTATAGGTGTCAAGCAAGAAACCTAAGGTTAGATTTTATGTGGTAGTGTGATCATACATTTAGTACAACTTATTCTTGAAACTAGCTTGAGAATAATTTGGGGAGGATTCAATCTTGTAGAAGTGACAAGAAGGTCTGTTAGAGAAAGGAGATCATATGGCATTTTGTCACAGAAAGATGGCACCAGAATTCATCTTTAGCCATGTTCAGGGTACAGATCTGAGCATAAGATTTAAGTATGGAGGGAATTCAGCATTAATGAAAATGTCCCTGAGTAATTCAAGTTCTTTCTTAATTCAAACTTAATCAATTGAACTTTTAGTGCTTAACAAGGTAACCTATCTATCAGTTCAGCTTTCTCATACATTACAGAGAGAAAGGGTGCTCAACTGTCTCCTCATGAAGAGTGAGCAGAATTTGTAATACTTGTTCTGAAGGTAAAGCTCTTGTACATTTTGAAAATAATTTAAATATTTCTATATCTATCTACATATAATTAGACATCGATATATTTCTACAAATGGAACAGAGCATTCTGAAATGCAGAAGCAACAACAGTTTTAATCATAAACCTTTTGATATTTTATATATTCACAATAAAGTGCTATTTTTATTATTACTTGTATAATGGTTTATAGTCACCACATAGTAATTATTGTATAACTTTACATAAGAAATAGAACAAAGGAGAAATAGCTAGGATAGAGTCCATTGAGGTCTTCCCAGAATTTGTGCATCCTGAACAATAGTTATACAGTTTGAGACGCAGGATATGAGGTGAAGAGATTTATCCACAGGCAAGAACTTGTCAACAGATCACATACAATGACCCTTCACTGAGACTGCTTCCTGTAGCAGTAGAAATCCAGGTACCTCTGACAACAGCTCTCGCTGTGGGTCTGGTTGGAGTAGCAACTGTAAAAGGGAGGCAGTTCTATTTCCTTACGATTGGTACAATAGCATTCTTTCTGATGGAAACAATTTCATTGTGCATATATGTCACATTTACTTGATTCATTCATCTACTGAGCAAAATCTGGGATGATTCTATATCTTGGCTATGGTAAATAATGGTGCAATGAACATAATTGTGCTGGTAGCTATAGGTTTGTTTTGATATTTTTCTGTCATGGTGCTGATTCTAAAATGCCCTTGAAATAGGTGGAAGCTTAAGATATTAGTTCTCATGAAATGTTGCCTTGTTTGTGGACATTTAGTCAAATGTTCAAAAGTGGGATTACTGGATCAAGAGAAGGTCCCACATTGCTCATTCATAAGGAAATAGAAAGTCTTAGGGAAAATATATTAATCAAAGTAAGCCAGACCCAAAGAAATACTCTGTATTGTGTCCCTCATTTGTAATAACTAGAATATTTCTACAATGTTCTTAGCAGAAGATCACAGTGGCCCAAAAGCCATGACAATATAAAATGATGGTTATAGAAATGGGCTTCAAGAAATGGTAGCAAGAGGTTACGTTTAAATGTAATATTTGTTATTATTTCTTTTTTCGCCCTTTGGTTCATTCCCTATTGTCACTATTGTTTTTTATTTCTGTATTCTTTGTCTTGAATATAAGTTTATCTGATTTGAGGATGGGAGAGGGAATCACAGAACAGTGAGACAAAGGATGAACCAATTCAACATGACAATTGTGACATGCTATGTTGAAAATGGGGAGGGGAGTAGAAAAAGTGGGAGAAACACATTAAAAAATGTTTTCATTACCTTTCTTGTACCTGTAACTCTCTGTACATCACCTTTATCATAAAATTTAAATTGTAAAAGGGGGGAAGTTATTGAGTTTGTTTTTATATTTTCTGTCATGGTGCTGATTCTAAAATGCCCTTGAAATAGGTAAGCTTAATGTAATAGTTCTCATGTATGTGAGTGTCAGGCATAAAGCATATTTTAGCCTTTATTACCAAATTTTAAATAATTTTTTCACATGAAGTTAATTTCACATCTTGTTTTTACTAAGACATTAACTACAATAATGTATGTTATTAATATTTTACATATAATATATATTACCAATACATATTATGTATTAACATTGAATCCAACAATGCTGCTATTTTAATTTTTATTTGTTTTTTAATTTATTTTAATGTTGGGGGTGATGTACAGAGAATTGCATTTGCATTCATCAGGTTGTGGGTACATTACTTCTTTTTTTTTTTTTTTTTTGCCAGTCGTGGGCTTGAGCTCAGGGCCTGAGCACTGTCCTTGGACTTTCTCAAGGCTAGAGCTCTACCACTTGAGCCTCAGCACCACTTCTGGCTTTTTTTTTTTATGTATGTGGTACCGAGGAATCAAACCCGGGTCTTCTTGCATGCTAGGCAAGCACTTTAACCACTAGGCCAAACTCCCGGCCCGGTACATTACTTCTTGACATTGTTATCCCCTCCCATATTTTTCTCCCATTTTATATCCCCCCATGCCCTCCCATTGGTCTTATTTTCCCCTTACCTTCGCCTTTTCAAATATACAAATAAGCTTATATACAATATTCCTAGTACCAAAGTCAGATACAGTAGCAACAGGAGATAAACCTTAAGGGGAAAAGAAATCATAGCTTCACAGAATACATTAAGAACAACAATCACAAAGATAAAGTTCTTGTCTCCATATCCTGCAATTCATTTTGCTTAGCCTCACCTTATATGGAAAAATGTACATAGCTTTTGAGCTATTATGATCCTCTGTTAAGAGAATCCTAAACATATATTAATTATTACAAATGAGGGAAACAATGGAGCCTATGTTTCTCTAGGTCTGGCTTACTTCACTTAATATGACTTTTTCCAAGTCTTTCCATTTCCTTATAAATGGTGGGAGGCAATGTCATTCTTTCTGATGGCAGCATAGAATTCCACGGTGTAAATATACCACATTTTCATGATCCAATCATCTACTGAGAGGTATCTGGGCTGGTTCTATATCTTTGCTATGGTAAATAGTGCTGCAATGAACATTGTTGTGCTAGCGGCTTTAGTATGTCCTTGTTTCTGGATGGTTGGGTAAAAGCCAAGCCGTGGAATTGCTGGGTCATAGTTCTATGTTTAGTCTTTTGAGGAAACACCATAATGCTTTCCAGACGGGTTGAATGAGTTTACACTCCCACCAACAATATAGTAGTGATCCCTCCTGACCAAAACCCTGCCAGCATCTTTAGTTATTAGATTTCTTGATAATGGTCATTTAATTCTAACTTGGTTGAAGTGGAATTTCAAAGTTGTTTTAATTTGCATTTCTTATATGGCCAAAGATGTCAAGCATTTCTTCATGTGCCTGTTGGCCATTATCAGTTCCTCTTCAGAGAAGTCTCTCTTTAAGTCTTTAGCTCATCTTTTAATGGGATGGTTGTTTCTTTGAGGGTTTGTTTTTGGCAGATTTAATTCATTAAGATGTAGGAATATTTTAGCTATAAGACCCTTGTCTGTTGTATGGCATGTAAAGATCTTTTCCCACTCTGTGGGCTACCTATTTATCTTGCTGACTATGTCTTTTGCCACACAGAAGCTCTGCAGTTACCAGTTTGATACACCTTAACATTAATAACAGGAGATCTTTGCTATACATGGATTTCTCATAAGATAAATTTTGAAAGATTACTATTAGGTAGGGCACTTGTTGCTCATATGTATAATCCTGGCTGTTCAGAAGGCACAGATCTGAGGATCGTGATTCAAGCCAGATTGGTCAAAAGACTCTGTGAGACTTTTATCTCTAATTAATCAACAACAACAACAACAACAACAAAACCAGAAGTGGATATGTGGTTCATGTGATAGAGTACTAGGCTTGAATCAAATTTCCAGGTGTGAATATGAACCCCTGAATCCAAATCCCACATTCAACACACACACACACACACACACACACACACACTCACACACACACACACACTCAGAAAAGAGTTATTGTGGGCCAGGAGTTTGACCTGGTGGTAGAATGCTTGCCTAGCATGCACAAAGACCCAAGTTCAAATCCTTGGTACCACATACATAGGAAGAAACCAGAAGACGTGCTGTGGCTCAATTGGTAGAGCTCTAGCCTTGAGAAAAAAAACCCAAGGACAGGGCTCAGGCCCTAAGCTCAAGCCCAGGATTGGCAAAAAAAAAAAAGAAAGAAAAAGAACGAAGTTATTGTGTACCTGAATAACAATCATGTTTGTAAGAACAGTATAAAATAATATTACTATTAATTCTTTTACAGTGCCAATGCTAAAATCTTACAAAAATGCACCTTAACTAATTTTACAAGGATGAAATTTGGCCGTGGAATCAGCACATAATTGACAAAGTTCACCAGACCTTTAAATATGTACCTAAAATTACTATCTAGTTTTCATGGGTTGTCTAAACCATTCTTCCCTTTTTATTTATTATTTGTCTTGTGCCTCAGCATCATCCAGATTGGAAATCTTGCTATCACTTGCCATTCTTGCTATCACTTGTCATTTTTTCAGCTACTCAGAAACTGAGTTATGGAGACAGGAACTGAGTTTTACAATCTCAGATAAGTGTCATCTGGCTTGCAATTGTTAACTGTGCTAGGTGACACAGAAGGAAATTTGCTTTATGGATTAACAAGTAAATTCAGCACAGTTTTACAAAGTGATTGGCTAAGGATTTTGCTTAACACTCTATGGCTTTTTACAAGGAGAAGCATAGCTTTGTTGAATTTACTTAATATTTTCTGTAAGCAGTATGACATCACTGAACACAGTCTAGGCTTTTAGTCCAATAGGTAAGAGTACAAAATCATGAACGGAATTACATATATGTGGCCTCAGGGGCTTAGGACATGATCTTTTTAGTGATTAGGCCTATGAGTTAGTCCAGACACTTTTGTCCAGATTTTAACTTCATAAACATGAAAATAAGTCCTCTGCAATCATTTTCTAGTTGTAACTTACAGATGGAAGTCTGTATTATCGTTTTCCCATTTTAAATCTTATCCAAGGCAAAATGCAGTTTTGAAAGTTAAGGAAGTATGTTGTCCAGACTCCCTTGGGAAAGAAAAATAGATTCCTGCATTCTTTTCACCAGTAATGCACACACAGAAATTCCAGAAGATTAATTACCACAGAACAGGATCAGTATCATCTGAACTGCTAAGTAATAATGGCCTCCTTTCCTAATGACTTCTCCTTGTATCCTCCAATGCAATCATTATTTGTAACACAACCAATGTAATACCCTATAGCAGCTTAATAATTGCACTTCTTGAGCTAGTGGGAGAGTGCTTGCTTAGCATGCATGAAGACCCTGGTTCAATTACTCAATACTACCTACACAGAAAAAAGCCAGAATTTGTACTGTGGATTAAGAGATAGAGCTCTAGCCTTGAGAAAGCCCAAGGACAATGCTCAGGCCCTGAGTTCAAGCCCCAAGACTGGCAAAAAAGATTTGCACTTCTATAAAAGTAGACTTCATTTTTCCAGTTCTTAAATATAAAGTAGTAATATTTTTAGATGCTATTCAAAAGGGAGATACTTATATTTTCAGAATATTTGTGTGTCTCTGTAGGGATATTCTATAATGTTATACAGTTTTCTAATGGCAAAGCCTCTTGCAAATATCTTACAAATATTAGTATCTCTAAATGCTTCATGTATTCTAACAAATGGGTAGTTCAAACAATGTAAACAAAGTCACTAGGTCTCATAAAGTTATTAAAATTAGTAAGGAATACTAAACAAACTTCCTGGAATATTTATATACCTGAACTACAATCAGAGAATTGGCATAAGAGGAGAATTTAAATCATTGGGACTAAAGGAAACATCTCCATATGGCGTTTCAATGGCTTCTTATTTTCAATGGCGCAACATTGATATGTCACTTTTTGGAACTGGCTTTGATGGTAGAGGCCAGCATTATCTATATTATCAGTACTGGCATCCCAGACATCCACAGGCAGGTTTTAGACTCTCAGAATTCTTTCCTTGCCACACCACAGGTCCCTCGTCGTTTTGCTATTGCCCTTTTTATGGCCCCTGTCACATCCTTGTTTCTCAGACTGTAGATTAGAGGGTTTAACAAGGGGGTGAGAATAGTATAAAAAGCAGAGAAGATCTTATCTTTTAGTGGGGTGTGGTAGGACCGTGGAAGCATGTAGGTATACAAGGCAGCTCCATAAAATAATGTCACCACAATGACATGTGATGAACAGGTGGCAAAAGCCTTCTTCTTCCCCTCTGCTGACTTCATATGTTGCACAGTGACAAGAATCTGGGCATAGGATGCAATTACCACTGAGAAAGGGATCAAAAGCATCACCACACAGCAAATGTACATCACCATTTCATAGATGGCTTTGTCACCACAGGCCAGCCTCAGCATGGTGGGTCCTTCACAAAAAAAGTGGTTAATCCTGTGGGAGGCACAGAATGGGAGACTCATGGTAATGGGGGTGAGGAGAAAGCTATCAAGTGCACCACCAAACCAAGAGACGGCCAAGATGAACCAGCAGACACGTCTATTCATGAGGACAGGATAGCGCAGGGGATTGCAGATGGCCACATAACGGTCATATGCCATGAGCCCCAGCAGGAAGAACTCAGCTCCCACAAAGCCCATGTAGAGAAAGTACTGGAGTGTACAGGCAATGAAAGAGATGCTCCTCTTGCCTATTAGATAATCTAGCAGTATCTTGGGTACGATGGTGGAGATATACATCATGTCAATGAAGGAGAGATGGCTGAGGAGGAAGTACATAGGGGTGTGGAGGAGAGGGTCCATTTGGATGAGGAAGACCATGACACCATTTGCGATTGTGGCCATGAAGAAGACGGCACAAATGACACTGAAAAGGAACCCTGAGGCTTTCTTGTGAGTGAAAATCCCCACAAGGGTGAAGTCACTGGAAAAGGTCTTGTTTCCATCCATAGTGTCGTATTTGAACTGCAGCCACGAAAAGAAAAATGTGAAGTAAATGAACCTTATAACGGTAACAAGGAAAGGGAGCATTACAAATGTCTGAATATGATCACTGAAATGAATTACTTATCAAATCAATGGGAAGGACTTTCTGGGAGGGCACTATACACTACTCTCTTGCCTATTTTTCTTAATAGTGAGGAGCAATCAGGAATTTAAATTAAATGTAATAGTGAGGACATGTTCTTAGATAACAATAATAAGCCCTGGACCACAACAATGAAGGATGCCATGAAACATCAATGTGAAGTTGGAAGGCATGGGTTTCTATATGATGAAGAATAAATGTCCACCTCCAAAGCAAACCAGACCTTACTGTAGAGGTTCAGAAAGATAATCAACTATGAGAGACACAGTGAGATATCAGTGGTCGGTTCTGTAAGACATGTGTACCAGGGAGAGGAGGACAAAGCATTGTGAAATATTGTCAGTACAATTAATTTCAGTTCAAAAACTTTAAGCAAATGACATTTTAAAATGTTACATCCAGACTTTTAAAAACTAATGTTCCTTTTGTGCATTTGAGATAATTACTTTTATGATGCTTACATTTCCATGGGCCTTAAATATTGTTTTTCATTTGGATTTTATTGTAAAATTGATGTACAGGTATGTTGCAGTTATATAAATCAGGTAATGAAAATATTCCTATTTGAACAGTATAACCCCTTCTCTCATTTTCTTCCAGTTTTTCCCCTTCAGACTTTACTTCCCTGCAGGTTGTATGGTTCATTTCCAGTATAGGGTCTAATAAGTATAACTGCTGAATCAAATATTTTTAAGAGGAAAATACATCTGAGTTAGACAAACCAGTATGCATTATGCCTTTTATCTCTGTGCCTCTGAATAATTTACCTTCTCTCTTGCTTATCCGCATTTTACACTTGAAAGATTTCCGATTTCATGTGGTAGTCATAAATTCTAGAGAAGGTCAATGAATGAAATGTTGAAGGAACTTGAAGCAAGACATTAGCCAGAAATCATACAGAGTAAGATAAAGAAAGAAAAAGTGAGGGAGAATGAATGATAGACAAACAGAGATAGAGAATAGGCATACGTAGTATGGTTGGGACATCATATTTTGAATATTCAATGAGAATAAAATATCATTACTCAGACTGAGTAAAGCTTTCAATAGGAGCCCAGAAACAGAAAACAGAAGAAAAAGTAGATAAATGGGATAAAATTAAAGTAAGAGTATACATGGAATGGACTTTTCCTGACATGTTCAAGGCTTTGATTCAAATCAAGAACTGTAATATAAAAGAAACACCTTTTATAAATCCAAGCAAAAAAAATCAAAAGAGGGGAAAAAGCTTACAAAATGGAAAACAAAGTATTTTTAATATATTCTGTATATGTTACACATAGTTATTATCTACAATATGAAATAAATAGATAAACAAAATTTGAGAACAAATTATTGAATTTAAATAGGAAAGAACTAAAAATTATTATGTGAAATCATCCAAATGCCTAGCAGATAAATTTGAAAGGGTTCAGCATAAGGATTCATCAAGGATATGGATATCAAAACCTATCTACAGTATTTCATTCAGGTTTAATGGTACTGTCAGACAGACAAAGATAAAGTGATGGTATGGAAAAAGAGAGCTTGCTATACTTTCCAAGCAATGTTAGAAAACCCATTATGATTAATAATGTGAAATTTTTCAAAATAGAGTGACAGACAGAAAGAGAGAAAGAATGAAGAGAGAGGAGGAAGGAAAGAGAAAAAATTAAAAAGGGAGAAAAAGAAGAGAGAAAGGAAAAGAGAAGGAAGGGAGAAAGAAGGGGAGAAGGAAGGAAAGAAGAGAGGAAAGAAGGAGAGAGAAAGAGAAAGAACAAAAGGGAATGAAGGAAGGAAGAAGACAGAAAAAGGAAAAATCATTATATGTTCAAATCATGCCAATATCAAGTAGATATACAAGGAAACATGCCAATATGTTGGGGAAATGGCTGAATTCCATATTGATAATAGTAATATTAACAACAGTTCCACATTGATGGTGTAGAACTAACCAAGGTTTTAAAAAATGTGAGGAAATCTTGATAGAAACATAAAATGGAATAATACTGGGTCATAAATTGACATTACATTTTATTAAATAAAATAAGTCAGATACAAAATCGGCAAAGATGATCTCTATCATGAGTATAAGCTAAAACATTTATCTGAAAAACTAAAATACTGGTTATCAGTGGCTTAGGAGGGTAGAGAAGAAAAAACTGGGGCTAGACAAATTACCACATGCAAAATTTCAGATTCCAAAAACTCTGAGACTCTGACAAATAACAGTATATTGCATTTTTCAAAATTACAAGTTGAGAGGAATTTGAGACTGGAGGGAAATAAACTAGGAGAGAATGAGGGTGTGGATGATACTTCAAATGGAAATGTACTCAATACTTGATTTATATGAATGCAATCCCTCCGCACATCACCTTTACAATAACATTTAAAAACCAAAAAGAAACTGAAGACTGGAGATTTTCATCACCAAAAATATATTTAAAGTTTGGATAGTATAATCATTCATTTTGTCATTAGAGAATACATACATGTGTAAAATTATTACTATCTGATAATTCATGTAATTATTATGCCAATTAAGATTGAAACAAACATAAACAATAATAAAAATTAGATACATTGTCAGTAATGTGGTAATCAGAACAAAAGATATATTGAGACACATTGAGGAACAAAATGTAAGATATATCCCAATATGTGTCTCAAATCTTTAATTAGGGAAACCAAATTAAGAAAAGGGAATAAACCATAGCATATTACATATTACATATTATATTCTTTAATTAATTTATTGATTAATAATTAACTGATGTGTATTTCTGAGGTAAATTCTTACTACATTGTCCAGGATGGCTCTCACTTGCAATGCTCTTGACTTAGCCACCTGACTAAGTAGGATTACAAGGGTTTACTACCATACCTAGCTTGAATCACAATAATAATTTTTTAAAAATTATATGTGTGCTTATATGCATACAAATGTAATAAATTTATAAGCTGAATGCTAGTAATCTACCTAATAATCAGGTCCCACTTGAGTAGAATATAATGTTATTAATACTAGAAAGAAGCTTCCATTTACTAATTTATTCAAGTATTTAAAGTGATATAACTCTTCAGTAAAAACCAAATACCCTGGAGATAATTAAATTCACACATATTTGCAACCATGAAACAATTTTGTCTCAGTGAATGGGCCAGAAAAGAGAAGTTTTACTTATGATTACAACCAAAAGATAACTACTTGGATAGACCATTTTTGAAAAGTATTAACAAAGTCAATATTATAATGGAATACAAAGATATGTGTATATGTGTTCTAAAGTAGTAGAAAAATACAAGGATAGTAGAAAATACAAAGCAAATCATGGTATAATACGCAGGATATTTAAGAAACACATAAGGAAATAAGAAAATAATTGTGCTAGTTAAAGCTAAAATATTATAAAATGGGAGGTTACTCTTTTAAAGGAAACAAAATAAAAAGCATAAAATGGAAAATAATAAAGAATGAAAGATGTAAAAAGATAGGGGAGGGAGGAAAACAACATGAGCGGCGGGGGTAGCAGGATATGGGGACCATGACACGAGAAAGGGTATCAATGTATGTGAAATAATGTACATTCTATCTGGTGAATATAATGTAACCCTTCTATTAATTACAACAAAAATATATGGGAAAAAATGAAATTTGTGCATATATATATATCTGCAAACCCATATATCTGAATGGGTACATATATATAATATATGATTACTAAAAAGTTTAAAGTGATATAAATGAAGCAAAAGCAATTTTGCAATTTGAATTTTAAATAAAATAAAAAATGTATGCTTTAATATATTGCTCTGGTAAACAGTATTATAGTTATTTTTATAGAAATATATTTGAATCGTAAAAGTACCAAATCATGAAATATTTTAATACATTTCTAAAACCTTATTTGAATGCAAGAAACCAAAACTACATAAAAAGTAAATATATTCTGAATGGAAACCCATTTAAGGGATAAAGTCAGGCAAAATTTTAAAGCACTTTGTAATGTCACTGCAAGAGAAACAGAGGGTGATGTAATAAGGACTATCCAACAAATTAAGATACATCCACAGGATACATCAGAACAACAAGAAGACAATATGAAATATTTAAAGAGAGAATCCTATGTTATGAAATAAGTTGATTAATTATACCACCATTTCTGTAGAATTGCTGGGATGGCTACAAATAGACAGAGTGGTATTTTAAAAGAACCTGCTTGTCAGCAGCCCATCTTTGTGGGCATACCGTGGGCATACTGTCAGCCGTGTCCTGGCTGTCTGCTCACTATGTAGTTTCTGTTTGAACAAATTTTGCAGTGAAGACATCTGCTCCACTTTCAAATGCTAATGGGGCAGAAAGATGACACTGAAGGAAACTAGGAGATTAATTAGAAAGAAACACAGATTTATGGCTGGACCAGACAGACAGACACATGCACAGAACCTTGAGACTGCTGTAGCATCTACTCCTGGGTACATACTCTGAACCACCACACTGGATTTTCAGGAAACACAATTCTCCCCTTCAAGCTTCCATTTGGTCTGTGAACAGTATTGGTTTTTCAAAAGGGAAGAAATGGCCTTTAAACTTAGCTCTGTGATCTCAGTTAATGTCTCTTAATCATCAGTGTTCTGTGTTGGTTTTTTTTTTTTCAGCATTGTGAACTGTTTGAGGAAAGAGTCATACTTAAAGAGTTCGTAATCCACAACTATTATCAAGTATATACATCACTGGATTTCACCAATAATTCAATGATTCCTATACTTAATGGGTTTTCAATCCCAAACTACATCTTCTTACTTGGAAACACCGCAATGTGTAAATATTTGCTTGGAAAGGGTTTATAACCTCACATTGTATCAAGATCTCTAGAGAAAGGAAGCTGAATTAAGAAACAATAGAAAAGTGAAAGTCTCCTAACCCATAAGCTACATCAAGCTCCAGTTTCATCGCAGTCTGACTGACATATTGCACTCCTGCATCCACACGGTGCATCCTGACTGTGTTTCTACCTTCCAGACTGCACCTCTCTGGATGTATCTATTAGGGAGTCATAGAAAGTAATACATAAAATCAATTTTCAAAGTGACAACTGGCTTGATCACAATGCTTTACGGGTGATTTTAGATCGACACTCTACATACAGTATATCTTTATATAGTCTAAAAATTTGGATGCTCTGTCAGTAGTCAGAAATAGCTCAATAAATACTTATGATTTTAAGTTTGTGAACTAGATCTTTGTTGATAGGTTCAGTTATCCTGTTCAGCCAACACGAT